>NC_081142.1:29358398-29977148 GCF_958295425.1 Solea solea | reverse complement strand
AATCATTCATGCCTACGGTGGTCATTATTAGATGTTTGATAATATTCTACAATATTATTGCATTATTTTGTCAACATGAGGTGTTAAAGGCTCAAGAAAAAAAAAAAACTGAATGCTGCCATTGTGAAAGGTTAACTGTTAAGAAACCGGTAAAGATCCAAAAACAGCCTGAATGTGCACACAAAAAGACACCAATAAAAAAACACATCCAAAGAGTGAAATCATTGCAAAATCAAACTGTGACGGGGTCCTTGGTGACACCCTCCGGAATGATATGGCTTAGTCGAGTTGTTACATTCAAAAGAAGTTTATTTTCACCGTACCCCAAAGAACCAATGACGAAAAACAAAAATATTTCCAAAGTAACAAAAGAAAAAAAAATAGATGAGAACCAAACAAACAAACAAAATCAACCCAAACTATTTACAGAGCTTTTGGTGCTGAACAGAGTTCCTCTTTAACTCCTGCACCGTCTGACTCCAGCAAATAACAAAAAACAGCAATATTCTTTCTCGTTTTACCTACACTGTACCACATGTCACCAACTCTCTCCCACACTCAACAGGCTCAAAATGGTTGCCTTATAAATGTTATGCCCCTCCCACTGGGCGTTTTACAAAATAATACCTTCTAATTCGCCACCTCAGTCAGGTGGTCACTTTCCCGCCAAGAGCCCTATTTCTCCCCCGAGATAGCTACGCCCCTGTTTGGCAGAGAGCAGCGGGGAAACATCAGCGTCTCTGGTGAGTGTGCCTGCAAGTGCGCTGAATGTGTGTGTGTGTGTGTGTATGTGTGTGTGTGGTGTGTCGCTAACACTGAAGGCATATAACTATATCTTATAAGATGTTAACTTTATTTGTGAGGTTTATGTTATGGGACAGTAGAAAATTGAAAAAAATCAGAAAACAGCCGTATACTTGCTGAATGCGCACAAAAACAGACACAAATAGAAAAACACATCCAAACAGTGGAATCATTGCAAAATCAAACACTGAAGGCATCTAACTATATCTTATAAGATTTTAACTTTATTTGTGAGGTTTATGTTATGGGACAGTAGAAAATTGAAAAAAATCAGAAAACAGCCGTATACTTGCTGAATGTGCACAAAAACAGACACAAATAGAAAAACACATCCAAACAGTGAAATCATTGCAAAATCAAACACTGAGGGTACAGAAGTATATCTTATAAGATGTTAACTTTATTTATGAGGTTTATGTTACGGGACAGTAGAAAATTGAAAAAAATCAGAAAACAGCCGTATACTTGCTGAATGTGCACAAAAACAGACACAAATAGAAAAACACATCCAAACAGTGAAATCATTGCAAAATCAAACACTGAGGTTACAGAAGTATATCTTATAAGATGTTAACTTTATTTGTGAGGTTTATGTTATGGGACAGTAGAAAATTGAAAAATATCAGAAACAGCCGTATACTTGCTGAATGTGCACAAAACACACACAAATAGAAAAACACATCCAAACAGTGAAATCATTGCAAAATCAAACACTGAGGGTAAATAACTATATCTTATAAGATTTTAACTTTATTTGTGACGTTTATGTTATGGGACAGTAGAAAATTGAAAAAAATCAGAAAACAGCCGTATACTTGCTGAATGTGCACAACAAAAGACACAAATAGAAAAACACTTCCAAACAGTGAAATCATTGCAAAATCAAACACCGGCGGCATATAACTATATCTTATAAGATTTTAGCTTTATTTGTGAGGTTTATGTTATGGGACAGTAGAAAATTGAAAAAAATCAGAAAACAGCCGTATACTTGCTGAATGTGCACAAAAACAGACACAAATAGAAAAACACATCCAAACAGTGAAATCGTTGCAAAATCAAACACTGAAGGCATATAACTATATCTTATAAGATGTTAACTTTATTTGTGAGGTTTATGTTATGGGACAGTAGAAAATTGAAAAAAAATCAGAAAACAGCAGTATACTTGCTGAATGCGCACAAAAACAGACACAAATAGAAAAACACATCCAAACAGTGAAATCATTGCAAAATCAAACACTGAGGTTACAGAAGTATATCTTATAAGATGTTAACTTTATTTGTGAGGTTTATGTTATGGGACAGTAGAAAATTGAAAAAAATCAGAAAACAGCCGTATACTTGCTGAATGTGCACAAAAACAGACACAAATAGAAAAACACATCCAAACAGTGAAATCATTGCAAAATCAAACACTGAAGGCATATGACTATATCTTATAAGATTTTAACTTTATTTGTGAGGTTTATGTTATGGGACAGTAGAAAATTGAAAAAAATCAGAAAACAGCCGTATACTTGCTGAATGCGCACAAAAACCGACACAAATAGAAAAACACATCCAAACAGTGAAATCATTGCAAAATCAAACACTGAAGGTAGATAACTATATCTTATAAGATGTTAACTTTATTTGTGAGGTTTATGTTATGGGACAGTAGAAAATTTAAAATTTAAAAAAATCAGAAAACAGCCGTATACTTGCTGAATGTGCACAAAACAGACACAAATAGAAAAACACATCCAAACATTGAAATCATTTCCAAAATCAAACACTGAGGGTACAGAAGTATATCTTATAAGATGTTAACTTTATTTGTGAGGTTAATGTTATGGGACAGTATAAAATTGAAAAAAATCAGAAAACAGCCGTATACTTGCTGAATGTGCACAAACACAGACACACATAGAAAAACACATCCAAACAGTGAAATCATTGCAAAATCAAACACTGAGGTTACAGTAGTATATCTTATAAGATGTTAACTTTATTTGTGAGGTTTATGTTATGGGACAGTAGAAAATTGAAAAAAATCAGAAAACAGCCGTATACTTGCTGAATGTGCACAACAAAAGACACAAATAGAAAAACACATCCAAACAGTGAAATCATTGCAAAATCAAACACTGAAGGCATATAATTATATCTTATAAGATTTTATCTTTATTTGTGAGGTTTATGTTACGGGACAGTAGAAAATTGAAAAAAATCAGAAAACAGCCGTATACTTGCTGAATGCGCACAAAAACAGACACAAATAGAAAAACACATCCAAATAGTGAAATCATTGCAAAATCAAACATTGAGGTTACAGAAGTATATCTTATAAGATGTTAACTTTATTTGTGAGGTTAATGTTATGGGACAGTAGAAAATTGAAAAAAATCAGAAAACAGCCGTATACTTGCTGAATGTGCACAAAAACAGACACACATAGAAAAACACATCCAAACAGTGAAATCATTGCAAAATCAAACACTGAAGGCATATAACTATATCTTATAAGATTTTAACTTTATTTGTGAGGTTTATGTTATGGGACAGTAGAAAATTGAAAAAAATCAGAAAACAGCCGTATACTTGCTGAATGCGCACAAAAACAGACACAAATAGAAAAACACATCCAAACAGTGAAATCATTGCAAAATCAAACATTGAGGTTACAGAAGTATATCTTATAAGATGTTAACTTTATTTGTGAGGTTTATGTTATGGGACAGTAGAAAATTGAAAAAAATCAGTAAACAGCCGTATACTTGCTGAATGTGCACAAAACAGACACAAATAGAAAAACACATGCAAACAGTGAAATCATTGCAAAATCAAACACTGACGGCATATAACTATATCTTATAAGATTTTAACTTTATTTGTGAGGTTTATCTTATGGGACAGTAGAAAATTGAAAAAAATCAGAAAACAGCCGTATACTTGCTGAATGTGCACAAAAACAGACACACATAGAAAAACACATCCAAACAGTGAAATCATTGCAAAATCAAACACTGAGGGTACAGAAGTATATCTTATAAGATGTTAACTTTATTTGTGAGGTTTATGTTATGCGACAGTAGAAAATTAAAAAAAAATGAGAAAACAGCCGTATACTTGCTGAATGTGCACAACAAAAGACACAAATAGAAAAACACATCCAAACAGTAAAATCATTGCAAAATCACACACTGAAGGCATATAACTATATCTTATAAGATGTTAACTTTATTTGTGAGGTTTATGTTATGGGACAGTAGAAAATTGAAAAAAATCAGAAAACAGCCGTATACTTGCTGAAAGTGCACAACAAAAGACACAAATAGAAAAACACATGCAAACAGTGAAATCATTGCAAAATCAAACACTGAAGGCATATAACTATATCTTATAAGATTTTAACTTTATTTGTGAGGTTTATGTTATGGGACAGTAGAAAATTGAAAAAAATCAGAAAACAGCCGTATACTTGCTGAATGCGCACAAAAACAGACACAAATAGAAAAACACATCCAAACAGTGAAATCATTGCAAAATCAAACATTGAGGTTACAGAAGTATATCTTATAAGATGTTAACTTTATTTGTGAGGTTTATGTTATGGGACAGTAGAAAATTGAAAAAAATCAGTAAACAGCCGTATACTTGCTGAATGTGCACAAAACAGACACAAATAGAAAAACACATGCAAACAGTGAAATCATTGCAAAATCAAACACTGACGGCATATAACTATATCTTATAAGATTTTAACTTTATTTGTGAGGTTTATGTTATGGGACAGTAGAAAATTTAAAAAAATCAGAAAACAGCCGTATACTTGCTGAATGTGCACAAAAACAGACACACATAGAAAAACACATCCAAACAGTGAAATCATTGCAAAATCAAACACTGAGGGTACAGAAGTATATCTTATAAGATGTTAACTTTATTTGTGAGGTTTATGTTATGCGACAGTAGAAAATTGAAAAAAATCAGAAAACAGCCGTATACTTGATGAATGTGCACAACAAAAGACACAAATAGAAAAACACATCCAAACAGTAAAATCATTGCAAAATCACACACTGAAGGCATATAACTATATCTTATAAGATGTTAACTTTATTTGTGAGGTTTATGTTATGGGACAGTAGAAAATTGAAAAAAATCAGAAAACAGCCGTATACTTGCTGAATGCGCACAAAAACAGACACAAATAGAAAAACACATCCAAACAGTGAAATCATTGCAAAATCAAACACTGACGGCATATAACTATATCTTATAAGATGTTAACTTTATTTGTGAGGTTTATGTTATGGGACAGTAGAAAATTGAAAAAAATCAGAAAACAGCCGTATACTTGCTGAATGCGCACAAAAACAGACACAAATAGAAAAACACATCCAAACAGTGAAATCATTGCAAAATCAAACATTGAGGTTACAGAAGTATATCTTATAAGATGTTAACTTTATTTGTGAGGTTTATGTTATGGGACAGTAGAAAATTGAAAAAAATCAGTAAACAGCCGTATACTTGCTGAATGTGCACAAAACAGACACAAATAGAAAAACACATGCAAACAGTGAAATCATTGCAAAATCAAACACTGACGGCATATAACTATATCTTATAAGATGTTAACTTTATTTGTGAGGTTTATGTTATGCGACAGTAGAAAATTGAAAAAAATCAGTAAACAGCCGTATACTTGCTGAATGTGCACAAAAACAGACACACATAGAAAAACACATCCAAACAGTGAAATCATTGCAAAATCAAACACTGAGGGTACAGAAGTATATCTTATAAGATGTTAACTTTATTTGTGAGGTTTATGTTATGCGACAGTAGAAAATTGAAAAAAATCAGAAAACAGCCGTATACTTGCTGAATGTGCACAACAAAAGACACAAATAGAAAAACACATCCAAACAGTAAAATCATTGCAAAATCACACACTGAAGGCATATAACTATATCTTATAAGATGTTAACTTTATTTGTGAGGTTTATGTTATGGGACAGTAGAAAATTGAAAAAAATCAGAAAACAGCCGTATACTTGCTGAAAGTGCACAACAAAAGACACAAATAGAAAAACACATGCAAACAGTGAAATCATTGCAAAATCAAACACTGAAGGCATATAACTATATCTTATAAGATTTTAACTTTATTTGTGAGGTTTATGTTATGGGACAGTAGAAAATTGAAAAAAATCAGAAAACAGCCGTATACTTGCTGAATGCGCACAAAAACAGACACAAATAGAAAAACACATCCAAACAGTGAAATCATTGCAAAATCAAACATTGAGGTTACAGAAGTATATCTTATAAGATGTTAACTTTATTTGTGAGGTTTATGTTATGGGACAGTAGAAAATTGAAAAAAATCAGTAAACAGCCGTATACTTGCTGAATGTGCACAAAACAGACACAAATAGAAAAACACATGCAAACAGTGAAATCATTGCAAAATCAAACACTGACGGCATATAACTATATCTTATAAGATTTTAACTTTATTTGTGAGGTTTATGTTATGGGACAGTAGAAAATTTAAAAAAATCAGAAAACAGCCGTATACTTGCTGAATGTGCACAAAAACAGACACACATAGAAAAACACATCCAAACAGTGAAATCATTGCAAAATCAAACACTGAGGGTACAGAAGTATATCTTATAAGATGTTAACTTTATTTGTGAGGTTTATGTTATGCGACAGTAGAAAATTGAAAAAAATCAGAAAACAGCCGTATACTTGATGAATGTGCACAACAAAAGACACAAATAGAAAAACACATCCAAACAGTAAAATCATTGCAAAATCACACACTGAAGGCATATAACTATATCTTATAAGATGTTAACTTTATTTGTGAGGTTTATGTTATGGGACAGTAGAAAATTGAAAAAAATCAGAAAACAGCCGTATACTTGCTGAATGCGCACAAAAACAGACACAAATAGAAAAACACATCCAAACAGTGAAATCATTGCAAAATCAAACACTGACGGCATATAACTATATCTTATAAGATGTTAACTTTATTTGTGAGGTTTATGTTATGGGACAGTAGAAAATTGAAAAAAATCAGAAAACAGCCGTATACTTGCTGAATGCGCACAAAAACAGACACAAATAGAAAAACACATCCAAACAGTGAAATCATTGCAAAATCAAACATTGAGGTTACAGAAGTATATCTTATAAGATGTTAACTTTATTTGTGAGGTTTATGTTATGGGACAGTAGAAAATTGAAAAAAATCAGTAAACAGCCGTATACTTGCTGAATGTGCACAAAACAGACACAAATAGAAAAACACATGCAAACAGTGAAATCATTGCAAAATCAAACACTGACGGCATATAACTATATCTTATAAGATTTTAACTTTATTTGTGAGGTTTATGTTATGGGACAGTAGAAAATTGAAAAAAATCAGAAAACAGCCGTATACTTGGTGAATGTGCACAAAAACAGACACACATAGAAAAACACATCCAAACAGTGAAATCATTGCAAAATCAAACACTGAGGGTACAGAAGTATATCTTATAAGATGTTAACTTTATTTGTGAGGTTTATGTTATGCGACAGTAGAAAATTGAAAAAAATCAGAAAACAGCCGTATACTTGATGAATGTGCACAACAAAAGACACAAATAGAAAAACACATCCAAACAGTAAAATCATTGCAAAATCACACACTGAAGGCATATAACTATATCTTATAAGATGTTAACTTTATTTGTGAGGTTTATGTTATGGGACAGTAGAAAATTGAAAAAAATCAGAAAACAGCCGTATACTTGCTGAATGCGCACAAAAACAGACACAAATAGAAAAACACATCCAAACAGTGAAATCATTGCAAAATCAAACACTGACGGCATATAACTATATCTTATAAGATGTTAACTTTATTTGTGAGGTTTATGTTATGGGACAGTAGAAAATTTAAAAAAATCAGAAAACAGCCGTATACTTGCTGAATGTGCACAAAAACAGACACAAATAGAAAAACACATCCAAACAGTGAAATCATTGCAAAATCAAACACTGAGGTTACAGAAGTATATCTTATAAGATGTTAACTTTATTTGTGAGGTTTATGTTATGGGACAGTAGAAAATTGAAAAAAATCAGTAAACAGCCGTATACTTGCTGAATGTGCACAAAACAGACACAAATAGAAAAACACATGCAAACAGTGAAATCATTGCAAAATCAAACACTGACGGCATATAACTATATCTTATAAGATTTTAACTTTATTTGTGAGGTTTATGTTATGGGACAGTAGAAAATTGAAAAAAATCAGAAAACAGCCGTATACTTGCTGAATGTGCACAAAAACAGACACACATAGAAAAACACATCCAAACAGTGAAATCATTGCAAAATCAAACACTGAGGGTACAGAAGTATATCTTATAAGATGTTAACTTTATTTGTGAGGTTTATGTTATGCGACAGTAGAAAATTGAAAAAAATCAGAAAACAGCCGTATACTTGATGAATGTGCACAACAATGTGGATGTGTTTTTCTACACAAATAGAAAAACACATCCAAACAGTAAAATCATTGCAAAATCACACACTGAAGGCATATAACTATATCTTATAAGATGTTAACTTTATTTGTGAGGTTTATGTTATGGGACAGTAGAAAATTGAAAAAAATCAGAAAACAGCCGTATACTTGCTGAATGCGCACAAAAACAGACACAAATAGAAAAACACATCCAAACAGTGAAATCATTGCAAAATCAAACACTGACGGCATATAACTATATCTTATAAGATGTTAACTTTATTTGTGAGGTTTATGTTATGGGACAGTAGAAAATTTAAAAAAATCAGAAAACAGCCGTATACTTGCTGAATGTGCACAAAAACAGACACAAATAGAAAAACACATCCAAACAGTGAAATCATTGCAAAATCAAACACTGAGGTTACAGAAGTATATCTTATAAGATGTTAACTTTATTTGTGAGGTTTATGTTATGGGACAGTAGAAAATTGAAAAAAATCAGAAAACAGCCGTATACTTGCTGAATGTGCACAACAAAAGACACAAATAGAAAAACACATGCAAACAGTGAAATCATTGCAAAATCAAACACTGACGGCATATAACTATATCTTATAAGATTTTAACTTTATTTGTGAGGTTTATGTTATGGGACAGTAGAAAATTGAAAAAAATCAGAAAACAGCCATATACTTGCTGAATGTGCCCAACAAAAGATACAAATAGAAAAACACATCCAAACAGTGAAATCATTGCAAAATCAAACACTGACGGCATATAACTATATCTTATAAGATGTTAACTTTATTTGTGAGGTTTATGTTATGGGACAGTAGAAAATTTAAAAAAATCAGAAAACAGCCGTATACTTGCTGAATGTGCACAAAAACAGACACAAATAGAAAAACACATCCAAACAGTGAAATCATTGCAAAATCAAACACTGAGGTTACAGAAGTATATCTTATAAGATGTTAACTTTATTTGTGAGGTTTATGTTATGGGACAGTAGAAAATTGAAAAAAATCAGAAAACAGCCGTATACTTGCTGAATGTGCACAACAAAAGACACAAATAGAAAAACACATGCAAACAGTGAAATCATTGCAAAATCAAACACTGACGGCATATAACTATATCTTATAAGATTTTAACTTTATTTGTGAGGTTTATGTTATGGGACAGTAGAAAATTGAAAAAAATCAGAAAACAGCCATATACTTGCTGAATGTGCCCAACAAAAGACACAAATAGAAAAACACATCCAAACAGTGAAATCATTGCAAAATCAAACACTGACGGCATATAACTATATCTTATAAGATGTTAACTTTATTTGTGAGGTTTATGTTATGGGACAGTAGAAAATTTAAAAAAATCTGAAAACAGCCGTATACTTGCTGAATGTGCACAAAAACAGACACAAATAGAAAAACACATCCAAACAGTGAAATCATTGCAAAATCAAACACTGAGGTTACAGAAGTATATCTTATAAGATGTTAACTTTATTTGTGAGGTTTATGTTATGGGACAGTAGAAAATTGAAAAAAATCAGAAAACAGCCGTATACTTGCTGAATGTGCACAACAAAAGACACAAATAGAAAAACACATGCAAACAGTGAAATCATTGCAAAATCAAACACTGAGGGTACAGAAGTATATCTTATAAGATGTTAACTTTATTTGTGAGGTTTATGTTATGCGACAGTAGAAAATTGAAAAAAATCAGAAAACAGCCGTATACTTGATGAATGTGCACAACAATGTGGATGTGTTTTTCTACACAAATAGAAAAACACATCCAAACAGTAAAATCATTGCAAAATCACACACTGAAGGCATATAACTATATCTTATAAGATGTTAACTTTATTTGTGAGGTTTATGTTATGGGACAGTAGAAAATTGAAAAAAATCAGAAAACAGCCGTATACTTGCTGAATGCGCACAAAAACAGACACAAATAGAAAAACACATCCAAACAGTGAAATCATTGCAAAATCAAACACTGACGGCATATAACTATATCTTATAAGATGTTAACTTTATTTGTGAGGTTTATGTTATGGGACAGTAGAAAATTTAAAAAAATCAGAAAACAGCCGTATACTTGCTGAATGTGCACAAAAACAGACACAAATAGAAAAAAACATCCAAACAGTGAAATCATTGCAAAATCAAACACTGAGGTTACAGAAGTATATCTTATAAGATGTTAACTTTATTTGTGAGGTTTATGTTATGGGACAGTAGAAAATTGAAAAAAATCAGAAAACAGCCGTATACTTGCTGAATGTGCACAACAAAAGACACAAATAGAAAAACACATGCAAACAGTGAAATCATTGCAAAATCAAACACTGACGGCATATAACTATATCTTATAAGATTTTAACTTTATTTGTGAGGTTTATGTTATGGGACAGTAGAAAATTGAAAAAAATCAGAAAACAGCCATATACTTGCTGAATGTGCCCAACAAAAGACACAAATAGAAAAACACATCCAAACAGTGAAATCATTGCAAAATCAAACACTGACGGCATATAACTATATCTTATAAGATGTTAACTTTATTTGTGAGGTTAATGTTATGGGACAGTAGAAAATTTAAAAAAATCAGAAAACAGCCGTATACTTGCTGAATGTGCACAAAAACAGACACAAATAGAAAAACACATCCAAACAGTGAAATCATTGCAAAATCAAACACTGAGGTTACAGAAGTATATCTTATAAGATGTTAACTTTATTTGTGAGGTTTATGTTATGGGACAGTAGAAAATTGAAAAAAATCAGAAAACAGCCGTATACTTGCTGAATGTGCACAACAAAAGACACAAATAGAAAAACACATGCAAACAGTGAAATCATTGCAAAATCAAACACTGAAGGCATATAACTATATCTTATAAGATTTTAACTTTATTTGTGAGGTTTATGTTATGGGACAGTAGAAAATTGAAAAAAATCAGTAAACAGCCGTATACTTGCTGAATGTGCACAAAACAGACACAAATAGAAAAACACATGCAAACAGTGAAATCATTGCAAAATCAAACACTGACGGCATATAACTATATCTTATAAGATTTTAACTTTATTTGTGAGGTTTATGTTATGGGACAGTAGAAAATTTAAAAAAATCAGAAAACAGCCGTATACTTGCTGAATGTGCACAAAAACAGACACAAATAGAAAAACACATCCAAACAGTGAAATCATTGCAAAATCAAACACTGAGGTTACAGAAGTATATCTTATAAGATGTTAACTTTATTTGTGAGGTTTATGTTATGGGACAGTAGAAAATTGAAAAAAATCAGAAAACAGCCGTATACTTGCTGAATGTGCACAACAAAAGACACAAATAGAAAAACACATGCAAACAGTGAAATCATTGCAAAATCAAACACTGACGGCATATAACTATATCTTATAAGAATTTAACTTTATTTGTGAGGTTTATGTTATGGGACAGTAGAAAATTGAAAAAAATCAGAAAACAGCCATATACTTGCTGAATGTGCCCAACAAAAGACACAAATAGAAAAACACATCCAAACAGTGAAATCATTGCAAAATCAAACACCGGCGGCATATAACTATATCTTATAAGATTTTAGCTTTATTTGTGAGGTTTATGTTATGGGACAGTAGAAAATTGAAAAAAATCAGAAAACAGCCGTATACTTGCTGAATGTGCACAAAAACAGACACAAATAGAAAAACACATCCAAACAGTGAAATCATTGCAAAATCAAACACTGAAGGTAGATAACTATATCTTATAAGATGTTAACTTTATTTGTGAGGTTTATGTTATGGGACAGTAGAAAATTTAAAATTTAAAAAAATCAGAAAACAGCCGTATACTTGCTGAATGTGCACAAAACAGACACAAATAGAAAAACACATCCAAACATTGAAATCATTTCCAAAATCAAACACTGAGGGTACAGAAGTATATCTTATAAGATGTTAACTTTATTTGTGAGGTTAATGTTATGGGACAGTATAAAATTGAAAAAAATCAGAAAACAGCCGTATACTTGCTGAATGTGCACAAACACAGACACACATAGAAAAACACATCCAAACAGTGAAATCATTGCAAAATCAAACACTGAGGTTACAGTAGTATATCTTATAAGATGTTAACTTTATTTGTGAGGTTTATGTTATGGGACAGTAGAAAATTGAAAAAAATCAGAAAACAGCCGTATACTTGCTGAATGTGCACAACAAAAGACACAAATAGAAAAACACATCCAAACAGTGAAATCATTGCAAAATCAAACACTGAAGGCATATAATTATATCTTATAAGATTTTATCTTTATTTGTGAGGTTTATGTTACGGGACAGTAGAAAATTGAAAAAAATCAGAAAACAGCCGTATACTTGCTGAATGCGCACAAAAACAGACACAAATAGAAAAACACATCCAAACAGTGAAATCATTGCAAAATCAAACACTGAGGTTACAGAAGTATATCTTATAAGATGTTAACTTTATTTGTGAGGTTTATGTTATGGGACAGTAGAAAATTGAAAAAAATCAGTAAACAGCCGTATACTTGCTGAATGTGCACAAAACAGACACAAATAGAAAAACACATGCAAACAGTGAAATCATTGCAAAATCAAACACTGACGGCATATAACTATATCTTATAAGATTTTAACTTTATTTGTGAGGTTTATGTTATGGGACAGTAGAAAATTGAAAAAAATCAGAAAACAGCCGTATACTTGCTGAATGTGCACAAAAACAGACACACATAGAAAAACACGTCCAAACAGTGAAATCATTGCAAAATCAAACACTGAGGGTACAGAAGTATATCTTATAAGATGTTAACCTTATTTGTGAGGTTTATGTTATGCGACAGTAGAAAATTGAAAAAAATCAGAAAACAGCCGTATACTTGCTGAATGTGCACAAAAACAGACACAAATAGAAAAACACATCCAAACAGTGAAATCATTGCAAAATCAAACACCGGCGGCATATAACTATATCTTATAAGATTTTAGCTTTATTTGTGAGGTTTATGTTATGGGACAGTAGAAAATTGAAAAAAATCAGAAAACAGCCGTATACTTGCTGAATGTGCACAAAAACAGACACAAATAGAAAAACACATCCAAACAGTGAAATCGTTGCAAAATCAAACACTGAAGGCATATAACTATATCTTATAAGATGTTAACTTTATTTGTGAGGTTTATGTTATGGGACAGTAGAAAATTGAAAAAAAATCAGAAAACAGCAGTATACTTGCTGAATGCGCACAAAAACAGACACAAATAGAAAAACACATCCAAACAGTGAAATCATTGCAAAATCAAACACTGAGGTTACAGAAGTATATCTTATAAGATGTTAACTTTATTTGTGAGGTTTATGTTATGGGACAGTAGAAAATTGAAAAAAATCAGAAAACAGCCGTATACTTGCTGAATGTGCACAAAAACAGACACAAATAGAAAAACACATCCAAACAGTGAAATCATTGCAAAATCAAACACTGAAGGCATATGACTATATCTTATAAGATTTTAACTTTATTTGTGAGGTTTATGTTATGGGACAGTAGAAAATTGAAAAAAATCAGAAAACAGCCGTATACTTGCTGAATGCGCACAAAAACAGACACAAATAGAAAAACACATCCAAACAGTGAAATCATTGCAAAATCAAACACTGAAGGTAGATAACTATATCTTATAAGATGTTAACTTTATTTGTGAGGTTTATGTTATGGGACAGTAGAAAATTTAAAATTTAAAAAAATCAGAAAACAGCCGTATACTTGCTGAATGTGCACAAAACAGACACAAATAGAAAAACACATCCAAACATTGAAATCATTTCCAAAATCAAACACTGAGGTTACAGAAGTATATCTTAGAAGATGTTAACTTTATTTGTGAGGTTTATGTTATTGGACAGTAGAAAATTGAAAAAAATCAGTAAACAGCCGTATACTTGCTATATGTGCACAAAACAGACACAAATAGAAAAACACATCCAAACAGTGAAATCATTGCAAAATCAAACACTGACGGCATATAACTATATCTTATAAGATGTTAACTTTATTTGTGAGGTTTATGTTATGGGACAGTAGAAAATTCAAAAAAATCAGAAAACAGCCGTATACTTGCTGAATGTGCACAACAAAAGACACAAATAGAAAAACACATGCAAACAGTGAAATCATTGCAAAATCAAACACTGACGGCATATAACTATATCTTATAAGATTTTAACTTTATTTGTGAGGTTTATGTTATGGGACAGTAGAAAATTGAAAAAAATCAGAAAACAGCCGTATACTTGCTGAATGTGCCCAACAAAAGACACAAATAGAAAAACACATCCAAACAGTGAAATCATTGCAAAATCAAACACTGACGGCATATAACTATATCTTATAAGATTTTAACTTTATTTGTGAGGTTTATGTTATGGGACAGTAGAAAATTGAAAAAAATCAGAAAACAGCCGTATACTTGCTGAATGTGCACAAAAACAGACACACATAGAAAAACACATCCAAACAGTGAAATCATTGCAAAATCAAACACTGAGGGTACAGAAGTATATCTTATAAGATGTTAACTTTATTTGTGAGGTTTATGTTATGCGACAGTAGAAAATTGAAAAAAATCAGAAAACAGCCGTATACTTGCTGAATGTGCACAAAAACAGACACAAATAGAAAAACACATCCAAACAGTGAAATCATTGCAAAATCAAACACTGAAGGTAGATAACTATATCTTATAAGATGTTAACTTTATTTGTGAGGTTTATGTTATGGGACAGTAGAAAATTGAAAATTGAAAAAAATCAGAAAACAGCCGTATACTTGCTGAATGTGCACAAAACAGACACAAATAGAAAAACACATCCAAACATTGAAATCATTTCCAAAATCAAACACTGAGGGTACAGAAGTATATCTTATAAGATGTTAACTTTATTTGTGAGGTTAATGTTATGGGACAGTAGAAAATTGAAAAAAATCAGAAAACAGCCGTATACTTGCTGAATGTGCACACAAACAGAAACAAATAGAAAAACACATCCAAACAGTGAAATCATTGCAAAATCAAACACTGAAGGCATATAATTATATCTTATAAGATGTTAACTTTATTTGTGAGGTTTATGTTATGCGACAGTAGAAAATTGAAAAAAATCAGAAAACAGCCGTATACTTGCTGAATGTGCACAACAAAAGACACAAATAGAAAAACACATCCAAACAGTGAAATCATTGCAAAATCAAACACTGAGGGTACAGAAGTATATCTTATAAGATGTTAACTTTATTTGTGAGGTTTATGTTATGCGACAGTAGAAAATTGAAAAAAATCAGAAAACAGCCGTATAATTGCTGAATGTGCACAAAAACAGACACAAATAGAAAAACACATCCAAAAAGTGAAATCATTGCAAAATCAAACACTGAAGGCATATAACTATATCTTATATGATTTTAACTTTATTTGTGAGGTTTATGTTATGGGACAGTAGAAAATTGAAAAAAATCAGAAAACAGCCGTATACTTGCTGAATGTGCCCAACAAAAGACACAAATAGAAAAACACATCCAAACAGTGAAATCATTGCAAAATCAAACACTGACGGCATATAACTATATCTTATAAGATTTTAACTTTATTTGTGAGGTTTATGTTATGGGACAGTAGAAAATTGAAAAAAATCAGAAAACAGCCGTATACTTGCTGAATGCGCACAAAAACAGACACAAATAGAAAAACACATCCAAACAGTGAAATCATTGCAAAATCAAACACTGACGGCATATAACTATATCTTATAAGATGTTAACTTTATTTGTGAGGTTTATGTTATGGGACAGTAGAAAATTTAAAAAAATCAGAAAACAGCCGTATACTTGCTGAATGTGCACAAAAACAGACACAAATAGAAAAACACATCCAAACAGTGAAATCATTGCAAAATCAAACACTGAGGTTACAGAAGTATATCTTATAAGATGTTAACTTTATTTGTGAGGTTTATGTTATGGGACAGTAGAAAATTGAAAAAAATCAGAAAACAGCCGTATACTTGCTGAATGTGCACAACAAAAGACACAAATAGAAAAACACATGAAAACAGTGAAATCATTGCAAAATCAAACACTGACGGCATATAACTATATCTTATAAGATTTTAACTTTATTTGTGAGGTTTATGTTATGGGACAGTAGAAAATTGAAAAAAATCAGAAAACAGCCGTATACTTGCTGAATGTTCCCAACAAAAGACACAAATAGAAAAACACATCCAAACAGTGAAATCATTGCAAAATCAAACACTGAGGGTACAGAAGTATATCTTATAAGATGTTAACTTTATTTGTGAGGTTTATGTTATGCGACAGTAGAAAATTGAAAAAAATCAGAAAACAGCCGTATACTTGCTGAATGTGCACAAAAACAGACACAAATAGAAAAACACATCCAAAAAGTGAAATCATTGCAAAATCAAACACTGAAGGCATATAACTATATCTTATAAGATTTTAACTTTATTTGTGAGGTTTATGTTACGGGACAGTAGAAAATTGAAAAAAATCAGAAAACAGCCGTATACTTGCTGAATGTGCCCAACAAAAGACACAAATAGAAAAACACATCCAAACAGTGAAATCATTGCAAAATCAAACACTGACGGCATATAACTATATCTTATAAGATTTTAACTTTATTTGTGAGGTTTATGTTATGGGACAGTAGAAAATTGAAAAAAATCAGAAAACAGCCGTATACTTGCTGAATGTGCACAAAAACAGACACACATAGAAAAACACATCCAAACAGTGAAATCATTGCAAAATCAAACACTGAGGGTACAGAAGTATATCTTATAAGATGTTAACTTTATTTGTGAGGTTTATGTTATGCGACAGTAGAAAATTGAAAAAAATCAGAAAACAGCCGTATACTTGCTGAATGTGCACAAAAACAGACACAAATAGAAAAACACATCCAAACAGTGAAATCATTGCAAAATCAAACACTGAGGTTACAGAAGTATATCTTATAAGATGTTAACTTTATTTGTGAGGTTTATGTTATGGGACAGTAGAAAATTGAAAAAAATCAGAAAACAGCCGTATACTTGCTGAATGTGCACAAAAACAGACACAAATAGAAAAACACATCCAAACAGTGAAATCATTGCAAAATCAAACACTGAAGGCATATAATTATATCTTATAAGATGTTAACTTTATTTGTGAGGTTTATGTTATGCGACAGTAGAAAATTGAAAAAAATCAGAAAACAGCCGTATACTTGCTGAATGTGCACAACAAAAGACACAAATAGAAAAACACATCCAAAAAGTGAAATCATTGCAAAATCAAACACTGAAGGCATATAACTATATCTTATAAGATTTTAACTTTATTTGTGAGGTTTATGTTATGGGACAGTAGAAAATTGAAAAAACCCAGAAAACAGCCGTATACTTGCTGAATGCGCATAAAACAGACACAAATAGAAAAACACATCCAAACAGTGAAATCATTGCAAAATCAAATACTGAAGGCATATAACTATATCTTATAAGATTTTAACTTTATTTGTGAGGTTTATGTTATGGGACAGTAGAAAATTGAAAAAAAACAGAAAACAGCCGTATACTTGCTGAATGTGCACAAAAACAGAAACAAATAGAAAAACACATCCAAAAAGTGAAATCATTGCAAAATCAAACACTGAGGTTACAGAAGTATATCTTATAAGATGTTTACTTTATTTGTGAGGTTTATGTTATGGGACAGCAGAAAATTGAAAAAAATCAGAAAACAGCCGTATACTTGCTGAATGCACACAAAAACAGACACAAATAGAAAAACACATCCAAACAGTGAAATCATTGCAAAATCAAACACTGAAGGCATATAACTATATCTTATAAGATTTTAACTTTATTTGTGAGGTTTATGTTATGGGACAATAGAAAATTGAAAAAAATCAGAAAACAGCCGTATACTTGCTGAATGTGCACAAAAACAGAAACAAATAGAAAAACACATCCAAAAAGTGAAATCATTGCAAAATCAAACACTGAGGTTACAGAAGTATATCTTATAAGATGTTTACTTTATTTGTGAGGTTTATGTTATGGGATAGTAGAAAATTGAAAAAAATCAGAAAACAGCCGTGTACTTGCTGAATGTGCACAAAAACAGACACAAATAGAAAAACACATCCAAACAGTGAAATCATTGCAAAATCAAACACTGAAGGCATATAACTATATCTTATAAGATTTTAACTTTATTTGTGAGGTTTATGTTATGGGACAGTAGAAAATTGAAAAAAATCAGAAAACAGCCGTATACTTGCTGAATGTGCACAAAAACAGACACACATAGAAAAACACATCCAAACAGTGAAATCATGGCAAAATCAAACACTGAGGGTACAGAAGTATATCTTATAAGATGTTTATTTTATTTGTGAGGTTTATGTTATGGGACAGTAGAAACTTGAAAAAAATCAGAAAACAGCCGTATACTTGCTGAATGTGCACAAAAACAGACACACATAGAAAAACACATCCAAACAGTGAAATCATTGCAAAATCAAACACTGAAGGCATATAACTATATCTTATAAGATTTTAACTTTATTTGTGAGGTTTATGTTATGGGACAATAGAACATTGAAAAAAATCAGAAAACAGCCGTATACTTGCTGAATGTGCACAAAAACAGAAACAAATAGAAAAACACATCCAAAAAGTGAAATCATTGCAAAATCAAACACTGAGGTTACAGAAGTATATCTTATGAGATGTTTACTTTATTTGTGAGGTTTATGTTATGGGACAGTAGAAAATTGAAAAAAATCAGAAAACAGCCGTATACTTGCTGAATGTGCACAAAAACAGACACACATAGAAAAACACATCCAAACAGTGAAATCATTGCAAAATCAAACACTGAGGGTACAGAAGTATATCTTATAAGATGTTTACTTTATTTGTGAGGTTTATGTTATGGGACAGTAGAAAATTGAAAAAAATCAGAAAACAGCCGTATATTTGCTGAATGCGCACAAAAACAGACACAAATAGAAAAACACATCCAAACAGTGAAATCATTGTAAAATCAAACACTGAGGTTACAGAAGTATATCTTATAAGATGTTAACTTTATTTGTGAGGTTTATGTTATGGGACAGTAGAAAATTGAAAAAAATCAGAAAACAGCCGTATATTTGCTGAATGCGCACAAAAACAGACACAAATAGAAAAACACATCCAAACAGTGAAATCATTGTAAAATCAAACACTGAGGTTACAGAAGTATATCTTATAAGATGTTAACTTTATTTGTGAGGTTTATGTTATGGGACAGTAGAAAATTGAAAAAAATCAGAAAACAGCCGTATACTTGCTGAATGTGCACAAAAACAGAAACAAATAGAAAAACACATCCAAACAGTGAAATCATTGCAAAATCAAACACTGAAGGCATATAACTATATCTTATAAGATTTTAACTTTATTTGTGAGGTTTATGTTATGGGACAATAGAAAATTGAAAAAAATCAGAAAACAGCCGTATACTTGCTGAATGTGCACAAAAACAGAAACAAATAGAAAAACACATCCAAAAAGTGAAATCATTGCAAAATCAAACACTGAGGTTACAGAAGTATATCTTATAAGATGTTTACTTTATTTGTGAGGTTTATGTTATGGGACAGCAGAAAATTGAAAAAAATCAGAAAACAGCCGTATACTTGCTGAATGCACACAAAAACAGACACAAATAGAAAAACACATCCAAACAGTGAAATCATTGCAAAATCAAACACTGAAGGCATATAACTATATCTTATAAGATTTTAACTTTATTTGTGAGGTTTATGTTATGGGACAATAGAAAATTGAAAAAAATCAGAAAACAGCCGTATACTTGCTGAATGTGCACAAAAACAGAAACAAATAGAAAAACACATCCAAAAAGTGAAATCATTGCAAAATCAAACACTGAGGTTACAGAAGTATATCTTATAAGATGTTTACTTTATTTGTGAGGTTTATGTTATGGGATAGTAGAAAATTGAAAAAAATCAGAAAACAGCCGTGTACTTGCTGAATGTGCACAAAAACAGACACAAATAGAAAAACACATCCAAACAGTGAAATCATTGCAAAATCAAACACTGAAGGCATATAACTATATCTTATAAGATTTTAACTTTATTTGTGAGGTTTATGTTATGGGACAGTAGAAAATTGAAAAAAATCAGAAAACAGCCGTATACTTGCTGAATGTGCACAAAAACAGACACACATAGAAAAACACATCCAAACAGTGAAATCATTGCAAAATCAAACACTGAAGGCATATAACTATATCTTATAAGATTTTAACTTTATTTGTGAGGTTTATGTTATGGGACAGTAGAAAATTGAAAAAAATCAGAAAACAGCCGTATACTTGCTGAATGTGCACAACAAAAGACACAAATAGAAAAACACATCCAAACAGTGAAATCATTGCAAAATCAAACACTGACGGCATATAACTATATCTTATAAGATTTTAACTTCATTTGTGAGGTTTATGTTATGGGACAGTAGAAAATTGAAAAAAATCAGAAAACAGCCGTATACTTGCTGAAGGTGCACAAAAACAGACACACATAGAAAAACACATCCAAACAGTGAAATCATTGCAAAATCAAACACTGAAGGCATATAACTATATCTTATAAGATTTTAACTTTATTTGTGAGGTTTATGTTATGGGACAATAGAAAATTGAAAAAAATCAGAAAACAGCCGTATACTTGCTGAATGTGCACAAAAACAGAAACAAATAGAAAAACACATCCAAAAAGTGAAATCATTGCAAAATCAAACACTGAGGTTACAGAAGTATATCTTATAAGATGTTTACTTTATTTGTGAGGTTTATGTTATGGGACAGTAGAAAATTGAAAAAAATCAGAAAACAGCCGTATACTTGCTGAATGTGCACAAAAACAGACACACATAGAAAAACACATCCAAACAGTGAAATCATGGCAAAATCAAACACTGAGGGTACAGAAGTATATCTTATAAGATGTTTATTTTATTTGTGAGGTTTATGTTATGGGACAGTAGAAACTTGAAAAAAATCAGAAAACAGCCGTATACTTGCTGAATGTGCACAAAAACAGACACACATAGAAAAACACATCCAAACAGTGAAATCATTGCAAAATCAAACACTGAAGGCATATAACTATATCTTATAAGATTTTAACTTTATTTGTGAGGTTTATGTTATGGGACAATAGAACATTGAAAAAAATCAGAAAACAGCCGTATACTTGCTGAATGTGCACAAAAACAGAAACAAATAGAAAAACACATCCAAAAAGTGAAATCATTGCAAAATCAAACACTGAGGTTACAGAAGTATATCTTATGAGATGTTTACTTTATTTGTGAGGTTTATGTTATGGGACAGTAGAAAATTGAAAAAAATCAGAAAACAGCCGTATACTTGCTGAATGTGCACAAAAACAGACACACATAGAAAAACACATCCAAACAGTGAAATCATTGCAAAATCAAACACTGAGGGTACAGAAGTATATCTTATAAGATGTTTACTTTATTTGTGAGGTTTATGTTATGGGACAGTAGAAAATTGAAAAAAATCAGAAAACAGCCGTATATTTGCTGAATGCGCACAAAAACAGACACAAATAGAAAAACACATCCAAACAGTGAAATCATTGTAAAATCAAACACTGAGGTTACAGAAGTATATCTTATAAGATGTTAACTTTATTTGTGAGGTTTATGTTATGGGACAGTAGAAAATTGAAAAAAATCAGAAAACAGCCGTATACTTGCTGAATGTGCACAAAAACAGAAACAAATAGAAAAACACATCCAAACAGTGAAATCATTGCAAAATCAAACACTGAAGGCATATAACTATATCTTATAAGATTTTAACTTTATTTGTGAGGTTTATGTTATGGGACAATAGAAAATTGAAAAAAATCAGAAAACAGCCGTATACTTGCTGAATGTGCACAAAAACAGAAACAAATAGAAAAACACATCCAAAAAGTGAAATCATTGCAAAATCAAACACTGAGGTTACAGAAGTATATCTTATAAGATGTTTACTTTATTTGTGAGGTTTATGTTATGGGACAGCAGAAAATTGAAAAAAATCAGAAAACAGCCGTATACTTGCTGAATGCACACAAAAACAGACACAAATAGAAAAACACATCCAAACAGTGAAATCATTGCAAAATCAAACACTGGCGGCATATAACTATATCTTATAAGATTTTAACTTTATTTGTGAGGTTTATGTTATGGGACAGTAGAAAATTAAAAAAAATCAGAAAACAGCCGTATACTTGCTGAATGTGCACAAAAACAGACACACATAGAAAAACACATCCAAACAGTGAAATCATTGCAAAATCAAACACTGAGGGTACAGAAGTATATCTTATAATATGTTTATTTTATTTGTGAGGTTTATGTTATCGGACAGTAGAAAATTGAAAAAAATCAGAAAACAGCCGTATACTTGCTGAATGTGCACAACAAAAGACACAAATAGAAAAACACATCCAAACAGTGAAATCATTGCAAAATCAAACACTGACGGCATATGACTATATCCTATAAGATGTTAACTTTATTTGTGAGGTTTATGTTATGGGACAGTAGAAAATTGAAAAAAATCAGAAAACAGCCGTATACTTGCTGAATGCGCACAAAAACAGACACAAATAGAAAAACACATCCAAACAGTGAAATCATTGCAAAATCAAACACTGAGGTTACAGAAGTATATCTTATAAGATGTTTACTTTATTTGTGAGGTTTATGTTATGGGACAGTAGAAAATTGAAAAAAATCAGAAAACAGCCGTGTACTTGCTGAATGTGCACAAAAACAGACACAAATAGAAAAACACATCCAAACAGTGAAATCATTGCAAAATCAAACACTGAGGGTACAGAAGTATATCTTATAATATGTTTATTTTATTTGTGAGGTTTATGTTATGGGACAGTAGAAAATTGAAAAAAATCAGAAAACAGCCGTATACTTGCTGAATGTGCACAACAAAAGACACAAATAGAAAAACACATCCAAACAGTGAAATCATTGCAAAATCAAACACTGACGGCATATGACTATATCCTATAAGATGTTAACTTTATTTGTGAGGTTTATGTTATGGGACAGTAGAAAATTGAAAAAAATCAGAAAACAGCCGTATACTTGCTGAATGCGCACAAAAACAGACACAAATAGAAAAACACATCCAAACAGTGAAATCATTGCAAAATCAAACACTGAAGGCATATAACTATATCTTATAAGATTTTAACTTTATTTGTGAGGTTTATGTTATGGGACAGTAGAAAATTGAAAAAAATCAGAAAACAGCCGTATACTTGCTGAATGTGCACAACAAAAGACACAAATAGAAAAACACATCCAAACAGTGAAATCATTGCAAAATCAAACACTGGCGGCATATAACTATATCTTATAAGATTTTAACTTTATTTGTGAGGTTTATGTTATGGGACAGTAGAAACTTGAAAAAAATCAGAAAACAGCCGTATACTTGCTGAATGTGCACAAAAACAGACACACATGGAAAAAAACATCCAAACAGTGAAATCATTGCAAAATCAAACACTGAGGGTACAGAAGTATATCTTATAAGATGTTAACTTTATTTGTGAGGTTTATGTTATGGGACAGTAGAAAATTGAAAAAAATCAGAAAACAGCCGTATACTTGCTGAATGTGCACAAAAACAGACACAAATAGAAAAACACATCCAAACAGTGAAATCATTGCAAAATCAAACACTGAGGTTACAGAAGTATATCTTATAAGATGTTAACTTTATTTGTGAGGTTTATATTATGGGACAGTAGAAAATTGAAAAAAATCAGAAAACAGCCGTATACTTGCTCAATGTGCACAAAAACAGAAACAAATAGAAAAACACATCCAAACAGTGAAATCATTGCAAAATCAAACACTGAAGGCATATAACTATATCTTATAAGATTTTAACTTTATTTGTGAGGTTTATGTTATGGGACAGTAGAAAATTAAAAAAAATCAGAAAACAGCCGTATACTTGCTGAATGTGCACAAAAACAGACACACATAGAAAAACACATCCAAACAGTGAAATCATTGCAAAATCAAACACTGAGGGTACAGAAGTATATCTTATAAGATGTTTATTTTATTTGTGAGGTTTATGTTATGGGACAGTAGAAAATTGAAAAAAATCAGAAAACAGCCGTATACTTGCTGAATGTGCACAAAAACAGACACAAATAGAAAAACACATCCAAACAGTGAAATCATTGCAAAATCAAACACTGAAGGCATATAACTATATCTTATAAGATTTTAACTTTATTTGTGAGGTTTATGTTATGGGACAGTAGAAAATTGAAAAAAATCAGAAAACAGCCGTATACTTGCTGAATGTGCACAAAACAGACACAAATAGAAAAACACATCCAAACAGTGAAATCATTGCAAAATCAAACACTGAGGTTACAGAAGTATATCTTATAAGATGTTAACTTTATTTGTGAGGTTTATGTTATGGGACAGTAGAAAATTCAAAAAAATCAGAAAACAGCCGTATACTTGCTGAATGTGCACAAAAACAGACACACATAGAAAAACACATCCAAACAGTGAAATCATTGCAAAATCAAACACTGAGGGTACAGAAGTATATCTTATAAGATGTTTATTTTATTTGTGAGGTTTATGTTATGGGACAGTAGAAAATTGAAAAAAATCAGAAAACAGCCGTATACTTGCTGAATGTGCACAACAAAAGACACAAATAGAAAAACACATCCAAACAGTGAAATCATTGCAAAATCAAACACTGACGGCATATGACTATATCCTATAAGATGTTAACTTTATTTGTGAGGTTTATGTTATGGGACAGTAGAAAATTGAAAAAAATCAGAAAACAGCCGTATACTTGCTGAATGCGCACAAAAACAGACACAAATAGAAAAACACATCCAAACAGTGAAATCATTGCAAAATCAAACACTGAGGGTACAGAAGTATATCTTATAAGATGTTAACTTTATTTGTGAGGTTTATGTTATGGGACAGTAGAAAATTGAAAAAAATCAGAAAACAGCCGTATACTTGCTGAATGTGCACAAAAACAGACACAAATAGAAAAACACATCCAAACAGTGAAATCATTGCAAAATCAAACACTGAGGTTACAGAAGTATATCTTATAAGATGTTAACTTTATTTGTGAGGTTTATGTTATGGGACAGTAGAAAATTCAAAAAAATCAGAAAACAGCCGTATACTTGCTGAATGTGCACAAAAACAGACACACATAGAAAAACACATCCAAACAGTGAAATCATTGCAAAATCAAACACTGAGGGTACAGAAGTATATCTTATAAGATGTTTATTTTATTTGTGAGGTTTATGTTATGGGACAGTAGAAAATTGAAAAAAATCAGAAAACAGCCGTATACTTGCTGAATGTGCACAACAAAAGACACAAATAGAAAAACACATCCAAACAGTGAAATCATTGCAAAATCAAACACTGACGGCATATGACTATATCCTATAAGATGTTAACTTTATTTGTGAGGTTTATGTTATGGGACAGTAGAAAATTGAAAAAAATCAGAAAACAGCCGTATACTTGCTGAATGCGCACAAAAACAGACACAAATAGAAAAACACATCCAAACAGTGAAATCATTGCAAAATCAAACACTGAAGGCATATAACTATATCTTATAAGATTTTAACTTTATTTGTGAGGTTTATGTTATGGGACAGTAGAAAATTGAAAAAAATCAGAAAACAGCCGTATACTTGCTGAATGTGCACAAAACAGACACAAATAGAAAAACACATCCAAACAGTGAAATCATTGCAAAATCAAACACTGAGGTTACAGAAGTATATCTTATAAGATGTTAACTTTATTTGTGAGGTTTATGTTATGGGACAGTAGAAAATTCAAAAAAATCAGAAAACAGCCGTATACTTGCTGAATGTGCACAAAAACAGACACACATAGAAAAACACATCCAAACAGTGAAATCATTGCAAAATCAAACACTGAGGGTACAGAAGTATATCTTATAAGATGTTTATTTTATTTGTGAGGTTTATGTTATGGGACAGTAGAAAATTGAAAAAAATCAGAAAACAGCCGTATACTTGCTGAATGTGCACAACAAAAGACACAAATAGAAAAACACATCCAAACAGTGAAATCATTGCAAAATCAAACACTGACGGCATATGACTATATCCTATAAGATGTTAACTTTATTTGTGAGGTTTATGTTATGGGACAGTAGAAAATTGAAAAAAATCAGAAAACAGCCGTATACTTGCTGAATGCGCACAAAAACAGACACAAATAGAAAAACACATCCAAACAGTGAAATCATTGCAAAATCAAACACTGAGGGTACAGAAGTATATCTTATAAGATGTTAACTTTATTTGTGAGGTTTATGTTATGGGACAGTAGAAAATTGAAAAAAATCAGAAAACAGCCGTATACTTGCTGAATGTGCACAAAAACAGACACAAATAGAAAAACACATCCAAACAGTGAAATCATTGCAAAATCAAACACTGAGGTTACAGAAGTATATCTTATAAGATGTTAACTTTATTTGTGAGGTTTATGTTATGGGACAGTAGAAAATTCAAAAAAATCAGAAAACAGCCGTATACTTGCTGAATGTGCACAAAAACAGACACACATAGAAAAACACATCCAAACAGTGAAATCATTGCAAAATCAAACACTGAGGGTACAGAAGTATATCTTATAAGATGTTTATTTTATTTGTGAGGTTTATGTTATGGGACAGTAGAAAATTGAAAAAAATCAGAAAACAGCCGTATACTTGCTGAATGTGCACAACAAAAGACACAAATAGAAAAACACATCCAAACAGTGAAATCATTGCAAAATCAAACACTGACGGCATATGACTATATCCTATAAGATGTTAACTTTATTTGTGAGGTTTATGTTATGGGACAGTAGAAAATTGAAAAAAATCAGAAAACAGCCGTATACTTGCTGAATGCGCACAAAAACAGACACAAATAGAAAAACACATCCAAACAGTGAAATCATTGCAAAATCAAACACTGAAGGCATATAACTATATCTTATAAGATTTTAACTTTATTTGTGAGGTTTATGTTATGGGACAGTAGAAAATTGAAAAAAATCAGAAAACAGCCGTATACTTGCTGAATGTGCACAACAAAAGACACAAATAGAAAAACACATCCAAACAGTGAAATCATTGCAAAATCAAACACTGGCGGCATATAACTATATCTTATAAGATTTTAACTTTATTTGTGAGGTTTATGTTATGGGACAGTAGAAACTTGAAAAAAATCAGAAAACAGCCGTATACTTGCTGAATGTGCACAAAAACAGACACACATGGAAAAAAACATCCAAACAGTGAAATCATTGCAAAATCAAACACTGAGGGTACAGAAGTATATCTTATAAGATGTTAACTTTATTTGTGAGGTTTATGTTATGGGACAGTAGAAAATTGAAAAAAATCAGAAAACAGCCGTATACTTGCTGAATGTGCACAAAAACAGACACAAATAGAAAAACACATCCAAACAGTGAAATCATTGCAAAATCAAACACTGAGGTTACAGAAGTATATCTTATAAGATGTTAACTTTATTTGTGAGGTTTATATTATGGGACAGTAGAAAATTGAAAAAAATCAGAAAACAGCCGTATACTTGCTCAATGTGCACAAAAACAGAAACAAATAGAAAAACACATCCAAACAGTGAAATCATTGCAAAATCAAACACTGAAGGCATATAACTATATCTTATAAGATTTTAACTTTATTTGTGAGGTTTATGTTATGGGACAGTAGAAAATTAAAAAAAATCAGAAAACAGCCGTATACTTGCTGAATGTGCACAAAAACAGACACACATAGAAAAACACATCCAAACAGTGAAATCATTGCAAAATCAAACACTGAGGGTACAGAAGTATATCTTATAAGATGTTTATTTTATTTGTGAGGTTTATGTTATGGGACAGTAGAAAATTGAAAAAAATCAGAAAACAGCCGTATACTTGCTGAATGTGCACAAAAACAGACACAAATAGAAAAACACATCCAAACAGTGAAATCATTGCAAAATCAAACACTGAAGGCATATAACTATATCTTATAAGATTTTAACTTTATTTGTGAGGTTTATGTTATGGGACAGTAGAAACTTGAAAAAAATCAGAAAACAGCCGTATACTTGCTGAATGTGCACAAAAACAGACACACATGGAAAAAAACATCCAAACAGTGAAATCATTGCAAAATCAAACACTGAGGGTACAGAAGTATATCTTATAAGATGTTAACTTTATTTGTGAGGTTTATGTTATGGGACAGTAGAAAATTGAAAAAAATCAGAAAACAGCCGTATACTTGCTGAATGTGCACAAAAACAGACACAAATAGAAAAACACATCCAAACAGTGAAATCATTGCAAAATCAAACACTGAGGTTACAGAAGTATATCTTATAAGATGTTAACTTTATTTGTGAGGTTTATATTATGGGACAGTAGAAAATTGAAAAAAATCAGAAAACAGCCGTATACTTGCTCAATGTGCACAAAAACAGAAACAAATAGAAAAACACATCCAAACAGTGAAATCATTGCAAAATCAAACACTGAAGGCATATAACTATATCTTATAAGATTTTAACTTTATTTGTGAGGTTTATGTTATGGGACAGTAGAAAATTAAAAAAAATCAGAAAACAGCCGTATACTTGCTGAATGTGCACAAAAACAGACACACATAGAAAAACACATCCAAACAGTGAAATCATTGCAAAATCAAACACTGAGGGTACAGAAGTATATCTTATAAGATGTTTATTTTATTTGTGAGGTTTATGTTATGGGACAGTAGAAAATTGAAAAAAATCAGAAAACAGCCGTATACTTGCTGAATGTGCACAAAAACAGACACAAATAGAAAAACACATCCAAACAGTGAAATCATTGCAAAATCAAACACTGAAGGCATATAACTATATCTTATAAGATTTTAACTTTATTTGTGAGGTTTATGTTATGGGACAGTAGAAAATTGAAAAAAATCAGAAAACAGCCGTATACTTGCTGAATGTGCACAAAACAGACACAAATAGAAAAACACATCCAAACAGTGAAATCATTGCAAAATCAAACACTGAGGTTACAGAAGTATATCTTATAAGATGTTAACTTTATTTGTGAGGTTTATGTTATGGGACAGTAGAAAATTCAAAAAAATCAGAAAACAGCCGTATACTTGCTGAATGTGCACAAAAACAGACACACATAGAAAAACACATCCAAACAGTGAAATCATTGCAAAATCAAACACTGAGGGTACAGAAGTATATCTTATAAGATGTTTATTTTATTTGTGAGGTTTATGTTATGGGACAGTAGAAAATTGAAAAAAATCAGAAAACAGCCGTATACTTGCTGAATGTGCACAACAAAAGACACAAATAGAAAAACACATCCAAACAGTGAAATCATTGCAAAATCAAACACTGACGGCATATGACTATATCCTATAAGATGTTAACTTTATTTGTGAGGTTTATGTTATGGGACAGTAGAAAATTGAAAAAAATCAGAAAACAGCCGTATACTTGCTGAATGCGCACAAAAACAGACACAAATAGAAAAACACATCCAAACAGTGAAATCATTGCAAAATCAAACACTGAGGGTACAGAAGTATATCTTATAAGATGTTAACTTTATTTGTGAGGTTTATGTTATGGGACAGTAGAAACTTGAAAAAAATCAGAAAACAGCCGTATACTTGCTGAATGTGCACAAAAACAGACACACATGGAAAAAAACATCCAAACAGTGAAATCATTGCAAAATCAAACACTGAGGGTACAGAAGTATATCTTATAAGATGTTAACTTTATTTGTGAGGTTTATGTTATGGGACAGTAGAAAATTTAAAAAAATCAGAAAACAGCCGTATACTTGCTGAATGTGCACAAAAACAGACACAAATAGAAAAACACATCCAAACAGTGAAATCATTGCAAAATCAAACACTGAGGTTACAGAAGTATATCTTATAAGATGTTAACTTTATTTGTGAGGTTTATGTTATGGGACAGTAGAAAATTGAAAAAAATCAGAAAACAGCCGTATACTTGCTGAATGTGCACAACAAAAGACACAAATAGAAAAACACATCCAAACAGTGAAATCATTGCAAAATCAAACACTGACGGCATATAACTATATCTTATAAGATGTTAACTTTATTTGTGAGGTTTATGTTATGGGACAGTAGAAAATTGAAAAAAATCTGAAAACAGCCGTATACTTGCTGAATGTGCACAAAAACAGACACACATAGAAAAACACATCCAAACAGTGGAATCATTGCAAAATCAAACACTGAAGGCATATAATTATATCTTATAAGATTTTAAATTTATTTGTGAGGTTTATGTTATGGGACAGTAGAAAATTGAAAAAAATCAGAAAACAGCCGTATACTTGCTGAATGTGCACAAAAACAGACACAAATAGAAAAACACATCCAAACAGTGAAATCATTGCAAAATCAAACACTGAAGCCATATAACTATATCTTATAAGATTTTATCTTTATTTGTGAGGTTTATGTTATGGGAAAATAGAAAATTGAAAAAAATCAGAAAACAGCCGTGTACTTGATGAATGTGCACAAAAACAGACACAAATAGAAAAACACATCCAAACAGTGAAATCATTGCAAAATCAAACACTGAGGTTACAGAAGTATATCTTATAAGATGTTAACTTTATTTGTGAGGTTTATGTTATGGGACAGTAGAAAATTGAAAAAAATCTGAAAACAGCCGTATACTTGCTGAATGTGCACAAAAACAGACACACATAGAAAAACACATCCAAACAGTGGAATCATTGCAAAATCAAACACTGAAGGCATATAATTATATCTTATAAGATTTTAAATTTATTTGTGAGGTTTATGTTATGGGACAGTAGAAAATTGAAAAAAATCAGAAAACAGCCGTATACTTGCTGAATGTGCACAAAAACAGACACAAATAGAAAAACACATCCAAACAGTGAAATCATTGCAAAATCAAACACTGAAGCCATATAACTATATCTTATAAGATTTTATCTTTATTTGTGAGGTTTATGTTATGGGAAAATAGAAAATTGAAAAAAATCAGAAAACAGCCGTGTACTTGATGAATGTGCACAAAAACAGACACAAATAGAAAAACACATTCAAACAGTGAAATCATTGCAAAATCAAACACTGAAGGCATATAACTATATCTTCTAAGATTTTAACTTTATTTGTGAGGTTTATGTTATGGGACAGTAGAAAATTGAAAAAAATCAGAAAACAGCCGTATATTTGCTGAATGCGCACAAAAACAGACACAAATAGAAAAACACATCCAAACAGTGAAATCATTGCAAAATCAAACACTGAAGGCATATAATTATATCTTATAAGATTTTAACTTTATTTGTGAGGTTTATGTTATGGGACAGTAGAAAATTGAAAAAAATCAGAAAACAGCCGTATACTTGCTGAATACGAACAAAAACAGACACAAATAGAAAACCACATCCAAACAGTGAAATCATTGCAAAATCAAACACTGAAGGCATATAACTATATCTTATAAGATTTTAACTTCATTTGTGAGGTTTATGTTATGGGACAGTAGAAAATTGAAAAAAATCAGAAAACAGCCGTATACTTGCTGAATGTGCACAAAACAGACACAAATAGAAAAACACATCCAAACAGTGAAATCATTGCAAAATCAAACACTGAGGGTACAGAAGTATATCTGATAAGATGTTAACTTTATTTGTGAGATTTATGTTATGGGACAGTAGAAAATTGAAAAAAATCAGAAAACAGCCGTATACTTGCTGAATGTGCACAAAAACAGACACAAATAGAAAAACACATCCAAAAAGTGAAATCATTGCAAAATCAAACACTGAAGGCATATAACTATATCTTATAAGATTTTAACTTTATTTGTGAGGTTTATGTTATGGGACAGTAGAAAATTGAAAAAAATCAGAAAACAGCCGTATACTTGCTGAATGCGCATAAAAACACAAATAGAAAAACACATCCAAACAGTGAAATCATTACAAAATCAAACACTGAAGGCATATAACTATATTTTATAAAATTTTAACTTTATTTGTGAGGTTTATGTTTTGCGACAGTAGAAAATTGAAAAAAATCAGAAAACAGCCGTATACTTGCTGAATGTGCACAAAACAGACACAAATAGAAAAACACATCCAAACAGTGAAATCATCGCAAAATCAAACACTGAGGTTACAGAAGTATATCTTATAAGATGTTAACTTTATTTGTGAGGTTTATGTTATGGGACAGTAGAAAATTGAAAAAAATCAGAAAACAGCCGTATATTTGCTGAATGTGCACAAAACAGACACAAATAGAAAAACACATCCAAAAAGTGAAATCATTGCAAAATCAAACACTGAAGGCATATAACTACATCTTATAAGATGTGCACTTTATTTGTGAGGTTTATGTTATGGGACAGTAGAAAATTGAAAAAAATCAGAAAACAGCCGTATACTTGCTGAATGTGCACAAAAACAGACACAAATAGAAAAACACATCCAAACAGTGAAATCATTGCAAAATCAAACACTGAGGTTACAGAAGTATAGCTTATAAGATGTTAACTTTATTTGTCAGGTTTATGTTATGGGACAGTAGAAAATTGAAAAAAAAAACAGAAAACAGCCGTATACTTGCTGAATGTGCACAAAACAGACACAAATAGAAAAACACATCCAAAAAGTGAAATCATTGCAAAATCAAACACTGAAGGCATATAACTACATCTTATAAGATGTGCACTTTATTTGTGAGGTTTATGTTATGGGACAGTAGAAAATTGAAAAAAATCAGAAAACAGCCGTATACTTGCTGAATGTGCACAAAAACAGACACAAATAGAAAAACACATCCAAACAGTGAAATCATTGCAAAATCAAACACTGAGGTTACAGAAGTATAGCTTATAAGATGTTAACTTTATTTGTCAGGTTTATGTTATGGGACAGTAGAAAATTGAAAAAAAAAACAGAAAACAGCCGTATACTTGCTGAATGTGCACAAAACAGACACAAATAGAAAAACACATCCAAACAGTGAAATCATTGCAAAATCAAACACTGACGGCATATAACTATATCTTATAAGATTTTATCTTTATTTGTGAGGTTTATGTTATGGGACAGTAGAAAATTGAAAAAAATCAGAAAACAGCCGTATACTTGCTGAATGTGCACAACAAAAGACACAAATAGAAAAACACATCCAAACAGTGAAATCATTGCAAAATCAAACACTGACGGCATATAACTATATCTTATGAGATGTTAACTTTATTTGTGAGGTTTATGTTATGGGACAGTAGAAATTTTAAAAAAATCAGAAAACAGCCGTATACTTGCTGAATGTGCACAAAACAGACACAAATAGAAAAACACATCCAAACAGAGAAATCATTGCAAAATCAAACACTGAAGGCATATAACTATATCTTATAAGATTTTAACTTTATTTGTGAGGTTTATGTTATAGGACAGTAGGAAATTAAAAAAAATCAGAAAACAGTCGTATACTTGCTGAATGTGCACAAAAACAGACACAAATAGAAAAACACATCCAAACAGTGAAATCATTGCAAAATCAAACACTGAAGCCATATAACTATATCTTATAAGATTTTATCTTTATTTGTGAGGTTTATGTTATGGGAAAATAGAAAATTGAAAAAAATCAGAAAACAGCCGTGTACTTGCTGAATGTGCACAAAAACAGACACAAATAGAAAAACACATTCAAACAGTGAAATCATTGCAAAATCAAACACTGAAGGCATATAACTATATCTTCTAAGATTTTAACTTTATTTGTGAGGTTTATGTTATGGGACAGTAGAAAATTTAAAAAAATCAGAAAACAGCCGTATATTTGCTGAATGTGCACAAAAACAGACACAAATAGAAAAACACATCCAAACAGTGAAATCATTGCAAATCAAACACTGAGGTTACAGAAGTATATCTTATAAGATGTTTACTTTATTTGTGAGGTTTATGTTATGGGACAGTAGAAAATTGAAAAAAATCAGAAAACAGCCGTATACTTGCTGAATGTGCACAACAAAAGACACAAATAGAAAAACACATCCAAACAGTGAAATCATTGCAAAATCAAACACTGACGGCATATAACTATATCTTATAAGATGTTAACTTTATTTGTGAGATTTATGTTATGGGACAGTAGAAAATTGAAAAAAATCAGAAAACAGCCGTATACTTGCTGAATGTGCACAACAAAAGACACAAATAGAAAAACACATCCAAACAGTGAAATCATTGCAAAATCAAACACTGACGGCATATAATTATATCTTATAAGATTTTAACTTTATTTGTGAGGTTTATGTTATGGGACAGTAGAAAATTGAAAAAAATCAGAAAACAGCCGTATACTTGCTGAATGTGCACAACAAAAGACACAAATAGAAAAACACATCCAAACAGTGAAATCATTGCAAAATCAAACACTGACGGCATATAATTATATCTTATAAGATTTTAACTTTATTTGTGAGGTTTATGTTATGGGACAGTAGAAAATTGAAAAAAATCAGAAAACAGCCGTATACTTGCTGAATGTGCACAAAAACAGACACAAATAGAAAAACACATCCAAACAGTGAAATCATTGCAAAATCAAACACTGAGGTTACAGAAGTATAGCTTATAAGATGTTAACTTTATTTGTCAGGTTTATGTTATGGGACAGTAGAAAATTGAAAAAAAAATCAGAAAACAGCCGTATACTTGCTGAATGTGCACAACAAAAGACACAAATAGAAAAACACATCCAAACAGTGAAATCATTGCAAAATCAAACACTGACGGCATATAACTATATCTTATAAGATGTTAACTTTATTTGTGAGGTTTATGTTATGGGACAGTAGAAAATTTAAAAAAATCAGAAAACAGCCGTATACTTGCTGAATGTGCACAAAACAGACACAAATAGAAAAACACATCCAAACAGAGAAATCATTGCAAAATCAAACACTGAAGGCATATAACTATATCTTATAAGATTTTAACTTTATTTGTGAGGTTTATGTTATAGGACAGTAGGAAATTAAAAAAAATCAGAAAACAGTCGTATACTTGCTGAATGTGCACAAAAACAGACACAAATAGAAAAACACATCCAAACAGTGAAATCATTGCAAAATCAAACACTGAAGCCATATAACTATATCTTATAAGATTTTATCTTTATTTGTGAGGTTTATGTTATGGGAAAATAGAAAATTGAAAAAAATCAGAAAACAGCCGTGTACTTGATGAATGTGCACAAAAACAGACACAAATAGAAAAACACATCCAAAAAGTGAAATCATTGCAAAATCAAACACTGAAGGCATATAACTATATCTTATAAGATTTTAACTTTATTTGTGAGGTTTATGTTATGGGACAGTAGAAAATTGAAAAAAATCAGAAAACAGCCGTATATTTGCTGAATGCGCACAAAAACAGACACAAATAGAAAAACACATCCAAACAGTGAAATCATTGCAAAATCAAACACTGAAGGCATATAATTATATCTTATAAGATTTTAACTTTATTTGTGAGGTTTATGTTATGGGACAGTAGAAAATTGAAAAAAATCAGAAAACAGCCGTATACTTGCTGAATGTGCACAAAAACAGACACACATAGAAAAACACATCCAAACAGTGGAATCATTGCAAAATCAAACACTGAGGGTACAGAAGTATATCTCATGAGATGTATACTTTATTTGTGAGGTTTATGTTATGGGACAGTAGAAAATTGAAAAAAATCAGAAAACAGCCGTATACTTGCTGAATGTGCACAAAAACAGACACAAATAGAAAAACACATCCAAACAGTGAAATCATTGAAAAATCAAACACTGAAGGCATATAACTATATCTAATAAGATTTTAACTTTATTTGTGAGGTTTATGTTATGGGATAGTAGAAAATTGAAAAAAATCAGAAAACAGCCGTATACTTGCTGAATGTGCACAAAAACAGACACACATAGAAAAACACATCCAAACAGTGAAATCATTGCAAAATCAAACACTGAAGGCATATAACTATATCTTATAAGATTTTAACTTTATTTGTGAGGTTTATATTATGGGACAGTAGAAAATTGAAAAAAATCAGAAAACAGCCGTATACTTGCTGAATGTGCACAAAAACAGACACAAATAGAAAAACACATCCAAAAAGTGAAATCATTGCAAAATCAAACACTGAGGTTACAGAAGTATATCTTATAAGATGTTAACTTTATTTGTGCGGTTTATGTTATGGGACAGTAGAAAATTGAAAAAAATCAGAAAACAGCCGTATACTTGCTGAATGCGCACAAAAACAGACACAAATAGAAAAACACATCCAAAAAGTGAAATCATTGCAAAATCAAACACTGAAGGCATATAACTATATCTTATAAGATTTTAACTTTATTTGTGAGGTTTATGTTATGGGACAGTAGAAAATTGAAAAAAATCAGAAAACAGCCGTATACTTGCTGAATGCGCATAAAAACACAAACAGAAAAACACATCCAAAAAGTGAAATCATTGCAAAATCAAACACTGAAGGCATATAACTACATCTTATAAGATGTGCACTTTATTTGTGAGGTTTATGTTTTGCGACAGTAGAAAATTGAAAAAAATCAGAAAACAGCCGTATACTTGCTGAATACGAACAAAAACAGACACAAATAGAAAACAACATCCAAACAGTGAAATCATTGCAAAATCAAACACTGAGGGTACAGAAGTATATCTGATAAGATGTTAACTTTATTTGTGAGATTTATGTTATGGGACAGTAGAAAATTGAAAAAAATCAGAAAACAGCCGTATACTTGCTGAATGTGCACAAAAACAGACACAAATAGAAAAACACATCCAAAAAGTGAAATCATTGCAAAATCAAACACTGAAGGCATATAACTATATCTTATAAGATGTGAACTTTATTTGTGAGGTTTATGTTATGGGACAGTAGAAAATTGAAAAAAATCAGAAAACAGCCGTATACTTGCTGAATGTGCACAAAACAGACACAAATAGAAAAACACATCCAAACAGTGAAATCATTGCAAGATCAAACACTGAGGGTACAGAAGTATATCTTATAAGATGTTAACTTTATTTATGAGGTTTATGTTATGGGACAGTAGAAAATTGAAAAAAATCAGAAAACACCCGTATACTTGCTGAATGTGCACAACAAAAGACACAAATAGAAAAAACCATCCAAACAGTGAAATCATTGCAAAATCAAACACTGAAGGCATATAACTATATCTTATAAGATTTTAACTTTATTTGTGAGGTTTATGTTATGGGACAGTAGAAAATTGAAAAAAATCAGAAAACAGCCGTATACTTGCTGAATGTGCACAAAACAGACACAAATAGAAAAACACATCCAAACAGTGAAATCATTGCAAAATCAAACACTGAGGTTACAGAAGTATATCTTATAAGATGTTAACTTTATTTGTGAGGTTTATGTTATGGGCGAGGAGAAAATTGAAAAAAATCAGAAAACAGCCGTATACTTGCTGAATGTGCACAAAACAGACACAAATAGAAAAACACATCCAAACAGTGAAATCATTGCAAAATCAAACACTGAAGGCATATAATTATATCTTATAAGATTTTAACTTTATTTGTGAGGTTTATGTTATGGGACAGTAGAAAATTGAAAAAAATTAGAAAACAGCCGTATACTTGCTGAATGTGCACAAAAACAGACACACATAGAAAAACACATCCAAACAGTGGAATCATTGCAAAATCAAACACTGAGGGTACAGAAGTATATCTCATGAGATGTATACTTTATTTGTGCGGTTTATGTTATGGGACAGTAGAAAATTGAAAAAAATCAGAAAACAGCCGTATACTTGCTGAATGCGCACAAAAACAGACACAAATAGAAAAACACATCCAAAAAGTGAAATCATTGCAAAATCAAACACTGAAGGCATATAACTATATCTTATAAGATTTTAACTTTATTTGTGAGGTTTATGTTATGGGACAGTAGAAAATTGAAAAAAATCAGAAAACAGCCGTATACTTGCTGAATGCGCATAAAAACACAAACAGAAAAACACATCCAAAAAGTGAAATCATTGCAAAATCAAACACTGAAGGTAAATAACTATATCTTATAAGATTGTAACTTTATTTGTGAGGTTTATGTTATGGGACTGTAGAAAATTGAAAAAAATCAGAAAACAGCTGTATACTTGCTGTATGTGCACAAAAACAGACACAAATAGAAAAACACATCCAAACAGTGAAATCATTGCAAAATCAAACACTGACAGCATATAACTATATCTTATAAGATTTTAACTTTATTTGTGAGGTTTATGTTATGGGACAGTAGAAAATTGAAAAAAATCAGAAAACAGCCGTATACTTGCTGAATGTGCACAACAAAAGACACAAATAGAAAAACACATCCAAACAGTGAAATCATTGCAAAATCAAACACTGAGGGTAAATAACTATATCTTATAAGATTTTAACTTTATTTGTGAGGTTTATGTTATGGGACAGTAGAAAATTGAAAAAAATCAGAAAACAGCTGTATACTTGCTGAATGCGCACAAAAACAGACACAAATAGAAAAACACTTCCAAACAGTGAAATCATTGCAAAATCAAACATTGAGGGTACAGAAGTATATCTGATAAGATGTTAACTTTATTTGTGAGGTTTATGTTATGGGACAGTAGAAAATTGAAAAAAATCAGAAAACAGCCGTATACTTGCTGAATGTGCACAACAAAAGACACAAATAGAAAAACACATCCAAAAAGTGAAATCATTGCAAAATCAAACACTGAAGGCATATAACTATATCTTATAAGATGTTAACTTTATTTGTGAGGTTTATGTTATGGGACAGTAGAAAATTGAAAAAAATCAGAAAACAGCCGTATACTTGCTGAATGCGCACAAAAACAGACACAAACGGAAAAACACATCCAAACAGTGAAATCATTGCAACATCAAACACTGACAGCATATAACTATATCTTATAAGATTTTAACTTTATTTGTGAGGTTTATGTTATGGGACAGTAGAAAATTGAAAAAAATCAGAAAACAGCCGTATACTTGCTGAATGTGCACAACAAAAGACACAAATAGAAAAACACATCCAAACAGTGAAATCATTGCAAAATCAAACACTGAGGGTAAATAACTATATCTTATAAGATTTTAACTTTATTTGTGAGGTTTATGTTATGGGACAGTAGAAAATTGAAAAAAATCAGAAAACAGCTGTATACTTGCTGAATGCGCACAAAAACAGACACAAACAGAAAAACACTTCCAAACAGTGAAATCATTGCAAAATCAAACACTGAGGGTACAGAAGTATATCTGATAAGATGTTAACTTTATTTGTGAGGTTTATGTTATGGGACAGTAGAAAATGGAAAAAAATCAGAAAACAGCCGTATACTTGCTGAATGCGCACAAAAACAGACACAAATAGAAAAACACATCCAAACAGTGAAATCATTGCAAAATCAAACACTGAGGTTACAGAAGTGTATCTTATAAGATGTTAACTTTATTTGTGAGGTTTATGTTACGGGACAATAGAAAATTGAAAAAAATCAGAAAACAGCCATATACTTGCTGAATGTGCACAAAAACAGACACAAATAGAAAAACACATCCAAACAGTGAAATCATTGCAAAATCAAACACTGAGGGTACAGAAGTATATCTTATAAGATGTTAACTTTATTTGTGAGGTTTATGTTATGGGACAGTAGAAAATTGAAAAAAATCAGAAAACAGCCGTATACTTGCTGAATGCGCACAAAAACAGACACAAATAGAAAAACACTTCCAAACAGTGAAATCATTGCAAAATCAAACACTGAGGGTACAGAAGTATATCTGATAAGATGTTAACTTTATTTGTGAGGTTTATGTTATGGGACAGTAGAAAATTGAAAAAAATCAGAAAACAGCCGTATACTTGCTGAATGCGCACAAAAACAGACACAAATAGAAAAACACATCCAAACAGTGAAATCATTGCAAAATCAAACACTGAGGTTACAGAAGTGTATCTTATAAGATGTTAACTTTATTTGTGAGGTTTATGTTACGGGACAATAGAAAATTGAAAAAAATCAGAAAACAGCCGTATACTTGCTGAATGTGCACAACAAAAGACACAAATAGAAAAACACATCCAAACAGTGAAATCATTGCAAAATCAAACACTGAAGGCATATAACTATATCTTATAAGATGTTAACTTTATTTGTGAGGTTTATGTTATGCGACAGTAGAAAATTGAAAAAAATCAGAAAACAGCCGTATACTTGCTGAATGCGCACAAAAACAGACACAAATAGAAAAACACATCCAAACAGTGAAATCATTGCAAAATCAAACACTGAAGGCATATAACTATATCTTATAAGATGTTAACTTTATTTGTGAGGTTTATGTTATGGGACAGTAGAAAATTGAAAAAAATCAGAAAACAGCCGTATACTTGCTGAATGTGCACAACAAAAGACACAAATAGAAAAACACATCCAAACAGTGAAATCATTGCAAAATCAAACACTGAGGGTAAATAACTATATCTTATAAGATTTTAACTTTATTTGTGAGGTTTATGTTATGGGACAGTAGAAAATTGAAAAAAATCAGAAAACAGCTGTATACTTGCTGAATGCGCACAAAAACAGACACAAATAGAAAAACACTTCCAAACAGTGAAATCATTGCAAAATCAAACACTGAGGGTACAGAAGTATATCTGATAAGATGTTAACTTTATTTGTGAGGTTTATGTTATGGGACAGTAGAAAATTGAAAAAAATCAGAAAACAGCTGTATACTTGCTGAATGCGCACAAAAACAGACACAAATAGAAAAACACTTCCAAACAGTGAAATCATTGCAAAATCAAACACTGAGGGTACAGAAGTATATCTGATAAGATGTTAACTTTATTTGTGAGGTTTATGTTATGGGACAGTAGAAAATTGAAAAAAATCAGAAAACAGCCGTATACTTGCTGAATGCGCACAAAAACAGACACAAATAGAAAAACACATCCAAACAGTGAAATCATTGCAAAATCAAACACTGACAGCATATAACTATATCTTATAAGATTTTAACTTTATTTGTGAGGTTTATGTTATGGGACAGTAGAAAATTGAAAAAAATCAGAAAACAGCCGTATACTTGCTGAATGCGCACAAAAACAGACACAAATAGAAAAACACTTCCAAACAGTGAAATCATTGCAAAATCAAACACTGAGGGTACAGAAGTATATCTGATAAGATGTTAACTTTATTTGTGAGGTTTATGTTATGGGACAGTAGAAAATTGAAAAAAATCAGAAAACAGCCGTATACTTGCTGAATGCGCACAAAAACAGACACAAATAGAAAAACACATCCAAACAGTGAAATCATTGCAAAATCAAACACTGAGGTTACAGAAGTGTATCTTATAAGATGTTAACTTTATTTGTGAGGTTTATGTTACGGGACAATAGAAAATTGAAAAAAATCAGAAAACAGCCGTATACTTGCTGAATGTGCACAACAAAAGACACAAATAGAAAAACACATCCAAAAAGTGAAATCATTGCAAAATCAAACACTGAAGGCATATAACTATATCTTATAAGATGTTAACTTTATTTGTGAGGTTTATGTTATGGGACAGTAGAAAATTGAAAAAAATCAGAAAACAGCCGTATACTTGCTGAATGCGCACAAAAACAGACACAAACGGAAAAACACATCCAAACAGTGAAATCATTGCAACATCAAACACTGAGGGTACAGAAGTATATCTTATAAGATGTTAACTTTATTTGTGAGGTTTATGTTATGCGACAGTAGAAAATTGAAAAAAATCAGAAAACAGCCGTATACTTGCTGTATGTGCACAAAAACAGACACAAATAGAAAAACACATCCAAACAGTGAAATCATTGCAAAATCAAACACTGAAGGCATATAACTATATCTTATAAGATGTTAACTTTATTTGTGAGGTTTATGTTATGGGACAGTAGAAAATTGAAAAAAATCAGAAAACAGCCGTATACTTGCTGAATGCGCACAAAAACAGACACAAATAGAAAAACACATCCAAACAGTGAAATCATTGCAAAATCAAACACTGACAGCATATAACTATATCTTATAAGATTTTAACTTTATTTGTGAGGTTTATGTTATGGGACAGTAGAAAATTGAAAAAAATCAGAAAACAGCCGTATACTTGCTGAATGTGCACAAAAACAGACACAAATAGAAAAACACATCCAAACAGTGAAATCATTGCAAAATCAAACACTGAGGTTAAATAACTATATCTTATAAGATTTTAACTTTATTTGTGAGGTTTATGTTATGGGACAGTAGAAAATTGAAAAAAATCAGAAAACAGCTGTATACTTGCTGAATGCGCACAAAAACAGACACAAATAGAAAAACACTTCCAAACAGTGAAATCATTGCAAAATCAAACACTGAGGGTACAGAAGTATATCTGATAAGATGTTAACTTTATTTGTGAGGTTTATGTTATGGGACAGTAGAAAATTGAAAAAAATCAGAAAACAGCCGTATACTTGCTGAATGCGCACAAAAACAGACACAAATAGAAAAACACATCCAAACAGTGAAATCATTGCAAAATCAAACACTGACAGCATATAACTATATCTTATAAGATGTTAACTTTATTTGTGAGGTTTATGTTATGGGACAGTAGAAAATTGAAAAAAATCAGAAAACAGCCGTATACTTGCTGAATGTGCACAACAAAAGACACAAATAGAAAAACACTTCCAAACAGTGAAATCATTGCAAAATCAAACACTGAGGGTACAGAAGTATATCTGATAAGATGTTAACTTTATTTGTGAGATTTATGTTATGGGACAGTAGAAAATTGAAAAAAATCAGAAAACAGCCGTATACTTGCTGAATGCGCACAAAAACAGACACAAACGGAAAAACACATCCAAACAGTGAAATCATTGCAACATCAAACACTGAGGGTACAGAAGTATATCTTATAAGATGTTAACTTTATTTGTGAGGTTTATGTTATGCGACAGTAGAAAATTGAAAAAAATCAGAAAACAGCCGTATACTTGCTGAATGTGCACAAAAACAGACACAAATAGAAAAACACATCCAAACAGTGAAATCATTGCAACATCAAACACTGAGGGTACAGAAGTATATCTTATAAGATGTTAACTTTATTTGTGAGGTTTATGTTATGCGACAGTAGAAAATTGAAAAAAATCAGAAAACAGCCGTATACTTGCTGAATGTGCACAAAAACAGACACAAATAGAAAAACACATCCAAACAGTGAAATCATTGCAAAATCAAACACTGAAGGCATATAACTATATCTTATAAGATGTTAACTTTATTTGTGAGGTTTATGTTATGGGACAGTAGAAAATTGAAAAAAATCAGAAAACAGCCGTATACTTGCTGAATGCGCACAAAAACAGACACAAACGGAAAAACACATCCAAACAGTGAAATCATTGCAACATCAAACACTGAGGGTACAGAAGTATATCTTATAAGATGTTAACTTTATTTGTGAGGTTTATGTTATGCGACAGTAGAAAATTGAAAAAAATCAGAAAACAGCCGTATACTTGCTGTATGTGCACAAAAACAGACACAAATAGAAAAACACATCCAAACAGTGAAATCATTGCAAAATCAAACACTGAAGGCATATAACTATATCTTATAAGATGTTAACTTTATTTGTGAGGTTTATGTTATGGGACAGTAGAAAATTGAAAAAAATCAGAAAACAGCTGTATACTTGCTGAATGCGCACAAAAACAGACACAAATAGAAAAACACTTCCAAACAGTGAAATCATTGCAAAATCAAACACTGAGGGTACAGAAGTATATCTGATAAGATGTTAACTTTATTTGTGAGGTTTATGTTATGGGACAGTAGAAAATTGAAAAAAATCAGAAAACAGCCGTATACTTGCTGAATGCGCACAAAAACAGACACAAATAGAAAAACACATCCAAACAGTGAAATCATTGCAAAATCAAACACTGAGGTTACAGAAGTGTATCTTATAAGATGTTAACTTTATTTCAGAGGTTTATGTTACGGGACAATAGAAAATTGAAAAAAATCAGAAAACAGCCGTATACTTGCTGAATGCGCACAAAAACAGACACAAACGGAAAAACACATCCAAACAGTGAAATCATTGCAACATCAAACACTGACAGCATATAACTATATCTTATAAGATTTTAACTTTATTTGTGAGGTTTATGTTATGGGACAGTAGAAAATTGAAAAAAATCAGAAAACAGCCGTATACTTGCTGAATGTGCACAACAAAAGACACAAATAGAAAAACACATCCAAACAGTGAAATCATTGCAAAATCAAACACTGAGGTTACAGAAGTGTATCTTATAAGATGTTAACTTTATTTCAGAGGTTTATGTTACGGGACAATAGAAAATTGAAAAAAATCAGAAAACAGCCGTATACTTGCTGAATGCGCACAAAAACAGACACAAACGGAAAAACACATCCAAACAGTGAAATCATTGCAACATCAAACACTGACAGCATATAACTATAACTTATAAGATTTTAACTTTATTTGTGAGGTTTATGTTATGGGACAGTAGAAAATTGAAAAAAATCAGAAAACAGCCGTATACTTGCTGAATGTGCACAACAAAAGACACAAATAGAAAAACACATCCAAACAGTGAAATCATTGCAAAATCAAACACTGAGGGTAAATAACTATATCTTATAAGATTTTAACTTTATTTGTGAGGTTTATGTTATGGGACAGTAGAAAATTGAAAAAAATCTGAAAACAGCCATATACTTGCTGAATGTGCACAAAAACAGACACAAATAGAAAAACACATCCAAACAGTGAAATCATTGCAAAATCAAACACTGAGGGTACAGAAGTATATCTTATAAGATGTTAACTTTATTTGTGAGGTTTATGTTATGGGACAGTAGAAAATTGAAAAAAATCAGAAAACAGCCGTATACTTGCTGAATGCGCACAAAAACAGACACAAATAGAAAAACACATCCAAACAGTGAAATCATTGCAAAATCAAACACTGACAGCATATAACTATATCTTATAAGATTTTAACTTTATTTGTGAGGTTTATGTTATGGGACAGTAGAAAATTGAAAAAAATCAGAAAACAGCCGTATACTTGCTGAATGCGCACAAAAACAGACACAAACGGAAAAACACATCCAAACAGTGAAATCATTGCAACATCAAACACTGAGGGTACAGAAGTATATCTTATAAGATGTTAACTTTATTTGTGAGGTTTATGTTATGCGACAGTAGAAAATTGAAAAAAATCAGAAAACAGCCGTATACTTGCTGAATGTGCACAACAAAAGACACAAATAGAAAAACACATCCAAACAGTGAAATCATTGCAAAATCAAACACTGAGGGTAAATAACTATATCTTATAAGATTTTAACTTTATTTGTGAGGTTTATGTTATGGGACAGTAGAAAATTGAAAAAAATCAGAAAACAGCTGTCTACTTGCTGAATGCGCACAAAAACAGACACAAATAGAAAAACACTTCCAAACAGTGAAATCATTGCAAAATCAAACACTGACGGCATATAACTATATCTTATAAGATGTTAACTTTATTTGTGAGGTTTATGTTATGCGACAGTAGAAAATTTAAAAAAATCAGAAAACAGCCGTATACTTGCTGAATGCGCACAAAAACAGACACAAATAGAAAAACACATCCAAACAGTGAAATCATTGCAAAATCAAACACTGAGGTTACAGAAGTATATCTTATAAGATGTTAACTTTATTTATGAGGTTTATGTTACGGGACAATAGAAAATTGAAAAAAATCAGAAAACAGCCGTATACTTGCTTAATGTGCACAACAAAAGACACAAATAGAAAAAACCATCCAAACAGTGAAATCATTGTGAAATCAAACACTGAAGGCATATAACTATATCTTATAAGATTTTAACTTTATTTGTGAGGTTTATGTTATGGGACAGTAGAAAATTGAAAAAAATCAGAAAACAGCCGTATACTTGCTGAATGTGCACAAAACAGACACAAATAGAAAAACACATCCAAACAGTGAAATCATTGCAAAATCAAACACTGAGGTTACAAAAGTATATCTTATAAGATGTTAACTTTATTTGTGAGGTTTATGTTATGGGCGAGGAGAAAATTGAAAAAAATCAGAAAACAGCCGTATACTTGCAGAATGTGCACAAAACAGACACAAATAGAAAAACACATCCAAACAGTGAAATCATTGCAAAATCAAACACTGAGGGTACAGAAGTATATCTTATAAGATGTTAACTTTATTTGTGAGGTTTATGTTATGCGACAGTAGAAAATTTAAAAAAATCAGAAAACAGCCGTATACTTGCTGAATGCGCACAAAAACAGACACAAATAGAAAAACACATCCAAACAGTGAAATCATTGCAAAATCAAACACTGAGGTTACAGAAGTATATCTTATAAGATGTTAACTTTATTTATGAGGTTTATGCTACGGGACAATAGAAAATTGAAAAAAATCAGAAAACAGCCGTATACTTGCTGAATGTGCACAACAAAAGACACAAATAGAAAAACACTTCCAAACAGTGAAATCCTTGCAAAATCAAACACTGAGGGTACAGAAGTATATCTTATAAGATGTTAACTTTATTTGTGAGGTTTATGTTATGGGACAGTAGAAAATTGAAAAAAATCAGAAAACAGCCGTATACTTGCTGAATGTGCACAACAAAAGACACAAATAGAAAAAACCATCCAAACAGTGAAATCATTGCGAAATCAAACACTGAAGGCATATAACTATATCTTATAAGATGTTAACTTTATTTGTGAGGTTTATGTTATGGGACAGTAGAAAATTGAAAAAAATCAGAAAACAGCCGTATACTTGCTGAATGTGCACAAAAACAGACACAAATAGAAAAACACATCCAAACAGTGAAATCATTGCAAAATCAAACACTGAGGTTACAGAAGTATATCTTATAAGATGTTAACTTTATTTGTGAGGTTTATGTTATGGGACAGTAGAAAATTGAAAAAAATCAGAAAACAGCCGTATACTTGCTGAATGTGCACAACAAAAGACACAAATAGAAAAACACATCCAAACAGTGAAATCATTGCAAAATCAAACACTGAGGTTACAGAAGTATATCTTATAAGATGTTAACTTTATTTATGAGGTTTATGTTACGGGACAATAGAAAATTGAAAAAAATCAGAAAACAGCCGTATACTTGCTGAATGTGCACAAAAACAGACACAAATAGAAAAACACATCCAAAAAGTGAAATCATTGCAAAATCAAACACTGAAGGTATATAACTATATCTTATAAGTTTTTAACTTTATATGTGACGTTTATGTTATGGGACAGTAGAAAATTGAAAAAAATCAGAAAACAGCCATATACTTGCTGAATGTGCACAACAAAAGACACGAATAGAAAAACACATCCAAACAGTGAAATCATTGCAAAATCAAACACTGGCGGCATATAACTATATCTTATAAGATTTTAACTTTATTTGTGAGGTTTATGTTATGGGACAGTAGAAAATAAAAAAAAATCAGAAAACAGCCGTATACTTGCTGAATGTGCACAAAAACAGACACACATAGAAAAACACATCCAAACAGTGAAATCATTGCAAAATCAAACACTGAGGTTACGGAAGTATATCTTATAAGATGTTAACTTTATTTGTGAGGTTATATGTAATGGGACAGTAGAAAATTGAAAAAAATCAGAAAACAGCCGTATACTTGCTGAATGTGCACAAAAACAGACACAAATCGAAAAACACATCCAAACATTGAAATCATTGCAAAATCAAACACTGGCGGCATATAACTATATCTTATAAGATTTTAACTTTATTTGTGAGGTTTATGTTATGGTACAGTAGAAAATTAAAAAAAATCAGAAAACAGCCGTATACTTGCTGAATGTGCACAAGAACAGACACACATAGAAAAACACATCCAAACAGTGAAATCATTGCAAAATCAAACACTGAAGGTATATAACTATATCTTATAAGATGTTAACTTTATTTGTGAGGTTTATGTTATGGGACAGTAGAAAATTGAAAAAAATCAGAAAACAGCCGTATACTTGCTGAATGTGCACAAAAACAGACACAAATAGAAAAACACATCCAAACAGTGAAATCATTGCAAAATCAAACACTGAGGTTACAGAAGTATATCTTATAAGATGTTAACTTTATTTGTGAGGTTTATGTTATGCGACAGTAGAAAATTGAAAAAAATCAGAAAACAGCTGTATACTTGCTGAATGCGCACAAAAACAGACACAAATAGAAAAACACTTCCAAACAGTGAAATCATTGCAAAATCAAACACTGAGGGTACAGAAGTATATCTGATAAGATGTTAACTTTATTTGTGAGGTTTATGTTATGGGACAGTAGAAAATTGAAAAAAATCTGAAAACAGCCATATACTTGCTGAATGTGCACAAAAACAGACACAAATAGAAAAACACATCCAAACAGTGAAATCATTGCAAAATCAAACACTGAGGGTACAGAAGTATATCTTATAAGATGTTAACTTTATTTGTGAGGTTTATGTTATGGGACAGTAGAAAATTGAAAAAAATCAGAAAACAGCCGTATACTTGCTGAATGCGCACAAAAACAGACACAAATAGAAAAACACATCCAAACAGTGAAATCATTGCAAAATCAAACACTGACAGCATATAACTATATCTTATAAGATTTTAACTTTATTTGTGAGGTTTATGTTATGGGACAGTAGAAAATTGAAAAAAATCAGAAAACAGCCGTATACTTGCTGAATGTGCACAACAAAAGACACAAATAGAAAAACACTTCCAAACAGTGAAATCATTGCAAAATCAAACACTGAGGGTACAGAAGTATATCTGATAAGATGTTAACTTTATTTGTGAGATTTATGTTATGGGACAGTAGAAAATTGAAAAAAATCAGAAAACAGCCGTATACTTGCTGAATGCGCACAAAAACAGACACAAACGGAAAAACACATCCAAACAGTGAAATCATTGCAACATCAAACACTGAGGGTACAGAAGTATATCTTATAAGATGTTAACTTTATTTGTGAGGTTTATGTTATGCGACAGTAGAAAATTGAAAAAAATCAGAAAACAGCCGTATACTTGCTGAATGTGCACAAAAACAGACACAAATAGAAAAACACATCCAAACAGTGAAATCATTGCAAAATCAAACACTGAAGGCATATAACTATATCTTATAAGATTTTAACTTTATTTGTGAGGTTTATGTTATGGGACAGTAGAAAATTGAAAAAAATCTGAAAACAGCCATATACTTGCTGAATGTGCACAAAAACAGACACAAATAGAAAAACACATCCAAACAGTGAAATCATTGCAAAATCAAACAATGAGGGTACAGAAGTATATCTTATAAGATGTTAACTTTATTTGTGAGGTTTATGTTATGGGACAGTAGAAAATTGAAAAAAATCAGAAAACAGCCGTATACTTGCTGAATGCGCACAAAAACAGAAACAAATAGAAAAACACATCCAAACAGTGAAATCATTGCAAAATCAAACACTGACAGCATATAACTATATCTTATAAGATGTTAACTTTATTTGTGAGGTTTATGTTATGGGACAGTAGAAAATTGAAAAAAATCAGTAAACAGCCGTATACTTGCTGAATGTGCACAACAAAAGACACAAATAGAAAAACACATCCAAACAGTGAAATCATTGCAAAATCAAACACTGAGGGTAAATAACTATATCTTATAAGATTTTAACTTTATTTGTGAGGTTTATGTTATGGGACAGTAGAAAATTGAAAAAAATCAGAAAACAGCTGTCTACTTGCTGAATGCGCACAAAAACAGACACAAATAGAAAAACACTTCCAAACAGTGAAATCATTGCAAAATCAAACACTGACGGCATATAACTATATCTTATAAGATGTTAACTTTATTTGTGAGGTTTATGTTATGCGACAGTAGAAAATTTAAAAAAATCAGAAAACAGCCGTATACTTGCTGAATGCGCACAAAAACAGACACAAATAGAAAAACACATCCAAACAGTGAAATCATTGCAAAATCAAACACTGAGGTTACAGAAGTATATCTTATAAGATGTTAACTTTATTTATGAGGTTTATGTTACGGGACAATAGAAAATTGAAAAAAATCAGAAAACAGCCGTATACTTGCTTAATGTGCACAACAAAAGACACAAATAGAAAAAACCATCCAAACAGTGAAATCATTGTGAAATCAAACACTGAAGGCATATAACTATATCTTATAAGATTTTAACTTTATTTGTGAGGTTTATGTTATGGGACAGTAGAAAATTGAAAAAAATCAGAAAACAGCCGTATACTTGCTGAATGTGCACAAAACAGACACAAATAGAAAAACACATCCAAACAGTGAAATCATTGCAAAATCAAACACTGAGGTTACAAAAGTATATCTTATAAGATGTTAACTTTATTTGTGAGGTTTATGTTATGGGCGAGGAGAAAATTGAAAAAAATCAGAAAACAGCCGTATACTTGCAGAATGTGCACAAAACAGACACAAATAGAAAAACACATCCAAACAGTGAAATCATTGCAAAATCAAACACTGAGGGTACAGAAGTATATCTTATAAGATGTTAACTTTATTTGTGAGGTTTATGTTATGCGACAGTAGAAAATTTAAAAAAATCAGAAAACAGCCGTATACTTGCTGAATGCGCACAAAAACAGACACAAATAGAAAAACACATCCAAACAGTGAAATCATTGCAAAATCAAACACTGAGGTTACAGAAGTATATCTTATAAGATGTTAACTTTATTTATGAGGTTTATGCTACGGGACAATAGAAAATTGAAAAAAATCAGAAAACAGCCGTATACTTGCTGAATGTGCACAACAAAAGACACAAATAGAAAAACACTTCCAAACAGTGAAATCCTTGCAAAATCAAACACTGAGGGTACAGAAGTATATCTTATAAGATGTTAACTTTATTTGTGAGGTTTATGTTATGGGACAGTAGAAAATTGAAAAAAATCAGAAAACAGCCGTATACTTGCTGAATGTGCACAACAAAAGACACAAATAGAAAAAACCATCCAAACAGTGAAATCATTGCGAAATCAAACACTGAAGGCATATAACTATATCTTATAAGATGTTAACTTTATTTGTGAGGTTTATGTTATGGGACAGTAGAAAATTGAAAAAAATCAGAAAACAGCCGTATACTTGCTGAATGTGCACAAAAACAGACACAAATAGAAAAACACATCCAAACAGTGAAATCATTGCAAAATCAAACACTGAGGTTACAGAAGTATATCTTATAAGATGTTAACTTTATTTATGAGGTTTATGTTACGGGACAATAGAAAATTGAAAAAAATCAGAAAACAGCCGTATACTTGCTGAATGTGCACAAAAACAGACACAAATAGAAAAACACATCCAAAAAGTGAAATCATTGCAAAATCAAACACTGAAGGTATATAACTATATCTTATAAGTTTTTAACTTTATATGTGACGTTTATGTTATGGGACAGTAGAAAATTGAAAAAAATCAGAAAACAGCCATATACTTGCTGAATGTGCACAACAAAAGACACGAATAGAAAAACACATCCAAACAGTGAAATCATTGCAAAATCAAACACTGGCGGCATATAACTATATCTTATAAGATTTTAACTTTATTTGTGAGGTTTATGTTATGGGACAGTAGAAAATAAAAAAAAATCAGAAAACAGCCGTATACTTGCTGAATGTGCACAAAAACAGACACACATAGAAAAACACATCCAAACAGTGAAATCATTGCAAAATCAAACACTGAGGTTACAGAAGTATATCTTATAAGATGTTAACTTTATTTGTGAGGTTATATGTAATGGGACAGTAGAAAATTGAAAAAAATCAGAAAACAGCCGTATACTTGCTGAATGTGCACAAAAACAGACACAAATCGAAAAACACATCCAAACATTGAAATCATTGCAAAATCAAACACTGGCGGCATATAACTATATCTTATAAGATTTTAACTTTATTTGTGAGGTTTATGTTATGGTACAGTAGAAAATTAAAAAAAATCAGAAAACAGCCGTATACTTGCTGAATGTGCACAAGAACAGACACACATAGAAAAACACATCCAAACAGTGAAATCATTGCAAAATCAAACACTGAAGGTATATAACTATATCTTATAAGATGTTAACTTTATTTGTGAGGTTTATGTTATGGGACAGTAGAAAATTGAAAAAAATCAGAAAACAGCCGTATACTTGCTGAATGTGCACAAAAACAGACACAAATAGAAAAACACATCCAAACAGTGAAATCATTGCAAAATCAAACACTGAGGTTACAGAAGTATATCTTATAAGATGTTAACTTTATTTGTGAGGTTTATGTTATGCGACAGTAGAAAATTGAAAAAAATCAGAAAACAGCTGTATACTTGCTGAATGCGCACAAAAACAGACACAAATAGAAAAACACTTCCAAACAGTGAAATCATTGCAAAATCAAACACTGAGGGTACAGAAGTATATCTGATAAGATGTTAACTTTATTTGTGAGGTTTATGTTATGGGACAGTAGAAAATTGAAAAAAATCAGAAAACAGCCGTATACTTGCTGAATGCGCACAAAAACAGACACAAATAGAAAAACACATCCAAACAGTGAAATCATTGCAAAATCAAACACTGAGGTTACAGAAGTGTATCTTATAAGATGTTAACTTTATTTGTGAGGTTTATGTTACGGGACAATAGAAAATTGAAAAAAATCAGAAAACAGCCGTATACTTGCTGAATGTGCACAACAAAAGACACAAATAGAAAAACACATCCAAACAGTGAAATCATTGCAAAATCAAACACTGAAGGCATATAACTATATCTTATAAGATTTTAACTTTATTTGTGAGGTTTATGTTATGGGACAGTAGAAAATTGAAAAAAATCTGAAAACAGCCATATACTTGCTGAATGTGCACAAAAACAGACACAAATAGAAAAACACATCCAAACAGTGAAATCATTGCAAAATCAAACACTGAGGGTACAGAAGTATATCTTATAAGATGTTAACTTTATTTGTGAGGTTTATGTTATGGTACAGTAGAAAATTAAAAAAAATCTGAAAACAGCCGTATACTTGCTGAATGTGCACAAGAACAGACACACATAGAAAAACACATCCAAACAGTGAAATCATTGCAAAATCAAACACTGAAGGTATATAACTATATCTTATAAGATGTTAACTTTATTTGTGAGGTTTATGTTATGGGACAGTAGAAAATTGAAAAAAATCAGAAAACAGCCGTATACTTGCTGAATGTGCACAAAAACAGACACAAATAGAAAAACACATCCAAACAGTGAAATCATTGCAAAATCAAACACTGAGGTTACAGAAGTATATCTTATAAGATGTTAACTTTATTTGTGAGGTTTATGTTATGGGACAGTAGAAAATTGAAAAAAATCAGAAACAGCCGTATACTTGCTGAATGTGCACAACAAAAGACACAAATAGAAAAACACATCCAAACAGTGAAATCATTGCAAAATCAAACACTGAGGTTACAGAAGTATATCTTATAAGATGTTAACTTTATTTGTGAGGTTTATGTTATGGGACAGTAGAAAATTGAAAAAAATCAGAAAACAGCCGTATACTTGCTGAATGTGCACAACAAAAGACACAAATAGAAAAACACATCCAAAAAGTGAAATCATTGCAAAATCAAACACTGAAGGCATATAACTATATCTTATAAGATGTTAACTTTATTTGTGAGGTTTATGTTATGGGACAGTAGAAAATTGAAAAAAATCAGAAAACAGCTGTCTACTTGCTGAATGCGCACAAAAACAGACACAAATAGAAAAACACTTCCAAACAGTGAAATCATTGCAAAATCAAACACTGAGGGTACAGAAGTATATCTGATAAGATGTTAACTTTATTTGTTAGGTTTATGTTATGGGACAGTAGAAAATTGAAAAAAATCAGAAAACAGCCGTATACTTGCTGAATGCGCACAAAAACAGACACAAATAGAAAAACACATCCAAACAGTGAAATCATTGCAAAATCAAACACTGAGGTTACAGAAGTGTATCTTATAAGATGTTAACTTTATTTGTGAGGTTTATGTTACGGGACAATAGAAAATTGAAAAAAATCAGAAAACAGCCGTATACTTGCTGAATGTGCACAACAAAAGACACAAATAGAAAAACACATCCAAAAAGTGAAATCATTGCAAAATCAAACACTGAAGGCATATAACTATATCTTATAAGATGTTAACTTTATTTGTGAGGTTTATGTTATGGGACAGTAGAAAATTGAAAAAAATCAGAAAACAGCCGTATACTTGCTGAATGCGCACAAAAACAGACACAAACGGAAAAACACATCCAAACAGTGAAATCATTGCAACATCAAACACTGAGGGTACAGAAGTATATCTTATAAGATGTTAACTTTATTTGTGAGTATTATGTTATGCGACAGTAGAAAATTGAAAAAAATCAGAAAACAGCCGTATACTTGCTGAATGTGCACAAAAACAGACACAAATAGAAAAACACATCCAAACAGTGAAATCATTGCAAAATCAAACACTGAAGGCATATAACTATATCTTATAAGATTTTAACTTTATTTGTGAGGTTTATGTTATGGGACAGTAGAAAATTGAAAAAAATCTGAAAACAGCCATATACTTGCTGAATGTGCACAAAAACAGACACAAATAGAAAAACACATCCAAACAGTGAAATCATTGCAAAATCAAACAATGAGGGTACAGAAGTATATCTTATAAGATGTTAACTTTATTTGTGAGGTTTATGTTATGGGACAGTAGAAAATTGAAAAAAATCAGAAAACAGCCGTATACTTGCTGAATGCGCACAAAAACAGAAACAAATAGAAAAACACATCCAAACAGTGAAATCATTGCAAAATCAAACACTGACAGCATATAACTATATCTTATAAGATTTTAACTTTATTTGTGAGGTTTATGTTATGGGACAGTAGAAAATTGAAAAAAATCAGAAAACAGCCGTATACTTGCTGAATGTGCACAACAAAAGACACAAATAGAAAAACACATCCAAACAGTGAAATCATTGCAAAATCAAACACTGAGGGTAAATAACTATATCTTATAAGATTTTAACTTTATTTGTGAGGTTTATGTTATGGGACAGTAGAAAATTGAAAAAAATCAGAAAACAGCTGTCTACTTGCTGAATGCGCACAAAAACAGACACAAATAGAAAAACACTTCCAAACAGTGAAATCATTGCAAAATCAAACACTGAGGGTACAGAAGTATATCTGATAAGATGTTAACTTTATTTGTGAGATTTATGTTATGGGACAGTAGAAAATTGAAAAAAATCAGAAAACAGCCGTATACTTGCTGAATGTGCAGAAAAACAGACACAAATAGAAAAACACATCCAAAAAGTGAAATCATTGCAAAATCAAACACTGAAGGCATATAACTATATCTTATAAGATGTTAACTTTATTTGTGAGGTTTATGTTATGGGACAGTAGAAAATTGAAAAAAATCAGAAAACAGCCGTATACTTGCTGAATGCGCACAAAAACAGACACAAACGGAAAAACACATCCAAACAGTGAAATCATTGCAACATCAAACACTGAGGGTACAGAAGTATATCTTATAAGATGTTAACTTTATTTGTGAGTATTATGTTATGCGACAGTAGAAAATTGAAAAAAATCAGAAAACAGCCGTATACTTGCTGAATGTGCACAAAAACAGACACAAATAGAAAAACACATCCAAACAGTGAAATCATTGCAAAATCAAACACTGAAGGCATATAACTATATCTTATAAGATTTTAACTTTATTTGTGAGGTTTATGTTATGGGACAGTAGAAAATTGAAAAAAATCTGAAAACAGCCATATACTTGCTGAATGTGCACAAAAACAGACACAAATAGAAAAACACATCCAAACAGTGAAATCATTGCAAAATCAAACAATGAGGGTACAGAAGTATATCTTATAAGATGTTAACTTTATTTGTGAGGTTTATGTTATGGGACAGTAGAAAATTGAAAAAAATCAGAAAACAGCCGTATACTTGCTGAATGCGCACAAAAACAGAAACAAATAGAAAAACACATCCAAACAGTGAAATCATTGCAAAATCAAACACTGACAGCATATAACTATATCTTATAAGATTTTAACTTTATTTGTGAGGTTTATGTTATGGGACAGTAGAAAATTGAAAAAAATCAGAAAACAGCCGTATACTTGCTGAATGTGCACAACAAAAGACACAAATAGAAAAACACATCCAAACAGTGAAATCATTGCAAAATCAAACACTGAGGGTAAATAACTATATCTTATAAGATTTTAACTTTATTTGTGAGGTTTATGTTATGGGACAGTAGAAAATTGAAAAAAATCAGAAAACAGCTGTCTACTTGCTGAATGCGCACAAAAACAGACACAAATAGAAAAACACTTCCAAACAGTGAAATCATTGCAAAATCAAACACTGAGGGTACAGAAGTATATCTGATAAGATGTTAACTTTATTTGTGAGATTTATGTTATGGGACAGTAGAAAATTGAAAAAAATCAGAAAACAGCCGTATACTTGCTGAATGTGCAGAAAAACAGACACAAATAGAAAAACACATCCAAAAAGTGAAATCATTGCAAAATCAAACACTGAAGGCATATAACTATATCTTATAAGATGTTAACTTTATTTGTGAGGTTTATGTTATGGGACAGTAGAAAATTGAAAAAAATCAGAAAACAGCTGTATACTTGCTGAATGCGCACAAAAACAGACACAAATAGAAAAACACATCCAAACAGTGAAATCATTGCAAAATCAAACACTGAGGTTACAGAAGTGTATCTTATAAGATGTTAACTTTATTTGTGAGGTTTATGTTATGGGACAGTAGAAAATTGAAAAAAATCAGAAAACAGCCGTATACTTGCTGAATGTGCAGAAAAACAGACACAAATAGAAAAACACATCCAAAAAGTGAAATCATTGCAAAATCAAACACTGAAGGCATATAACTATATCTTATAAGATGTTAACTTTATTTGTGAGGTTTATGTTATGGGACAGTAGAAAATTGAAAAAAATCAGAAAACAGCCGTATACTTGCTGAATGCGCACAAAAACAGACACAAATAGAAAAACACATCCAAACAGTGAAATCATTGCAAAATCAAACACTGAGGTTACAGAAGTGTATCTTATAAGATGTTAAGTTTATTTGTGAGGTTTATGTTATGGGACAGTAGAAAATTGAAAAAAATCAGAAAACAGCCGTATATTTGCTGAATGTGCACAAAAACAGACACAAATAGAAAAACACATCCAAACAGTGAAATCATTGCAAAATCAAACACTGAGGTTACAGAAGTGTATCTTATAAGATGTTAACTTTATTTGTGAGGTTTATGTTACGGGACAATAGAAAATTGAAAAAAATCAGAAAACAGCCGTATACTTGCTGAATGTGCACAACAAAAGATACAAATAGAAAAACACATCCAAACAGTGAAATCATAGCAAAATCAAACACTGAGGGTACAGAAGTATATCTTATAAGATGTTAACTTTATTTGTGAGGTTATGTTATGGGACAGTAGAAAATTGAAAAAAATCAGAAAACAGCCGTATACTTGCTGAATGCGCACAAAAACAGACACAAATAGAAAAACACTTCCAAACAGTGAAATCATTGCAAAATCAAACACTGAGGGTACAGAAGTATATCTGATAAGATGTTAACTTTATTTGTGAGATTTATGTTATGGGACAGTAGAAAATTGAAAAAAATCAGAAAACAGCCGTATACTTGCTGAATGCGCACAAAAACAGACACAAATAGAAAAACACATCCAAACAGTGAAATCATTGCAAAATCAAACACTGAGGTTACAGAAGTGAATCTTATAAGATGTTAACTTTATTTGTGAGGTTTATGTTACGGGACAATAGAAAATTGAAAAAAATCAGAAAACAGCCGTATACTTGCTGAATGTGCACAACAAAAGACACAAATAGAAAAACACATCCAAACAGTGAAATCATTGCAAAATCAAACACTGACGGCATATAACTATATCTTATAAAATGTTAACTTCATTTGTGAGGTTTATGTTATGGGACAATAGAAAATTGAAAAAAATCTGAAAACAGCCGTATACTTCCTGAATGTGCACAAAAACAGACACAAATAGAAAAACACATCCAAACAGTGAAATCATTGCAAAATCAAACACTGAGGGTACAGAAGTATATCGTATAAGATGTTAACTTTATTTGTGAGGTTTATGTTATGCGACAGTAGAAAATTGAAAAAAATCTGAAAACAGCCGTATACTTCCTGAATGTGCACAAAACAGACACAAATAGAAAAACACATCCAAACAGTGAAATCATTGCAAAATCAAACACTGAGGTTACAGAAGTATATCTTATAAGATGTTAACTTTATTTGTGAGGTTTATGTTATGGGACAGTAGAAAATTGAAAAAAATCAGAAAACCGCCGTATACTTGCTGAATGTGCACAAAAACAGACACATATAGAAAAACACATCCAAACAGTGAAATCATTGCAAAATCAAACACTGAGGTTACAGAAGTATATCTTATAAGATGTTAACTTTATTTGTGAGGTTTATGTTATGGGACAGTAGAAAATTGAAAAAAATCAGAAAACAGCCGTATACTTGCTGAATGTGCACAAAACAGACACAAATAGAAAAACACATCCAAACAGTGAAATCATTGCAAAATCAAACACTGAGGTTATAGAAGTGTATCTTATAAGATGTTAACTTTATTTGTGAGGTTTATGTTACGGGACAATAGAAAATTGAAAAAAATCAGAAAACAGCTGTATACTTGCTGAATGTGCACAACAAAAGACACAAATAGAAAAACACATCCAAACAGTGAAATCATTGCAAAATTAAACACTGACGGCATATAACTATATCTTATAAGATGTTAACTTTATTTGTGAGGTTTATGTTATGCGACAGTAGAAAATTTAAAAAAATCAGAAAACAGCCGTATACTTGCTGAATGCGCACAAAAACAGACACAAATAGAAAAACACATCCAAACAGTGAAATCATTGCAAAATCAAACACTGAGGTTACAGAAGTATATCTTATAAGATGTTAACTTTATTTATGAGGTTTATGCTACGGGACAATAGAAAATTGAAAAAAATCAGAAAACAGCCGTATACTTGCAGAATGTGCACAAAACAGACACAAATAGAAAAACACATCCAAACAGTGAAATCATTGCAAAATCAAACACTGAGGGTACAGAAGTATATCTTATAAGATGTTAACTTTATTTGTGAGGTTTATGTTATGCGACAGTAGAAAATTTAAAAAAATCAGAAAACAGCCGTATACTTGCTGAATGCGCACAAAAACAGACACAAATAGAAAAACACATCCAAACAGTGAAATCATTGCAAAATCAAACACTGAGGTTACAGAAGTATATCTTATAAGATGTTAACTTTATTTATGAGGTTTATGTTACGGGACAATAGAAAATTGAAAAAAATCAGAAAACATCCGTATACTTGCTTAATGTGCACAACAAAAGACACAAATAGAAAAAACCATCCAAACAGTGAAATCATTGTGAAATCAAACACTGAAGGCATATAACTATATCTTATAAGATTTTAACTTTATTTGTGAGGTTTATGTTATGGGACAGTAGAAAATTGAAAAAAATCAGAAAACAGCCGTATACTTGCTGAATGTGCACAACAAAAGACACAAATAGAAAAACACATCCAAACAGTGAAATCATTGCAAAATCAAACACTGAGGTTACAGAAGTATATCTTATAAGATGTTAACTTTATTTATGAGGTTTATGTTACGGGACAATAGAAAATTGAAAAAAATCAGAAAACAGCCGTATACTTGCTGAATGTGCACAAAAACAGACACAAATAGAAAAACACATCCAAACAGTGAAATCATTGCAAAATCAAACACTGAAGGTATATAACTATATCTTATAAGATGTTAACTTTATTTGTGAGGTTTATGTTATGGGACAGTAGAAAATTGAAAAAAATCAGAAAACAGCCGTATACTTGCTGAATGCGCACAAAAACAGACACAAATAGAAAAACACATCCAAACAGTGAAATCATGCAAAATCAAACACTGAGGTTACAGAAGTATATCTTGTAAGATGTTAACTTTATTTGTGAGGTTTATGTTATGGGACAGTAGAAAATTGAAAAAAATCAGAAAACAGCCGTATACTTGCTGAATGTGCACAAAAACAGACACAAATAGAAAAACACATCCAAACAGTGAAATCATTGCAAAATCAAACACTGAAGGTATATAACTATATCTTATAAGATGTTAACTTTATTTGTGAGGTTTATGTTATGGGACAGTAGAAAATTGAAAAAAATCAGAAAACAGCCGTATACTTGCTGAATGTGCACAACAAAAGACACAAATAGAAAAACACATCCAAACAGTGAAATCATTGCAAAATCAAACACTGGCGGCATATAACTATATCTTATAAGATGTTAACTTTATTTGTGAGATTTATGTTATGGGATAGTAGAAAATTGAAAAAAATCAGAAAACAGCCGTATACTTGCTGAATGTGCACAAAAACAGACACAAATAGAAAAACACATCCAAACAGTGAAATCATTGCAAAATCAAACACTGGCGGCATATAACTATATCTTATAAGATTTTAACTTTATTTGTGAGGTTTATGTTATGGGACAGTAGAAAATTTAAAAAAATCAGAAAACAGCCGTATACTTGCTGAATGCGCACAAAAACAGACACAAATAGAAAAACACATCCAAACAGTGAAATCATTGCAAAATCAAACACTGAGGTTACAGAAGTATATCTTATAAGATGTTAACTTTATTTATGAGGTTTATGCTACGGGACAATAGAAAATTGAAAAAAATCAGAAAACAGCCGTATACTTGCTGAATGTGCACAACAAAAGACACAAATAGAAAAACACTTCCAAACAGTGAAATCCTTGCAAAATCAAACACTGAGGGTACAGAAGTATATCTTATAAGATGTTAACTTTATTTGTGAGGTTTATGTTATGGGACAGTAGAAAATTGAAAAAAATCAGAAAACAGCCGTATACTTGCTGAATGTGCACAAAACAGACACAAATAGAAAAACACATCCAAACAGTGAAATCATTGCAAAATCAGACACTGAGGTTACAGAAGTATATCTTATAAGATGTTAACTTTATTTGTGAGGTTTATGTTATGGGACAGTAGAAAATTGAAAAAAATCAGAAAACAGCCGTATACTTGCTGAATGTGCACAACAAAAGACACAAATAGAAAAACACATCCAAACAGTGAAATCATTGCAAAATCAAACACTGTGGTTACAGAAGTATATCTTATAAGATGTTAACTTTATTTATGAGGTTTATGTTACGGGACAATAGAAAATTGAAAAAAATCAGAAAACAGCCGTATACTTGCTGAATGTGCACAAAAACAGACACAAATAGAAAAACACATCCAAACAGTGAAATCATTGCAAAATCAAACACTGAAGGTATATAACTATATCTTATAAGATGTTAACTTTATTTGTGAGGTTTATGTTATGGGACAGTAGAAAATTGAAAAAAATCAGAAAACAGCCGTATACTTGCTGAATGCGCACAAAAACAGACACAAATAGAAAAACACATCCAAACAGTGAAATCATGCAAAATCAAACACTCAGGTTACAGAAGTATATCTTGTAAGATGTTAACTTTATTTGTGAGGTTTATGTTATGGGACAGTAGAAAATTGAAAAAAATCAGAAAACAGCCGTATACTTGCTGAATGTGCACAAAAACAGACACAAATAGAAAAACACATCCAAACAGTGAAATCATTGCAAAATCAAACACTGAAGGTATATAACTATATCTTATAAGATGTTAACTTTATTTGTGAGGTTTATGTTATGGGACAGTAGAAAATTGAAAAAAATCAGAAAACAGCCGTATACTTGCTGAATGTGCACAACAAAAGACACAAATAGAAAAACACATCCAAACAGTGAAATCATTGCAAAATCAAACACTGGCGGCATTTAACTATATCTTATAAGATGTTAACTTTATTTGTGAGATTTATGTTATGGGACAGTAGAAAATTGAAAAAAATCAGAAAACAGCCGTATACTTGCTGAATGTGCACAAAAACAGACACAAATAGAAAAACACATCCAAACAGTGAAATCATTGCAAAATCAAACACTGGCGGCATATAACTATATCTTATAAGATTTTAACTTTATTTGTGAGGTTTATGTTATGGGACAGTAGAAAATTGAAAAAAATCAGAAAACAGCCGTATACTTGCTGAATGCGCACAAAAACAGACACAAATAGAAAAACACATCCAAACAGTGAAATCATGCAAAATCAAACACTGAGGTTACAGAAGTATATCTTGTAAGATGTTAACTTTATTTGTGAGGTTTATGTTATGGGACAGTAGAAAATTGAAAAAAATCAGAAAACAGCCGTATACTTGCTGAATGCGCACAAAAACAGACACAAATAGAAAAACACATCCAAACAGTGAAATCATTGCAAAATCAAACACTGAAGGTATATAACTATATCTTATAAGTTTTTAACTTTATTTGTGAGGTTTATGTTATGGGACAGTAGAAAATTAAAAAAAATCAGAAAACAGCCGTATACTTGCTGAATGTGCACAAAAACAGACACACATAGAAAAACACATCCGAACAGTGAAATCATTGCAAAATCAAACACTGAAGGTATATAACTATATCTTATAAGATGTTAACTTTATTTGTGAGGTTTATGTTATGGGACAGTAGAAAATTGAAAAAAATCAGAAAACAGCCGTATACTTGCTGAATGTGCACAACAAAAGACACAAATAGAAAAAGACATCCAAACAGTGAAATCATTGCAAAATCAAACACTGAGGTTCCAGAAGTATATCTTATAAGATGTTAACTTTATTTGTGAGGTTATATGTAATGGGACAGTAGAAAATTGAAAAAAATCAGAAAACAGCCGTATACTTGCTGAATGTGCACAAAAACAGACACACATAGAAAAACACGTCCAAACAGTGAAATCATTGCAAAATCAAAAACTGAGGTTACAGAAGTATATCTTATAAGATGTTAACAATATTTTTGTGAGGTTTATGTTATGGGACAGTAGAAAATTGAAAAAAATCAGAAAACAGCCGTATACTTGCTGAATGTGCACAAAACAGACACAAATAGAAAAACACATCCAAACAGTGAAATCATTGCAAAATCAAACACTGAGGGTTACAGAAGTATATCTTATAAGATGTTAACTTTATTTGTGAGGTTTATGTTATGGGACAGTAGAAAATTGAAAAAAATCAGAAAACAGCCGTATACTTGCTGAATGTGCACAAAAAAAGACACAAATAGAAAAACACATCCAAACAGTGAAATCATTGCAAAATCAAACACTGAGGATAAATAACTATATCTTATAAGATTTTAACTTTATTTATGAGGTTTATGTTATGGGACAGTAGAAAATTGAAAAAAATCAGAAAACAGCCGTATACTTGCTGAATGTGCACAAAAACAGACACAAATAGAAAAACACATCCAAACAGTGAAATCATTGCAAAATCAAACACTGAAGGTATATAACTATATCTTATAAGATGTTAACTTTATTTGTGAGGTTTATGTTATGGGACAGTAGAAAATTGAAAAAAATCAGAAAACAGCCGTATACTTGCTGAATGTGCACAACAAAAGACACAAATAGAAAAACACATCCAAACAGTGAAATCATTGCAAAATCAAACACTGGCGGCATATAACTATATCTTATAAGATGTTAACTTTATTTGTGAGATTTATGTTATGGGACAGTAGAAAATTGAAAAAAATCAGAAAACAGCCGTATACTTGCTGAATGTGCACAAAAACAGACACAAATAGAAAAACACATCCAAACAGTGAAATCATTGCAAAATCAAACACTGGCGGCATATAACTATATCTTATAAGATTTTAACTTTATTTGTGAGGTTTATGTTATGGGACAGTAGAAAATTGAAAAAAATCAGAAAACAGCCGTATACTTGCTGAATGTGCACAAAACAGACACAAATAGAAAAACACATCCAAACAGTGAAATCATTGCAAAATCAAACATTGAAGGTATATAACTATATCTTATAAGATGTTAACTTTATTTGTGAGGTTTATGTTATGGGACAGTAGAAAATTGAAAAAAATCAGAAAACAGCCGTATACTTGCTGAATGCGCACAAAAACAGACACAAATAGAAAAACACATCCAAACAGTGAAATCATGCAAAATCAAACACTGAGGTTACAGAAGTATATCTTGTAAGATGTTAACTTTATTTGTGAGGTTTATGTTATGGGACAGTAGAAAATTGAAAAAAATCAGAAAACAGCCGTATACTTGCTGAATGTGCACAAAAACAGACACAAATAGAAAAACACATCCAAACAGTGAAATCATTGCAAAATCAAACACTGAAGGTATATAACTATATCTTATAAGATGTTAACTTTATTTGTGAGGTTTATGTTATGGGACAGTAGAAAATTGAAAAAAATCAGAAAACAGCCGTATACTTGCTGAATGTGCACAACAAAAGACACAAATAGAAAAACACATCCAAACAGTGAAATCATTGCAAAATCAAACACTGGCGGCATATAACTATATCTTATAAGATGTTAACTTTATTTGTGAGATTTATGTTATGGGACAGTAGAAAATTGAAAAAAATCAGAAAACAGCCGTATACTTGCTGAATGTGCACAAAAACAGACACAAATAGAAAAACACATCCAAACAGTGAAATCATTGCAAAATCAAACACTGGCGGCATATAACTATATCTTATAAGATTTTAACTTTATTTGTGAGGTTTATGTTATGGGACAGTAGAAAATTGAAAAAAAATCAGAAAACAGCCGTATACTTGCTGAATGTGCACAAAACAGACACAAATAGAAAAACACATCCAAACAGTGAAATCATTGCAAAATCAAACACTGAAGGTATATAACTATATCTTATAAGATGTTAACTTTATTTGTGAGGTTTATGTTATGGGACAGTAGAAAATTGAAAAAAATCAGAAAACAGCCGTATACTTGCTGAATGCGCACAAAAACAGACACAAATAGAAAAACACATCCAAACAGTGAAATCATGCAAAATCAAACACTGAGGTTACAGAAGTATATCTTGTAAGATGTTAACTTTATTTGTGAGGTTTATGTTATGGGACAGTAGAAAATTGAAAAAAATCAGAAAACAGCCGTATACTTGCTGAATGTGCACAAAAACAGACACAAATAGAAAAACACATCCAAACAGTGAAATCATTGCAAAATCAAACACTGAAGGTATATAACTATATCTTATAAGTTTTTAACTTTATTTGTGAGGTTTATGTTATGGGACAGTAGAAAATTAAAAAAAATCAGAAAACAGCCGTATACTTGCTGAATGTGCACAAAAACAGACACACATAGAAAAACACATCCGAACAGTGAAATCATTGCAAAATCAAACACTGAGGGTACAGAAGTATATCTGATAAGATGTTAACTTTATTTGTGAGGTTTATGTTATGGGACAGTAGAAAATTGAAAAAAATCAGAAAACAGCCGTATACTTGCTGAATGCGCACAAAAACAGACACAAATAGAAAAACACATCCAAACAGTGAAATCATTGCAAAATCAAACACTGAGGTTACAGAAGTGTATCTTATAAGATGTTAACTTTATTTGTGAGGTTTATGTTACGGGACAATAGAAAATTGAAAAAAATCAGAAAACAGCCGTATACTTGCTGAATGTGCACAACAAAAGACACAAATAGAAAAACACATCCAAACAGTGAAATCATTGCAAAATCAAACACTGAAGGCATATAACTATATCTTATAAGATTTTAACTTTATTTGTGAGGTTTATGTTATGGGACAGTAGAAAATTGAAAAAAATCTGAAAACAGCCATATACTTGCTGAATGTGCACAAAAACAGACACAAATAGAAAAACACATCCAAACAGTGAAATCATTGCAAAATCAAACACTGAGGGTACAGAAGTATATCTTATAAGATGTTAACTTTATTTGTGAGGTTTATGTTATGGGACAGTAGAAAATTGAAAAAAATCAGAAAACAGCCGTATACTTGCTGAATGCGCACAAAAACAGACACAAATAGAAAAACACATCCAAACAGTGAAATCATTGCAAAATCAAACACTGACAGCATATAACTATATCTTATAAGATTTTAACTTTATTTGTGAGGTTTATGTTATGGGACAGTAGAAAATTGAAAAAAATCAGAAAACAGCCGTATACTTGCTGAATGTGCACAACAAAAGACACAAATAGAAAAACACTTCCAAACAGTGAAATCATTGCAAAATCAAACACTGAGGGTACAGAAGTATATCTGATAAGATGTTAACTTTATTTGTGAGATTTATGTTATGGGACAGTAGAAAATTGAAAAAAATCAGAAAACAGCCGTATACTTGCTGAATGCGCACAAAAACAGACACAAACGGAAAAACACATCCAAACAGTGAAATCATTGCAACATCAAACACTGAGGGTACAGAAGTATATCTTATAAGATGTTAACTTTATTTGTGAGGTTTATGTTATGCGACAGTAGAAAATTGAAAAAAATCAGAAAACAGCCGTATACTTGCTGAATGTGCACAAAAACAGACACAAATAGAAAAACACATCCAAACAGTGAAATCATTGCAAAATCAAACACTGAAGGCATATAACTATATCTTATAAGATTTTAACTTTATTTGTGAGGTTTATGTTATGGGACAGTAGAAAATTGAAAAAAATCTGAAAACAGCCATATACTTGCTGAATGTGCACAAAAACAGACACAAATAGAAAAACACATCCAAACAGTGAAATCATTGCAAAATCAAACAATGAGGGTACAGAAGTATATCTTATAAGATGTTAACTTTATTTGTGAGGTTTATGTTATGGGACAGTAGAAAATTGAAAAAAATCAGAAAACAGCCGTATACTTGCTGAATGCGCACAAAAACAGAAACAAATAGAAAAACACATCCAAACAGTGAAATCATTGCAAAATCAAACACTGACAGCATATAACTATATCTTATAAGATTTTAACTTTATTTGTGAGGTTTATGTTATGGGACAGTAGAAAATTGAAAAAAATCAGAAAACAGCTGTCTACTTGCTGAATGCGCACAAAAACAGACACAAATAGAAAAACACTTCCAAACAGTGAAATCATTGCAAAATCAAACACTGAGGGTACAGAAGTATATCTGATAAGATGTTAACTTTATTTGTGAGATTTATGTTATGGGACAGTAGAAAATTGAAAAAAATCAGAAAACAGCCGTATACTTGCTGAATGTGCAGAAAAACAGACACAAATAGAAAAACACATCCAAAAAGTGAAATCATTGCAAAATCAAACACTGAAGGCATATAACTATATCTTATAAGATGTTAACTTTATTTGTGAGGTTTATGTTATGGGACAGTAGAAAATTGAAAAAAATCAGAAAACAGCCGTATACTTGCTGAATGCGCACAAAAACAGACACAAATAGAAAAACACATCCAAACAGTGAAATCATTGCAAAATCAAACACTGAGGTTATAGAAGTGTATCTTATAAGATGTTAACTTTATTTGTGAGGTTTATGTTATGGGACAGTAGAAAATTGAAAAAAATCAGAAAACAGCCGTATACTTGCTGAATGTGCAGAAAAACAGACACAAATAGAAAAACACATCCAAAAAGTGAAATCATTGCAAAATCAAACACTGAAGGCATATAACTATATCTTATAAGATGTTAACTTTATTTGTGAGGTTTATGTTATGGGACAGTAGAAAATTGAAAAAAATCAGAAAACAGCCGTATACTTGCTGAATGCGCACAAAAACAGACACAAATAGAAAAACACATCCAAACAGTGAAATCATTGCAAAATCAAACACTGAGGTTACAGAAGTGTATCTTATAAGATGTTAACTTTATTTGTGAGGTTTATGTTATGGGACAGTAGAAAATTGAAAAAAATCAGAAAACAGCCGTATACTTGCTGAATGTGCACAACAAAAGATACAAATAGAAAAACACATCCAAACAGTGAAATCATTGCAAAATCAAACACTGAGGGTACAGAAGTATATCTTATAAGATGTTAACTTTATTTGTGAGGTTTATGTTATGGGACAGTAGAAAATTGAAAAAAATCAGAAAACAGCCGTATACTTGCTGAATGCGCACAAAAACAGACACAAATAGAAAAACACTTCCAAACAGTGAAATCATTGCAAAATCAAACACTGAGGGTACAGAAGTATATCTGATAAGATGTTAACTTTATTTGTGAGATTTATGTTATGGGACAGTAGAAAATTGAAAAAAATCAGAAAACAGCCGTATACTTGCTGAATGCGCACAAAAACAGACACAAATAGAAAAACACATCCAAACAGTGAAATCATTGCAAAATCAAACACTGAGGTTACAGAAGTATATCTTATAAGATGTTAACTTTATTTGTGAGGTTTATGTTATGGGACAGTAGAAAATTGAAAAAAATCAGAAAACAGCCGTATACTTGCTGAATGTGCACAAAACAGACACAAATAGAAAAACACATCCAAACAGTGAAATCATTGCAAAATCAAACACTGGCGGCATATAACTATATCTTATAAGATTTTAACTTTATTTGTGAGGTTTATGTTATGGTACAGTAGAAAATTAAAAAAAATCAGAAAACAGCCGTATACTTGCTGAATGTGCACAAGAACAGACACACATAGAAAAACACATCCAAACAGTGAAATCATTGCAAAATCAAACACTGAAGGTATATAACTATATCTTATAAGATGTTAACTTTATTTGTGAGGTTTATGTTATGGGACAGTAGAAAATTGAAAAAAATCAGAAAACAGCCGTATACTTGCTGAATGTGCACAAAAACAGACACAAATAGAAAAACACATCCAAACAGTGAAATCATTGCAAAATCAAACACTGAAGGTATATAACTATATCTTATAAGATGTTAACTTTATTTGTGAGGTTTATGTTATGGGACAGTAGAAAATTGAAAAAAATCAGAAAACAGCCGTATACTTGCTGAATGCGCACAAAAACAGACACAAATAGAAAAACACATCCAAACAGTGAAATCATGCAAAATCAAACACTGAGGTTACAGAAGTATATCTTGTAAGATGTTAACTTTATTTGTGAGGTTTATGTTATGGGACAGTAGAAAATTGAAAAAAATCAGAAAACAGCCGTATACTTGCTGAATGCGCACAAAAACAGACACAAATAGAAAAACACATCCAAACAGTGAAATCATTGCAAAATCAAACACTGAAGGTATATAACTATATCTTATAAGTTTTTAACTTTATTTGTGAGGTTTATGTTATGGGACAGTAGAAAATTAAAAAAAATCAGAAAACAGCCGTATACTTGCTGAATGTGCACAAAAACAGACACACATAGAAAAACACATCCGAACAGTGAAATCATTGCAAAATCAAACACTGAAGGTATATAACTATATCTTATAAGATGTTAACTTTATTTGTGAGGTTTATGTTATGGGACAGTAGAAAATTGAAAAAAATCAGAAAACAGCCGTATACTTGCTGAATGTGCACAAAAACAGACACAAATAGAAAAACACATCCAAACAGTGAAATCATTGCAAAATCAAACACTGGCGGCATATAACTATATCTTATAAGATTTTAACTTTATTTGTGAGGTTTATGTTATGGGACAGTAGAAAATTGAAAAAAATCAGAAAACAGCCGTATACTTGCTGAATGTGCACAAAACAGACACAAATAGAAAAACACATCCAAACAGTGAAATCATTGCAAAATCAAACACTGAAGGTATATAACTATATCTTATAAGATGTTAACTTTATTTGTGAGGTTTATGTTATGGGACAGTAGAAAATTGAAAAAAATCAGAAAACAGCCGTATACTTGCTGAATGCGCACAAAAACAGACACAAATAGAAAAACACATCCAAACAGTGAAATCATGCAAAATCAAACACTGAGGTTACAGAAGTATATCTTGTAAGATGTTAACTTTATTTGTGAGGTTTATGTTATGGGACAGTAGAAAATTGAAAAAAATCAGAAAACAGCCGTATACTTGCTGAATGCGCACAAAAACAGACACAAATAGAAAAACACATCCAAACAGTGAAATCATTGCAAAATCAAACACTGAAGGTATATAACTATATCTTATAAGTTTTTAACTTTATTTGTGAGGTTTATGTTATGGGACAGTAGAAAATTAAAAAAAATCAGAAAACAGCCGTATACTTGCTGAATGTGCACAAAAACAGACACACATAGAAAAACACATCCGAACAGTGAAATCATTGCAAAATCAAACACTGAAGGTATATAACTATATCTTATAAGATGTTAACTTTATTTGTGAGGTTTATGTTATGGGACAGTAGAAAATTGAAAAAAATCAGAAAACAGCCGTATATTTGCTGAATGTGCACAACAAAAGACACAAATAGAAAAAGACATCCAAACAGTGAAATCATTGCAAAATCAAACACTGACGGCATATAACTATATCTTATAAGATTTTAACTTTATTTGTGAGGTTTATGTTATGGGACAGTAGAAAATTGAAAAAAATCAGAAAACAGCCGTATACTTGCTGAATGTGCACAAAAACAGACACAAATAGAAAAACACATCCAAACAGTGAAATCATTGCAAAATCAAACACTGGCGGCATATAACTATATCTTATAAGATTTTAACTTTATTTGTGAGGTTTATGTTATGGGACAGTAGAAATTTAAAAAAAATCAGAAAACAGCCGTACACTTGCTGAATGTGCACAAAAACAGACACACATAGAAAAACACATCCAAACAGTGAAATCATTGCAAAATCAAACACTGAGGGTACAGAAGTATATCTGATAAGATGTTAACTTTATTTGTGAGGTTTATGTTATGGGACAGTAGAAAATTGAAAAAAATCAGAAAACAGCCGTATACTTGCTGAATGCGCACAAAAACAGACACAAATAGAAAAACACATCCAAACAGTGAAATCATTGCAAAATCAAACACTGAGAGTACAGAAGTGTATCTTATAAGATGTTAACTTTATTTGTGAGGTGTATGTTACGGGACAATAGAAAATTGAAAAAAATCAGAAAACAGCCGTATACTTGCTGAATGTGCACAACAAAAGACACAAATAGAAAAACACATCCAAACAGTGAAATCATTGCAAAATCAAACACTGAAGGCATATAACTATATCTTATAAGATTTTAACTTTATTTGTGAGGTTTATGTTATGGGACAGTAGAAAATTGAAAAAAATCTGAAAACAGCCATATACTTGCTGAATGTGCACAAAAACAGACACAAATAGAAAAACACATCCAAACAGTGAAATCATTGCAAAATCAAACACTGAGGGTACAGAAGTATATCTTATAAGATGTTAACTTTATTTGTGAGGTTTATGTTATGGGACAGTAGAAAATTGAAAAAAATCAGAAAACAGCCGTATACTTGCTGAATACGCACAAAAACAGACACAAATAGAAAAACACATCCAAACAGTGAAATCATTGCAAAATCAAACACTGAGGTTACAGAAGTATATCTTATAAGATGTTAACTTTATTTGTGAGGTTTATGTTATGGGACAGTAGAAAATTGAAAAAAATCAGAAAACAGCCGTATACTTGCTGAATGTGCACAAAACAGACACAAATAGAAAAACACATCCAAACAGTGAAATCATTGCAAAATCAAACACTGGCGGCATATAACTATATCTTATAAGATTTTAACTTTATTTGTGAGGTTTATGTTATGGTACAGTAGAAAATTAAAAAAAATCAGAAAACAGCCGTATACTTGCTGAATGTGCACAAGAACAGACACACATAGAAAAACACATCCAAACAGTGAAATCATTGCAAAATCAAACACTGAAGGTATATAACTATATCTTATAAGATGTTAACTTTATTTGTGAGGTTTATGTTATGGGACAGTAGAAAATTGAAAAAAATCAGAAAACAGCCGTATACTTGCTGAATGTGCACAAAAACAGACACAAATAGAAAAACACATCCAAACAGTGAAATCATTGCAAAATCAAACACTGAGGTTACAGAAGTATATCTTATAAGATGTTAACTTTATTTGTGAGGTTTATGTTATGGGACAGTAGAAAATTGAAAAAAATCAGAAAACAGCCGTATACTTGCTGAATGTGCACAAAAACAGACACAAATAGAAAAACACATCCAAACAGTGAAATCATTGCAAAATCAAACACTGGCGGCATATAACTATATCTTATAAGATTTTAACTTTATTTGTGAGGTTTATGTTATGGGACAGTAGAAAATTGAAAAAAATCAGAAAACAGCCGTATACTTGCTGAATGTGCACAAAACAGACACAAATAGAAAAACACATCCAAACAGTGAAATCATTGCAAAATCAAACACTGAAGGTATATAACTATATCTTATAAGATGTTAACTTTATTTGTGAGGTTTATGTTATGGGACAGTAGAAAATTGAAAAAAATCAGAAAACAGCCGTATACTTGCTGAATGCGCACAAAAACAGACACAAATAGAAAAACACATCCAAACAGTGAAATCATGCAAAATCAAACACTGAGGTTACAGAAGTATATCTTGTAAGATGTTAACTTTATTTGTGAGGTTTATGTTATGGGACAGTAGAAAATTGAAAAAAATCAGAAAACAGCCGTATACTTGCTGAATGCGCACAAAAACAGACACAAATAGAAAAACACATCCAAACAGTGAAATCATTGCAAAATCAAACACTGAAGGTATATAACTATATCTTATAAGTTTTTAACTTTATTTGTGAGGTTTATGTTATGGGACAGTAGAAAATTAAAAAAAATCAGAAAACAGCCGTATACTTGCTGAATGTGCACAAAAACAGACACACATAGAAAAACACATCCGAACAGTGAAATCATTGCAAAATCAAACACTGAAGGTATATAACTATATCTTATAAGATGTTAACTTTATTTGTGAGGTTTATGTTATGGGACAGTAGAAAATTGAAAAAAATCAGAAAACAGCCGTACACTTGCTGAATGTGCACAAAAACAGACACACATAGAAAAACACATCCAAACAGTGAAATCATTGCAAAATCAAACACTGAGGTTCCAGAAGTATATCTTATAAGATGTTAACTTTATTTGTGAGGTTATATGTAATGGGACAGTAGAAAATTGAAAAAAATCAGAAAACAGCCGTATACTTGCTGAATGTGCACAAAAACAGACACACATAGAAAAACACGTCCAAACAGTGAAATCATTGCAAAATCAAAAACTGAGGGTACAGAAGTATATCTTATAAGATGTTAACAATATTTTTGTGAGGTTTATGTTATGGGACAGTAGAAAATTGAAAAAAATCAGAAAACAGCCGTATACTTGCTGAATGTGCACAAAAACAGACACAAATAGAAAAACACATCCAAACAGTGAAATCATTGCAAAATCAAACACTGAAGGTATATAACTATATCTTATAAGATGTTAACTTTATTTGTGAGGTTTATGTTATGGGACAGTAGAAAATTGAAAAAAATCAGAAAACAGCCGTATACTTGCTGAATGTGCACAACAAAAGACACAAATAGAAAAACACATCCAAACAGTGAAATCATTGCAAAATCAAACACTGGCGGCATATAACTATATCTTATAAGATGTTAACTTTATTTGTGAGATTTATGTTATGGGACAGTAGAAAATTGAAAAAAATCAGAAAACAGCCGTATACTTGCTGAATGTGCACAAAAACAGACACAAATAGAAAAACACATCCAAACAGTGAAATCATTGCAAAATCAAACACTGGCGGCATATAACTATATCTTATAAGATTTTAACTTTATTTGTGAGGTTTATGTTATGGGACAGTAGAAAATTGAAAAAAAATCAGAAAACAGCCGTATACTTGCTGAATGTGCACAAAACAGACACAAATAGAAAAACACATCCAAACAGTGAAATCATTGCAAAATCAAACACTGAAGGTATATAACTATATCTTATAAGATGTTAACTTTATTTGTGAGGTTTATGTTATGGGACAGTAGAAAATTGAAAAAAATCAGAAAACAGCCGTATACTTGCTGAATGCGCACAAAAACAGACACAAATAGAAAAACACATCCAAACAGTGAAATCATGCAAAATCAAACACTGAGGTTACAGAAGTATATCTTGTAAGATGTTAACTTTATTTGTGAGGTTTATGTTATGGGACAGTAGAAAATTGAAAAAAATCAGAAAACAGCCGTATACTTGCTGAATGTGCACAAAAACAGACACAAATAGAAAAACACATCCAAACAGTGAAATCATTGCAAAATCAAACACTGAAGGTATATAACTATATCTTATAAGTTTTTAACTTTATTTGTGAGGTTTATGTTATGGGACAGTAGAAAATTGAAAAAAATCTGAAAACAGCCATATACTTGCTGAATGTGCACAAAAACAGACACAAATAGAAAAACACATCCAAACAGTGAAATCATTGCAAAATCAAACACTGAGGGTACAGAAGTATATCTTATAAGACGTTAACTTTATTTGTGAGGTTTATGTTATGGGACAGTAGAAAATTGAAAAAAATCAGAAAACAGCCGTATACTTGCTGAATGCGCACAAAAACAGACACAAACGGAAAAACACATCCAAACAGTGAAATCATTGCAACATCAAACACTGAGGGTACAGAAGTATATCTTATAAGATGTTAACTTTATTTGTGAGGTTTATGTTATGCGACAGTAGAAAATTGAAAAAAATCAGAAAACAGCCGTATACTTGCTGAATGTGCACAAAAACAGACACAAATAGAAAAACACATCCAAACAGTGAAATCATTGCAAAATCAAACACTGAAGGCATATAACTATATCTTATAAGATTTTAACTTTATTTGTGAGGTTTATGTTATGGGACAGTAGAAAATTGAAAAAAATCAGAAAACAGCCGTATACTTGCTGAATGTGCACAACAAAAGACACAAATAGAAAAACACATCCAAACAGTGAAATCATTGCAAAATCAAACACTGGCGGCATATAACTATATCTTATAAGATGTTAACTTTATTTGTGAGATTTATGTTATGGGACAGTAGAAAATTAAAAAAAATCAGAAAACAGCCGTATACTTGCTGAATGTGCACAACAAAAGACACAAATAGAAAAACACATCCAAACAGTGAAATCATTGCAAAATCAAACACTGGCGGCATATAACTATATCTTATAAGATTTTAACTTTATTTGTGAGGTTTATGTTATGGGACAGTAGAAAATAAAAAAAAATCAGAAAACAGCCGTATACTTGCTGAATGTGCACAAAAACAGACACACATAGAAAAACACATCCAAACAGTGAAATCATTGCAAAATCAAACACTGAGGGTTACAGAAGTATATCTTATAAGATGTTAACTTTATTTGTGAGGTTTATGTTATGGGACAGTAGAAAATTGAAAAAAATCAGAAAACAGCCGTATACTTGCTGAATGTGCACAAAACAGACACAAATAGAAAAACACTTCCAAACAGTGAAATCATTGCAAAATCAAACACTGAAGGTATATAACTATATCTTATAAGATGTTAACTTTATTTGTGAGGTTTATGTTATGGGACAGTAGAAAATTGAAAAAAATCAGAAAACAGCCGTATACTTGCTGAATGTGCACAACAAAAGACACAAATAGAAAAACACATCCAAACAGTGAAATCATTGCAAAATCAAACACTGGCGGCATATAACTATATCTTATAAGATGTTAACTTTATTTGTGAGATTTATGTTATGGGACAGTAGAAAATTGAAAAAAATCAGAAAACAGCCGTATACTTGCTGAATGTGCACAAAAACAGACACAAATAGAAAAACACATCCAAACAGTGAAATCATTGCAAAATCAAACACTGGCGGCATATAACTATATCTTATAAGATTTTAACTTTATTTGTGAGGTTTATGTTATGGGACAGTAGAAAATTGAAAAAAATCAGAAAACAGCCGTATACTTGCTGAATGTGCACAAAACAGACACAAATAGAAAAACACATCCAAACAGTGAAATCATTGCAAAATCAAACACTGAGGTTACAGAAGTATATCTTATAAGATGTTAACTTTATTTATGAGGTTTATGTTACGGGACAATAGAAAATTGAAAAAAATCAGAAAACAGCCGTATACTTGCTGAATGTGCACAAAAACAGACACAAATAGAAAAACACATCCAAAAAGTGAAATCATTGCAAAATCAAACACTGAAGGTATATAACTATATCTTATAAGTTTTTAACTTTATTTGTGACGTTTATGTTATGGGACAGTAGAAAATTGAAAAAAATCAGAAAACAGCCATATACTTGCTGAATGTGCACAACAAAAGACACAAATAGAAAAACACATCCAAACAGTGAAATCATTGCAAAATCAAACACTGGCGGCATATAACTATATCTTATAAGATTTTAACTTTATTTGTGAGGTTTATGTTATGGGACAGTAGAAAATTGAAAAAAATCAGAAAACAGCCGTATACTTGCTGAATGTGCACAAAAACAGACACACATAGAAAAACACATCCAAACAGTGAAATCATTGCAAAATCAAACACTGAGGGTTACAGAAGTATATCTTATAAGATGTTAACTTTATTTGTGAGGTTTATGTTATGGGACAGTAGAAAATTGAAAAAAATCAGAAAACAGCCGTATACTTGCTGAATGTGCACAAAACAGACACAAATAGAAAAACACTTCCAAACAGTGAAATCATTGCAAAATCAAACACTGAAGGTATATAACTATATCTTATAAGATGTTAACTTTATTTGTGAGGTTTATGTTATGGGACAGTAGAAAATTGAAAAAAATCAGAAAACAGCCGTATACTTGCTGAATGTGCACAAAAACAGACACAAATAGAAAAACACATCCAAACAGTGAAATCATTGCAAAATCAAACACTGAGGTTACAGAAGTATATCTTATAAGATGTTAACTTTATTTGTGAGGTTTATGTTATGGGACAGTAGAAAATTGAAAAAAATCAGAAAACAGCCGTATACTTGCTGAATGTGCACAAAAACAGACACAAATAGAAAAACACATCCAAACAGTGAAATCATTGCAAAATCAAACACTGGCGGCATATAACTATATCTTATAAGATTTTAACTTTATTTGTGAGGTTTATGTTATGGGACAGTAGAAAATTGAAAAAAATCAGAAAACAGCCGTATACTTGCTGAATGTGCACAAAACAGACACAAATAGAAAAACACATCCAAACAGTGAAATCATTGCAAAATCAAACACTGAGGTTACAGAAGTATATCTTATAAGATGTTAACTTTATTTATGAGGTTTATGTTACGGGACAATAGAAAATTGAAAAAAATCAGAAAACAGCCGTATACTTGCTGAATGTGCACAAAAACAGACACAAATAGAAAAACACATCCAAAAAGTGAAATCATTGCAAAATCAAACACTGAAGGTATATAACTATATCTTATAAGTTTTTAACTTTATTTGTGACGTTTATGTTATGGGACAGTAGAAAATTGAAAAAAATCAGAAAACAGCCATATACTTGCTGAATGTGCACAACAAAAGACACAAATAGAAAAACACATCCAAACAGTGAAATCATTGCAAAATCAAACACTGGCGGCATATAACTATATCTTATAAGATTTTAACTTTATTTGTGAGGTTTATGTTATGGGACAGTAGAAAATAAAAAAAAATCAGAAAACAGCCGTATACTTGCTGAATGTGCACAAAAACAGACACACATAGAAAAACACATCCAAACAGTGAAATCATTGCAAAATCAAACACTGAGGTTACAGAAGTATATCTTATAAGATGTTAACTTTATTTGTGAGGTTATATGTAATGGGACAGTAGAAAATTGAAAAAAATCAGAAAACAGCCGTATACTTGCTGAATGTGCACAAAAACAGACACAAATCGAAAAACACATCCAAACAGTGAAATCATTGCAAAATCAAACACTGGCGGCATATAACTATATCTTATAAGTTTTTAACTTTATTTGTGAGGTTTATGTTATGGGACAGTAGAAAATTGAAAAAAATCAGAAAACAGCCGTATACTTGCTGAATGTGCACAAAAACAGACACAAATAGAAAAACACATCCAAACAGTGAAATCATTGCAAAATCAAACACTGAGGTTACAGAAGTATATCTTATAAGATGTTAACTTTATTTGTGAGGTTTATGTTATGGGACAGTAGAAAATTGAAAAAAATCAGAAACAGCCGTATACTTGCTGAATGTGCACAACAAAAGACACAAATAGAAAAACACATCCAAACAGTGAAATCATTGCAAAATCAAACACTGAGGTTACAGAAGTATATCTTATAAGATGTTAACTTTATTTGTGAGGTTTATGTTATGGGACAGTAGAAAATTGAAAAAAATCAGAAAACAGCCGTATACTTGCTGAATGTGCACAACAAAAGACACAAATAGAAAAACACATCCAAACAGTGAAATCATTGCAAAATCAAACACTGGCGGCATATAACTATATCTTATAAGATGTTAACTTTATTTGTGAGATTTATGTTATGGGACAGTAGAAAATTAAAAAAAATCAGAAAACAGCCGTATACTTGCTGAATGTGCACAACAAAAGACACAAATAGAAAAACACATCCAAACAGTGAAATCATTGCAAAATCAAACACTGGCGGCATATAACTATATCTTATAAGATTTTAACTTTATTTGTGAGGTTTATGTTATGGGACAGTAGAAAATTGAAAAAAATCAGAAAACAGCCGTATACTTGCTGAATGTGCACAAAAACAGACACAAATAGAAAAACACATCCAAACAGTGAAATCATTGCAAAATCAAACACTGAAGGTATATAACTATATCTCATAAGATGTTAACTTTATTTGTGAGGTTTATGTTATGGGACAGTAGAAAATTGAAAAAAATCAGAAAACAGCCGTATACTTGCTGAATGTGCACAACAAAAGACACAAATAGAAAAACACATCCAAACAGTGAAATCATTGCAAAATCAAACACTGAGGTTGCAGAAGTATATCTTATAAGATGTTAACTTTATTTATGAGGTTTATGTTACGGGACAATAGAAAATTGAAAAAAATCAGAAAACAGCCGTATACTTGCTGAATGTGCTCAAGAACAGACACACATAGAAAAACACATCCAAACAGTGAAATCATTGCAAAATCAAACACTGAAGGTATATAACTATATCTCATAAGATGTTAACTTTATTTGTGAGGTTTATGTTATGGGACAGTAGAAAATTGAAAAAAATCAGAAAACAGCCGTATACTTGCTGAATGTGCACAAAACCGACACAAATAGAAAAACACATCCAAACAGTGAAATCATTGCAAAATCAAACACTGAGGTTACAGAAGTATATCTTATAAGATGTTAACTTTATTTGTGAGGTTTATGTTATGGGACAGTAGAAAATTGAAAAATATCAGAAACAGCCGTATACTTGCTGAATGTGCACAACAAAAGACACAAATAGAAAAACACATCCAAACAGTGAAATCATTGCAAAATCAAACACTGAGGTTACAGAAGTATATCTTATAAGATGTTAACTTTATTTGTGAGGTTTATGTTATGGGACAGTAGAAAATTTAAAAAAATCAGAAAACAGCCGTATACTTGCTGAATGTGCACAACAAAAGACACAAATAGAAAAACACATCCAAACAGTGAAATCATTGCAAAATCAAACACTGGCGGCATATAACTATATCTTATAAGATGTTAACTTTATTTGTGAGATTTATGTTATGGGACAGTAGAAAATTGAAAAAAATCAGAAAACAGCCGTATACTTGCTGAATGCGCACAAAAACAGACACAAATAGAAAAACACATCCAAACAGTGAAATCATTGCAAAATCAAACACTGAGGTTACAGAAGTATATCTTATAAGATGTTAACTTTATTTATGAGGTTTATGTTACGGGACAATAGAAAATTGAAAAAAATCAGAAAACAGCCGTATACTTGCTGAATGTGCACAACAAAAGACACAAATAGAAAAACACATCCAAACAGGGAAATCATTGCAAAATCAAACACTGAGGTTACAAAAGTATATCTTATAAGATGTTAACTTTATTTGTGAGGTTTATGTTATGGGACAGTAGAAAATTGAAAAAAATCAGAAAACAGCCGTATACTTGCTGAATGTGCACAAAAACAGACACAAATAGAAAAACACGTCCAAACAGTGAAATCATTGCAAAATCAAACACTGAAGGCATATAACTATATCTTATAAGATTTTAACTTTATTTGTGAGGTTTATGTTATGGGACAGTAGAAAATTCAAAAAAATCAGAAAACAGCCGTATACTTGCTGAATGCGCACAAAAACAGACACAAATAGAAAAACACATCCAAACAGTGAAATCATTGCAAAATCAAACACTGAGGTTACAGAAGTATATCTTATAAGATGTTAACTTTATTTGTGAGGTTTATGTTATGGGACAGTAGAAAATTGAAAAAAATCAGAAAACAGCCGTATACTTGCTGAATGTGCACAAAAACAGACACAAATAGAAAAACACGTCCAAACAGTGAAATCATTGCAAAATCAAACACTGAAGGCATATAACTATATCTTATAAGATTTTAACTTTATTTGTGAGGTTTATGTTATGGGACAGTAGAAAATTCAAAAAAATCAGAAAACAGCCGTATACTTGCTGAATGTGCACAACAAAAGACACAAATAGAAAAACACATCCAAACAGTGAAATCATTGCAAAATCAAACACTGAGGTTACAGAAGTATATCTTATAAGATGTTAACTTTATTTGTGAGGTTTATGTTATGGGACAGTAGAAAATTGAAAAAAATCAGAAAACAGCCGTATACTTGCTGAATGTGCACAACAAAAGACACAAATAGAAAAACACATCCAAACAGTGAAATCATTGCAAAATCAAACACTGAAGGCATATAACTATATCTTATAAGATTTTAACTTTATTTGTGAGGTTTATGTTATGGGACAGTAGAAAATTGAAAAAAATCAGAAAACAGCCGTATACTTGCTGAATGTGCACAAAAACAGACACACATAGAAAAACACATCCAAACAGTGAAATCATTGCAAAATCAAACACTGAGGTTACAGAAGTATATCTTATAAGATGTTAACCTCATTTGTGAGGTTTATGTTATGGGACAGTAGAAAATTGAAAAAAATCAGAAAACAGCCGTATACTTGCTGAATGTGCACAAAAACAGACACAAATAGAAAAACACATCCAAACAGTGAAATCATTGCAAAATCAAACACTGACGGCATATAACTATATCTTATAAGATTTTAACTTCATTTGTGAGGTTTATGTTATGGGACAGTAGAAAATTCAAAAAAATCAGAAAACAGCCGTATACTTGCTGTATGTGCACAAAAACAGACACAAATAGAAAAACACATCCAAACAGTGAAATCATTGCAAAATCAAAAACTGAAGGCATATAACTATATCTTATAAGATTTTAACTTTATTTGTGAGGTTTATGTTATGGGACAGTAGAAAATTCAAAAAAATCAGAAAACAGCCGTATACTTGCTGAATGTGCACAAAAACAGACACACATAGAAAAACACATCCAAACAGTGAAATCATTGCAAAATCAAACACTGAGGTTACAGAAGTATATCTTATAAGATGTTAACTTTATTTGTGAGGTTATATGTTATGGGACAGTAGAAAATTGAAAAAAATCAGAAAACAACCGTACACTTGCTGAATGTGCACAAAAATAGACACAAATAGAAAAACACATCCAAACAGTGAAATCATTGCAAAATCAAACGCTGGCGGCATATAACTATATCTTATAAGATGTTAACTTTATTTGTGAGATTTATGTTATGGGACAGTAGAAAATTGAAAAAAATCAGAAACAGCCGTATACTTGCTGAATGCGCACAAAAACAGAAACAAATAGAAAAACACAGCCAAACAGTGAAATCATTGCAAAATCAAACACTGAGGTTACAGAAGTATATCTTATAAGATGTTAACTTTATTTATGAGGTTTATGTTACGGGACAATAGAAAATTGAAAAAAATCAGAAAACAGCCGTATACTTGCTGAATGTGCACAACAAAAGACACAAATAGAAAAACACAGCCAAACAGTGAAATCATTGCAAAATCAAACACTGAGGTTACAGAAGTATATCTTATAAGATGTTAACTTTATTTGTGAGGTTTATGTTATGTGACAGTAGAAAATTGAGAAAAATCAGAAAACAGCGGTATACTTGCTGAATGCGCACAAAAACAGACACAAATAGAAAAACACATCCAAACAGGGAAATCATTGCAAAATCAAACACTGAGGTTACAAAAGTATATCTTATAAGATGTTAACTTTATTTGTGAGGTTTATGTTATGGGACAGTAGAAAATTGAAAAAAATCAGAAAACAGCCGTATACTTGCTGAATGTGGACAAAAACAGACACAAATAGAAAAACACGTCCAAACAGTGAAATCATTGCAAAATCAAACACTGAGGTTACAGAAGTACATCTTATAAGATGTTAACTTTATTTGTGAGGTTTATGTTATGGGACAGTAGAAAATTGAAAAAAATCAGAAAACAGCCGTATACTTGCTGAATGTGCACAAAAACAGACACAAATAGAAAAACACATCCAAACAGTGAAATCATTGCAAAATCAAACACTGACGGCATATAACTATATCTTATAAGATTTTAACTTCATTTGTGAGGTTTATGTTATGGGACAGTAGAAAATTCAAAAAAATCAGAAAACAGCCGTATACTTGCTGTATGTGCACAAAAACAGACACAAATAGAAAAACACATCCAAACAGTGAAATCATTGCAAAATCAAACACTGAAGGCATATAACTATATCTTATAAGATTTTAACTTTATTTGTGAGGTTTATGTTATGGGACAGTAGAAAATTCAAAAAAATCAGAAAACAGCTGTATACTTGCTGAATGCGCACAACAAAAGACACAAATAGAAAAACACATCCAAACAGTGAAATCATTGCGAAATCAAACACTGAGGTTACAGAAGAATATCTTATAAGATGTTTACTTTATTTGTGAGGTTTATGTTATGGGACAGTAGAAAATTGAAAAAAATCAGAAAACAGCCGTATACTTGCTGAATGTGCACAAAACAGACACAAATAGAAAAACACATCCAAACAGTGAAATCATTGCAAAATCAAACACTGAGGGTAAATAACTATATCTTATAAGATTTTAACTTTATTTGTGAGGTTTATGTTATGGGACAGTAGAAAATTGAAAAAAATCAGAAAACAGCTGTATACTTGCTGAATGCGCACAACAAAAGACACAAATAGAAAAACACATCCAAACAGTGAAATCATTGCAAAATCAAACACTGAGGTAACAGAAGTATATCTTATAAGATGTTAACTTTATTTATGAGGTTTATGTTACGGGACAATAGAAATTTGAAAAAAATCAGAAAACAGCCATATACTTGCTGAATGTGCAAAACAAAAGACACAAATAGAAAAACACATCCAAACAGTGAAATCATTGCAAAATCAAACACTGAGGTTACAGAAGTATATCTTATAAGATGTTAACTTTATTTGTGAGGTTTATGTTATGGAACAATAGAAAATTGAAAAAAATCAGAAAACAGCCGTACACTTGCTGAATGTGCACAAAAACAGACACAAATAGAAAAACACATCCAAACAGTGAAATCATTGCAAAATCAAACACTGAAGGCATATAATTATATCTTATAAGATTTTAACTTTATTTGTGAGGTTTATGTTATGGGACAGTAGAAAATTGAAAAAAATCAGAAAACAGCCGTATACTTGCTGAATGTGCACAAAAACAGACACACATAGAAAAACACATCCAAACAGTGAAATCATTGCAAAATCAAACACTGAGGTTACAGAAGTATATCTTATAAGATGTTAACCTCATTTGTGAGGTTTATGTTATGGGACAGTAGAAAATTGAAAAAAATCAGAAAACAGCCGTATACTTGCTGAATGTGCACAAAAACAGACACAAATAGAAAAACACATCCAAACAGTGAAATCATTGCAAAATCAAACACTGACGGCATATAACTATATCTTATAAGATTTTAACTTCATTTGTGAGGTTTATGTTATGGGACAGTAGAAAATTCAAAAAAATCAGAAAACAGCCGTATACTTGCTGTATGTGCACAAAAACAGACACAAATAGAAAAACACATCCAAACAGTGAAATCATTGCAAAATCAAAAACTGAAGGCATATAACTATATCTTATAAGATTTTAACTTTATTTGTGAGGTTTATGTTATGGGACAGTAGAAAATTCAAAAAAATCAGAAAACAGCCGTATACTTGCTGAATGTGCACAAAAACAGACACACATAGAAAAACACATCCAAACAGTGAAATCATTGCAAAATCAAACACTGAGGTTACAGAAGTATATCTTATAAGATGTTAACTTTATTTGTGAGGTTATATGTTATGGGACAGTAGAAAATTGAAAAAAATCAGAAAACAACCGTACACTTGCTGAATGTGCACAAAAATAGACACAAATAGAAAAACACATCCAAACAGTGAAATCATTGCAAAATCAAACGCTGGCGGCATATAACTATATCTTATAAGATGTTAACTTTATTTGTGAGATTTATGTTATGGGACAGTAGAAAATTGAAAAAAATCAGAAACAGCCGTATACTTGCTGAATGCGCACAAAAACAGAAACAAATAGAAAAACACAGCCAAACAGTGAAATCATTGCAAAATCAAACACTGAGGTTACAGAAGTATATCTTATAAGATGTTAACTTTATTTATGAGGTTTATGTTACGGGACAATAGAAAATTGAAAAAAATCAGAAAACAGCCGTATACTTGCTGAATGTGCACAACAAAAGACACAAATAGAAAAACACAGCCAAACAGTGAAATCATTGCAAAATCAAACACTGAGGTTACAGAAGTATATCTTATAAGATGTTAACTTTATTTGTGAGGTTTATGTTATGTGACAGTAGAAAATTGAGAAAAATCAGAAAACAGCGGTATACTTGCTGAATGCGCACAAAAACAGACACAAATAGAAAAACACATCCAAACAGGGAAATCATTGCAAAATCAAACACTGAGGTTACAAAAGTATATCTTATAAGATGTTAACTTTATTTGTGAGGTTTATGTTATGGGACAGTAGAAAATTGAAAAAAATCAGAAAACAGCCGTATACTTGCTGAATGTGGACAAAAACAGACACAAATAGAAAAACACGTCCAAACAGTGAAATCATTGCAAAATCAAACACTGAGGTTACAGAAGTACATCTTATAAGATGTTAACTTTATTTGTGAGGTTTATGTTATGGGACAGTAGAAAATTGAAAAAAATCAGAAAACAGCCGTATACTTGCTGAATGTGCACAAAAACAGACACAAATAGAAAAACACATCCAAACAGTGAAATCATTGCAAAATCAAACACTGACGGCATATAACTATATCTTATAAGATTTTAACTTCATTTGTGAGGTTTATGTTATGGGACAGTAGAAAATTCAAAAAAATCAGAAAACAGCCGTATACTTGCTGTATGTGCACAAAAACAGACACAAATAGAAAAACACATCCAAACAGTGAAATCATTGCAAAATCAAACACTGAAGGCATATAACTATATCTTATAAGATTTTAACTTTATTTGTGAGGTTTATGTTATGGGACAGTAGAAAATTCAAAAAAATCAGAAAACAGCTGTATACTTGCTGAATGCGCACAACAAAAGACACAAATAGAAAAACACATCCAAACAGTGAAATCATTGCGAAATCAAACACTGAGGTTACAGAAGAATATCTTATAAGATGTTTACTTTATTTGTGAGGTTTATGTTATGGGACAGTAGAAAATTGAAAAAAATCAGAAAACAGCCGTATACTTGCTGAATGTGCACAAAACAGACACAAATAGAAAAACACATCCAAACAGTGAAATCATTGCAAAATCAAACACTGAGGGTAAATAACTATATCTTATAAGATTTTAACTTTATTTGTGAGGTTTATGTTATGGGACAGTAGAAAATTGAAAAAAATCAGAAAACAGCTGTATACTTGCTGAATGCGCACAACAAAAGACACAAATAGAAAAACACATCCAAACAGTGAAATCATTGCAAAATCAAACACTGAGGTAACAGAAGTATATCTTATAAGATGTTAACTTTATTTATGAGGTTTATGTTACGGGACAATAGAAATTTGAAAAAAATCAGAAAACAGCCATATACTTGCTGAATGTGCAAAACAAAAGACACAAATAGAAAAACACATCCAAACAGTGAAATCATTGCAAAATCAAACACTGAGGTTACAGAAGTATATCTTATAAGATGTTAACTTTATTTGTGAGGTTTATGTTATGGAACAATAGAAAATTGAAAAAAATCAGAAAACAGCCGTACACTTGCTGAATGTGCACAAAAACAGACACAAATAGAAAAACACATCCAAACAGTGAAATCATTGCAAAATCAAACACTGAAGGCATATAATTATATCTTATAAGATTTTAACTTTATTTGTGAGGTTTATGTTATGGGACAGTAGAAAATTGAAAAAAATCAGAAAACAGCCGTATACTTGCTGAATGTGCACAAAAACAGACACACATAGAAAAACACATCCAAACAGTGGAATCATTGCAAAATCAAACACTGAGGTTACAGAAGTATATCTTATAAGATGTTAACCTCATTTGTGAGGTTTATGTTATGGGACAGTAGAAAATTGAAAAAAATCAGAAAACAGCCGTATACTTGCTGAATGTGCACAAAAACAGACACAAATAGAAAAACACATCCAAACAGTGAAATCATTGCAAAATCAAACACTGACGGCATATAACTATATCTTATAAGATTTTAACTTCATTTGTGAGGTTTATGTTATGGGACAGTAGAAAATTCAAAAAAATCAGAAAACAGCCATATACTTGCTGAATGTGCAAAACAAAAGACACAAATAGAAAAACACATCCAAACAGTGAAATCATTGCAAAATCAAACACTGAGGTTACAGAAGTATATCTTATAAGATGTTAACTTTATTTGTGAGGTTTATGTTATGGAACAATAGAAAATTGAAAAAAATCAGAAAACAGCCGTACACTTGCTGAATGTGCACAAAAACAGACACAAATAGAAAAACACATCCAAACAGTGAAATCATTGCAAAATCAAACACTGAAGGCATATAACTATATCTAATTAGATTTTAACTTTATTTGTGAGGTTTATGTTACGGGACAGTAGAAAATTGAAAAAAATCAGAAAACAGCCGTATACTTGCTGAATGTGCACAAAAACAGACACAAATAGAAAAACACATCCAAACAGTGAAATCATTGCAAAATCAAACACTGAAGGCATATAATTATATCTTATAAGATTTTAACTTTATTTGTGAGGTTTATGTTATGGGACAGTAGAAAATTGAAAAAAAAAACAGAAAACAGCCGTATACTTGCTGAATGTGCACAACAAAAGACACAAATAGAAAAACACATCCAAACAGTGAAATCATTGCAAAATCAAACACTGAGGTTACAGAAGTATATCTTATAAGATGTTAACTTTATTTGTGAGGTTTATGTTATGGGACAGTAGAAAATTGAAAAAAATCAGAAAACAGCCGTATACTTGCTGAATGTGCACAAAAACAGACACAAATAGAAAAACACATCCAAACAGTGAAATCATTGGAAAATCAAACACTGACGGCATATAACTATATCTTATAAGATGTTAACTCCATTTGTGAGGTTTATGTTATGGGACAGTAGAAAATTGAAAAAAATCAGAAAACAGCCGGATACTTGCTGAATGTGCACAACAAAAGACACAAATAGAAAAACACATCCAAACAGTGAAATCATTGCAAAATCAAACACTGACGGCATATAACTATATCTTATAAGATGTTAACTTTATTTGTGAGGTTTATGTTATGGGACAGTAGAAAATTGAAAAAAATCAGAAAACAGCCGTATACTTGCTGAATGTGCACAAAACAGAAACAAATAGAAAAACACATCCAAACAGTGAAATCATTGCAAAATCAAACACTGACGGCATATAACTATATCTTATAAGATGTTAACTTTATTCATGAGGTTTATGTTATGGGACAGTAGAAAATTAAAAAAAAATCAGAAAACAGCCGTATACTTGCTGAATGTGCAAAACAAAAGACACAAATAGAAAAACACATTCAAACAGTGAAATCATTGCAAAATCAAACAGAAGTATATCTTATAAGATGTTAACTTTATTTGTGAGGTTTATGTTATGGGACAGTAGAAAATTGAAATAAATCAGAAAACAGCCGTATACTTGCTGAATGTGCACAACAAAAGACACAAATAGAAAAACACATCCAAACAGTGAAATCATTGCAAAATCAAACACTGACGGCATATAACTATATCTTACAAGATTTTAACTTTATTTGTGAGGTTTATGTTATGGGACAGTAGAAAATTCAAAAAAATCAGAAAACAGCCGTATACTTGCTGAATGTGCACAAAAACAGACACAAATAGAAAAACACATCCAAACAGTGAAATCATTGCAAAATCAAACACTGAGGTTACAGAAGTATATCTAATAAGATGTTAACTTTATTTGTGAGGTTTATGTTATGGGACAGTAGAAAATTTAAAAAAATCAGAAAACAGCCGTATACTTGCTGAATGCGCACAAAAACAGACACAAATAGAAAAACACATCCAAACAGTGAAATCATTGCAAAATCAAACACTGAAGGCATATAACTATATCTAATTAGATTTTAACTTTATTTGTGAGGTTTATGTTACGGGACAGTAGAAAATTGAAAAAAATCAGAAAACAGCCGTATACTTGCTGAATGTGCACAAAAACAGACACAAATAGAAAAACACATCCAAACAGTGAAATCATTGCAAAATCAAACACTGAAGGCATATAATTATATCTTATAAGATTTTAACTTTATTTGTGAGGTTTATGTTATGGGACAGTAGAAAATTGAAAAAAAAACAGAAAACAGCCGTATACTTGCTGAATGTGCACAACAAAAGACACAAATAGAAAAACACATCCAAACAGTGAAATCATTGCAAAATCAAACACTGAGGTTACAGAAGTATATCTTATAAGATGTTAACTTTATTTGTGAGGTTTATGTTATGGGACAGTAGAAAATTGAAAAAAATCAGAAAACAGCCGTATACTTGCTGAATGTGCACAAAAACAGACACAAATAGAAAAACACATCCAAACAGTGAAATCATTGGAAAATCAAACACTGACGGCATATAACTATATCTTATAAGATGTTAACTTCATTTGTGAGGTTTATGTTATGGGACAGTAGAAAATTGAAAAAAATCAGAAAACAGCCGGATACTTGCTGAATGTGCACAACAAAAGACACAAATAGAAAAACACATCCAAACAGTGAAATCATTGCAAAATCAAACACTGACGGCATATAACTATATCTTATAAGATGTTAACTTTATTTGTGAGGTTTATGTTATGGGACAGTAGAAAATTAAAAAAAAATCAGAAAACAGCCGTATACTTGCTGAATGTGCAAAACAAAAGACACAAATAGAAAAACACATCCAAACAGTGAAATCATTGCAAAATCAAACAGAAGTATATCTTATAAGATGTTAACTTTATTTGTGAGGTTTATGTTATGGGACAGTAGAAAATTGAAATAAATCAGAAAACAGCCGTATACTTGCTGAATGTGCACAACAAAAGACACAAATAGAAAAACACATCCAAACAGTGAAATCATTGCAAAATCAAACACTGACGGCATATAACTATATCTTACAAGATTTTAACTTTATTTGTGAGGTTTATGTTATGGGACAGTAGAAAATTCAAAAAAATCAGAAAACAGCCGTATACTTGCTGAATGTGCACAAAAACAGACACAAATAGAAAAACACATCCAAACAGTGAAATCATTGCAAAATCAAACACTGAGGTTACAGAAGTATATCTTATAAGATGTTAACCTCATTTGTGAGGTTTATGTTATGGGACAGTAGAAAATTGAAAAAAATCAGAAAACAGCCGTATACTTGCTGAATGTGCACAAAAACAGACACAAATAGAAAAACACATCCAAACAGTGAAATCATTGCAAAATCAAACACTGACGGCATATAACTATATCTTATAAGATTTTAACTTCATTTGTGAGGTTTATGTTATGGGACAGTAGAAAATTCAAAAAAATCAGAAAACAGCCATATACTTGCTGAATGTGCAAAACAAAAGACACAAATAGAAAAACACATCCAAACAGTGAAATCATTGCAAAATCAAACACTGAGGTTACAGAAGTATATCTTATAAGATGTTAACTTTATTTGTGAGGTTTATGTTATGGAACAATAGAAAATTGAAAAAAATCAGAAAACAGCCGTACACTTGCTGAATGTGCACAAAAACAGACACAAATAGAAAAACACATCCAAACAGTGAAATCATTGCAAAATCAAACACTGAAGGCATATAACTATATCTAATTAGATTTTAACTTTATTTGTGAGGTTTATGTTACGGGACAGTAGAAAATTGAAAAAAATCAGAAAACAGCCGTATACTTGCTGAATGTGCACAAAAACAGACACAAATAGAAAAACACATCCAAACAGTGAAATCATTGCAAAATCAAACACTGAAGGCATATAATTATATCTTATAAGATTTTAACTTTATTTGTGAGGTTTATGTTATGGGACAGTAGAAAATTGAAAAAAAAAACAGAAAACAGCCGTATACTTGCTGAATGTGCACAACAAAAGACACAAATAGAAAAACACATCCAAACAGTGAAATCATTGCAAAATCAAACACTGAGGTTACAGAAGTATATCTTATAAGATGTTAACTTTATTTGTGAGGTTTATGTTATGGGACAGTAGAAAATTGAAAAAAATCAGAAAACAGCCGTATACTTGCTGAATGTGCACAAAAACAGACACAAATAGAAAAACACATCCAAACAGTGAAATCATTGGAAAATCAAACACTGACGGCATATAACTATATCTTATAAGATGTTAACTCCATTTGTGAGGTTTATGTTATGGGACAGTAGAAAATTGAAAAAAATCAGAAAACAGCCGGATACTTGCTGAATGTGCACAACAAAAGACACAAATAGAAAAACACATCCAAACAGTGAAATCATTGCAAAATCAAACACTGACGGCATATAACTATATCTTATAAGATGTTAACTTTATTTGTGAGGTTTATGTTATGGGACAGTAGAAAATTGAAAAAAATCAGAAAACAGCCGTATACTTGCTGAATGTGCACAAAACAGAAACAAATAGAAAAACACATCCAAACAGTGAAATCATTGCAAAATCAAACACTGACGGCATATAACTATATCTTATAAGATGTTAACTTTATTCATGAGGTTTATGTTATGGGACAGTAGAAAATTAAAAAAAAATCAGAAAACAGCCGTATACTTGCTGAATGTGCAAAACAAAAGACACAAATAGAAAAACACATCCAAACAGTGAAATCATTGCAAAATCAAACAGAAGTATATCTTATAAGATGTTAACTTTATTTGTGAGGTTTATGTTATGGGACAGTAGAAAATTGAAATAAATCAGAAAACAGCCGTATACTTGCTGAATGTGCACAACAAAAGACACAAATAGAAAAACACATCCAAACAGTGAAATCATTGCAAAATCAAACACTGACGGCATATAACTATATCTTACAAGATTTTAACTTTATTTGTGAGGTTTATGTTATGGGACAGTAGAAAATTCAAAAAAATCAGAAAACAGCCGTATACTTGCTGAATGTGCACAAAAACAGACACAAATAGAAAAACACATCCAAACAGTGAAATCATTGCAAAATCAAACACTGAGGTTACAGAAGTATATCTAATAAGATGTTAACTTTATTTGTGAGGTTTATGTTATGGGACAGTAGAAAATTTAAAAAAATCAGAAAACAGCCGTATACTTGCTGAATGCGCACAAAAACAGACACAAATAGAAAAACACATCCAAACAGTGAAATCATTGCAAAATCAAACACTGAAGGCATATAACTATATCTAATTAGATTTTAACTTTATTTGTGAGGTTTATGTTACGGGACAGTAGAAAATTGAAAAAAATCAGAAAACAGCCGTATACTTGCTGAATGTGCACAAAAACAGACACAAATAGAAAAACACATCCAAACAGTGAAATCATTGCAAAATCAAACACTGAAGGCATATAATTATATCTTATAAGATTTTAACTTTATTTGTGAGGTTTATGTTATGGGACAGTAGAAAATTGAAAAAAAAACAGAAAACAGCCGTATACTTGCTGAATGTGCACAACAAAAGACACAAATAGAAAAACACATCCAAACAGTGAAATCATTGCAAAATCAAACACTGAGGTTACAGAAGTATATCTTATAAGATGTTAACTTTATTTGTGAGGTTTATGTTATGGGACAGTAGAAAATTGAAAAAAATCAGAAAACAGCCGTATACTTGCTGAATGTGCACAAAAACAGACACAAATAGAAAAACACATCCAAACAGTGAAATCATTGGAAAATCAAACACTGACGGCATATAACTATATCTTATAAGATGTTAACTTCATTTGTGAGGTTTATGTTATGGGACAGTAGAAAATTGAAAAAAATCAGAAAACAGCCGGATACTTGCTGAATGTGCACAACAAAAGACACAAATAGAAAAACACATCCAAACAGTGAAATCATTGCAAAATCAAACACTGACGGCATATAACTATATCTTATAAGATGTTAACTTTATTTGTGAGGTTTATGTTATGGGACAGTAGAAAATTAAAAAAAAATCAGAAAACAGCCGTATACTTGCTGAATGTGCAAAACAAAAGACACAAATAGAAAAACACATCCAAACAGTGAAATCATTGCAAAATCAAACAGAAGTATATCTTATAAGATGTTAACTTTATTTGTGAGGTTTATGTTATGGGACAGTAGAAAATTGAAATAAATCAGAAAACAGCCGTATACTTGCTGAATGTGCACAACAAAAGACACAAATAGAAAAACACATCCAAACAGTGAAATCATTGCAAAATCAAACACTGACGGCATATAACTATATCTTACAAGATTTTAACTTTATTTGTGAGGTTTATGTTATGGGACAGTAGAAAATTCAAAAAAATCAGAAAACAGCCGTATACTTGCTGAATGTGCACAAAAACAGACACAAATAGAAAAACACATCCAAACAGTGAAATCATTGCAAAATCAAACACTGAGGTTACAGAAGTATATCTTATAAGATGTTAACTTTATTTGTGAGGTTTATGTTATGGGACAGTAGAAAATTTAAAAAAATCAGAAAACAGCCGTATACTTGCTGAATGCGCACAAAAACAGACACAAATAGAAAAACACATCCAAACTGTGAAATCATTGCAAAATCAAACACTGAAGGCATATAACTATATCTTATAAGATTTTAACTTTATTTGTGAGGTTTATGTTATGGGACAGTAGAAAATTGAAAAAAATCAGAAAACAGCCGTATACTTGCTGAATGTGCACAACAAAAGACACAAATAGAAAAACATATCCAAACAGTGAAATCAATGCAAAATCAAACACTGAAGGCATATAACTATATCTTATAAGATGTTAACTTTATTTGTGAAGTTTATGTTATGGGACAGTAGAAAATTGAAAAAAATCAGAAAACAGCCGTATACTTGCTGAATGTGCACAACAAAAGACACAAATAGAAAAACACATCCAAACAGTGAAATCATTGCAAAATCAAACACTGAAGGCATATAACTATATCTTATAAGATTTTAACTTTATTTGTGAGGTTTATGTTATGGAACAGTAGAAAATTGAAAAAAATCAGAAAACAGCCGTATACTTGCTGAATGTGCATAACAAAAGACACAAATAGAAAAACACATCCAAACAGTGAAATCATTGCAAAATCAAACACTGAAGGCATATAACTATATCTTATAAGATGTTAACTTTATTTGTGAGGTTTATGTTATGGGACAGTAGAAAATTGAAAAAAATCAGAAAACAGTCGATACTTGCTGAATGTGCACAACAAAAGACACAAATAGAAAAACACATCCAAACAGTGAAATCATTGCAAAATCAAACACTGAGGGTACAGAAGTATATCTTATAAGATGTTAACTTTATTTGTGAGGTTTATGTTATGGGACAGTAGAAAATTGAAAAAAATCAGAAAACAGCCGTATACTTGCTGAATGTGCACAACAAAAGACACAAATAGAAAAACACATCCAAACAGTGAAATCATTGCAAAATCAAACACTGAGGTTACAGAAGTATATCTTATAAGATGTTAACTTTATTTGTGAGGTTTATGTTATGGGACAGTAGAAAATTGAAAAAAATCAGAAAACAGCCGTATACTTGCTGAATGCGCACAAAAACAGACACAAATAGAAAAACACATCCAAACAGTGAAATCATTGCAAAATCAAACACTGAGGTTACAGAAGTATATCTTATAAGATGTTAACTTTATTTGTGAGGTTTATGTTATGGGACAGTAGAAAATTTAAAAAAATCAGAAAACAGCCGTATACTTGCTGAATGTGCACAAAACAGACACAAATAGAAAAACACATCCAAACAGTGAAATCATTGGAAAATCAAACACTGACGGCATATAACTATATCTTATAAGATGTTAACTTTATTTGTGAGGTTTATGTTATGGGACAGTAGAAAATTGAAAAAAATCAGAAAACAGCCGTATACTTGCTGAATGCGCACAAAAACAGACACAAATAGAAAAACACATCCAAACAGTGAAATCATTGCAAAATCAAACAGAAAAGTATATCTTATAAGATGTTAACTTTATTTGTGAGGTTTATGTTATGGGACAGTAGAAAATTGAAAAAAATCAGAAAACAGCCGTATAACTTGCTGAATGTGCACAAAACAGACACAAATAGAAAAACACATCCAAACAGTGAAATCATTGGAAAATCAAACACTGACGGCATATAACTATATCTTATAAGATGTTAACTTTATTTGTGAGGTTTATGTTATGGGACAGTAGAAAATTGAAAAAAATCAGAAAACAGCCGTATACTTGCTGAATGTGCACAAAAACAGACACAAATAGAAAAACACATCCAAACAGTGAAATCATTGCAAAATCAAACACTGAGGTTACAGAAGTATATCTTATAAGATGTTAACTTTATTTGTGAGGTTTATTTTCAGTACTAGTTATTTTCAGTACTAGTTATTTTCAGTACTAGTTATTTTCAGCGGCGTCCCCGCGCATGTCGTTCCAAATTTCGAGGGGGAACGGGCAATGTATGGCAAAGTTATAGGGCACTTCCTGTTTAAAATGGCAGACTTCCTGTTCGGTCAAGTGCGTGTCCGTAAACGTGTTCAGGGAACTTCCCTTGTCTTACATATCAAGTTTTGTGCAGATCGGACAATCTTAGAGTTGACTTCCTGTTTCGGGCATTCCACTTCCTGTTGGGAGGTCATCTCTTGCAGACATGCTCAGGACAGGTCCCTGGTGTCACATAAAAGGTTTCGTGCAAATCGGACAACGTACGGCAAAGTTAGAGGGCACTTCCTGTTTAAAATCGCCAACTTCCTGTTCGTCTCCATAAACGTGTTCAGGGAAGTTCCCTTGTCTTACATATCAAGTTTTGTTCAGATCGGACAATGTAAGACTTTACTTCCTGTTTCGGGCGTTCCACTTCCTGTAGGGAGGTGACCTTTTACGGACATGCTCAGGACAGGTCCCTGGTGTCACATATAAGGTTTCGTGCAAATCGGACAACGTACGGCAAAGTTAGAGGGCACTTCCTGTTTAAAATGGCCGACTTCCTGTTCGGTCAACGGCGTCTCCGTAAACATATTCAGGGAAGGTCCCGTAACTCACATATCTAGTTTCGTGTCAATCGGACAATGTAAGACTTTACTTCCTGTTTCGGGCGTTCCACTTCCTGTAGGGAGGTGACCCTTTACGGACATGTTGAGGAAGGGTCTGGGGTCCCACATACTAAGTTTCAAGTGGATACAACAATCCCTGTTGGAGCAGCATCAAAAACTATAAATGTAATTATGTCTGCTGTCACTAGGTGGCGCTGTATTTGAAATTGAATATTTTCATATAGACGTGTTCAGGGCCGGACTATCATCAATCCTAGCAAGTTTGGTTCAGATCGGACCAGGATTGGCAAAGTTGTTACAGTTTGTTTTTTTAGAATTTTCTACCACCACCAGGAGGCGCTGTTTTCAAAATGTACCGTTTCAGCAACACAGTTGTCTTCAGGAACTAACCATCATCAACTATAGCAACTTTGGTTGGGATCAGACCTTCCATCGCAAAGTTATAAGAGTTTCATTGTCTGCTGTGAAAAATTATTATCATCTCCAATTTTGGCGCCCCCTATCTCGTACGCCATACAATATTTTAAAAAGCTTTTGATAACTTTTGATGCTCAACTCGTCCACATTGATCTCACCAAGTTTGAAGGTGATCGCACAAAAGCTCTAGGAGGAGATAATTGAAATACAAGCTGTCGTATTGTCTGCTGTCACCAGGGGGCGCTGTTTTCGAAATTGAATATTTTCATATAGACGTCTTTAGGGCCGGACTATCATCAATCCTAGCAAGTTTGGTTCAGATCGGACCAGGATTCGCGAAGTTGTAGCAGTTTGATTTTTTGTCCCAAAAATCCGACTTTGCGTCGTTGCCACGGCAACACCGTTAAACGATTTGTCGTCATATTGATCACGCATCATCTACCATGTGTTTTCACTGTTGTCACCAATTTTGAGTGCGGTACGATTATCTGTGTAAAAGTTATTCCCGAAATTGTAAAAAAACTTTTTTTGTGTGTATTTTCTTTCACCACAAGGAGGCGCTGTTTTCAAACTTCACCGTTTTTTCATAGACGTCTTTAGCCATGGCCCATCATCAATGGTAGCAAGTTTGGTTCGGATCGGACCTTCCATCGCAAAGTTATAAGAGTTTTGTTTTTCTGATGCGTAACATCAGAATCATCACGAACTTTGCCGCCCCCTATCTGGTGCGCCGTGCGACATTTGAAAAAACTTTTGATACCGTGAGCTCCTCAACTGGTCCACAGGGACCTCACCAAGTTTGAAGGTGATCGCACGAAAACTCTAGGAGGAGTTAGTTCAAATACCATTGCTGCGAATTCGCCAAAATCGCCAAAAAATCGCCAATCAACCCAAGATGGCGGATTTCCTGTTGGGTTTGGATCATGGTCATAATGTAATTTTTTCTTCATCCTGACCCACTACACATGTGTACCGAATTTCGTGCATGTGCGATATTTGTGTTGGTCATGGTGAATTTGGACAGGTGGCGCCGCACTTATTGGCCCCTCCCACATTCAATTTTCGACGCACATTCCCCGAATCTTTTTCAGACGTAAATTTACACCAGGATTGATGCAGTCACAAAAATTGGTGAGTTTTGGGGTATGGGAAAGGCCTCAAAAAGGCAATTCATTTGGGGGAATAATAATAATAATAATAACTAGTACCGCGCGCGGTTCTGAACGGGTTCGAGCCGACCCACGCGGGTCGCCGTGTGCCACGGCTCCCCGCGTGCCTCGCGCTCTCACCCGTTCATTCACCGCGCGCGGTACTAGTTATTTTCAGTACTAGTTATTTTCAGTACTAGTTATTTTCAGCGGCGTCCCTGCGCATGTCGTTCCAAATTTCGAGGGGGATCGGGCAACGTATGACAAAGTTATAGGGCACTTCCTGTTTAAAATGGCAGACTTCCTGTTCGGTCAAGTGCGTGTACGTAAACGTGTTCAGGGAACTTCCCTTGTCTTACATATCAAGTTTTGTGCAGATCGGATAATCTTAGAGTTTACTTCCTGTTTCGGGCATTCCACTTCCTGTTGGGAGGTCATCTCTTGCAGACATGCTCAGGACAGGTCCCTGGTGTCACATAAAAGGTTTTGTGCAAATCGGACAATGTACGGCAAAGTTAGAGGGCACTTCCTGTTTAAAATCGGCAACTTCCTGTTCGTCTCCGTAAACGTGTTCAGGGAAGTTCCCTTGTCTTACATATCAAGTTTTGTTCAAATCGGACAATGTAAGACTTTACTTCCTGTTTCGGGCGTTCCACTTCCTGTAGGGAGGTGACCTTTTACGGACATGCTCAGGACAGGTCCCTGGTGTCACATATAAGGTTTTGTGCAGATCGGACAACGTACGGCAAAGTTAGAGGGCACTTCCTGTTTAAAATGGCCGACTTCCTGTTCGGTCAACGGCGTCTCCGGAAACATGTTCAGGGAAGGTCCGGTAACTCACATATCTAGTTTCGTGTCAATCGGACAATGTAAGACTTTACTTCCTGTTTCGGGCGTTCCACTTCCTGTAGGGAGGTGACCTTTTACGGACATGTTGAGGAAGGGTCTGGGGTCCCACATACTAAGTTTCAAGTGGATACAACAATCCCTGTTGGAGCAGCATCAAAAACTATAAATGTAATTCTGTCTGCTGTCACCAGGGGGCGCTGTATTTGAAAATGAATATTTTCATATAGACGTGTTCAGGGCCGGACTGTCATCAATCCTTGCAAGTTTGGTTCAGATCGGACCAGGATTGGCAAAGTTGTAACAGTTTGTTTTTTTAGAATTTTCTACCACCACCAGGAGGTGCTGTTTTCAAAATGTACCGTTTCAGCAACATAGTCGTCTTCAGCAACTAACCATCATCAACTATAGCAAGTTTGGTTGGGATCAGACCTTCCATCGCGAAGTTATAAGAGTTTCATTGTCTGTTATGAAAAATTATTATTATCTCCAATTTTGGCGCCCCCTATCTCGTACGCCATACAATATTTTAAAAAGCTTTTGATAACTTTTGATGCTCAACTCGTCCACATTGATCTCACCAAGTTTGAAGGTGATCGCACAAAAGCTCTAGGAGGAGATAATTGAAATACAAGCTGTCATATTGTCTGCTGTCACCAGGGGGCGCTGTTTTCGAAATTTAATATTTTCATATAGACGTCTTTAGGGCCGGACTATCATCAATCCTAGCAAGTTTGGTTCAGATCGGACCAGGATTCACGAAGTTGTAGCAGTTTGATTTTTTGTCCCAAAAATCCGACTTTGCGTCGTTGCCATGGCAACACCGTTAAACGATTTGTTGTCATATTGATCACGCATCATCTACCATGTGTTTTGACTGTTGTCACCAATTTTCAGTGCGGTACGATTATCTGTGTAAAAGTTATTCCCGAAATTGTAAAAAAACTTTTTTTTTGTGTATTTTCTTTCACCACAAGGAGGCGCTGTTTTCAAACTTCACCGTTTTTTAATAGACGTCTTCAGCCATGGCCCATCATCAATGGTAGCAAGTTTGGTTCGGATCGGACCTTCCATCGCAAAGTTATAAGAGTTTTGTTTTTCTGATGCGAAACATCAGAATCATCACGAACTTTGCCGCCCCCTATCTCGTGCGCCGTGCGACATTTGAAAAAACTTTTGATACCGTGAGCTCCTCAACTGGTCCACAGGGACCTCACCAAGTTTGAAGGTGATCGCACGAAAACTCTAGGAGGAGTTAGTTCAAATACCATTGCTGCGAATTCGCCAAAATCGCCAAAAAATCGCCAATCAACCCAAGATGGCGGATTTCCTGTTGGGTTTGGATCATGGTCATAATGTAATTTTTTCTTCATCCTGACCCACTACACATGTGTACCGATTTTCGTGTATGTGCGATAATTGTGTTGGTCATGGTGAATTTTGACAGGTCGCTTCGCACGTTTTGGCCCCTCCCACATTCAATTTTTGACGCACATTCCCCGAACCTTTTTCAGACGTAAATTTACACCAGGATTGATGCGGTCACAAAAATCTGTGAGTTTTGGGGTATGGGAAAGGCCTCAAAAACGCGATTTACTTTAAGGAATAATAAGAATAAAAATAACTAGTACTGAAAATAACTAGTACCGCGCGCGGTTCTGAACGGGTTCGAGCCGACCCACGCGGGTCGCCGTGTGCCACGGCTCCCCGCGTGCCTCGCGCTCTCACCCGTTCATTCACCGCGCGCGGTACTAGTTATTTTCAGTACTAGTTATTTTCAGCGGCGTCCCTGCGCATGTCGTTCCAAATTTCGAGGGGGATCGGGCAATGTATGACAAAGTTATAGGGCACTTCCTGTTTAAAATCGCCAACTTCCTGTTCGTCTCCGTAAACGTGTTCAGGGAAGTTCCCTTGTCTTACATATCAAGTTTTGTTCAGATCGGACAATGTAAGACTTTACTTCCTGTTTCGGGCGTTCCACTTCCTGTAGGGAGGTGACTTTTACAGACATGCTCAGGATAGGTCCCTGGTGTCACATATAAGGTTTTGTGCAGATCGGACAACGTACGGCAAAGTTAGAGGGCACTTCCTGTTTAAAATGGCCGACTTCCTGTTCGGTCAACGGCGTCTCCGTAAACATGTTCAGGGAAGGTCCAGTAACTCACATATCTAGTTTCGTGTCAATCGGACAATGTAAGACTTTACTTCCTGTTTCGGGCGTTCCACTTCCTGTAGGGAGGTGACCTTTTACGGACATGTTGAGGAAGGGTCTGGGGTCCCACATACTAAGTTTCAAGTGGATACAACAATCCCTGTTGGAGCAGCATCAAAAACTATAAATGTAATTCTGTCTGCTGTCACCAGGGGACGCTGTATTTGAAAATGAATATTTTCATATAGACGTGTTCAGGGCCGGACTGTCATCAATCCTTGCAAGTTTGGTTCAGATCGGACCAGGATTGGCAAAGTTGTAACAGTTTGTTTTTTTAGAATTTTCTACCACCACCAGGAGGCGCTGTTTTCAAAATGTACCGTTTCAGCAACATAGTCGTCTTCAGCAACTAACCATCATCAACTATAGCAAGTTTGGTTGGGATCAGACCTTCCATCGCCAAGTTATAAGAGTTTCATTGTCTGTTATGAAAAATTATTATTATCTCCAATTTTGGCGCCCCCTATCTCGTACGCCATACAATATTTTAAAAAGCTTTTGATAACTTTTGATGCTCAACTCGTCCACATTGATCTCACCAAGTTTGAAGGTCATCGCACAAAAGCTCTAGGAGGAGATAATTGAAATACAAGCTGTCATATTGTCTACTGTCACCAGGGGGCGCTGTTTTCGAAATTTAATATTTTCATATAGACGTCTTTAGGGCCAGACTATCATTAATCCTAGCAAGTTTGGTTCAGATCGGACCAGGATTCACGAAGTTGTAGCAGTTTGATTTTTTGTCCCAAAAATCCGACTTTGCGTCGTTGCCATGGCAACACCGTTAAACGATTTGTCGTCATATTGATCACGCATCATCTACCATGTGTTTGGACTGTTGTCACCAATTTTGAGTGCGGTACGATTATCTATGTAAAAGTTATTCCCGAAATCGTAAAAAAACTTTTTTTTGGTGTATTTTCTTCCACCACAAGGAGGCGCTGTTTTCAAACTTCACCGTTTTTTCATAGACGTCTTCAGCCATGGCCCATCATCAATGGTAGCAAGTTTGGTTCGGATCGGACCTTCCATCGCAAAGTTATAAGAGTTTTGTTTTTCTGATGCGAAACATCAGAATCATCACGAACTTTGCCGCCCCCTATCTCGTGCGCCATGCGACATTTGAAAAAACTTTTGATACCGTGAGCTCCTCAACTGGTCCACAGGGACCTCACCAAGTTTGAAGGTGATCGCACGAAAACTCTAGGAGGAGTTAGTTCAAATACCATTGCTGCGAATTCGCCAAAATCGCCAAAAAATCGCCAATCAACCCAAGATGGCGGATTTCCTGTTGGGTTTGGATCATGGTCATAATGTAATTTTTTCTTCATCCCGACCTTCTACACATGTGTACCGAATTTCGTGAATGTGCGATAATTGTGTTGGTCATGGTGAATTTGGACAGGTGGCGCCGCACTTATTGGCCCCTCCCACATTCAATTTTTGACGCACATTCCCCGAACCTTTTTCAGACGTAAATTTACACCAAGATTGATGCGGTCACAAAAATCTGTGAGTTTTGGGGTATGGGAAAGGCCTCAAAAAGGCGATTTACTTTAAGGAATAATAAGAATAAGAATAATAATAATAATAATAATAAAAATAACTAGTACCGCGCGCGGTTCTGAACGGGTTCGAGCCGACCCACGCGGGTCGCCGTGTGCCACGGCTCCCCGCGTGCCTCGCGCTCTCACCCGTTCATTCACCGCGCGCGGTACTAGTTATTTTCAGTACTAGTTATTTTCAGCGGCGTCCCCGCGCATGTCGATCCAAATTTCGGGGGGGATCGGGCAACGTATGGCAAAGTTATAGGGCACTTCCTGTTTAAAATGGCCGACTTCCTGTTCAGTCAAATGCGCGTCCGTAAACTTGTTCAGGGAAGTTCCCTTGTCTTACATATCAAGTTTTGTTTAGATCAGACCATCTTAGAGGTTACTTCCTGTTTCTGGCATTCCACTTCCTGTTGGGAGGTCATCTTTTGCAGACATGCTCAGGACAGGTCCCTTGTGTCACATATAAGGTTTTGTGCAAATCGGACAACATACGGCAAAGTTAGAGGGCACTTCCTGTTTAAAATGGCCAACTTCCTGTTCGTCTGTGGAAACATGTTCAGGGAAGGTCCCATAACTCACATATCTAGTTTTGTGTCAATCAGACAATGTAAGACTTTACTTCCTGTTACAGGCGTTCCACTTCCTGTAGGGAGGTGACCTTTTACAGACATGCTCAGGACAGGTCCCTGGTGTCACATATAAGGTTTTGTGCAAATCGGACAATGTACGGCAAAGTTAGAGAGCACTTCCTGTTTAAAATGGCCAACTTCCTGTTCGTCTCCCGAAACATGTTCAGGGAAGGTCCCGTAACTCACATATCCAGTTTCGTGTCAATCGGACAATGTAAGCCTTTACTTCCTGTTTTGGGCGTTCCACTTCCAGTAGGGAGGTGACCTTTTACGGACATGTTGAGGAAGGGTCTGGGGTCCCACATACTAAGTTTCAAGTGGATACAACAATCCCTGTTGGAGCAGCATCAAAAACTATAAATGTAATTCTGTCTGCTGTCACCAGGGGGCGCTGTATTTGAAAATGAATATTTTCATATAGACGTGTTCAGGGCCGGACTGTCATCAATCCTTGCAAGTTTGGTTCAGATCGGACCAGGATTGGCAAAGTTGTAACAGTTTGTTTTTTTAGAATTTTCTACCACCACCAGGAGGCGCTGTTTTCAAAATGTACCGTTTCAGCAACATAGTCGTCTTCAGCAACTAACCATCATCAACTATAGCAAGTTTGGTTGGGATCAGACCTTCCATCGCGAAGTTATAAGAGTTTCATTGTCTGTTATGAAAAATTATTATTATCTCCAATTTTGGCGCCCCCTATCTCGTACACCATACAATATTTTAAAAAGCTTTTGATAACTTTTGATGCTCAACTCGTCCACATTGATCTCACCAAGTTTGAAAGTGATCGCACAAAAGCTCTAGGAGGAGATAATTGAAATACAAGCTGTCATATTGTCTGCTGTCACCAGGGGGCGCTGTATTTGAAAATGAATATTTTCATATAGACGTGTTCAGGGCCGGACTATCATCAATCCTAGCAAGTTTGGTTCAGATCGGACCAGGATTCACGAAGTTGTAGCAGTTTGATTTTTTGTCCCAAAAATCCGACTTTGCGTCGTTGCCATGGCAACACCGTTAAACGATTTGTCTTCATATTGCTCACGCATCATCTACCATGTGTTTTGACTGTTGTCACCAATTTTGAGTGCGGTACGATTATCTGTGTAAAAGTTATTCCCGAAATCGTAAAAAAACTTTTTTTTGGTGTATTTTCTTTCACCACAAGGAGGCGCTGTTTTCAAATTTCACCGTTTTTTCATAGACGTCTTCAGCCATGGCCCATCATCAATGGTAGCAAGTTTGGTTCGGATCGGACCTTCCATCGCAAAGTTATAAGAGTTTTAATTTTCTGATGCGAAACATCAGAATCATCACGAACTTTGCCGCCCCCTATCTCGTGCGCCGTGCGACATTTGAAAAAACTTTTGATACCGTGAGCTCCTCAACTGGTCCACAGGGACCTCACCAAGTTTGAAGGTGATCGCACGAAAACTCTAGGAGGAGTTAGTTCAAATACCATTGCTGCGAATTCGCCAAAATCGGCAAAAAATGGCCAATCAACCCAAGATGGCGGATTTCCTGTTGGGTTTGGATCATGGTCATAATGTAATTTTTTCTTCATCCTGACCCACTACACATGTGTACCGAATTTCGTGCATGTGCGATATTTGTGTTGGTCATGGTGAATTTGGACAGGTGGCGCCGCACTTATTGGCCCCTCCCACATTCAATTTTCGACGCACATTCCCCGAACCTTTTTCAGACGTAAATTTACACCAGGATTGATGCGGTCACAAAAATTGGTGAGTTTTGGGGTATGGGAAAGGCCTCAAAAAGGCAATTCATTTGGGGGAATAATAAGAATAATAATAATCCTTTCAGTTTCAATAGGTTTCTTGCAACCTTGTTGCTCGAACCCTAATAATCCTTCCAGTTTCAATAGGGTTCTTGCAACCTTGTTGCTCGAACCCTAATAAAAATAACTAGTACCGCGCGCGGTTCTGAACGGGTTCGAGCCGACCCACGCGGGTCGCCGTGTGCCACGGCTCCCCGCGTGCCACGGCTCCCCGCGTGCCTCGCGCTCTCACCCGTTCATTCACCGCGCGCGGTACTAGTTATTTTCAGTACTAGTTATTTTCAGTACTAGTTATTTTCAGCGGCGTCCCCACGCATGTCGATCCAAATTTCGGGGGGGATCGGGCAACGTATGGCAAAGTTATAGGGCACTTCCTGTTTAAAATGGCAGACTTCCTGTTCGGTCAAGTGCGTGTCCGTGAACGTGTTCAGGGAACTTCCCTTGTCTTACATATCAAGTTTTGTGCAGATCGGATAATCTTAGAGTTTACTTCCTGTTTCGGACATTCTACTTCCTGTTAGGAGGTCATCTCTTGCAGACATGCTCAGGACAGGTCCCTGGTGTCACATAAAAGGTTTCGTGCAAATCGGACAACGTACGGCAAAGTTAGAGGGCACTTCCTGTTTAAAATGGCCAACTTCCTGTTCGTCTCTGGAAACATGTTCAGGAAAGGTCCCGTAACTCACATATCTAGTTTTGTGTCAATCGGACAATGTAAGACTTTACTTCCTGTTTCGGGTGTTCCACTTCCTGTAGGGAGGTGACCTTTTACGGACATGCTCAGGACAGGTCCCTGGTGTCACATATAAGGTTTTGTGCAGATCGGACAATGTACGGCAAAGTTAGAAGGCACTTCCTGTTTAAAATGGCCGACTTCCTGTTCGGTCAACGGCGTCTCCGTAAACATGTTCAGGGAAGGTCCGGTAACTCACATATCTAGTTTCGTGTCAATCGGACAATGTAAGACTTTACTTCCTGTTTCGGGCGTTCCACTTCCTGTAGGGAGGTGACCTTTTACGGACATGTTGAGGAAGGGTCTGGGGTCCCACATACTAAGTTTCAAGTGGATACAACAATCCCTGTTGGAGCAGCATCAAAAACTATAAACGTAATTCTGTCTGCTGTCACCAGGGGGCGCTGTATTTGAAAATGAATATTTTCATATAGGCGTGTTCAGGGCCGGACTGTCATCAATCCTTGCAAGTTTGGTTCAGATCGGACCAGGATTGGCAAAGTTGTAACAGTTTGTTTTTTTAGAATTTTCTACCACCACCAGGAGGCGCTGTTTTCAAAATGTACCGTTTCAGCAACATAGTCGTCTTCAGCAACTAACCAGCATCAACTATAGCAAGTTTGGTTGGGATCAGACCTTCCATCACGAAGTTATAAGAGTTTCATTGTCTGTTATGAAAAATTATTATTATCTCCAATTTTGGCGCCCCCTATCTCGTACGCCATACAATATTTTAAAAAGCTTTTGATAACTTTTGATGCTCAACTCGTCCACATTGATCTCACCAAGTTTGAAGGTGATCGCACAAAAGCTCTAGGAGGAGATAATTGAAATACAAGCTGTCATATTGTCTGCTGTCACCAGGGGGCGCTGTTTTCGAAATTTAATATTTTCATATAGACGTCTTTAGGGCCGGACTATCATCAATCCTAGCAAGTTTGGTTCAGATCGGACCAGGATTCACGAAGTTGTAGCAGTTTGATTTTTTGTCCCAAAAATCCGACTTTGCGTCGTTGCCATGGCAACACCGTTAAACGATTTGTCGTCATATTGATCACGCATCATCTACCATGTGTTTTGACTGTTGTCACCAATTTTGAGTGCGGTACGATTATCTGTGTAAAAGTTATTCCCGAAATCGTAAAAAAACTTTTTTTGTGTGTATTTTCTTTCACCACAAGGAGGCGCTGTTTTCAAACTTCACCGTTTTTTCATAGACGTCTTCAGCCATGGCCCATCATCAATCATAGCAAGTTTGGTTCGGATCGGACCTTCCATCGCAAAGTTATAAGAGTTTTTTTTTTCTGATGCGAAACATCAGAATCATCACGAACTTTGCCGCCCCCTATCTCGTGCGCCGTGCGACATTTGAAAAAACTTTTGATACCGTGAGCTCCTCAACTGGTCCACAGGGACCTCACCAAGTTTGAAGGTGATCGCACGAAAACTCTAGGAGGAGTTAGTTCAAATACCATTGCTGCGAATTCGCCAAAATCGCCCAAAAATGGCCAATCAACCCAAGATGGCGGATTTCCTGTTGGGTTTGGATCATGGTCATAATGTAATTTTTTCTTCATCCTGACCCACTACACATGTGTACCGAATTTCGGGCATGTGCGATAATTGTGTTGGTCATGGTGAATTTGGACAGGTGGCGCCGCACTTATTGGCCCCTCGCACATTCAATTTTTGACGCACATTCCCCGAACCTTTTTCAGACGTAAATTTACACCACGATTGATGCGGTCACAAAAATCTGTGAGTTTTGGGGTATGGGAAAGGCTTCAAAAAGGCGATTTACTTTAAGGAATAATAAGAATAAAAATAACTAGTACCGCGCGCGGTTCTGAACGGGTTCGAGCCGACCCACGCGGGTCGCCGTGTGCCACGGCTCCCCGCGTGCCTCGCGCTCTCACCCGTTCATTCACCGCGCGCGGTACTAGTTATTTTCAGTACTAGTTATTTTCAGTACTAGTTATTTTCAGCGGCGTCCCTGCGCATGTCGTTCCAAATTTCGAGGGGGATCGGGCAACGTATGACAAAGTTATAGGGCACTTCCTGTTTAAAATGGCAGACTTCCTGTTCGGTCAAGTGCGTGTCCGTAAACGTGTTCAGGGAACTTCCCTTGTCTTACATATCAAGTTTTGTTCAGATCGGACAATGTAAGACTTTACTTCCTGTTTCGGGCGTTCCACTTCCTGTAGGGAGGTGACCTTTTACGGACATGCTCAGGACAGGTCCCTTAACTCACATATAAGGTTTTGTGCAGATCGGACAACGTACGGCAAAGTTAGAGGGCACTTCCTGTTTAAAATGGCAGACTTCCTGTTCGGTCAAGTGCGTGTCCGTAAACGTGTTCAGGGAACTTCCCTTGTCTTACATATCAAGTTTTGTTCAGATCGGACAATGTAAGACTTTACTTCCTGTTTCGGGCGTTCCACTTCCTGTAGGGAGGTGACCTTTTACGGACATGCTCAGGACAGGTCCCTTAACTCACATATAAGGTTTTGTGCAGATCGGACAACGTACGGCAAAGTTAGAGGGCACTTCCTGTTTAAAATGGCCGACTTCCTGTTCGGTCAACGGCGTCTCCGTAAACATGTTCAGGGAAGGTCCAGTAACTCACATATCTAGTTTCGTGTCAATCGGACAATGTAAGACTTTACTTCCTGTTTCGGGCGTTCCACTTCCTGTAGGGAGGTGACCTTTTACGGACATGTTGAGGAAGGGTCTGGGGTCCCACATACTAAGTTTCAAGTGGATACAACAATCCCTGTTGGAGCAGCATCAAAAACTATAAATGTAATTCTGTCTGCTGTCACCAGGGGGCGCTGTATTTGAAAATGAATATTTTCATATAGACGTGTTCAGGGCCGGACTGTCATCAATCCTTGCAAGTTTGGTTCAGATCGGACCAGGATTGGCAAAGTTGTAAGAGTTTGTTTTTTTAGAATTTTCTACCACCACCAGGAGGCGCTGTTTTCAAAATGTACCGTTTCAGCAACATAGTCGTCTTCAGCAACTAACCATCATCAACTGTAGCAAGTTTGGTTGGGATCAGACCTTCCATCGCGAAGTTATAAGAGTTTCATTGTCTGTTATGAAAAATTATTATTATCTCCAATTTTGGCGCCCCCTATCTCGTACGCCATACAATATTTTAAAAAGCTTTTGATAACTTTTGATGCTCAACTCGTCCACATTGATCTCACCAAGTTTGAAGGTGATCGCACAAAAGCTCTAGGAGGAGATAATTGAAATACAAGCTGTCATATTGTCTGCTGTCACCAGGGGGCGCTGTTTTCGAAATTGAATATTTTCATATGAACGTCTTTAGGGCCGGACTATCATCAATCCTAGCAAGTTTGGTTCAGATCGGACCAGGATTCGCGAAGTTGTAGCAGTTTGATTTTTTGTCCCAAAAATCCGACTTTGCGTCGTTGCCATGGCAACACCGTTAAACGATTTGTCGTCATATTGATCACGCATCATCTACCATGTGTTTTGACTGCTGTTACCAATTTTGAGTGCGGTACGATTATCTGTGTAAAAGTTATTCCCGAAATCGTAAAAAAACTTTTTTTTGGTGTATTTTCTTTCACCACAAGGAGGCGCTGTTTTCAAACTTCACCGTTTTTTCATAGACGTCTTCAGCCATGGCCCATCATCAATCATAGCAAGTTTGGTTCAGATTGGACCTTCCATCGCAAAGTTATAAGAGTTTTGTTTTTCTGATGCGAAACATCAGAATCATCACGAACTTTGCCGCCCCCTATCTCGTGCGCCATGCGACATTTGAAAAAACTTTTGATACCGTGAGCTCCTCAACTGGTCCACAGGGACCTCACCAAGTTTGAAGGAGATCGCACGAAAACTCTAGGAGGAGTTAGTTCAAATACCATTGCTGCGAATTCGCCAAAATCGCCAAAAAATCGCCAATCAACCCAAGATGGCGGATTTCCTGTTGGGTTTGGATCATGGTCATAATGTAATTTTTTCTTCATCCTGACCCACTACACATGTGTACCGAATTTCGTGCATGTGCGATATTTGTGTTGGTCATGGTGAATTTGGACAGGTGGCGCCGCGCTTATTGGCCCCTCCCACATTCAATTTTCGACGCACATTCCCCGAACCTTTTTCAGACGTAAATTTACACCAGGATTGATGCGGTCACAAAAATTGGTGAGTTTTGGGGTATGGGAAAGGCCTCAAAAAGGCAATTCATTTGGGGGAATAATAAGAATAATGAAAATAACTAGTACTGAAAATAACTAGTACCGCGCGCGGTTCTGAACGGGTTCGAGCCGACCCACGCGGGTCGCCGTGTGCCACGGCTCCCCGCGTGCCTCGCGCTCTCACCCGTTCATTCACCGCGCGCGGTACTAGTTATTTTCAGTACTAGTTATTTTCAGCGGCGTCCCCACGCATGTCGATCCAAATTTCGGGGGGGATCGGGCAACGTATGGCAAAGTTATAGGGCACTTCCTGTTTAAAATGGCAGACTTCCTGTTCGGTCAAGTGCGTGTCCGTAAACGTGTTCAGGGAACTTCCCTTGTCTTACATATCAAGTTTTGTGCAGATCGGATAATCTTAGAGTTTACTTCCTGTTTCGGACATTCCACTTCCTGTTAGGAGGTCATCTCTTGCAGACATGCTCAGGACAGGTCCCTGGTGTCACATAAAAGGTTTCGTGCAAATTGGACAACGTACGGCAAAGTTAGAGGGCACTTCCTGTTTAAAATGGCCGACTTCCTGTTTGTCTCCGGAAACATGTTCAGGGAAGGTCCCGTAACTCACATATCTAGTTCCGTGTCAATCGGACAATGTAAGACTTTACTTCCTGTTTCGGGCGTTCCACTTCCTGTAGGGAGGTGACCTTTTACGGACATGCTCAGGACAGGTCCCTGGTGTCACATATAAGGTTTTGTGCAGATCGGACAACGTACGGCAAAGTTAGAAGGCACTTCCTGTTTAAAATGGCCGACTTCCTGTTCGGTCAACGGCGTCTCCGTAAACATGTTCAGGGAAGGTCCGGTAACTCACATATCTAGTTTCGTGTCAATCGGACAATGTAAGACTTTACTTCCTGTTTCGGGCGTTCCACTTCCTGTAGGGAGGTGACCTTTTACGGACATGTTGAGGAAGGGTCTGGGGTCCCACATACTAAGTTTCAAGTGGATACAACAATCCCTGTTGGAGCAGCATCAAAAACTATAAATGTAATTCTGTCTGCTGTCACCAGGGGGCGCTGTATTTGAAAATGAATATTTTCATATAGACGTGTTCAGGGCCGGACTGTCATCAATCCTTGCAAGTTTGGTTCAGATCGGACCAGGATTGGCAAAGTTGTAACAGTTTGTTTTTTTAGAATTTTCTACCACCACCAGGAGGCGCTGTTTTCAAAATGTACCGTTTCAGCAACATAGTCGTCTTCAGCAACTAACCATCATCAACAATAGCAAGTTTGGTTGGGATCAGACCTTCCATCGCGAAGTTATAAGAGTTTCATTGTCTGTTATGAAAAATTATTATTATCTCCAATTTTGGCGCCCCCTATCTCGTACGCCATACAATATTTTAAAAAGCTTTTGATAACTTTTGAAGCTCAACTCGTCCACATTGATCTCACCAAGTTTGAAGGTGATCGCACAAAAGCTCTAGGAGGAGATAATTGAAATACAAGCTGTCATATTGTCTGCTGTCACCAGGGGGCGCTGTTTTCGAAATTGAATATTTTCATATAGACGTCTTTAGGGCTGGACTATCATCAATCCTAGCAACTTTGGTTCAGATCGGACCAGGATTCGCGAAGTTGTAGCAGTTTGATTTTTTGTCCAGAAAATCCGACTTTGCGTCGTTGCCATGGCAACACCGTTAAACGATTTGTCGTCATATTGATCACGCATCATCTACCATGTGTTTTGACTGTTGTCACCAATTTTGAGTGCGGTACGATTATCTGTGTAAAAGTTATTCCCGAAATCGTAAAAAAACTTTTTTTTTGTGTATTTTCTTTCACCACAAGGAGGCGCTGTTTTCAAACTTCACCGTTTTTTCATAGACGTCTTCAGCCATGGCCCATCATCAATGGTAGCAAGTTTGGTTCGGATCGGACCTTCCATCGCAAAGTTATAAGAGTTTTGTTTTTCTGATGCGAAACATCAGAAACATCACGAACTTTGCTGCCCCCTATCTCGTGCGCCGTGCGACATTTGAAAAAACTTTTGATACGGTGAGCTCCTCAACTGGTCCACAGGGACCTCACCAAGTTTGAAGGTGATCGCACGAAAACTCTAGGAGGAGTTAGTTCAAATACCATTGCTGCGAATTCGCCAAAATCGCCCAAAAATCGCCAATCAACCCAAGATGGCGGATTTCCTGTAGGTTTCACGGGAAAGTCGTCATCGACTTTTTTGACCGTCCCCACCTAATGAACGTGTGTACCAAGTTTCGTTCACATACGTTAAACCCGACATGAGTTGACCTAATAGAAGTTTTTTGCGTGACTTTTTAGCCCCTCCCACTTCCAATTTTCCACGCATTTTCCCCGAACGACTTTCAGACGTAAATTTACACCAGGATTGATGCGGTCACAAAAATCTGTGAGTTTTGGGGTATGGGAAAGGCCTCAAAAATGCGATTTACTTTTAGGAATAATAATAATAATAATAATAATAATAATAATCTTTTGCATTTCAATAGGGTTCTTGCAACCTTGTTGCTCGAACCCTAATAATAATAATAATAATAATAATCCTTCCAGTTTCAATAGGGTTCTTGCAACCTTGTTGCTCGAACCCTAATAATAATAATTAAAGCTGCAAGCAGCGTTGTACGGGACCTCGCGGCCGCCACCCTCTACCGGCATGTCATGTATAACATGGGCTCTGGCTGGGTTCCTTATCTCGCATGTGAAGTTTAGTGCAGATTGGTCGACGTATGGCAATGTTACGGGTCACTTCCTGTCTGGGAGACCTACTTCCTGTGTGCAGGTCATGGTTTGCAAACATGTTCAGGGCGGGCCCTTGGTCTCACATGTCAAGTTTTGGGCCGATTGGTCAATGTTTGGCGGAGTTAAAGGGCACTTCCTGTTTCAGACAATCTACTTCCTGTGTGCAGGTGATGTCTTGCAGATGTGTTCAGGGTGGGCCCTTGGTACCACATATCAAGTTTCGGGCCGATTGGTCAATGTTTGGCTAATGACAGGGCACTTCCTGTTTCGGGCGACCTACTTCCTGTGTGCAGGTCATGTCTTGCAGATGTGTTCAGGGTGGGCACATGGTCTCACATATCAAGTTTTGGGTCAATCGGGAAATTTTTGGGTGATTTACAGGGCACTTCCTGTTAAGTGGCGAAACGCGATAATCAAAATGGCCGACATGGTGTTGGGGTCAAGTTCGCATTCGTAGACGTGTTCAGGGGCGGGGTCTCGAGTCACGTATGAAGTTTCGTGTGGATAGGCCAAAGTATGGCGAAGTTATAGCACACGTGTTGTTTCGTGGCGAGCCGCCGAAATTCGCCAAAATTCCGATGGCTGCCGTGGCCACGCCCTTTTGAATCTGCGAAAGTTTCCTATAACTTTAGATCTTGGATGGGTCTGGAACAATTTGACGTGTTTTCCGCGTTGCTACGATGAACGCCCTCAGACAAGTTCGTTCAGTTACGAAACTTGTAAAACGCCAAGATGGACGCCAAATCCAAGATGGCCGACTTCCTGTTGAGTCGAGGTCATGGTGTCAAAAGGAATTTTTGTTCGGCTTGCGCCGAACAATCACCCTGCCGAGTTTCGGGAAATTCGGTGAAACTAAATTTTGCCTGCTCCATAGACATGACCTGTGGGGGCGCTACTGAGCCATTTTGCATTGGTTTTTCGCAATTCCACAATTTTATCGAATTTTTCGGCAGTTCTGATGTGCGTGCCAATTTTCGTCCGTTTTCACGCAGGTTCAGGGGGTCAAATTCAAGATCCCGTGGAGAGAAAGAAAATAATAATAATAATTAAAGCTGCGAGCAGCGTTGTACGGGACCTCGCGGCTGCCACCCTCTACCGGCATGTCATGTATAACGTGGGCTCTGGCCGGGTTCCTTATCTCGCATGTGAAGTTTAGTGCAGATTGGTCGACGTATGGCAATGTTACGGGTCACTTCCTGTCTGGGAAGACCTACTTCCTGTGTGCAGGTCATGGTTTGCAAACATGTTCAGGGCGGGCCCTTGGTCTCACATATCAAGTTTTGGGTCGATTGGTCAATGTTTGGCGACGTTAAAGAGCACTTCCTGTTTCGGGCGACCTACTTCCTGTGTGCAGGTGATGTCTTGCAGACGTGTTCAGGGAGGGCCCATGATCTCACATATCAAGTTTCAGGTCGATTGGTCAATGTACGGGCAAATGACAGGGCACTTCCTGTTAGGGTGACCTACTTCCTGTGTGCAGGTCATGTCTTGCAGACGTGTTCAGGGTGGGTCCTTGGTCTCACATAACAAGTTTTGGGCCAATCGGTAAATTTTTGGTGAAGTTACAGGGCACTTCCTGTTTAGCGGCGAAACGCGCAAATATATATTAAATAACTCTGTGTGTGTTTTCATTTTCATATGACTTGTACTTTTTCTTAAAATCACCTCAAAGCACAGAGAGTTCTGGTCACAGCTCCCATAGACTCCCATGTTAAAAGTCTGCTTGAGAGTTTGGCAAAAAATCAACCCGAGGGTGATTTTAAAACTGTGATTTCTCCTTCAATTCACGCCAATTTGTCAAACATTTAAATGTGGGAGTTGCTAAAAGCCTCCTGACGCTCACAAACCAAAATTTTTATCACTATCATCAACCGTTCTTGAAATATGACAACTTTAAAACATGCTGTTTTCTCTGCTTCTCAGAGGTTTGGGAGAACTGCAGGTGTGTGTGTGTAATTGTCTCCCTGTATGTGTGTGGCAGAGGGTGTGGTGTTCAAATCATCACAACACCACAGTGTCACACTGTGATTGGTCAAGGCTTGAAGCTTCTAGCAGTTTCTGTGAAAGTTAGGCAGAGGTATGTGCGTGTGTGTAATTGGCTCTGTGTGTGAGTGGCAGAGGGTGTGGTGTTCAATCTTCACTCTGTGTGTGTGTGTGTGGCAGAGGGTGTGGTGTTCAAATCATCACAACACCACAGTGTCCCACTGTGATTGGTCAAGGCTTGAAGCTTCTAGAAGTTTCTGTGAAAGTTAGGCAGAGGTATGTGTGTGTGTGTATATGTGTGTGTGTGTAATTGGCTCTGTGTGTGTGTGTGTGTGTGTGTGCTGCAGAGGGTGTGGCGTTCAATCTTCACTCTCTCTGTATGTGTGTGGCAGAGGGTGTGGTGCTCAATCATCACACCACCACAGTGTCACACTGTGATTGGTCAATGCTTGAAGCTCCCGCCTCCCTACTATAAATAACCTGGACCCCCCTCGACTGCAGACCCTTGCTCTAGCAGATTCTGTGAAAGGCATTGAATTTGTTGGATTACTTTGTTCGAGACTTTGGAATACCTTTTTGGACCATTTCATCATATCTACTTCGTTTGAGGACATTACAGGATCTATTGACGACTTTCTTCAGCTCAACAACTGGTGAGTTATCTTATTTAATAAGTAATTTGGTTTTGTGTGTGTGCGCGTGTGTGCGTGTGAGAGTAATGTGCTTTAATGTGGCTGTTTCATTTGAAAATAGTGTAATATTGTGTGTGAAGTAGCTGCTTTTCAGTTTAATGTGTGTGTTATGGAATTGTAATCCGACTTTATCTTAAATTCGTGATAGAGTCAGACTTTGGTGTGTGTGTGTTTTTTTTTTTCGCTTCGCTGGCTTCGTTTGTGTATGCGTGTGTGTGCGTGCGTGTGTGAAATGCACTTTTAATGTGGCTGTTTCATTTGAAAATAGTGTAATATTGTGTGTGAAGTAGCTGCTTTTCAGTTTAATGTGTGTGTTATGGAATTGTAATCCGACTTTATCTTAAATTCGTGATAGAGTCAGACTTTGGTGTGTGTGTGTTTTTTTTTTCGCTTCGCTGGCTTCGTTTGTGTATGCGTGTGTGTGCGTGCGTGTGTGAAATGCACTTTTAATGTGGCTGTTTCATTTGAAAATAGTGTAATATTGTGTGTGAAGTAGCTGCTTTTCAGTTTAATGTGTGTGTTATGGAATTGTAATCCGACTTTATCTTAAATTCGTGATAGAGTCAGACTTTGGTGTGTGTGTGTTTTTTTTTTCGCTTCGCTGGCTTCGTTTGTGTATGCGTGTGTGTGCGTGCGTGTGTGAAATGCACTTTTAATGTGGCTGTTTCATTTGAAAATAGTGTAATATTGTGTGTGAAGTAGCTGCTTTTCAGTTTAATGTGTGTGTTATGGAATTGTAATCTGACTTTATCTTAAATTCGTGATAGAGTCAGACTTTGGTGTGTGTGTGTTGTTTTTTTAGCTTCGCTGGCTTCGTTTGTGTATGCGTGTGTGTGCGTGCGTGTGTGAAATGCACTTTTAATGTGGCTGTTTCATTTGAAAATAGTGTAATATTGTGTGTGAAGTAGCTGCTTTTCAGTTTAATTGTGTTATGGAATTGTAATCCGACTTTATCTTAAATTCGTGATAGAGTCAGACTTTGGTGTGTGTGTGTTTTTTTTTTTCGCTTTGCGGGCTTCGTTTTTGTATGTGTGTGTGTGCGTGCGTGTGTGAAATGCACTTTTAATGTGGCCGTTTCATTTGAAATTGTTTTAATATTGTGTGTGAAGTAGCTGCTTTTCAGTTTAATGTGTGTGTTATGGAATTGTAATCCGACTTTATCTTAAATTCGTGATAGAGTCAGACTTTGGTGTGTGTGTGTTTTTTTTTTTCGCTTCGCTGGCTTCGTTTTTGTATGCGTGTGTGTGCGTGCGTGTGTGAAATGCACTTTTAATGTGGCTGTTTTATTTGAAAATAGTGTAATATTGTGTGTGAAGTAGCTGCTTTTCAGTTTAATGTGTGTGTTATGGAATTGTAATCCGACTTTATCTTAAATTCGTGATAGAGTCAGACTTTGGTGTGTGTGTGGTTTTTTTTTGGCTTTGCGGGCTTCCTTTTTGTATGCGTGTGTGTGCGTGCTTGTGTGAAATGCACTTTTAATGTGGCCGTTTCATTTGAAATTGTTTTAATATTGTGTGGGAAGTAGCTGCTTTTCAGTTTAATGTGTGTGTTATGGAATTGTAATCCGACTTTATCTTAAATTCGTGATAGAGTCAGACTTTGGTGTGTGTGTGTTGTTTTTTTAGCTTCGCTGGCTTCGTTTGTGTATGCGTGTGTGTGCGTGCGTGTGTGAAATGCACTTTTAATGTGGCTGTTTCATTTGAAAATAGTGTAATATTGTGTGTGAAGTAGCTGCTTTTCAGTTTAATTGTGTTATGGAATTGTAATCCGACTTTATCTTAAATTCGTGATAGAGTCAGACTTTGGTGTGTGTGTGTTTTTTTTTTCGCTTCGAGGGCTTCGTTTTTGTATGCGTGTGTGTGCGTGCGTGTGTGAAATGCACTTTTAATGTGGCTGTTTCATTTGAAATTGTTTTAATATTGTGTGTGAAGTAGCTGCTTTTCAGTTTAATGTGTGTGTTATGGAATTGTAATCCGACTTTATCTTAAATTCGTGATAGAGTCAGACTTTGGTGTGTGTGTGTGGTTTTTTTTGCTTCGCGGGCTTCGTTTTTGTATGCGTGTGTGTGCGTGCGTGTGTGAAATGCACTTTCAATGTGGCTGTTTCATTTGAAAATAGTGTAATATTGTGTGTGAAGTAGCTGCTTTTCAGTTTAATGTGTGTGTTATGGAATTGTAATCCGACTTTATCTTAAATTCGTGATAGAGTCAGACTTTGGTGTGTGTGTGTTTTTTTTTTCGCTTCGCGGGCTTCGTTTTTGTATGCGTGTGTGTGCGTGCGTGTGTGAAATGCACTTTTAATGTGGCTGTTTCATTTGAAATTGTTTTAATATTGTGTGGGAAGTAGCTGCTTTTCAGTTTAATGTGTGTGTTATGGAATTGTAATCCGACTTTATCTTAAATTCGTGATAGAGTCAGACTTTGGTGTGTGTGTTTTTTTTTTCGCTTCGCGGGCTTCGTTTTTGTATGCGTGTGTGTGCGTGCGTGTGTGAAATGCACTTTTAATGTGGCTGTTTCATTTGAAAATAGTGTAATATTGTGTGTGAAGTAGCTGCTTTTCAGTTTAATGTGTGTTTTATGAAATTGTAATCCGACTTTATCTTAAATTCGTGATAGAGTCAGACTTTGGTGTGTGTGTGTTTTTTTTTTCGCTTCGCGGGCTTCGTATTTTGTATGCGTGTGTGTGCGTGCGTGTGTGAAATGCACTTTTAATGTGGCCGTTTCATTTGAAATTGTTTGAATATTGTGTGGGAAGTAGCTGCTTTTCAGTTTAATGTTTGTTTGTTGAATTTTAATCCGAGTTTATCTTAAAGTCGTGGTTGGGTTTTTTTCTTTTCTGTGTTACTTTAAGCGCGCAAAGCATTCCGGTTCATGTAGTCTCAGCAGCGCAGCTTTACTTTAGTCACTCGCTGATGCTCATCATGCAGCGCTGCCGTGTCAGTGTGCGTCACTGCTGAATGTAAGTTTATTATTTCAGTTCAATAACGGGTGTGATCTAATTTTTATGTATATTTCATTTTTTACTGTTACTGTCAAGGGCTTATTGGGATGTGAACCTGTTGAGAGATTTACTTCTGTTAGTTTCTGTTGTGACTCTATTACCTTTCATCATAATCTCTCTGTGATTTAACTCGTTGGCTGCCATTGACTGCTATAGACGTCAATTCACTGCGTTGAAAATGGCTGGCAGCCAATGATTAATGTATCCGTGGGAGTTATTGTGGCCAAGGCGCACTTTATGCATGTAAACTCCTATGTCCGTATATAGTAGACACCGCATTTAGAGCTGAATCGTATGTTTTAGTATGGGTTGAGTACTTTTACATTGTAGTGTATTTTAATTATGATGTGTTTAAGGTTTTTTTGCAACTGGGGTGCATTTAAGTACTTTTACATTGCAGTGTATTTAAACTGTGGTGCGTTTAAGTACTTTTACATGATAGTGTATTTGAACTGTGGTGCATTTAAGTACTTTTATTTTATAGTTTTAAAACGAAACAGATCCTTAAAACTGCAGACAGTGTACAATGACCAGAGGAGTCTTTATAGTTTTCCAAAAACGGAAACTAATGTTTTTGTAGTGCCAGGAGTCAAAGGCCAGTGATTTTTTTTTTTTTAATTGAAGTTATATTAATTCAATTCTTATGTGCTTGTTCTTGTCAGGGTGGCGATCATCACAGCACAGACTGATACTTCGGAGCTCAGAGAAACAGGTACAAGTACATTTAATACAACTGTTTGCTATTAGATTCTTGTTACACCTTTTTGTTTGAGCTTCTGTCTCGTAGATTAGGTGGAGATGCCTCGTCTGAAGGGCCACAACCGCTCCAAGGCGGCCAGGGCGAGGATGGAGGTCCGCCTTTCTCGACCAGTGGTTGACACCTGTCCACGTATGTAGCCATCTAATTTTTCTCTATTATTCATTCATTTATTTATTTATTTATTTATTTATTCATTAATTCATTTATTTTTATAATGTGTGAGGAAAATTGATTTATTTATTTGCATTTATACATTAATGGGCTCTTGTTTTAATATTTTTAAGTCGTAACATGTGTGTTTCTATGTCTGTTTAACAAGGCCGTGGTACAGGTCGTCGCCATGTCGCAAGGAGATGGCCAGTTTCGTCCCTCACCGGCAGGAGCCACAAGCTGGTCATCCCGGCCGAATCACCCGACAAGAAGGTATTGTTGCGGTAACATTTACAAACATGATACTTGATCTGAGAAATTATTATTTCAATTTCATTCTTTTATAAAATATTTTCTGTGTTGTCAGTTTGTTTTTCTTGTCGGGGACTCCCACCTGAGGCCCATCGTCGATGGCTTTGTGAAGATGCCGGAGAGGGGCATTTCGTTTGGTGCCATGTCGACGCCTGGGGCCTGTGCCAGGGACCTGAGGACCGAGTTGGTGAGTGCGGTCCTCCCTAGGACACCTGACCTTGTTTGTCTTCTCGCCCCCAGCAACAACCTGACTGCGAGCAGGACCGTGGATGAGGCAGGGGTCGACTTCGAGAGGCTCCTTGCCAGCGCTTGCGCTCGGTGGCCGAAGGTAAAATTATTTTAATCTTGTTATTTCCTATTCACTATACGGAATGAATTAATGTGGTTTTATGGGATGTTGAAGAAGAATATTTATATAAATAAACTTTTATTATGTAGGTGTTTGTCCTGGACTTCCCTCCACGCCTGACCGTTGACGCAGGTCTCCAGGAACTCTTTCGTCAGGAGTTTCATCGCGTGGCAGCACGCAAGGGTATGTCTTGAATTAAATATGTAATTCAATTCAAATGAAGTTGCATGTATAATGAATTGTGTCTTATTGCATGCTTGAAAATATAATTTTCATTACATTATAATAACAGCTTTGATTTATGAAGCGCCTTTCGTGGAAAAGTAGAGTAGAAAATAATCAGAACAAAACACAAGTGTCGCTTCAACACTGATAGAAATGACTCCACAGCTGGTGCATGGCAAGTAGCCCTGTTGCCAAAGTTTTGCCTGCAGGTGTGGAGAGGAGACCGAGGTCAACAGACTGCGGGTTTCGTGAGTGACGGTTGACATTGTGGTTGGAGAGATTATGTGCTGCAAGGGAATGGAGATACTTGTAGCTGAGGAGGAGAAGCTTCAAGATGATCCGGAAATAAATAATAAATGGATATGTTCAATTCATGTTGTGTTTTTTTTTTTTTTTTTTTAGGTGTGAGGTACTACTCCCTTGCGGAGTATTTTCCTCTTCATCGCCTTGATCTGTGGAGTTGGGATGGCGTAAGTTAATATCACAAAGCTTATTTTCCAGGCAAATCATATTTGACAATAAAGTCTCATCTGTAAATTTGTGTTTATGCTCTATATTTTTGCAGGTGCACCTGAGCGACAGACCAGGAATGGAGCTCCTGGCGGACGTGCTGTGGGAAATCTCCGATCGGCTGCTGAAGACAACTGCTGAGGTGGAGGTTCGTCCCAGCACTCCGCCACCCACTCCATCTCCTCCGCCACGCCCAGGTCCCAGAGTTGTTGTGAGGGGAAAGATCCGCTCCCCTCGTCCAGCACGCAACCCATTGGATTGGACGCTGGTTGGACCACGCAAGAAGGTAAATGAGTTGGATACTTTTTGGTTTTGTTTAAAGAAACATTTCTCATTTCATTTTATTGCAGTAATGTTCAAAATGTACATATTTATCTAATACAATCTAATCTGTTTGTCATTACAGAGGAGCTCCCCAGTGCCACTGTCTCCTGATGCTCCCAAGAGGGGGATGGTTCAGCTTAAGGTTTGCTTGTTTTATTTTGCTTGCCTATATTCAGCTATCAAGTGATATTTGTAATTAATAATCAATAGGATTATTTATTGAGTATATCACTGTTTACGTTTTGCCTTTGTCTCACAAGGAGTGTTGCATCCCGCTTACACCTGTGTGGTTCAGCCCAGCCATTCTGGAGTCCATGAACCAGGTCCGTCCGGCTGACCTTGGTGACCCTGTGGATCATCCAGCTGTCCAAAAGCAACGAATGGTAATTTGATGCCAGTTGTGTCTATTGACTGATGATTTCCTTTTAAAGGGTAACTGTCACGACAGCAAAAGCTATACCTTTTATAACGTTTCACTTTTCCTACATAAGAAGGTGGATCGTCGCCGCAGGGCTCTTGCTCCCAAGAAGACCCGGGAGAGGCAGCAGGTCTGACAAGCATCTTTTATTTTGTAGAGAAATAAAGTCTGGAAAAACATACAACTCATTCAGCTACTTTCTTCGTTTTTGGTTTTTTTCCCAAGGTGGAGCTAGAGGAGGAGTGGCCCTTACCTACAAGGGCTGTGGTGGTAAGGAAATTATGTTTTTAAACACCATTTCATTGTGTTTTTCTATTATTATTATTCTGAACTTGATATTTTTTGCTGATAAATACAGTATATTAATTATATTAGGTCACTTCTGTCCATGATTGTCCAATGCATGTCTTTGTCTTTTTAATGGCCATAACTAAAAAGTAAGACTGCTGTAAAAATTGAAATTTGTTTTTCTGTCATTAGAAAGTGGTGGAGCGACGCAGGAGAACTACTGCTTCCCGCAGGCCTCTGGCACAGAAGCAGGTTTGTCATTTTCTTTTTATTGTCCAACATTTAAGGTATTTGAAATTACTTGTCTTGGGTAGAAGAGCTTTTTTAGTAGTAATAATGAAAGTACATGTGACTTTTTTCACACTGTTGTATTGTTTTTTTTCCTAGGTGGAGGCAGCACCGCGTGTGGGGGAGGAGTCTGTGGAGCCATTTCATGCCATGGATGTGGTAGTGGAGGAGGAGGGTCAGCACACACAAAGATCCAGCAAAGGTCAGAGTGATGCTTTTCTTCCTTACCCGTCCACAGATGTGAATGAGCCCAGTACTTCTGTTGGGGCTCCAGTTCAGACTCAGGTTCAGGTTGAGGTTGAGGTTGCGGTTGAGGTTCAGGCTCAGGTTGACTGTGATGGTGCAGCTGAGCCAGAGGATCACAGTCCTCCCAGGGTGGATGGTCATGCAGTACAAGGATCATTTCATCAGGGGGAGGGTCTGTTTGAATATGCAGGAGTACAGTGTATGGCTGTGGCTTTAGTAAGCCTTGCCAAACACACAGACAGCACTGTGTTTTCCTGGCAAACTCGAGATGTGGACACTGTTCTCCTTTTGGGGGACGAGTTGTACACATCATTGCGAGAAGGCAACGTGATCAGTGATGGGTATGAAATTTTGTGTGTTTCAGAGCTGCCCAAACAGTGGGTGATTGATGGGCAGACCTGTTACTTTGAATATCCCGAAGTGGTCAGTGGAGCTTTAGGTGGGGTTGATGTGTCCCTGATCGAGGGTGGTCATTGTCACACTCTTGAAAAGGGACTGGAAAAGATGTTTGCTACGTATGACACATGTCTTCTGACAGTGTGTGGCAGTACGTATGCAATCATTAGTCAGAATGGCCACTATGCGTTTGTTGATTCCCATTCGCGTGATGCTGCTGGAATGCCAGACATTTCTGGGTGTGGACAAAGCATTGTGTCCTATTTCAGCAGTCTTGAAGGTCTTCAAGATCACATCTGTGCTTTGGCTGAAGCCCTTGGTTTAAGCAACAGTGCATTTGAGATCGCCAGTGTTACGGTGAGTTACACAGCCCCAGTCAGAAGCAGTGATAGGTGTGTCACTGTGGATGATTCCGATGTTGAATGTGTTGGTGATGTGAATCCTAAACAGCTCCAGTTTAATCCCATTGGCAAATATGTTGCCCAGGCTGTATGTAGACAGCTGAATGTGGAGTATGAGAAACTCCTTGCACCAGTGTCTACATCAGTTGGTCCGTTGGGGAGTCCATGTAGGACTGAGAGCATTGTGGCTGATGGGAACTGTTTCTTCAGAGCAGTGTCCCAAGCTGTGAGTGGTTCACAGAAAAGCCACAAGAAGATCCGAAATGCTGCTGTGAAGCAGCTACGATTGGACTCTGGAGAATACGAGAATATCTTAAGAGATGAGTATTCTTCGATTGCACAGTACCTTCAGGACAGTAGGATGCAGTATGCTGGAAGCTGGGCTACTGAGGTTGAGATTCAAGCCACGGCAGATTATTTAGGTGTGAATATCTTCACATGTCACAATGGCCGGTGGCTTGAATATACTTGCAGTAGTTGCATTTCTTCAGAGTGCATCTACTTGGAAAATAAAAGTGGTAACCACTATGACGTTGTTGTTTGTGTTCATGTGCCTGAACAACAGAGTTGCTATGGTCATTGCAAAAACGCTGTGTCTTTTTCTGAAGTGTACAATCTTAGACAGAGTACCAAAACATTTTCATGTCAGGTAGAAACAGAAAGTGTAGAAAATATTGGCATTTGTGTTTCAAAGTACATAAACAGGAAAAAAACAACCCAAAATAAAGTCAAATATCATGAAAATGTTTTACATAGGGTGAAAGTAAATGATAAAATTAAAAGGAAGTATCGGGAAAATGTTTCACATAGAGAGAGCGATATTCAAAGACTAAAGAAGAAATATCGTGAAAATAAAGCACACAGGGCGACTTTAAAATCCACGAGCAAACAGAAATACAGTAAAGATGAAGAGCACAGGAAGACTGTAAAAGCCCTGAGCAAACAGAAATACAGTAAAGATGAAGAGCACAGGAAGACTGTAAAAGCCCTGAGCATACAGAAATACAGTAAAGATGAAGAGCACAGGAAGACTGTAAAAGCCCTGAGCAAACAAAAATACTGTAAAGATGAAGAGCACAGGAAGACTGTAAAAGCCCTGAGCAAACAAAAATACTGTAAAGATGAAGAGCACAGGAAGACTGTAAAAGCCCTGAGCAAACAGAAATACATTAAAGATGAAGAGCACAGACACAATGTAAAGGCCATGAGCAAACAAAAATACTGTAGAGATGAAAAGCACAGGCAGAATGTAAAAGCCATGAGTACACGGAAGTACCATGGAAATCGTGAGCATAGGAGGCGTGTTGCAGCATGTAACAGGAAGAGGATGCAAGAAATGAAAGAAAAGTCAAAGCATTTTGATTTTCTGATGGAAAAATTTTTGGACAAAGTCAGAGACGGTCCAGATTTTGTGTGTTGCGTCTGCCATAGATTGTCGTTTAGACATCAGGTTCTGAATTGTAGGATAGATGATTACAGTAAGAGTAAAAACTCAGCTGCAATTGCCAAGAAATGCATAACAGAAGATTATTTACATCATTGTAATGATGAGTGTGTGATGCCATGTCACTGGGTGGATACAGCTAAAGGTCAGCTATGGATTTGTTACGCATGTCATGGTAAGGTTAACAGAGGTGAAATGCCACCGGAAAGTGTAACAAATAGGTTAGAGGTTCATCCTGTTCCACCTGAGTTGTCATGTTTAAATAGTTTAGAGCAGCACTTGATTGCATTACATATTCCCTTTATGAAAATGTTGGCATTGCCTAAAGGCGGGCAAAATGGAGTACATGGTCCTGTGACATGTGTTCCAGCTAACATTGTTCAAACTAGCAATGTGCTGCCCCGTTCCACTATGGAAGGGTCTTTGCTACCTGTAAAACTGAAGCGTAAGCTAACTTACAAAGGGCATTACAGGTATCAGTATGTTGACACTATGCACATTAGGGAAGCCTTGCGGTATTTAAAACAGGCTAATGTGCATTATAAAGACATTGAGTTTAATGAGGAGTGGCTCAATGAATTAGGCAGACAACCAGATGTAGAGGATGTAGAAGTAGGTAGTGATGCTAGAGGAGGATGTAGTGAGGAAATGGCAGATGTTGAAGAACAGATTTTGCATGATGGACAGCAGGACTGTATGTTACAGGACACTTGCTCCATGGCTGTTGATGTTGAGGAGGAATCCCTAGATCAGTATTTTGATGATATGCTGAGCCAGGAGAAAAGACAGGAAAGATTGTGTGACACAGTAGAAAGTGGTGATGCAACTTTAGAGGGTGAAGATGAACTTTTGCATGATCGACAGCAGCACTGTATGTTCCAGGACACCTGTCTCATGCCTGTTGATGTTGGTCAGGAAGCTCTGGATCAGTATTTCGACGATATACTGAATCTGGCTCCAGGAGAAGGGAACAGTCCTGTGAAAATGCTGTCTGATCTTGCAAATGAAGCCAAATGCTTCCCAGTGTTGTTCCCCCTGGGACACAACACCTATCATGAGAGTAGGCCATATCGTTTGACAATGTCACGATATCTTAACAACAGGATTCTACATGCTGATAGCAGGTTTGCTCAGAATGTAGAATACATCTTTTTTGGTCAGTACATGTCTGAAATTCAACAGGTTGTGTCCAGTGTGTCGATTGCCTTACGAAAAGGAAAGGGAGACGGTACGACACAAAAGGTAAGCAACCGCTTGTTGAAAGATGACGAGTCTTTGAAGAAGCTGTTGCAGTATGATGAAGGGTATCGTTTTCTCAAACCGATCAGAGGTACCCCGTCTTTTTGGCAAGGAGTACAGCGTGACTTGATTGCTTGTGTTCGTCAGCTGGGTATTCCTACGTGGTTTTGTTCATTTTCTTCTGCTGATCTGCGGTGGACTAATCTTCTGCACAGTATTCTGAAGCAGGAAGGGAGAACTCAGACAGTAGAAAGTTTGGAGTGGGCAGACAGATGTGACCTGCTCCGACGTAATCCTGTCACTGCTGCCAGGATGTTTGATTTCCGCTGGCATGTTTTTCTGAATGAGGTTCTCAAGTCTCCATTGCATCCAATCGGTAAAATTATTGACTACTTTTACCGAGTGGAATTTCAGCAGCGAGGTTCGCCTCATGTTCATTGTCTGTTTTGGATTGAGAATGCCCCCAAGATAGACGAAAACACAGATGAAGAGGTAGTTCAGTTCATCGACAAGTATGTAACATGTGAACTACCTTCACAAGACGAAGGTTTACTTGACATTGTGACATCTGTGCAGCAACATTCAAAGAGGCATTCAAAGACGTGTAGGAAGAATAAAACTGTTTGTCGGTTCAACTTTCCCAGACCTGCTTCCTCACAGACATTTGTGTGCCGCACCACAGAAGATGAGGCATCCAAAAACATGTGCCAATGTAAGAATGTTGATGTCAACACAAATCAGGTAATATGCACATGTGGGAAACGGGGTAAGGACAAGCCTGAGATGATGGATAAAGAGCTTGCCTCTAACATTTTGAGAGTTATCAAGAGTGCTCTGTCAAATGAGGACCTTACCTTTGATACCACAGAAAATTTGTTTCAATCTTTGGGTATCAATCAAGCCCTTTTTGAGGCTGCATACAAACGTTGTGCCAGAAAAACACACGTTGTTTTAAAAAGGCAGCCTAATGAAGTTTGGATTAATCAGTATAGTAAACCACTGCTAAAATGCTGGAATGCAAATTTGGACATCCAGTATGTGGTTGATGCATATGCCTGCATTGTCTACATCATTTCTTACATTTCCAAGGCAGAGCGGGAGATGGGATTGTTGTTGGCGAATGCCCAGAAAGAGGCTAGTAAAGGTAATGTCAGTGCAAAACAAGCATTGAAAAACTTAGGCAGTGTTTATCTTCACAACAGAGATGTGTGTGCTCAAGAAGCAGTTTATAGATTAACAAACATGCATCTGAGGGAAAATTCTAGGAACGTTGTGTTTGTCCCAACAGGGGAAAATGTTGTGAAAATGAGCCTGCCTATAAATGTGTTGAGGGAAAAAGCAACTGCAAATGAACTTACCACTTCAGACATGTGGATGACTAGTTTGGTTGAGCGTTACAAGAATCGACCAAACGACAGCACATTTAATAACATGTGCATGGCAACATTTGCTTCAGAATATCGTATTCTGACCAAAAATCAAAAATCCAAGAACCCAATTAAATTGAACAATAATTGTGGTTTTGTCACTAAAAGAACACGAACACAACCGGCAGTTGTTCGTTATATGCGCATTTCTGAGACCAAAAATTCAGAATTATTTCACATGTCTATTTTGCAGTTGTTTTTGCCCTATCGTGTAGACCAGCAGTTGAAGCCTCCAAATTTTGAATCCTTTGAACAGTTTTATGATGATGGTCATGTTAGGTTGAGTGATGGGTCATTACAGTCTGTCAAATCAGTGGTTGACCAAAACAGAGGCAGGTTTGAAAAAATTGACTCAGCAACATTGACTAATATCCAGGAATCGGTAGATCTCAGCGATGAATTTGAAGATGCCTGGGCTCAACTGTGCCCAGAGCAAGAGATCGAGCGAGCTGATAGCAATCAGGAACGGACAGAGAGCAGACAGGTTGTGGAGGAAAACGAAATAGAAAACATTCCAGATTTAGCGGTCACCAGTGAACAGGTTGCACATTTGGAAAAGAAAACCAACATCATGTGCAGAAGTGACGGATTGGCTTTGATTAGGTCTTTGAATGAAACACAGCTGTCTATTTTCTATAAAATTCGTCAGTGGTGTTTGGCCAAGATCAACGGTCAAAACCCTGATCCATTTCATGTGTTCATCACAGGTGGTGCAGGTACAGGGAAGAGTCATTTGATCAAGGCCATTCAATATGAGGCAACGAGGTTATTGTCACCAGTGTGTCGTCAACCTGACAACATTTGTGTCTTGTTAACCGCTCCCACTGGGATTGCTGCGTACAATTTGCATGCATCAACTATACACAGCACATTTAGCATTGGAAAGGATGTGCGCTTGCCATACACCCCTTTGGGTGAAGAGAAGCTCAATTCTTTGCGGGCTAAATATGTTGATTTGCAGATATTGATAATTGATGAGATATCAATGGTGGACCATAACCTCTTCGCTTATATTCACGGCAGACTGAGGCAAATTAAACAGACCGGTGACTATTCCCCATTTGGGAAAGTCAGCGTGATTGCTGTTGGAGATTTTTTCCAGCTTCCTCCAGTCCGAGGTAAACCTCTGTACATTGACAATGGACCCATCAACTTGTGGTCTAGTTTTAGTGTTGTTGAGCTGACTGAGATAGTCAGACAGAAGGATGGTGTTTTTGCACAGCTGTTGAACAGAGTTAGAACTCGTTCAAAGGGTACCCCCATGCTGCAGAGTGACGTAGACATTTTGAAAAATTGTGAAACCGGTGAAGTCAGCCCAGCTTTACACATTTTCCCAACAAATATGCAAGTAAATGGGCACAATACTCTGCAGTTAAGGGAGACCTGTCTCGACTATGTCGAGATTAATGCTAAAGATTACGTGAATAGCAAGAAAACAGGGAACCTTGAGCTGAAAGGTCGACATCATGCCAACACTTCTCACACATGTTTGGCTGAGAAGTTGTTGCTTGGCAAGGATGCACGGGTGATGTTAATCAAAAATATCGATTTAATGGATGGTCTAGTGAATGGTGTTTGTGGCACTGTAACAGACATAATTAGGTCAGAGACTAGTGATTTTCCTCTTAAAATCTATGTGAAGTTTGATGACGAGCATGTGGGTGCACAGAGGAGGAAGGAGTCACCAAATGTTCCCATAGATTTAATTGGTTCTACAGCCATTGAACCAGAAGAGGAAAGGGCTACAAAAAATGGTGGCATGAGACGACAGTTTCCCCTTAAACTGGCATGGGCTGTTACAGTACACAAAGTTCAGGGAATTACTGTTGATGAAGCTGTGGTTTGTCTTGAGAGGGTATTTTCAGCTGGGCAAGCCTATGTTGCATTAAGTCGTGTTAGAAATTTGTCAGGATTGATAATTCAAGATTTCAAAGAGAAAGCAATATATTGCAAGGACGACATTAAGGATGCAATTCAGAATATGCCCAAATTCCCGATAGAAAATGTATTCACAGAACACAGATTAAGTACACAAACATTCACTGTGTTCTTGATGAATGTACAAAATTTAACTCTTCACCTTGCAGATTTGGCAACATGTACACAGCATTTGCAGCTTAACTGTATTGCTGTTACAGAAACATGGCTACCAGCTTCTCCACCAGCCCAAACACTAAACATTGATGGCTATACTTTTCATAGTTGTCCTCGCAGTTCGTCCTATTCTAGCAACAATCTGGCCTTAATTGCTTTGCAAGGACAACAACATGGTGGAGTGGGCATGTACACTTCAAACAGTGTGGCATATGAAAGACTCCAAATGCCTGATGTAAATTTAGAATGTTTAATTTTTAAATTCATTAGTTATGAGATATTGGTAGCCGTGATTTACAGACCACCTTCATATCTCATGTCTTTGTTTAAAGAACATCTCGGCAAATTAATTGATTGGCTCGATCCACAGTGTGAAACTATCACAATCATGGGAGATTTCAATGATGACATTTTAAAATCATCATCAATCTGCAAATTTGTAACTGACAGAGGCTTTGTTCAGAACGTCTCAGAACCAACCACAGAGAGAGGTACTTTAATAGATCACGTGTATTTAAAGTCCTCACAGTATGTTGTTGGGTCTGTTGTTTGTCCCACTTACTTTAGTGATCATGAGGGGATTTTGTGTACTTTGACGGTTGTAGATGATGATGAGGAGGAAGATGAGGAACTGTAGTTATTTGTTTGTTACAGTTGTAAGATCATGTGTTATGTTCTTGATTTAATAAGAGGTACGGTAATTGTTAATGTGTATTTTAAAGTCCTCATGGTTTGTTAGTGGTAGATTTGTTGTCGTTGTTGCTGTTCATTTGTGCATTTGACTGGGTAACTGCATCAGTAGTGAAGTACCCTGACTTAGGTAGCCGCCGGGCAGGTTTGGAGAACTTGCCACTGTTTTATTTTGGAGGTAATCATGAGGAGGGGGCAGAAATTGGCTCGAATTAAGTCTTTGCACTTTGCAGAGCAATTTTGATCATGATAGTTTTGTTTGAGATTACTTGTTGTGCTGCTAGGATTCTTTGGATTCACATCACTGTATATTGTTAGTGTTTGGACTTTCAATGTAGTGGGTTTTGTAGGTGTTGGGGCTGTGTTTGTGTTCTGTTTCGCTGTTTGTCCCTGTTCCTGTCCTGTTTCTCATAGGTGTTGTACATCTGATGAGTCCTTGTTGTGGTGTTCCAGGTCCAGGAAAGGTGAGTCAAACAGTGTAAGTATTTGTAACTTGTTTTATGAATAGGTTTCTTTTCCTGCATTAAAACAGTATTAGAATATTTTCTATGACATGATAGCATTTTATGCAATGATGTCATAATATGCTGTTGTTAATGCAGGTTTTGCTTTTCCTTCTGTGTTGTGTCAAAAAGCAAAAGGCACTGGTGTTGGACTCCTGGTTTTACCAGGACGGGGTTCAATTCCCTGTGGTGCCCTGCTTACTGATTTGACATTTACATGAAGGGTAATTTTTAACCATTTGTCAGGTTTGGAAACTCTGGCACTATTGTTGAAGGTAGCAGTGAAAATATTTATAAGAGCTGCAAGTGAATCTCATGCTTTTAGCTTTATTACTTCACCCCACCTCTTTCTGTTGGCCTACTTCCTGTTGGCAGGTTGTGGCTTGCAGATGTGTCCAGGACGGGTGCCAGGCGAAATTAAAGTGTACTTCCTGTGTGCAGGAAGTACACACAGGAAGTGTCTATATCAAGTGTTTAGGGTAGGCCCTTGGTATCCCATTTCAAGTTTCGAGCCAATGGGTCAATGTATGGGCGATTTACAGGGCACTTCCTATTTAAGACGACCTTCTTCCTGTGTGCAGGTAATGTCTTGCAGACCTGTTCAGGGCGGGCCCTTGGTCTCACATATCAAGTTTCAGGTCGATTGGTTAATGTTTGGCAAATGACAGGGCACTTCCTGTTTCGGGCAACCTACTTCCTGCGTGCAGGTCATGGCTTGCAGACGTAATCAAGACGGGCCCTTGGTCTCACATATCAAGTTTTGGACCGATTGGTCAATGTTTTGTGAAGTTAAAGGGCACTTCCTGTTTGAGACAATCTACTTCCTGTGTGCAGGTGATGTCTTGCAGATGTGTTCAGGGCGGGCCCTTGGTCTCACATATCAAGTTTCAGGTCAATTGGTATATGTTTGGCAAATGACAGTGCACTTCCTGTTTCGGGCGACCTACTTCCTGTGTGCAGGTGATGTCTTGCAGATGTGTTCAGGGCGGGCCCTTGGTCTCACATATCAAGTTTCAGGTCGATTGGTCAATGTTTGGTGAAGTTAAAGGGCACTTCCTGTTTGAGGCGCCCTACTTCCTGTGTGCAGGTGATGTCTTGCAGATGTGTTCAAGGCGGGCCATTGGTCTCACATATCAAGTTTCAAGTCGATTGGTAAATGTTTGGCAAATGACAGGGCACTTCCTGTTTCGGGCGACCTACTTCCTGTGTGCAGGTGATGTCTTGCAGACGTGTTCAGGGTGGGCCCTTGGTCTCACATATCAAGTTTTGGGCCGATTGGTCAATGTTTGGTGAAGTTAAAGGGCACTTCCTGTTTCAGACAATCTACTTCCTGTGTGCAGGTGATGTCTTGCAGATGTGTTCAGGGCGGGCCCTTGGTCTCACATATCAAGTTTCAGGTCGATTGGTATATGTTTGGCAAATGACAGGGCACTTCCTGTTTCGGGCGACCTACTTCCTGTGTGCAGGTGATGTCTTGCAGATGTGTTCAGGGCGGGCCCTTGGTCTCACATATCAAGTTTCAGGTCGATTGGTCAATGTTCGGTGAAGTTAAAGGGCACTTCCTGTTTGAGACAATCTACTTCCTGTGTGCAGGTGATGTCTTGCAGACGTGTTCAGGGCGGGCCCTTGGTCTCACATATCAAGTTTCGGGCTGATTGGTCAATGTTTGGTGAAGTAAAAGGGCACTTCCTGTTTCAGGCACCCTACTTCCTGTGTGCAGGTGATGTCTTGCAGATGTGTTCAGGGCAGGCCCATGGTCTCACATATCAAGTTTGGAGCCAATCGGTCAATTTTTGGGCGAGTTACAGGGCACTTCCTGTTTAGCGGCGAAACGCGTTAATCAAAATGGCCGTCATGGCGTTGGGGTCAAGTTCGCATTCGTAGACGTGTTCAGGGGCGGGATCTCGTGTCACGTATGAAGTTTCGTGCGGATAGGACAAAGTATGGCGAAGTTATAGCACACGTGTTGTTTCGTGGCGAGACGCCGAAATTCGCCAAAATTCCGATGGCTGCCGTGGCCACGCCCCTTTGAATCTGCGAAAGTTTTCTATAACTTTTGATCTTGGATGGGTTTGGAACAATTTGACGCATTTTGCGCGTTGCTACGATGAACGCCCTCAGACAAGTTCGTTCAGTTACGAAACTAGTAAAACGCCAAGATGGACGCCAAATCCAAGATGGCCGACTTCCTGTTGAGTCGAGGTCATGGTGTCAAAAGGATTTTTTGTTCGGCTTGCGCCGAACAATCACCCCACCAAGTTTCGGGAAATTCGGTGAAACTAAATTTTGCCTGCTCCATAGGCACGTGACCTGTGGGGGCGCTACTGAGCCACTTTGCATTGTTTTTTCGCAATTCCACTATTTTATCGAATTTTTCGGCAGTTCTGATGTGCGTGCCAATTTTCGTCCGTTTCCACGCAGGTTCAGGGGGTCAAATTTGAGATCCCGTGGCATGAAAGAAAATAATAATAATAATAATAATAATAATTCCTAGAATAACAATATGTCCTCGCCCACTGCGTGGGCTCGGACCCCGCGCGCTGTGTGCGTGCCCGGTCCTCGGTCCTTGCACACTACTGTGTTTGTGCACGGTCCTAGGTCCTTGCACACTGCTTTGTTAGTGCTCGGTCCATGTTGCTCGAATTACAATAGGTCCTCGCACACTGTGTGAGTGCTCGGTCCCTAATAATAATAATTCCTAGAATAACAATATGTCCTCGCCCACTGCGTGGGCTCGGACCCTACGCGCACTGTGTGAGTGCTTGGTCCTCGGTCCTTGCACACTACTGTGTTTGTGCACGGTCCTAGGTCCTTGCACACTGCTTTGTTAGTGCTCGGTCCATGTTGCTAGAATTACAATAGGTCCTCGCACACTGTGTGAGTGCTCGGTCCCTAATAATAATAATAATAATAATAATAATCCTTCCAGTTTCAATAGGGTTCTTGCAACCTTGTTGCTCGAACCCTAATAATAATAATAATAATCCTTCCAGTTTCAATAGGGTTCTTGCAACCTTGTTGCTCGAACCCTAATAATCTTTTGCATTTCAATAGGGTTCTTGCAACCTTGTTGCTCGAACCCTAAAAACACATCCAAACAGTGAAATCATTGCAAAATCAAACACTGACGGCATATAACTATATCTTATAAGATGTTAACTTCATTTGTGAGGTTTATGTTATGGGACAGCAGAAAATTGAAAAAAATCAGAAAACAGTCGATACTTGCTGAATGTGCACAACAAAAGACACAAATAGAAAAACACATCCAAACAGTGAAATCATTGCAAAATCAAAGACTGAGGGTACAGAAGTATGTCTTATAAGATGTTAACCTTATTTGTGAGGTTTATGTTATGGGACAGTAGAAAATTGAAAAAAATCAGAAAACAGCCGTATACTTGCTGAATGTGCACAACAAAAGACACAAATAGAAAAACACATCCAAACAGTGAAATCATTGCAAAATCAAACACTGAAGGCATATAACTATATCTTATAAGATTTTAACTTTATTTGTGAGGTTTATGTTATGGGACAGTAGAAAATTGAAAAAAATCAGAAAACAGCCGTATACTTGCTGAATGCGCACAAAAATAGACACAAATAGAAAAACTCATCCAAACTGTGAAATCATTGCAAAATCAAACACTGAAGGCATATAACTATATCTTATAAGATGTTAACTTTATTTGTGAGGTTTATGTTATGGGACAGTAGAAAATTGAAAAAAATCAGAAAACAGCCGTATACTTGCTGAATGCGCACAAAAACAGACACAAATAGAAAAACACATCCAAACAGTGAAATCATTGCAAAATCAAACAGAAGTATATCTTATAAGATGTTAACTTTATTTGTGAGGTTTATGTTATGGGACAGTAGAAAATTGAAAAAAATCAGAAAACAGCCGTATACTTGCTGAATGTGCACAAAACAGACACAAATAGAAAAACACATCCAAACAGTGAAATCATTGCAAAATCAAACACTGACGGCATATAACTATATCTTACAAGATTTTAACTTTATTTGTGAGGTTTATGTTATGGGACAGTAGAAAATTGAAAAAAATCAGAAAACAGCCGTATACTTGCTGAATGTGCACAAAAACAGACACAAATAGAAAAACACATCCAAACAGTGAAATCATTGCAAAATCAAACACTGAGGTTACAGAAGTATATCTTATAAGATGTTAACTTTATTTGTGAGGTTTATGTTATGGGACAGTAGAAAATTGAAAAAAATCAGAAAACAGCTGTATACTTGCTGAATGCGCACAAAAACAGACACAAATAGAAAAACACATCCAAACAGTGAAATCATTGCAAAATCAAACACTGAAGGCATATAACTATATATCTTATAAGATGTTAACTTTATTTGTGAGGTTTATGTTATGGGACAGTAGAAAATTGAAAAAAATCAGAAAACAGCCGTATACTTGCTGAATGTGCACAAAAACAGACACAAATAGAAAAACACATCCAAACAGTGAAATCATTGCAAAATCAAACACTGAGGTTACAGAAGTATATCTTATAAGATGTTAACTTTATTTGTGAGGTTTATGTTATGGGACAGTAGAAAATTTAAAAAAATCAGAAAACAGCCGTATACTTGCTGAATGTGCACAAAACAGACACAAATAGAAAAACACATCCAAACAGTGAAATCATTGGAAAATCAAACACTGACGGCATATAACTATATCTTATAAGATGTTAACTTCATTTGTGAGGTTTATGTTATGGGACAGTAGAAAATTGAAAAAAATCAGAAAACAGTCGATACTTGCTGAATGTGCACAACAAAAGACACAAATAGAAAAACACATCCAAACAGTGAAATCATTGCAAAATCAAAGACTGAGGGTACAGAAGTATATCTTATAAGATGTTAACTTTATTTGTGAGGTTTATGTTATGGGACAGTAGAAAATTTAAAAAAATCAGAAAACAGCCGTATACTTGCTGAATGTGCACAAAACAGACACAAATAGAAAAACACATCCAAACAGTGAAATCATTGCAAAATCAAACACTGAAGGCATATAACTATATCTTATAAGATTTTAACTTTATTTGTGAGGTTTATGTTATGGGACAGTAGAAAATTGAAAAAAATCAGAAAACAGCCGTATACTTGCTGAATGTGCACAACAAAAGACACAAATAGAAAAACACATCCAAACAGTGAAATCATTGCAAAATCAAACACTGAAGGCATATAACTATATCTTATAAGATGTTAACTTTATTTGTGAGGTTTATGTTATGGGACAGTAGAAAATTGAAAAAAATCAGAAAACAGCCGTATACTTGCTGAATGTGCACAACAAAAGACACAAATAGAAAAACACATCCAAACAGTGAAATCATTGCAAAATCAAACACTGAGGGTACAGAAGTATATCTTATAAGATGTTAACTTTATTTGTGAGGTTTATGTTATGGGACAGTAGAAAATTGAAAAAAATCAGAAAACAGCCGTATACTTGCTGAATGTGCACAAAACAGAAACAAATAGAAAAACACATCCAAACAGTGAAATCATTGCAAAATCAAACACTGACGGCATATAACTATATCTTATAAGATGTTAACTTTATTTGTGAGGTTTATGTTATGGGACAGTAGAAAATTGAAAAAAATCAGAAAACAGCCGTATACTTGCTGAATGCGCACAAAAACAGACACAAATAGAAAAACACATCCAAACAGTGAAATCATTGCAAAATCAAACAGAAGTATATCTTATAAGATGTTAACTTTATTTGTGAGGTTTATGTTATGGGACAGTAGAAAATTGAAAAAAATCAGAAAACAGCCGTATACTTGCTGAATGTGCACAAAACAGACACAAATAGAAAAACACATCCAAACAGTGAAATCATTGGAAAATCAAACACTGACGGCATATAACTATATCTTATAAGATGTTGACTTCATTTGTGAGGTTTATGTTATGGGACAGTAGAAAATTGAAAAAAATCAGAAAACAGCCGGATACTTGCTGAATGTGCACAACAAAAGACACAAATAGAAAAACACATCCAAACAGTGAAATCATTGCAAAATCAAACACTGAGGGTACAGAAGTATATCTTATAAGATGTTAACTTTATTTGTGAGGTTTATGTTATGGGACAGTAGAAAATTGAAAAAAATCAGAAAACAGCTGTATACTTGCTGAATGCGCACAAAAACAGACACAAATAGAAAAACACATCCAAACAGTGAAATCATTGCAAAATCAAACACTGAAGGCATATAACTATATATCTTATAAGATGTTAACTTTATTTGTGAGGTTTATGTTATGGGACAGTAGAAAATTGAAAAAAATCAGAAAACAGCCGTATACTTGCTGAATGTGCACAAAAACAGACACAAATAGAAAAACACATCCAAACAGTGAAATCATTGCAAAATCAAACACTGAGGTTACAGAAGTATATCTTATAAGATGTTAACTTTATTTGTGAGGTTTATGTTATGGGACAGTAGAAAATTTAAAAAAATCAGAAAACAGCCGTATACTTGCTGAATGTGCACAAAACAGACACAAATAGAAAAACACATCCAAACAGTGAAATCATTGGAAAATCAAACACTGACGGCATATAACTATATCTTATAAGATGTTAACTTCATTTGTGAGGTTTATGTTATGGGACAGTAGAAAATTGAAAAAAATCAGAAAACAGTCGATACTTGCTGAATGTGCACAACAAAAGACACAAATAGAAAAACACATCCAAACAGTGAAATCATTGCAAAATCAAAGACTGAGGGTACAGAAGTATATCTTATAAGATGTTAACTTTATTTGTGAGGTTTATGTTATGGGACAGTAGAAAATTTAAAAAAATCAGAAAACAGCCGTATACTTGCTGAATGTGCACAAAACAGACACAAATAGAAAAACACATCCAAACAGTGAAATCATTGCAAAATCAAACACTGAAGGCATATAACTATATCTTATAAGATTTTAACTTTATTTGTGAGGTTTATGTTATGGGACAGTAGAAAATTGAAAAAAATCAGAAAACAGCCGTATACTTGCTGAATGTGCACAACAAAAGACACAAATAGAAAAACACATCCAAACAGTGAAATCATTGCAAAATCAAACACTGAAGGCATATAACTATATCTTATAAGATGTTAACTTTATTTGTGAGGTTTATGTTATGGGACAGTAGAAAATTGAAAAAAATCAGAAAACAGCCGTATACTTGCTGAATGTGCACAACAAAAGACACAAATAGAAAAACACATCCAAACAGTGAAATCATTGCAAAATCAAACACTGAGGGTACAGAAGTATATCTTATAAGATGTTAACTTTATTTGTGAGGTTTATGTTATGGGACAGTAGAAAATTGAAAAAAATCAGAAAACAGCCGTATACTTGCTGAATGTGCACAAAACAGAAACAAATAGAAAAACACATCCAAACAGTGAAATCATTGCAAAATCAAACACTGACGGCATATAACTATATCTTATAAGATGTTAACTTTATTTGTGAGGTTTATGTTATGGGACAGTAGAAAATTGAAAAAAATCAGAAAACAGCCGTATACTTGCTGAATGCGCACAAAAACAGACACAAATAGAAAAACACATCCAAACAGTGAAATCATTGCAAAATCAAACAGAAGTATATCTTATAAGATGTTAACTTTATTTGTGAGGTTTATGTTATGGGACAGTAGAAAATTGAAAAAAATCAGAAAACAGCCGTATACTTGCTGAATGTGCACAAAACAGACACAAATAGAAAAACACATCCAAACAGTGAAATCTTTGGAAAATCAAACACTGACGGCATATAACTATATCTTATAAGATGTTGACTTCATTTGTGAGGTTTATGTTATGGGACAGTAGAAAATTGAAAAAAATCAGAAAACAGCCGGATACTTGCTGAATGTGCACAACAAAAGACACAAATAGAAAAACACATCCAAACAGTGAAATCATTGCAAAATCAAACACTGAGGGTACAGAAGTATATCTTATAAGATGTTAACTTTATTTGTGAGGTTTATGTTATGGGACAGTAGAAAATTGAAAAAAATCAGAAAACAGCCGTATACTTGCTGAATGTGCACAAAACAGAAACAAATAGAAAAACACATCCAAACAGTGAAATCATTGCAAAATCAAACACTGACGGCATATAACTATACCTTATAAGATGTTAACTTTATTTGTGAGGTTTATGTTATGGGACAGTAGAAAATTAAAAAAAAATCAGAAAACAGCCGTATACTTGCTGAATGTGCACAAAAACAGACACACATAGAAAAACACATCCAAACAGTGAAATCATTGCAAAATCAAACACTGAGGTTACAGAAGTATATCTTATAAGATGTTAACCTCATTTGTGAGGTTTATGTTATGGGACAGTAGAAAATTGAAAAAAATCAGAAAACAGCCGTATACTTGCTGAATGTGCACAAAAACAGACACAAATAGAAAAACACATCCAAACAGTGAAATCATTGCAAAATCAAACACTGAGGTTACAGAAGTATATCTTATAAGATGTTTACTTTATTTGTGAGGTTTATGTTATGGGACAGTAGAAAATTGAAAAAAATCAGAAAACAGCCGTATACTTGCTGAATGTGCACAAAACAGACACAAATAGAAAAACACATCCAAACAGTGAAATCATTGCAAAATCAAACACTGAGGGTAAATAACTATATCTTATAAGATTTTAACTTTATTTGTGAGGTTTATGTTATGGGACAGTAGAAAATTGAAAAAAATCAGAAAACAGCTGTATACTTGCTGAATGCGCACAACAAAAGACACAAATAGAAAAACACATCCAAACAGTGAAATCATTGCAAAATCAAACACTGAGGTAACAGAAGTATATCTTATAAGATGTTAACTTTATTTATGAGGTTTATGTTACGGGACAATAGAAAATTGAAAAAAATCAGAAAACAGCCGTATACTTGCTGAATGCGCACAAAAACAGACACAAATAGAAAAACACATCCAAACAGTGAAATCATTGCAAAATCAAACACTGACGGCATATAACTATATCTTATAAGATTTTAACTTCATTTGTGAGGTTTATGTTATGGGACAGTAGAAAATTCAAAAAAATCAGAAAACAGCCGTATACTTGCTGTATGTGCACAAAAACAGACACAAATAGAAAAACACATCCAAACAGTGAAATCATTGCAAAATCAAAAACTGAAGGCATATAACTATATCTTATAAGATTTTAACTTTATTTGTGAGGTTTATGTTATGGGACAGTAGAAAATTCAAAAAAATCAGAAAACAGCCGTATACTTGCTGAATGTGCACAAAAACAGACACACATAGAAAAACACATCCAAACAGTGAAATCATTGCAAAATCAAACACTGAGGTTACAGAAGTATATCTTATAAGATGTTAACTTTATTTGTGAGGTTATATGTTATGGGACAGTAGAAAATTGAAAAAAATCAGAAAACAGCCGTATACTTGCTGAATGTGCACAAAACAGACACAAATAGAAAAACACATCCAAACAGTGAAATCATTGCAAAATCAAACACTGAGGGTAAATAACTATATCTTATAAGATTTTAACTTTATTTGTGAGGTTTATGTTATGGGACAGTAGAAAATTGAAAAAAATCAGAAAACAGCTGTATACTTGCTGAATGTGCACAACAAAAGACACAAATAGAAAAACACATCCAAACAGTGAAATCATTGCAAAATCAAACACTGAGGTTACAGAAGTATATCTTATAAGATGTTAACTTTATTTGTGAGGTTTATGTTATGGAACAATAGAAAATTGAAAAAAATCAGAAAACAGCCGTACACTTGCTGAATGTGCACAAAAACAGACACAAATAGAAAAACACATCCAAACAGTGAAATCATTGCAAAATCAAACACTGAAGGCATATAATTATATCTTATAAGATTTTAACTTTATTTGTGAGGTTTATGTTATGGGACAGTAGAAAATTGAAAAAAAAAACGAAAACAGCCGTATACTTGCTGAATGTGCACAAAAACAGACACAAATAGAAAAACACATCCAAACAGTGAAATCATTGCAAAATCAAACACTGAAGGCATATAACTATATCTTATAAGATGTTAACTTTATTTGTGAGGTTTATGTTATGCGACAGTAGAAAATTGAAAAAAATCAGAAAACAGCCGTATACTTGCTGAATGTGCACAACAAAAGACACAAATAGAAAAACACATCCAAACAGTGAAATCATTGCAAAATCAAACACTGAGGTTACAGAAGTATATCTTATAAGATTTTAACTTTATTTGTGAGGTTTATGTTATGGAACAGTAGAAAATTGAAAAAAATCAGAAAACAGCCGTATACTTGCTGAATGCGCACAAAAATAGACACAAATAGAAAAACTCATTCAAACTGTGAAATCATTGCAAAATCAAACACTGAAGGCATATAACTATATCTTATAAGATGTTAACTTTATTTGTGAGGTTTATGTTATGGGACAGTAGAAAATTGAAAGAAATCAGAAAACAGCCGTATACTTGCTGAACGCGCACAAAAACAGACACAAATAGAAAAACACAACCAAACAGTGAAATCATTGCAAAATCAAACACTGACGGCATATAACTATATCTTATAAGATGTTAACTTTATTTGTGAGGTTTATGTTATGGGACAGTAGAAAATTAAAAAAAAATCAGAAAACAGCCGTATACTTGCTGAATGTGCAAAACAAAAGACACAAATAGAAAAACACATCCAAACAGTGAAATCATTGCAAAATCAAACAGAAGTATATCTTATAAGATGTTAACTTTATTTGTGAGGTTTATGTTATGGGACAGTAGAAAATTGAAAAAAATCAGAAAACAGCCGTATACTTGCTGAATGTGCACAACAAAAGACACAAATAGAAAAACACATCCAAACAGTGAAATCATTGCAAAATCAAACACTGACGGCATATAACTATATCTTACAAGATTTTAACTTTATTTGTGAGGTTTATGTTATGGGACAGTAGAAAATTGAAAAAAATCAGAAAACAGCCGTATACTTGCTGAATGTGCACAAAAACAGACACAAATAGAAAAACACATCCAAACAGTGAAATCATTGCAAAATCAAACACTGAGGTTACAGAAGTATATCTTATAAGATGTTAACTTTATTTGTGAGGTTTATGTTATGGGACAGTAGAAAATTTAAAAAAATCAGAAAACAGCCGTATACTTGCTGAATGCGCACAAAAACAGACACAAATAGAAAAACACATCCAAACAGTGAAATCATTGCAAAATCAAACACTGAAGGCATATAACTATATATCTTATAAGATGTTAACTTTATTTGTGAGGTTTATGTTATGGGACAGTAGAAAATTGAAAAAAATCAGAAAACAGCCGTATACTTGCTGAATGTGCATAACAAAAGACACAAATAGAAAAACACATCCAAACAGTGAAATCATTGCAAAATCAAACACTGAAGGCATATAACTATATCTTATAAGATGTTAACTTTATTTGTGAGGTTTATGTTATGGGACAGTAGAAAATTTAAAAAAATCAGAAAACAGCCGTATACTTGCTGAATGTGCACAAAACAGACACAAATAGAAAAACACATCCAAACAGTGAAATCATTGCAAAATCAAACACTGAAGGCATATAACTATATCTTATAAGATGTTAACTTTATTTGTGAGGTTTATGTTATGGGACAGTAGAAAATTGAAAAAAATCAGAAAACAGCCGTATACTTGCTGAATGTGCACAAAACAGACACAAATAGAAAAACACATCCAAACAGTGAAATCATTGCAAAATCAAACACTGAAGGCATATAACTATATCTTATAAGATTTTAACTTTATTTGTGAGGTTTATGTTATGGGACAGTAGAAAATTGAAAAAAATCAGAAAACAGCCGTATACTTGCTGAATGTGCACAACAAAAGACACAAATAGAAAAACATATCCAAACAGTGAAATCAATGCAAAATCAAACACTGAAGGCATATAACTATATCTTATAAGATGTTAACTTTATTTGTGAAGTTTATGTTATGGGACAGTAGAAAATTGAAAAAAATCAGAAAACAGCCGTATACTTGCTGAATGTGCACAACAAAAGACACAAATAGAAAAACACATCCAAACAGTGAAATCATTGCAAAATCAAACACTGAAGGCATATAACTATATCTTATAAGATTTTAACTTTATTTGTGAGGTTTATGTTATGGAACAGTAGAAAATTGAAAAAAATCAGAAAACAGCCGTATACTTGCTGAATGCGCACAAAAATAGACACAAATAGAAAAACTCATTCAAACTGTGAAATCATTGCAAAATCAAACACTGAAGGCATATAACTATATCTTATAAGATGTTAACTTTATTTGTGAGGTTTATGTTATGGGACAGTAGAAAATTGAAAGAAATCAGAAAACAGCCGTATACTTGCTGAATGCGCACAAAAACAGACACAAATAGAAAAACACATCCAAACAGTGAAATCATTGCAAAATCAAACACTGACGGCATATAACTATATCTTATAAGATGTTAACTTTATTTGTGAGGTTTATGTTATGGGACAGTAGAAAATTAAAAAAAAATCAGAAAACAGCCGTATACTTGCTGAATGTGCAAAACAAAAGACACAAATAGAAAAACACATCCAAACAGTGAAATCATTGCAAAATCAAACAGAAGTATATCTTATAAGATGTTAACTTTATTTGTGAGGTTTATGTTATGGGACAGTAGAAAATTGAAAAAAATCAGAAAACAGCCGTATACTTGCTGAATGTGCACAACAAAAGACACAAATAGAAAAACACATCCAAACAGTGAAATCATTGCAAAATCAAACACTGACGGCATATAACTATATCTTACAAGATTTTAACTTTATTTGTGAGGTTTATGTTATGGGACAGTAGAAAATTGAAAAAAATCAGAAAACAGCCGTATACTTGCTGAATGTGCACAAAAACAGACACAAATAGAAAAACACATCCAAACAGTGAAATCATTGCAAAATCAAACACTGAGGTTACAGAAGTATATCTTATAAGATGTTAACTTTATTTGTGAGGTTTATGTTATGGGACAGTAGAAAATTTAAAAAAATCAGAAAACAGCCGTATACTTGCTGAATGTGCACAAAACAGACACAAATAGAAAAACACATCCAAACAGTGAAATCATTGGAAAATCAAACACTGACGGCATATAACTATATCTTATAAGATGTTAACTTTATTTGTGAGGTTTATGTTATGGGACAGTAGAAAATTGAAAAAAATCAGAAAACAGCCGTATACTTGCTGAATGCGCACAAAAACAGACACAAATAGAAAAACACATCCAAACAGTGAAATCATTGCAAAATCAAACAGAAGTATATCTTATAAGATGTTAACTTTATTTGTGAGGTTTATGTTATGGGACAGTAGAAAATTGAAAAAAATCAGAAAACAGCCGTATAACTTGCTGAATGTGCACAAAACAGACACAAATAGAAAAACACATCCAAACAGTGAAATCATTGGAAAATCAAACACTGACGGCATATAACTATATCTTATAAGATGTTAACTTTATTTGTGAGGTTTATGTTATGGGACAGTAGAAAATTGAAAAAAATCAGAAAACAGCCGTATACTTGCTGAATGTGCACAAAAACAGACACAAATAGAAAAACACATCCAAACAGTGAAATCATTGCAAAATCAAACACTGAGGTTACAGAAGTATATCTTATAAGATGTTAACTTTATTTGTGAGGTTTATTTTCAGTACTAGTTATTTTCAGTACTAGTTATTTTCAGTACTAGTTATTTTCAGCGGCGTCCCCGCGCATGTTGTTCCAAATTTCGTGGGGGATCGGGCAGCGTATGGCAAAGTTATAGGGCACTTCCTGTTTAAAATGGCAGACTTTCTGTTCGGTCAAGTGCGTGTCCGTAAACGTGTTCAGGGAACTTCCCTTGTCTTACATATCAAGTTTTGTGCAGATTGGATAATCTTGGAGTTTACTTCCTGTTTCGGGCATTCCACTTCCTGTTGGGAGGTCATCTCTTGCAGATATGCTCAGGACAGGTCCCTGGTGTCACATAAAATGTTTCGTGCAAATCGGACAACGTACGGCAAAGTTAGAGGGCACTTCCTGTTTAAAATGGCCAACTTCCTGTTCGTCTCCGTAAACGTGTTCAGGGAAGTTCCCTTGTCTTACATATCAAGTTTTGTTCAGATCGGACAATGTAAGACTTTACTTCCTGTTTCGGGCGTTCCACTTCCTGTAGGGAGATGACCTTTTACGGACATGCTCAGGACAGGTCCCTGGTGTCACATATAAGGTTTTGTGCAGATCGGACAACGTACGGCAAAGTTAGAGGGCACTTCCTGTTTAAAATGGCCGACTTCCTGTTCGGTCAACGGCGTCTCCGTAAACATGTTCAGGGAAGGTCCAGTAACTCACATATCTAGTTTCGTGTCAATCGGACAATGTAAGACTATACTTCCTGTTTCGGGCGTTCCACTTCCTGTAGGGAGGTGACCTTTTACGGACATGTTGAGGAAGGGTCTGGGGTCCCACATACTAAGTTTCAAGTGGATACAACAATCCCTGTTGGAGCAGCATCAAAAACTATAAATGTAATTCTGTCTGCTGTCACCAGGGGGCGCTGTATTTGAAAATGAATATTTTCATATAGACGTGTTCAGGGCCGGACTGTCATCAATCCATTCAAGTTTGGTTCAGATCAGACCAGGATTGGCAAAGTTGTAACAGTTTGTTTTTTTAGAATTTTCTACCACCACCAGGAGGCGCTGTTTTCAAAATGTACCGTTTCAGCAACATAGTCGTCTTCAGCAACTAACCATCATCAACTATAGCAAGTTTGGTTGGGATCAGACCTTCCATCGCGAAGTTATAAGAGTTTCATTGTCTGTTATGAAAAATTATTATTATCTCCAATTTTGGCGCCCCCTATCTCGTACGCCATACAATATTTTAAAAAGCTTTTGATAACTTTTGATGCTCAACTCGTCCACATTGATCTCACCAAGTTTGAAGGTGATCGCACAAAAGCTCTAGGAGGAGATAATTGAAATACAAGCTGTCATATTGTCTGCTGTCACCAGGGGGCACTGTTTTCGAAATTGAATATTTTCATATGGACGTCTTTAGGGCCGGACTATCATCAATCCTAGCAAGTTTGGTTCAGATCGGACCAGGATTCACGAAGTTGTAGCAGTTAGATTTTTTGTCCCAAAAATCCGACTTTGCGTCGTTGCCATGGCAACACCGTTAAACAATTTGTCGTCATATTGATCACGCATCATCTACCATGTGTTTTGACTGTTGTCACCAATTTTGAGTGCGGTACGATTATCTGTGTAAAAGTTATTCCCGAAATCGTAAAAAAAAAAATTTTTTGTGTATTTTCTTTCACCACAAGGAGGCGCTGTTTTCAAACTTCACCGTTTTTTCATAGACGTCTTCAGCCACGGCCCATCATCAATCATAGCAAGTTTGGTTCGGATCGGACCTTCCTTCGCAAAGTTATAAGAGTTTTGTTTTTCTGATGCGAAACATCAGAATCATCACGAACTTTGCCGCCCCCTATCTCGTGCGCCGTGCGACATTTGAAAAAACTTTTGATACCGTGAGCTCCTCAACTGGTCCACAGGGACCTCACCAAGTTTGAAGGTGATCGCACGAAAACTCTAGGAGGAGTTAGTTCAAATACCATTGCTGCGAATTCGCCAAAATCGCCAAAAAATCGCCAATCAACCCAAGATGGCGGATTTCCTGTAGGTTTCACGGGAAAGTCGTCATCGACTTTTTTGACCGTCCCCACCTAATGAACGTGTGTACCAAGTTTCGTTCACATACGTTAAACCCGACATGAGTTGACCTAATAGAAGTTTTTTGCGTGACTTTTTAGCCCCTCCCACTTCCAATTTTCCACGCATTTTCCCCGAACGACTTTCAGACGTAAATTTACACCAGGATTGATGCGGTCACAAAAATCTGTGAGTTTTGGGGTATGGGAAAGGCCTCAAAAATGCGATTTACTTTTAGGAATAATAATAATAAAAATAACTAGTACCGCGCGCGGTTCTGAACGGGTTCGAGCCGACCCACGCGGGTCGCCGTGTGCCACGGCTCCCCGCGTGCCTCGCGCTCTCACCCGTTCATTCACCGCGCGCGGTACTAGTTATTTTCAGTACTAGTTATTTTCAGTACTAGTTATTTTCAGCGGCGTCCCCGCGCATGTCGATCCAAATTTCGGGGGGGATCGGGCAACGTATGGCAAAGTTATAGGGCACTTCCTGTTTAAAATGGCCGACTTCCTGTTCGGTCAAATGCGCGTCCGTAAACTTGTTCAGGGAAGTTCCCTTGTCTTACATATCAAGTTTTGTTTAGATCAGACAATCTTAGAGGTTACTTCCTGTTTCTGGCATTCCACTTCCTGTTGGGAGGTCATCTTTTGCAGACATGCTCAGGACAGGTCCCTTGTGTCACATATAAGGTTTTGTGCAAATCGGACAACATACGGCAAAGTTAGAGGGCACTTCCTGTTTAAAATGGCCAACTTCCTGTTCGTCTGTGGAAACATGTTCAGGGAAGGTCCCGTAACTCACATATCTAGTTTCGTGTCAATCGGACAATGTAAGACTTTACTTCCTGTTTCGGGCGTTCCACTTCCTGTAGGGAGGTGACCTTTTACGGACATGTTGAGGAAGGGTCTGGGGTCCCACATACTAAGTTTCAAGTGGATACAACAATCCCTGTTGGAGCAGCATCAAAAACTATAAATGTAATTCTGTCTGCTGTCACCAGGGGGCGCTGTATTTGAAAATGAATATTTTCATATAGACGTGTTCAGGGCCGGACTGTCATCAATCCTTGCAAGTTTGGTTCAGATCGGACCAGGATTGGCAAAGTTGTAACAGTTTGTTTTTTTAGAATTTTCTACCACCACCAGGAGGCGCTGTTTTCAAAATGTACCGTTTCAGCAACATAGTCGTCTTCAGCAACTAACCATCATCAACTATAGCAAGTTTGGTTGGGATCAGACCTTCCATCGCAAAGTTATAAGAGTTTCATTGTCTGTTATGAAAAATTATTATTATCTCCAATTTTGGCGCCCCCTATCTCATACGCCATACAATATTTTAAAAAGCTTTTGATAACTTTTGATGCTCAACTCGTCCACATTGATCTCACCAAGTTTGAAGGTGATCGCACAAAAGCTCTAGGAGGAGATAATTGAAATACAAGCTGTCATATTGTCTGCTGTCACCAGGGGGCGCTGTTTTCTAAATTTAATATTTTCATATAGACGTCTTTAGGGCCGGACTATCATCAATCCTAGCAAGTTTGGTTCAGATCGGACCAGGATTCACGAAGTTGTAGCAGTTTGATTTTTTGTCCCAAAAATCCGACTTTGCGTCGTTGCCATGGCAACACCGTTAAACGATTTGTCGTCATATTGATCACGCATCATCTACCATGTGTTTTGACTGTTGTCACCAATTTTGAGTGCGGTACGATTATCTGTGTAAAAGTTATTCCCGAAATGGTAAAAAAACTTTTTTTTTGTGTATTTTCTTTCACCACAAGGAGGCGCTGTTTTCAAACTTCACCGTTTTTTCATAGACGTCTTCAGCCATGGCCCATCATCAATCATAGCAAGTTTGGTTCGGATCGGACCTTCCATCGCAAAGTTATAAGAGTTTTTTTTTTCTGATGCGAAACATCAGAATCATCACGAACTTTGCCGCCCCCTATCTCGTGCGCCGTGCGACATTTGAAAAAACTTTTGATACCGTGAGCTCCTCAACTGGTCCACAGGGACCTCACCAAGTTTGAAGGTGATCGCACGAAAACTCTAGGAGGAGTTAGTTCAAATACCATTGCTGCGAATTCGCCAAAATCGCCAAAAAATGGCCAATCAACCCAAGATGGCGGATTTCCTGTAGGTTTCACAGGAAAGTCGTCATCGACTTTTTTGACCGTCCCCACCTAATGAACGTGTGTACCAAGTTTCGTTCACGTACGTTAAACCCGACATGAGTTGACCTAATAGAAGTTTTTTGCGTGACTTTTTAGCCCCTCCCACTTCCAATTTTCCACGCATTTTCCCCGAACGACTTTCAGACGTAAATTTACACCAGGATTGATGCGGTCACAAAAATCTGTGAGTTTTGGGGTATGGGAAAGGCCTCAAAAATGCGATTTACTTTTAGGAATAATAATAATAATAATAATAATAATAATAATCTTTTGCATTTCAATAGGGTTCTTGCAACCTTGTTGCTCGAACCCTAATAATAAAAATAACTAGTACCGCGCGCGGTTCTGAACGGGTTCGAGCCGACCCACGCGGGTCGCCGTGTGCCACGGCTCCCCGCGTGCCTCGCGCTCTCACCCGTTCATTCACCGCGCGCGGTACTAGTTATTTTCAGTACTAGTTATTTTCAGTACTAGTTATTTTCAGCGGCGTCCCCACGCATGTCGATCCAAATTTCGGGGGGGATCGGGCAACGTATGGCAAAGTTATAGGGCACTTCCTGTTTAAAATGGCAGACTTCCTGTTCGGTCAAGTGCGTGTCCGTGAACGTGTTCAGGGAACTTCCCTTGTCTTACATATCAAGTTTTGTGCAGATCGGATAATCTTAGAGTTTACTTCCTGTTTCGGACATTCTACTTCCTGTTAGGAGGTCATCTCTTGCAGACATGCTCAGGACAGGTCCCTGGTGTCACATAAAAGGTTTCGTGCAAATCGGACAACGTACGGCAAAGTTAGAGGGCACTTCCTGTTTAAAATGGCCAACTTCCTGTTCGTCTCTGGAAACATGTTCAGGAAAGGTCCCGTAACTCACATATCTAGTTTTGTGTCAATCGGACAATGTAAGACTTTACTTCCTGTTTCGGGTGTTCCACTTCCTGTAGGGAGGTGACCTTTTACGGACATGCTCAGGACAGGTCCCTGGTGTCACATATAAGGTTTTGTGCAGATCGGACAATGTACGGCAAAGTTAGAAGGCACTTCCTGTTTAAAATGGCCGACTTCCTGTTCGGTCAACGGCGTCTCCGTAAACATGTTCAGGGAAGGTCCGGTAACTCACATATCTAGTTTCGTGTCAATCGGACAATGTAAGACTTTACTTCCTGTTTCGGGCGTTCCACTTCCTGTAGGGAGGTGACCTTTTACGGACATGTTGAGGAAGGGTCTGGGGTCCCACATACTAAGTTTCAAGTGGATACAACAATCCCTGTTGGAGCAGCATCAAAAACTATAAACGTAATTCTGTCTGCTGTCACCAGGGGGCGCTGTATTTGAAAATGAATATTTTCATATAGGCGTGTTCAGGGCCGGACTGTCATCAATCCTTGCAAGTTTGGTTCAGATCGGACCAGGATTGGCAAAGTTGTAACAGTTTGTTTTTTTAGAATTTTCTACCACCACCAGGAGGCGCTGTTTTCAAAATGTACCGTTTCAGCAACATAGTCGTCTTCAGCAACTAACCAGCATCAACTATAGCAAGTTTGGTTGGGATCAGACCTTCCATCACGAAGTTATAAGAGTTTCATTGTCTGTTATGAAAAATTATTATTATCTCCAATTTTGGCGCCCCCTATCTCGTACGCCATACAATATTTTAAAAAGCTTTTGATAACTTTTGATGCTCAACTCGTCCACATTGATCTCACCAAGTTTGAAGGTGATCGCACAAAAGCTCTAGGAGGAGATAATTGAAATACAAGCTGTCATATTGTCTGCTGTCACCAGGGGGCGCTGTTTTCGAAATTTAATATTTTCATATAGACGTCTTTAGGGCCGGACTATCATCAATCCTAGCAAGTTTGGTTCAGATCGGACCAGGATTCACGAAGTTGTAGCAGTTTGATTTTTTGTCCCAAAAATCCGACTTTGCGTCGTTGCCATGGCAACACCGTTAAACGATTTGTCGTCATATTGATCACGCATCATCTACCATGTGTTTTGACTGTTGTCACCAATTTTGAGTGCGGTACGATTATCTGTGTAAAAGTTATTCCCGAAATCGTAAAAAAACTTTTTTTGTGTGTATTTTCTTTCACCACAAGGAGGCGCTGTTTTCAAACTTCACCGTTTTTTCATAGACGTCTTCAGCCATGGCCCATCATCAATCATAGCAAGTTTGGTTCGGATCGGACCTTCCATCGCAAAGTTATAAGAGTTTTTTTTTTCTGATGCGAAACATCAGAATCATCACGAACTTTGCCGCCCCCTATCTCGTGCGCCGTGCGACATTTGAAAAAACTTTTGATACCGTGAGCTCCTCAACTGGTCCACAGGGACCTCACCAAGTTTGAAGGTGATCGCACGAAAACTCTAGGAGGAGTTAGTTCAAATACCATTGCTGCGAATTCGCCAAAATCGCCCAAAAATGGCCAATCAACCCAAGATGGCGGATTTCCTGTTGGGTTTGGATCATGGTCATAATGTAATTTTTTCTTCATCCTGACCCACTACACATGTGTACCGAATTTCGGGCATGTGCGATAATTGTGTTGGTCATGGTGAATTTGGACAGGTGGCGCCGCACTTATTGGCCCCTCCCACATTCAATTTTTGACGCACATTCCCCGAACCTTTTTCAGACGTAAATTTACACCACGATTGATGCGGTCACAAAAATCTGTGAGTTTTGGGGTATGGGAAAGGCTTCAAAAAGGCGATTTACTTTAAGGAATAATAAGAATAATAATAATAATTAAAGCTGCAAGCAGCGTTGTACGGGACCTCGCGGCCGCCACCCTCTACCGGCATGTCATGTATAACATGGGCTCTGGCTGGGTTCCTTATCTCGCATGTGAAGTTTAGTGCAGATTGGTCGACGTATGGCAATGTTACGGGTCACTTCCTGTCTGGGAGACCTACTTCCTGTGTGCAGGTCATGGTTTGCAAACATGTTCAGGGCGGGCCCTTGGTCTCACATGTCAAGTTTTGGGCCGATTGGTCAATGTTTGGCGGAGTTAAAGGGCACTTCCTGTTTCAGACAATCTACTTCCTGTGTGCAGGTGATGTCTTGCAGATGTGTTCAGGGTGGGCCCTTGGTACCACATATCAAGTTTCGGGCCGATTGGTCAATGTTTGGCTAATGACAGGGCACTTCCTGTTTCGGGCGACCTACTTCCTGTGTGCAGGTCATGTCTTGCAGACGTGTTCAGGGCGGGCCCTTGGTCTCACATATTAAGTTTCGGGCCGATTGGTCAATGTTTGGTGTAGTTAAAGGGCACTTCCTGTTTCAGAGGATCTACTTCCTGTGTGCAGGTGATGTCTTGCAGATGTGTTCAGGGTGGGCACATGGTCTCACATATCAAGTTTTGGGTCAATCGGGAAATTTTTGGGTGATTTACAGGGCACTTCCTGTTAAGTGGCGAAACGCGATAATCAAAATGGCCGACATGGTGTTGGGGTCAAGTTCGCATTCGTAGACGTGTTCAGGGGCGGGGTCTCGAGTCACGTATGAAGTTTCGTGTGGATAGGCCAAAGTATGGCGAAGTTATAGCACACGTGTTGTTTCGTGGCGAGCCGCCAAAATTCGCCAAAATTCCGATGGCTGCCGTGGCCACGCCCTTTTGAATCTGCGAAAGTTTCCTATAACTTTAGATCTTGGATGGGTCTGGAACAATTTGACGTGTTTTCCGCGTTGCTACGATGAACGCCCTCAGACAAGTTCGTTCAGTTACGAAACTTGTAAAACGCCAAGATGGACGCCAAATCCAAGATGGCCGACTTCCTGTTGAGTCGAGGTCATGGTGTCAAAAGGAATTTTTGTTCGGCTTGCGCCGAACAATCACCCTGCCGAGTTTCGGGAAATTCGGTGAAACTAAATTTTGCCTGCTCCATAGACATGACCTGTGGGGGCGCTACTGAGCCATTTTGCATTGGTTTTTCGCAATTCCACAATTTTATCGAATTTTTCGGCAGTTCTGATGTGCGTGCCAATTTTCGTCCGTTTTCACGCAGGTTCAGGGGGTCAAATTCAAGATCCCGTGGAGAGAAAGAAAATAATAATAATAATAATTAAAGCTGCAAGCAGCGTTGTACGGGACCTCGCGGCCGCCACCCTCTACCGGCATGTCATGTATAACGTGGGCTCTGGCCGGGTTACTTATCTCGCATGTGAAGTTTAGTGCAGATTGGTCGACGTATGGCAATGTTACGGGTCACTTCCTGTCTGGGAGACCTACTTCCTGTGTGCAGATCATGGTTTGCAAACATGTTCAGGGCAGGCCCATGGTCTCACATATCAAGTTTTGGGCCGATTGGTCAATGTTTGGTGAAATTAAAGGGCATTTCCTGTTTCAGACAACCTACTTCCTGTGTGCAGGTGATGTCTTGCAGATGTGTTCAGGGCAGGCCCATGGTCTCACATATCAAGTTTTGGGCCGATTGGTCAATGTTTGGCGGAGTTAAAGGGCACTTCCTGTTTCAGGCGCCCTACTTCCTGTGTGCAGGTGATGTCTTGCAGATGTGTTCAGGGCAGGCCCTTGGTACCACGTATCAATTTTGGAGCCGATTGGTCAATGTACGGGCAAATCACAGGGCACTTCCTGTTTCAGGCACCCTACTTCCTGTGTGCAGGTGATGTCTTGCAGATGTGTTCAGGGCGGGCCCATGATCTCACATATCAAGTTTCAGGTCGATTGGTCAATGTACGGGCAAATGACAGGGCACTTCCTGTTAGGGTGACCTACTTCCTGTGTGCAGGTCATGTCTTGCAGACGTGTTCAGGGTGGGCCCTTGGTCTCACATAACAAGTTTTGGGCCAATCGGTAAATTTTTGGTGAAGTTACAGGGCACTTCCTGTTTAGCGGCGAAACGCGCAAATATATATTAAATAACTCTGTGTGTGTTTTCATTTTCATATGACTTGTATTTTTTCTTAAAATCACCTCAAAGCGCAGAGAGTTCTGGTCACAGCTCCCATAGACTCCCATGTTAAAAGTCTGCTTGAGAGTTTGGCAAAAAATCAACCCGAGGGTGATTTTAAAACTGTGATTTCTCTTTCAAATCACGCCAATTTGTCAAACATTTAAATGTGGGAGTTGCTAAAAGCCTCCTGACGCTCACAAACCAAAATTTTTATCACTATCATCAACTGTTCTTGAAATATGACAACTTTAAAACATGCTGTTTTTTCTGCTTCTCAGAGGTTTGGGAGAACTGCAGGTGTGTGTGTGTAATTGTCTCCCTGTATGTGTGTGGCAGAGGGTGTGGTGTTCAAATCATCACAACACCACAGTGTCACACTGTGATTGGTCAAGGCTTGAAGCTTCTAGCAGTTTCTGTGAAAGTTAGGCAGAGGTATGTGCGTGTGTGAGTGGCAGAGGGTGTGGTGTTCAATCTTCACTCTGTGTGTGTGTGTGTGGCAGAGGGTGTGGTGTTCAAATCAAAACAACACCACAGTGTCCCACTGTGATTGGTCAAGGCTTGAAGCTTCTAGAAGTTTCTGTGAAAGTTAGGCAGAGGTATGTGTGTGTGTGTGTGTGTGTGTGTGTAATTGGCTCTGTGTGTGTGTGCTGCAGAGGGTGTGGCATTCAATCTTCACTCTCTCTGTATGTGTGTGGCAGAGGGTGTGGTGCTCAATCATCACACCACCACAGTGTCACACTGTGATTGGTCAATGCTTGAAGCTCCCGCCTCCCTACTATAAATAACCTGGACCCCCCTCGACTGCAGACCCTTGCTCTACCAGATTCTGTGAAAGGCATTGAATTTGTTGGATTACTTTGTTCGAGACTTTGGAATACCTTTTTGGACCATTTCATCATATCTACTTCGTTTGAGGACATTACAGGATCTATTGACGACTTTCTTCAGCTCAACAACTGGTGAGTTATCTTATTTAATAAGTAATTTGGTTTTGTGTGTGTGCGCGTGTGTGCGTGTGAGAGTAATGTGCTTTAATGTGGCTGTTTCATTTGAAAATAGTGTAATATTGTGTGTGAAGTAGCTGCTTTTCAGTTTAATGTGTGTGTTATGGAATTGTAATCCGACTTTATCTTAAATTCGTGATAGAGTCAGACTTTGGTGTGTGTGTGGTTTTTTTTTTCGCTTTGCGGGCTTCATTTTTGTATGCGTGTGTGTGCGTGTGTGTGTGAAATGCACTTTTAATGTGGCTGTTTCATTTGAAAATAGTGTAATATTGTGTGTGAAGTAGCTGCTTTTCAGTTTAATGTGTGTGTTATGGAATTGTAATCCGACTTTATCTTAAATTCGTGATAGAGTCAGACTTTGGTGTGTGTGTGGTTTTTTTTTTCGCTTTGCGGGCTTCATTTTTGTATGTGTGTGTGCGTGTGTGAAATGCACTTTTAATGTGGCTGTTTCATTTGAAAATAGTGTAATATTGTGTGTGAAGTAGCTGCTTTTCAGTTTAATGTGTGGGTTATGGAATTGTAATCCGACTTTATCTTAAATTCGTGATAGAGTCAGACTTTGGTGTGTGTGTGGTTTTTTTTTTCGCTTTGCGGGCTTCGTTTTTGTATGTGTGTGTGCGTGTGTGAAATGCACTTTTAATGTGGCTGTTTCATTTGAAAATAGTGTAATATTGTGTGTGAAGTAGCTGCTTTTCAGTTTAATGTGTGGGTTATGGAATTGTAATCCGACTTTATCTTAAATTCGTGATAGAGTCAGACTTTGGTGTGTGTGTGGTTTTTTTTTCGCTTTGCGGGCTTCGTTTTTGTATGCGTGTGTGTGCGTGCTTGTGTGAAATGCACTTTTAATGTGGCTGTTTCATTTGAAAATAGTGTAATATTGTGTGTGAAGTAGCTGCTTTTCAGTTTAATGTGTGTGTTATGGAATTGTAATCCGACTTTATCTTAAATTCGTGATAGAGTCAGACTTTGGTGTGTGTGTGGTTTTTTTTTTCGCTTTGCGGGCTTCGTTTTTGTATGTGTGTGTGCGTGTGTGAAATGCACTTTTAATGTGGCTGTTTCATTTGAAAATAGTGTAATATTGTGTGTGAAGTAGCTGCTTTTCAGTTTAATGTGTGTGTTATGGAATTGTAATCCGACTTTATCTTAAATTCGTGATAGAGTCAGACTTTGGTGTGTGTGTGTTTTTTTTTTCGCTTCGCTGGCTTCGTTTGTGTATGTGTGTGTGCGTGCTTGTGTGAAATGCACTTTTAATGTGGCCGTTTCATTTGAAATTGTTTTAATATTGTGTGTGAAGTAGCTGCTTTTCAGTTTAATGTGTGTGTTATGGAATTGTAATCCGACTTTATCTCAAATTCGTGATAGAGTCAGACTTTGGTGTGTGTGTGTTTTTTTTTTCGCTTCGCGGGCTTCGTTTTTGTGTGTGTGTGCGTGTGTGTGTGAAATGCACTTTTAATGTGGCCGTTTCATTTGAAATTGTTTTAATATTGTGTGTGAAGTAGCTGCTTTTCAGTTTAATGTGTGTGTTATGGAATTGTAATCCGACTTTATCTCAAATTCGTGATAGAGTCAGACTTTGGTGTGTGTGTGTGTTTTTTTTTTTTTGCTTCGCGGGCTTCGTTTTTGGATGCGTGTGTGTGAGTGCGTGTGTGAAATGCACTTTTAATGTGGCTGTTTCATTTGAAAATAGTGTAATATTGTGTGTGAAGTAGCTGCTTTTCAGTTTAATGTGTGTGTTATGGAATTGTAATCCGACTTTATCTTAAATTCGTGATAGAGTCAGACTTTGGTGTGTGTGTGTTTTTTTTTTCGCTTCGCAGGCTTTGTTTTTGTATGCGTGTGTGAAATGCACTTTTAATGTGGCTGTTTCATTTGAAAATAGTGTAATATTGTGTGTGAAGTAGCTGCTTTTCAGTTTAATGTGTGTGTTATGGAATTGTAATCCGACTTTATGTTAAATTCGTGATAGAGTCAGACTTTGGTGTGTGTGTGGTTTTTTTTTTCACTTCACGGGCTTCGTTTTTGTGTGTGTGTGCGTGTGTGTGAAATGCACTTTTAATGTGGCCGTTTCATTTGAAATTGTTTTAATATTGTGTGTGAAGTAGCTGCTTTTCAGTTTAATGTGTGTGTTATGGAATTTTAATCCGACTTTATCTTAAATTCGTGATAGAGTCAGACTTTGGTGTGTGTGTGTTTTTTTTCGCTTTGCGGGCTTCGTTTTTGTATGCGTGTGTGTGCGTGCGTATGTGAAATGCACTTTTAATGTGGCCGTTTCATTTGAAAATAGTGTAATATTGTGTGTGAAGTAGCTGCTTTTCAGTTTAATGTGTGTGTTATGGAATTGTAATCCGACTTTATCTTAAATTCGTGATAGAGTCAGACTTTGGTGTGTGTGTGTGTTTTTTTTTTTCGCTTCGCTGGCTTCGTTTGTGTATGCGTGTGTGTGCGTGCTTGTGTGAAATGCACTTTTAATGTGGCCGTTTCATTTGAAATTGTTTTAATATTGTGTGGGAAGTAGCTGCTTTTCAGTTTAATGTGTGTGTTATGGAATTGTAATCCGACTTTATCTTAAATTCGTGATAGAGTCAGACTTTGGTGTGTGTGTGGTTTTTTTTTCGCTTTGCGGGCTTCGTTTTTGTATGCGTGTGTGTGCGTGCTTGTGTGAAATGCACTTTTAATGTGGCTGTTTCATTTGAAAATAGTGTAATATTGTGTGTGAAGTAGCTGCTTTTCAGTTTAATGTGTGTGTTATGGAATTGTAATCCGACTTTATCTTAAATTCGTGATAGAGTCAGACTTTGGTGTGTGTGTGGTTTTTTTTTTCGCTTTGCGGGCTTCGTTTTTGTATGTGTGTGTGCGTGTGTGAAATGCACTTTTAATGTGGCTGTTTCATTTGAAAATAGTGTAATATTGTGTGTGAAGTAGCTGCTTTTCAGTTTAATGTGTGTGTTATGGAATTGTAATCCGACTTTATCTTAAATTCGTGATAGAGTCAGACTTTGGTGTGTGTGTGTTTTTTTTTTCGCTTCGCTGGCTTCGTTTGTGTATGTGTGTGTGCGTGCTTGTGTGAAATGCACTTTTAATGTGGCCGTTTCATTTGAAATTGTTTTAATATTGTGTGTGAAGTAGCTGCTTTTCAGTTTAATGTGTGTGTTATGGAATTGTAATCCGACTTTATCTCAAATTCGTGATAGAGTCAGACTTTGGTGTGTGTGTGTTTTTTTTTTCGCTTCGCGGGCTTCGTTTTTGTGTGTGTGTGCGTGTGTGTGTGAAATGCACTTTTAATGTGGCCGTTTCATTTGAAATTGTTTTAATATTGTGTGTGAAGTAGCTGCTTTTCAGTTTAATGTGTGTGTTATGGAATTGTAATCCGACTTTATCTCAAATTCGTGATAGAGTCAGACTTTGGTGTGTGTGTGTGTTTTTTTTTTTTTGCTTCGCGGGCTTCGTTTTTGGATGCGTGTGTGTGAGTGCGTGTGTGAAATGCACTTTTAATGTGGCTGTTTCATTTGAAAATAGTGTAATATTGTGTGTGAAGTAGCTGCTTTTCAGTTTAATGTGTGTGTTATGGAATTGTAATCCGACTTTATCTTAAATTCGTGATAGAGTCAGACTTTGGTGTGTGTGTGTTTTTTTTTTCGCTTCGCAGGCTTCGTTTTTGTATGCGTGTGTGAAATGCACTTTTAATGTGGCTGTTTCATTTGAAAATAGTGTAATATTGTGTGTGAAGTAGCTGCTTTTCAGTTTAATGTGTGTGTTATGGAATTGTAATCCGACTTTATGTTAAATTCGTGATAGAGTCAGACTTTGGTGTGTGTGTGGTTTTTTTTTTCACTTCACGGGCTTCGTTTTTGTGTGTGTGTGCGTGTGTGTGAAATGCACTTTTAATGTGGCCGTTTCATTTGAAATTGTTTTAATATTGTGTGTGAAGTAGCTGCTTTTCAGTTTAATGTGTGTGTTATGGAATTTTAATCCGACTTTATCTTAAATTCGTGAAAGAGTCAGACTTTGGTGTGTGTGTGTTTTTTTTCGCTTTGCGGGCTTCGTTTTTGTATGCGTGTGTGTGCGTGCGTATGTGAAATGCACTTTTAATGTGGCCGTTTCATTTGAAAATAGTGTAATATTGTGTGTGAAGTAGCTGCTTTTCAGTTTAATGTGTGTGTTATGGAATTGTAATCCGACTTTATCTTAAATTCGTGATAGAGTCAGACTTTGGTGTGTGTGTGTGTTTTTTTTTTTCGCTTCGCTGGCTTCGTTTGTGTATGCGTGTGTGTGCGTGCTTGTGTGAAATGCACTTTTAATGTGGCCGTTTCATTTGAAATTGTTTTAATATTGTGTGGGAAGTAGCTGCTTTTCAGTTTAATGTGTGTGTTATGGAATTGTAATCCGACTTTATCTTAAATTCGTGATAGAGTCAGACTTTGGTGTGTGTGTGTTTTTTTTTTCGCTTCGCGGGCTTCGTTTTTGTATGCGTGTGTGAAATGCACTTTTAATGTGGCTGTTTCATTTGAAAATAGTGTAATATTGTGTGTGAAGTAGCTGCTTTTCAGTTTAATGTGTGTGTTATGGAATTGTAATCCGACTTTATGTTAAATTCGTGATAGAGTCAGACTTTGGTGTGTGTGTGGTTTTTTTTTTCACTTCACGGGCTTCGTTTTTGTGTGTGTGTGCGTGTGTGTGTGAAATGCACTTTTAATGTGGCCGTTTCATTTGAAATTGTTTTAATATTGTGTGTGAAGTAGCTGCTTTTCAGTTTAATGTGTGTGTTATGGAATTTTAATCCGACTTTATCTTAAATTCGTGATAGAGTCAGACTTTGGTGTGTGTGTGTTTTTTTTTTTCACTTCACGGGCTTCGTTTTTGTGTGTGTGTGCGTGTGTGTGTGAAATGCACTTTTAATGTGGCCGTTTCATTTGAAATTGTTTAAATATTGTTGGGGGAAGTAGCTGCTTTTCAGTTTAATGTGTGTTTGTTGAATTTTAATCCGAGTTTATCTTAAAGTCGTGGTTGGGATTTTTTCTTTTCTTTTCAATTTTAATCACAGTGTTAGAAAGGCTTCTTAAGTTTTAGTTAATTAGTATTGTTATTTTTGTCTTTAATACTCTCCATCCCAGTAGAGTGCGTCTGTGTTACTTTAAGCGCGCATAGCATTCCGGTTCAGTAGTCTCAGCAGCGCAGCTTTACTTTAATCACTCGCTGATGCTCATCATGCAGCGCTGCCGTGTCAGTGTGCGTCACTGCTGAATGTAAGTTTATTATTTCAGTTCAACAACGGGTGTGATCTCATTTTTATGTATATTTCATTTTTTACTGTTACTGTCAAGGGCTTATTGGGATGTGAACCTGTTGAGAGATTTACTTCTGTTAGTTTCTGTTGTGACTCTATTACCTTTCATCATAATCTCTCTGTGATTTAACTCGCTGGCTTCAATTGACTGCTATAGATGTCAATTCACTGCGTTGAAAATGGCTGACAGCCAATGATTAATGTATCCGCGGGAGTTATTGTGGCCGAGGTGCACTTTATGCATGTAAACTCCTATGTCGCGTCAGTCCGATGGTCCGTCCAGACATGTGCGTTCACGGGCGCCACCATTGCGGCTGGTTAACAGCGCGTTGTGGCGAGCATAGACATATATAGTAGACACCGCATTTAGAGCTGAATCGTATGTTTCAGTATGAGTTGAGTACTTTTACTTTGTAGTGTATTTTAATTATGATGTGTTTAAGGGTTTTTTGTAATTGGGGTGCATTTAAGTACTTTTACATTGCAGTGTATTTAAACTGTGGTGCGTTTAAGTACTTTTACATGATAGTGTATTTTAATTATGATGTGTTTAAGGGTTTTTTTGTAATTGGGGTGCATTTAAGTACTTTTACATTGCAGTGTATTTAAACTGTGGTGTGTTTAAGTACTTTTACATGATAGTGTATTTGAACTGTGGTGCATTTAGGTACTTTTATTTTATAGTTTTAAAACGAAACCGATCCTTAAAACTGCAGACAGTGTACAATGACCAGAGGAATCCTTATAGTTTTCCAAAATCGAAAACTAATGTTTTTGTAGTGCCAGGAGTCAAAGGCCAGTGATTTTTATTTTTTTTTTTAATTGAAGTTATATTAATTAAATTCTTATGTGCTTGTTCTTGTCAGGGTAGCGATCATCACAGCACAGACTGATACTTCGGAGCTCAGAGAAACAGGTACAAGTACATTTAATACAACTTTTTGCTATTAGATTCTTGTTACACCTTTTTGTTTGAGCTTCTGTCTCGTAGGTTAGGTGGAGATGCCTCGTCTGAAGGGCCACAACCGCTCCAAGGCGGCCAGGGCGAGGATGGAGGTCCGCCTTTCTGGACCAGTGGTTGACACCTGTCCACGTATGTAGCCATCTAATTTTTTATTATTCATTTATTTATTTATTTATTCATTAATTCATTTATTTTTATAATGTGTGAGGAAAATTGATTTATTTATTTGCATCCATACATGAATGAGCTCTTGTTTTAATATTTTTAAGTCGTAACGTGTGTTTATATGTCTATTTAACAAGGCCGTGGTACAGGTCGTCGCCATGCCGCGAGGAGATGGCCAGTTTCGTCCCTCACCGGCAGGAGCCACAAGCTGGTCATCCCGGCCGAATCACCCGACAAGAAGGTATTGTTGCGGTAACATTTACCAACATGATACTTGATCTGAGAAATTATTTCAATTTCATTCTTTTATAAAATATTTTTGTGTTTTCAGTTTGTTTTTCTTGTCGGGGACTCCCACCTGAGGGCCATCGTCGATGGCTTTGTGAAGATGCCGGAGAGGGGCATTTCGTTTGGTGCCATGTCGACGCCTGGAGCCTGTGCCAGGGACCTGAGGACTGAGTTGGTGAGTGCGGTCCTCCCTAGGACACCTGACCTTGTTTGTCTTCTCGCCCCCAGCAACAACCTGACTGCGAGCAGGACCGTGGACGAGGCCGGGGTCGACTTCGAGAGGCTCCTTGCCAGCGCTTGCGCTCGGTGGCCGAAGGTAAAATTATTTTAATATTGTTATTTCCTATTCACTATACGGAATGAATTAATGTGGTTTTATGGGATGTTGCAGAAGAATATTTATATAAATAAACAAACTTTTATTATGTAGGTGTTTGTCCTGGACTTCCCTCCACGCCTGACCGTTGACGCAGGTCTCCAGGAACTCTTTCGTCAGGAGTTTCATCGCGTGGCAGCACGCAAGGGTATGTCTTGAATTAAATATGTAATTCAGTTCAAGTGAAGTTGCATGTATAATGAATTGTCTCTTATTGCATGCTTGAAATTATGATTTTCATCACATTATAATAACAGCTTTGATTTATGAAGCGCCTTTCGTGGAACCCAAGGTCACTGTACAAGTAGAAAAGAGACAAATCAGAACAAAACACAAGTGTCGCTTCAACACTGAATGAAATGACTCCACAGTTGGAGCATGGCAAGTAGCCCTGTTGCCAAAGTTTTGCCTGCAGGTGTGGAGAGGAGAGTGACGGTTGACATTGAGGTTGGAGAGATTATGTGCTGCAAGGGAATGGAGAGACTTGTAGCTGAGCAGGAGAAGCTTCAAGACGATCCTAAATTAAAAAATAAATGGATATGTTCAATTCATGTTGTTGTGTTTTTTTTTTTGTTTTTTTTTTTTTTTAGGTGTGAGGTACTACTCCCTTGTGGAGTATTTTCCTCTTCATCGCCTTGATCTGTGGAGTTGGGATGGCGTAAGTTAATATCACAAAGCTTATTGTCCAGGCAAATTATATTTGACAATAAAGTCTAATTTGTAAATTTGTGTTTATGCTCTATATTTTTGCAGGTGCACCTGAGCGAAAGACCAGGAATGGAGCTCCTGGCGGACGTGGTGTGGGAAATCTCAGATCGGCTGCTGGAGACAGCTGCTGAGGTGGAGGTTCGTCCCAGCACTCCGCCACCCACTCCATCTCCTCCTCCACGCCCAGGTCCCAGAGTTGTTGTGAGGGGAAAGATCCGCTCCCCTCGTCCAGCACGCAACCCATTGGATTGGACGCTGGTTGGACCACGCAAGAAGGTAAATGAGTTGAATACTTTTTGGTTTTGTTTTGAGAAACATTTCTCATTTTATTGCAGTAATGGTCAAAATGTACATATTTATCTAATACAATCTAAACTGTTTGTCATTACAGAGGAGCTCCCCAGTGCCACTGTCTCCTGATGCTCCCAAGAGGGGGATGATTCAGCTTAAGGTTTGCTTGTTTTATTTTGCTTGCCTATATTCAGCTATCAAGTAATATTTGTAATTAATAATCAATAGGATTATTTATTGAGTATATCACTGTTTACGTTTTGCCTTTGTCTCACAAGGAGTGTTGCATCCCGCTTACACCTGTGTGGTTCAGCCCAGCCATTCTGGAGTCCATGAACCAGGTCCGTCCGGCTGACCTTGGTGACCCTGTGGATCATCCAGCTGTCCAAAAGCAACGAATGGTAATTTGATGCCAGTTGTGTCTATTGACTGATGATTTCCTTTTAAAGGGTAACTGTCACGACAGCAAAAGCTATACCTTTATAACGTTTCACTTTTCCTACATAAGAAGGTGGATCGTCGCCGCAGGGCTCTTGCTCCCAAGAAGACCCGGGAGAGGCAGCAGGTCTGACAAGCATCTTTTATTTTGTAGAGAAATAAAGTCTGGAAAAACATACAACTCATTCAGCTACCTTATTCGTTTTTGGTTTTTTTCCCAAGGTGGAGCTAGAGGAGGAGTGGCCCTTACCTACAAGGGCTGTGGTGGTAAGGAAATTATGTTTTTAAACACCATTTCATTGTGTTTTTCTATTATTATTATTCTGAACTTGATATTTTTTGCTGATAAATACAGTATATTAATTATATTAGGTCACTTCTGTCCATGATTGTCCAATGCATGTCTTTGTCTTTTTAATGGCCATAACTAAAAAGTAAGACTGCTGTAAAAATTGAAATTTGTTTTTCTGTCATTAGAAAGTGGTGGAGCGACGCAGGAGAACTACTGCTTCCCGCAGGCCTCTGGCACAGAAGCAGGTTTGTCATTTTCTTTTTATTGTCCAACATTTAAGGTATTTGAAATTACTTGTCTTGAGTAGAAGAGCTTTTTTAGTAGTAATAATGAAAGTACATGTGACTTTTTTCACACTGTTGTATTGTTTTTTTTCCTAGGTGGAGGCAGCACCGCGTGTGGGGGAGGAGTCTGTGGAGCCATTTCATGCCATGGATGTGGTAGTGGAGGAGGAGGGTCAGCACACACAAAGATCCAGCAAAGGTCAGAGTGATGCTTTTCTTCCTTACCCGTCCACAGATGTGAATGAGCCCAGTACTTCTGTTGGGGCTCCAGTTCAGACTCAGGTTCAGGTTGAGGTTGAGGTTCAGGTTCAGGTTCAGGCTCAGGTTGACTGTGATGGTGCAACTGAGCCAGAGGATCACAGTCCTCCCAGGGTGGATGGTCATGCAGTACAAGGATCATTTCATCAGGGGGAGGGTCTGTTTGAATTTGCAGGAGTACAGTGTATGGCTGTGGCTTTAGTAAGCCTTGCCAAACACACAGACAGCACTGTGTTTTCCTGGCAAACTCGAGATGTGGACACTGTTCTCCTTTTGGGGGACGAGTTGTACACATCATTGCGAGAAGGCAACGTGATCAGTGCGGGGTATGAAATTTTGTGTGTTTCAGAGCTGCCCAAACAGTGGGTGATTGATGGGCAGACCTGTTACTTTGAATATCCCGAAGTGGCCAGTGGAGCTTTAGGTGGGGTTGATGTGTCCCTGATCGAGGGTGGTCATTGTCACACTCTTGAAAAGGGACTGGAAAAGATGTTTGCTACGTATGACACATGTCTTCTGACAGTGTGTGGCAGTACGTATGCAATCATTAGTCAGAATGGCCACTATGCGTTTGTTGATTCCCATTCGCGTGATGCTGCTGGAATGCCAGACATTTCTGGGTGTGGACAAAGCATTGTGTCCTATTTCAGCAGTCTTGAAGGTGTTCAAGATCACATCTGTGCTTTGGCTGAAGCCCTTGGTTTAAGCAACAGTGCATTTGAGATTGCCAGTGTTACGGTGAGTTACACAGCCCCAGTCAGAAGCAGTGATAGGTGTGTCACTGTGGATGATTCCGATGTTGAATGTGTTGGTGATGTGAATCCTAAACAGCTCCAGTTTAATCCCATTGGCAAATATGTTGCCCAGGCTGTATGTAGACAGCTGAATGTGGATTATGAGAAACTCCTTGCACCAGTGTCTACATCAGTTGGTCCGTTGGGGAGTCCATGTAGGACTGAGAGCATTGTGGCTGATGGGAACTGTTTCTTCAGAGCAGTGTCCCAAGCTGTGAGTGGTTCACAGAAAAGCCACAAGAAGATCCGAAATGCTGCTGTGAAGCAGCTACAATCGGACTCGGTTGAATACGAGAATATCTTAAGAGATGAGTATTCTTCGATTGCACAGTACCTTCAGGACAGTAGGATGCAGTATGCTGGAAGCTGGGCTACTGAGGTTGAGATTCAAGCCACGGCAGATTATTTAGGTGTGAATATCTTCACATGTCACAATGGCCGGTGGCTTGAATATACTTGCAGTAGTTGCATTTCTTCAGAGTGCATCTACTTGGAAAATAAAAGTGGCAACCACTATGACGTTGTTGTTTGTGTTCATGTGCCTGAACAACAGAGTTGCTATGGTCATTGCAAAAACGCTGTGTCTTTTTCCAAAGTGTACAATCTTAGACAGAGTACCAAAACATTTTCATGTCCGGTAGAAACAGAAAGTGTAGAAAATATTGGCATTTGTGTTTCAAAGTACATAAACAGGAAAAAAACAACCCAAAAGAAAGTCCAATATCATGAAAATGTTTTACATAGGGTGAAAGTAAATGATAAAATTAAAAGGAAGTATCGGGAAAATGTTTCACATAGAGAGAGAGATATTCAAAGACTCAAGAAGAAATATCATGAAAATGAAGCACACAGGGCGACTTTAAAATCCATGAGCAAAGAAAAATATAGTAAAGATGAAAAGCACAGGGACACTTTAAAGGCCCTGAGCAAACAGAAATACAGCAAAGATGAAGAGCACAGGAAGACTGTAAAAGCCCTGAGCAAACAGAAATACAGCAAAGATGAAGAGCACAGGAAGACTGTAAAAGCCCTGAGCAAACAGAAATACAGCAAAGATGAAGAGCACAGGAAGACTGTAAAAGCCCTGAGCAAACAGAAATACAGTAAATATGAAGAGCACAGGAAGACTGTAAAAGCCCTGAGCAAACAGAAATACAGTAAAGATGAAGCGCACAGGAAGACTGTAAAAGCCCTGAGCAAACAGAAATACAGCAAAGATGAAGAGCACAGACACAATGTAAAGGCCATGAGCAAACAAAAATACTGTAGAGATGAAAAGCACAGGCAGAACGTAAAAGCCATGAGTACACGGAAGTACCATGGAAATCATGAGCATAGGAGGCGTGTTGCAGCATGTAACAGGAAGAGGATGCAAGAAATTAAAGAAAAGTCAAAGCATTTTGATTTTCTGATGGAGAAATTTTTGGACAAAGTCAGAGACGGTCCAGATTTCGTGTGTTGCGTCTGCCATAGATTGTCGTTTAGACATCAGGTTCTAAATTGTAGGATAGATGATTACAGTAAGAGTAAAAACTCAGCTGCAATTGCCAAGAAATGCATAACAGAAGATTATTTACATCATTGTAATGATGAGTGTGTGATGCCATGTCACTGGGTGGATACAGCTAAAGGTCAGCTATGGATTTGTTACGCATGTCATGGTAAGGTTAACAGAGGTGAAATGCCACCGGAAAGTGTAACAAATAGGTTAGAGGTTCATCCTGTTCCATCTGAGTTGTCATGTTTAAATAGTTTAGAGCAGCACTTGATTGCATTACATATTCCCTTCATGAAAATGTTGGCATTGCCTAAAGGCGGGCAAAATGGAGTACATGGTCCTGTGACATGTGTTCCAGCTAACATTGTTCAGACTAGCAATGTGCTGCCCCGTTCCACTATGGAAGGGTCTTTGCTACCTGTAAAACTGAAACGTAAGCTAACTTACAAAGGGCATTACAGGTATCAGTATGTTGACACTATGCACATTAGGGAAGCCTTGCGGTATTTAAAACAGGCTAATGTGCATTATAAAGACATTGAGTTTAATGAGGAGTGGCTCAATGAATTAGGCAGACAACCAGATGTAGAGGATGTAGAAGTAGGTAGTGATGCTAGAGGAGGATGTAGTGAGGAAATGGCAGATGTTGAAGACCAGATTTTGCATGATGGACAGCAGGACTGTATGTTACAGGACACTTGCTCCATGGCTGTTGATGTTGAGGAGGAATCCCTAGATCAGTATTTTGATGATATGCTGAGCCAGGAGAAAAGACAGGAAAGATTGTGTGACACAGTAGAAAGTGGTGATGCAACTTTAGAGGGTGAAGATGAACTTTTGCATGATCGACAGCAGCACTGTATGTTCCAGGACACCTGTCTCTTGCCTGTTGATGTTGGTCAGGAAGCTCTGGATCAGTATTTTGACGATATACTGAATCTGGCTCCAGGAGAAGGGAACAGTCCTGTGAAAATGCTGTCTGATCTTGCAAATGAAGCCAAATGCTTCCCAGTGTTGTTCCCCCTGGGACACAACACCTATCATGAGAGTAGGCCATATCGTTTGACAATGTCACGATATCTTAACAATAGGATTCTACATGCTGATAGCAGGTTTGCTCAGAATGTAGAGTACATCTTTTTTGGTCAGTACATGTCTGAAATTCAACAGGTTGTGTCCAGTGTGTCGATTGCCTTACGAAAAGGAAAGGGAGACGGTACGACACAAAAGGTGAGCAACCGCTTGTTGAAAGATGACGAGTCTTTGAAGAAGCTGTTGCAGTATGATGAAGGGTATCGTTTTCTCAAACCGATCAGAGGTACCCCGTCTTTTTGGCAAGGAGTACAGCGTGACTTGATTGCTTGTGTTCGTCAGCTGGGTATTCCTACGTGGTTCTGTTCATTTTCTTCTGCTGATCTGCGGTGGACTAATCTTCTGCACAGTATTCTGAAGCAGGAAGGGAGAACTCAGACAGTAGAAAGTTTGGAGTGGGCAGACAGATGTGACCTGCTCCGACGTAATCCTGTCACTGCTGCCAGGATGTTTGATTTCCGCTGGCATGTTTTTCTGAATGAGGTTCTCAAGTCTCCATTGCATCCAATCGGTAAAATTATTGACTACTTTTACCGAGTGGAATTTCAGCAGCGAGGTTCGCCTCATGTTCATTGTCTGTTTTGGATTGAGAATGCCCCCAAGATAGACGAAAACACAGATGAAGAGGTAGTTCAGTTCATCGACAAGTATGTAACATGTGAACTACCTTCACAAGACGAAGGTTTACTTGACATTGTGACATCTGTGCAGCAACATTCAAAGAGGCATTCAAAGACGTGTAGGAAGAATAAAACTGTTTGTCGGTTCAACTTTCCCAGACCTGCTTCCTCACAGACATTTGTGTGCCGCACCACAGAAGATGAGGCATCCAAAAACATGTGCCAATGTAAGAATGTTGATGTCAACACAAATCAGGTAATATGCACATGTGGGAAACAGGGTCAGGACAAGCCTGAGAAGATGGATAAAGAGCTTGCCTCTAACATTTTGAAAGCTATCAAGAGTGCTCTGTCAAATGAGGACCTTACCTTTGATACCACAGAAAATTTGTTTCAATCTTTGGGTATCAATCAAGCCCTTTTTGAGGCTGCATACAAACGTTGTGCCAGAAAAACACACGTTGTTTTAAAAAGGCAGCCTAATGAAGTTTGGATTAATCAGTATAGTAAACCACTGCTAAAATGCTGGAATGCAAATTTGGACATCCAGTATGTGGTTGATGCATATGCCTGCATTGTCTACATCATTTCTTACATTTCCAAGGCAGAGCGGGAGATGGGATTGTTGTTGGCAAATGCCCAGAAAGAGGCTAGTAAAGGTAATGTCAGTGCAAAACAAGCATTGAAAAACTTGGGCAGTGTTTATCTTCACAACAGAGATGTGTGTGCTCAAGAGGCAGTTTATAGATTAACAAACATGCATCTCAGGGAAAATTCTAGGAACGTTGTGTTTGTCCCAACAGGGGAAAATGTTGTGAAAATGAGCCTGCCTATAAATGTGTTGAGGGAAAAAGCAACTGCAAATGAACTTACCACTTCAGACATGTGGATGACTAGTTTGGTTGAGCGTTACAAGAATCGACCAAACGACAGCACATTTAATAACATGTGCATAGCAACATTTGCTTCAGAATATCGTATTCTGACCAAAAATCAAAAATCCAAGAACCCAATTAAATTGAACAATAATTGCGGTTTTGTCACAAAAAGAACACGAACGCAACCGGCAGTTGTTCGTTATATGCGTGTTTCTGAGACCAAAAATTCAGAATTATTTCACATGTCTATTTTGCAGTTGTTTTTGCCCTATCGTGTAGACGAGCAGTTAAAGCCTCCAAATTTTGAATCGTTTGAACTGTTTTATGGTGATGGTCATGTTAGGTTGAGTGATGGGTCATTGCAGTCTGTCAAATCAGTGGTTGACCAAAACAGAGGCAGGTTTGAAAAAATAGACTCAGCAATATTGACTAATATCCAGGAATCAGTAGATCTCAGCGATGAATTTGAAGATGCCTGGGCTCAACTGTGCCCAGAGCAAGAGATCGAGCGAGCTGATAGCAATCAGGAACGGACAGAGAGCAGACAGGTTGTGGAGGAAAACGAAACCGAAAACATTCCAGATTTGGCAGTCACTAGTGAACAGGTTGCACATTTGGAAAAGAAAAGCAACATCATGTGCAGAAGTGACGGATTGGCTTTGATTAGGTCTTTGAATGAAACACAGCTGTCTATTTTCTATGAAATTCGTCAGTGGTGTTTGGCCAAGATCAACGGTCAAAACCCTGATCCCTTTCATGTGTTCATCACAGGTGGTGCAGGGACAGGGAAGAGTCATTTGATCAAGGCCATTCAATATGAGGCAACGAGGTTATTGTCACCAGTGTGTCGTCAACCTGACAACATTTGTGTCTTGTTAACCGCTCCCACTGGGATTGCTGCATACAATTTGCATGCATCAACTATACACAGCACGTTTAGCATTGGAAAGGATGTGCGCTTGCCATACATCCCTTTGGGTGAAGAGAAGCTCAATTCTTTGCGGGCTAAATATGTTGATTTGCAGATATTGATTATTGATGAGATATCAATGGTGGACCATAACCTCTTAGCTTATATTCACGGCAGATTGAGGCAAATTAAACAGACCGGTGACTATTCCCCATTTGGGAAAGTCAGCGTGATTGCTGTTGGAGATTTTTTCCAGCTTCCTCCAGTCCGAGGTAAACCTCTGTACATTGACAATGGACCCATCAACTTGTGGTCTAGTTTTAGTGTTGTTGAGCTGACTGAGATAGTCAGACAGAAGGATGGTGTTTTTGCACAGCTGTTGAACAGAGTTAGAACTCGTTCAAAGGGTACCCCCATGCTGCAGAGTGACGTAGACATTTTGAAAAATTGTGAAACCGGTGAAGTCAGCCCAGCTTTACACATTTTCCCAACAAATATGCAAGTAAATGGGCACAATACTCTGCAGTTAAGGGAGACCTGTCTCGACTATGTCGAGATAAATGCTAAAGATTACGTGAATAGCAAGAAAACAGGGAACCTTGAGCTGAAAGGTCGACATCATGCCAACACTTCTCACACGTGTTTGGCTGAGAAGTTGTTGCTTGGCAGGGATGCACGGGTGATGTTAATCAAAAATATCGATGTAATGGATGGTCTAGTGAATGGTGTTTGTGGCACTGTAACAGATATAATTAGGTCAGAGACTAGTGACTTTCCTCTTAAAATCTATGTGAAGTTTGATGACGAGCATGTGGGTGCACAGAGGAGGAAGGAGTCACCAAATGTTCCCATAGATTTAATTGGTTCTACAGCCATTGAACCAGAAGAGGAAAGGGCTACAAAAAATGGTGGCATGAGACGACAGTTTCCCCTTAAACTGGCATGGGCTGTTACAGTACACAAAGTTCAGGGTATTACTGTTGATGAAGCTGTGGTTTGTCTTGAGAGGGTATTTTCAGCTGGGCAAGCCTATGTTGCATTAAGTCGTGTTAGAAATTTGTCAGGATTGATAATTCAAGATTTCAAAGAGAAAGCAATATATTGCAAGGACGACATTAAGGATGCAATTCAGAATATGCCCAAATTCCCGATAGAAAATGTATTCACAGAACACAGATTGAGTACACAAACATTCACTGTGTTCTTGATGAATGTACAAAATTTAACTCTTCACCTTGCAGATTTGGCAACATGTACACAGCATTTGCAGCTTAACTGTATTGCTGTTACAGAAACATGGCTACCAGCTTCTCCACCAGCCCAAACACTAAACATTGATGGCTATACTTTTCATAGTTGTCCTCGCAGTTCGTCCTATTCTAGCAACAATCTGGCCTTAATTGCTTTGCAAGGACAACAACATGGTGGAGTGGGCATGTACACTTCAAACAGTGTGGCATATGAAAGACTCCAAATGCCTGATGTAAATTTAGAATGTTTAATTTTTAAATTCATTAGTTATGAGATATTGGTAGCCGTGATTTACAGACCACCTTCATATCCCATGTCTTTGTTTAAAGAACATCTCGGCAAATTAATTGATTGGCTCGATCCACAGTGTGAAACTATCACAATCATGGGAGATTTCAATGATGACATTTTAAAATCATCATCAATCTGCAAATTTGTAACTGACAGAGGCTTTGTTCAGGACGTCTCAGAACCAACCACAGAGAGAGGTACTTTAATAGATCATGTGTATTTAAAGTCCTCACAGTATGTTGTTGGGTCTGTTGTTTGTCCCACTTACTTTAGTGATCATGAGGGGATTTTGTGTACTTTGACGGTTGTAGATGATGATGATGAGGAAGATGAGGAACTGTAGTTATTTGTTTGTTACAGTTGTAAGATCATGTGTTATGTGCTTGATTTGATAAGAGGCTGAGAGAGGTACGGTAATTGTTAATGTGTATTTTAAAGTCCTCATGGTTTGTTAGTGGTAGATTTGTTGTCGTTGTTGCTGTTCATTTGTGCATTTGACTGGGTAACTGCATCAGTAGTGAAGTACCCTGACTTAGGTAGCCGCCGGGCAGAGTTGGAGAACTTGCCACTGTTTTATTTAGGAGGTAATCATGAGGAGGGGGCAGAAATTGGCTCGAATTAAGTCTTTGCACTTTGCAGAGCAAATTTGATCATGATAGTTTTGTTTGAGATTACTTGTTGTGTTGCTAGGATTCTTTGGATTCACATCACTGTGTATTGTTAGTGTTTGGACTATCAATGTAGTGGGTTTTTTAGGTGTTGGGGCTGTGTTTGTTTCTGTTGTGTTTTGCTGTTTGTGCCTGTTCCTATCCTGTTTCTCATAGGTGTTGCACATCTGATGAGTCCTTGTTGTGGTGTTCCAGGTCCAGGAAAGGTGAGTCAAACAGTGTAAGTATTTGTAACTTGTTTTATGGATAGGTTTCTTTTCCTGCATTACAACAGTATTCGAACATTTTCTATGACATAATAGCATTTTATGCAATGATGTCATAATATGCTGTTGTTAATGCAGGTTTTGCTTTTCCTTCTGTGTTGTGTCAAAAAGCAAAAGGCACTGGTGTTGGACTCCTGGTTTTACCAGGACGGGGTTCAATTCCCTGTGGTGCCCTGCTTACTGATTTGACATTTACATGAAGGGTAATTTTTAACCATTTGTCAGGTTTGGAAACTCTGGCACTTTTTATCGTTGAAGGTAGCAGTGAAAATATTTGTAAGAGCTGCAAGTGAATCTCATGCTTTTAGCTTTATTACTTCACCCCACCTCTTTCTGGTGGCCTACTTCCTGTTGGTAGGTTGTGGCTTGCAGGTGTGTTCAGGACGGGTGCCAGGCGAAATTAAAGTGCACTTCCTGTGTCAGATTACCTACTTCCTGTGTGCAGGTCATGGCTTGCAGACGTGTTCAGGGTGGGCCTTGGGCTCACATAATAAGTTTCGGGCCGATTGGTCAATGTTTGGAGAAGTTAAAGGGCACTTCCTGTTTCAGACGACCTTCTTCCTGTGTGCAGGTAATGTCTTGCAGACCTTTTCAGGGCTGGCCCTTGGTCTCACATATCAAGTTTCGGGCCGATTGGTCAATGTTTGGTGAAATTAAAGGGCACTTCCTGTTTCAGACGATCTACTTCCTGTATGCAGGTGATGTCTTGCAGATGTGTTCAGGGCGGGCCCATGATCTCAGAAATCAAGTTTCAGGTCGATTGGTAAATGTTTGGCAAATGACAGGGCACTTACTGTTTAGGGCGGCCTACTTCCTGTGTGCAGGTCATGGCTTGCAGACGTGTTCAGGGCAGGCCCTTGGTCTCACATATCAAGTTTCGGACCGATTGGTCAATGTTTGGTGACGTTAAAGGGCACTTCCTGTTTCCGACAATCTACTTCCTGTGTGCAGGTGATGTCTTGCAGATGTGTTTGGGGCGGGCCCATGATCTCACAAATCAAGTTTCAGGCCGATTGGTAAATGTTTGGCAAATGACAGGGCACTTCCTGTTTTGGGCAACCTACTTCCTGTGTGCAGGTCATGGCTTGCAGACGTGTTCAGGGCGGGCCCTTGGTCTCACATATCAAGTTTCGGGCCGATTGGTAAATGTTTGGTGAAGTTAAAGGGCACTTCCTGTTTCAGGCGCCCTACTTCCTGTGTGCAGGTGATGTCTTGCAGAAGTGTTCAGGGCTGGCCCTTGGTCTCACATATCAAGTTTCGGGCCGATTGGTCAATGTTTGGTGAAGTTAAAGGGTACTTCCTGTTTCAGACGATCTACTTCCTGTATGCAGGTGATGTCTTGCAGATGTGTTCAGGGCGGGCCCATGATCTCACAAATCAAGTTTCAGGTCGATTGGTAAATGTTTGGCAAATGACAGGGCACGTCCTGTTTCGGGCGACCTACTTCCTGTGTGCAGGTCATAGTTTGCAGACGTGTTCAGAGCAGGCCCTTGATCTCACATATCAAGTGTGGAGCCAATTGGTAAATGTATATGCGTTTTGAAGTGCACTTCCTGTTTCTGGCGACCTACTTCCTGTGTGCAGGTCATGGCTTGCAGACGTGTTCAGGGCGTGCCCTTGGTCTCACATATCAAGTTTTGGGCCGATTGGTCAATGTTTGAGGAAGTTAAAGGGCACTTCCTGTTTCAGACGATCTACTTCCTGTGTGCAGGTGATGTCTTGCAGATGTGTTCAGGGCGGGCCCATGATCTCACAAATCAAGTTTCAGGTCGATTGGTCAATGTTTGTCAAATGACAGGGCACTTCCTGTTTCGGGCGACCTACTTCCTGTGTGCAGGTCATACTTTCCAGACGTGTTCAGGGCGGGCCCTTGGTCTCACATAATAAGTTTCGGGCCGATTGGTCAATGTTTGGGGAAGTTAGAGGGCACTTCCTGTTTCAGAGGAACTACTTCCTGTGTGCAGGTGATGTCTTGCAGATTTGTTCAGGGTGGGCCCTTGGTCTCACATATCGAGTTTCGGGCCGATTGGTCAATGTTTGGCAAATGACAGGGCACTTCCTGTTTCGGGCGACCTACTTCCTGTGTGCAGGTCATACTTTGCAGAAGTGTTCAGGGCGGGCCCTTGGTGTCACATATTAAGTTTCGGGCCGATTGGTCAATGTTTGGTGAAGTTAAAGGGCACTCCTGTTTCAGAGGATCTACTTCCTGTGTGCAGGTGATGTCTTGCATATGTGTTCAGGGCGGGCACATGGTCTCACATATCAAGTTTTGGGTCAATCGGGAAATTTTTGGGCAATTTACAGGGCACTTCCTGTTTAGCGGCGAAACACGATAATCAAAATGGCCGACATCGCGTTGGGGTCAAGTTCTCATTCGTAGACGTATTCAGGGGCGGGGTCTGGTGTCACGTATGAAGTTTCGTGTGGATAGGCCAAAGTATGGCAAAGTTATAGCACACGTGTTGTTTCGTGGCGAGCCGCCGAAATTCGCCAAAATTCCGATGGCTGCCGTGGCCACGCCCCTTTGAATCTGCGAAAGTTTTCTATAACTTTTGATCTTGGATGGGTCTGGAACAATATGACGCGTTTTCCGCGTTGCTACGATGATCGCCCTCAGACAAGTTCGTTCAGTTACGAAACTTGTAAAACGCCAAGATGGACGCCAAATCCAAGATGGCCGACTTCCTGTTGAGTCGAGGTCATGGTGTCAAAAGGATTTTTTGTTCGGCTTGCGCCGAACAATCACACCTCCGAGTTTCAGGAAATTCGGTGAAACTAAATTTTGCCTGCTCCATAGGCCTGGACCTGTGGGGGCGCTACTGAGCCATTTTGCATTGGTTTTTCGCAATTCCACAATTTTATCGAATTTTTCGGCAGTTCTGGTGTGCGTGCCAATTTTCGTCCGTTTTCACGCTGGTTCAGGGGGTCAAATTCAAGATCCCGTGGAGAGAAAGAAAATAATAATAATAATTAAAGCTGCAAGCAGCGTTGTACGGGACCTCGCGGCCGCCACCCTCTACCGGCATGTCATGTATAACGTGGGCTCTGGCCGGGTTACTTATCTCGCATGTGAAGTTTAGTGCAGATTGGTCGACGTATGGCAATGTTACGGGTCACTTCCTGTCTGGGAAGACCTACTTCCTGTATGCAGGTCATGGTTTGCAAACATGTTAAGGGCGGGCCCTTGGTCTCACATATCAAGTTTTGGGCCGATTGGTCAATGTTTGGCGGAGTTAAAGGGCACTTCCTGTTTCGGGCGACCTACTTCCTGTGTGCAGGTGGTGTCTTGCAGATGTGTTCAGGGCAGGTCCTTGGTACCACGTATCAATTTTGGAGCCGATTGGTCAATGTATGGGCAAATGGCAGGGCACTTCCTGTTTCGGGCGACCTACTTCCTGTGTGCAGGTCATACTTTGCAGACGTGTTCAGGGCGGGCCCTTGGTGTCACATATGAAGTTTCGGGCCGATTGGTCAATGTTTGGTGAAGTTAAAGGGCACTTCCTGTTTCAGAGGATCAACTTCCTGTGTGCAGGTGATGTCTTGCATATGTGTTCAGGGCGGGCCCTTGGTGTCACATATGAAGTTTCGGGCCGATTGGTCAATGTTTGGTGAAGTTAAAGGGCACTTCCTGTTTCAGAGGATCTACTTCCTGTGTGCAGGTGATGTCTTGCATATGTGTTCAGGGCGGGCCCATGGTCTCACATATCAAGTTTTGGGCCAATCGGTAAATTTTTGGGCGAGTTACAGGGCACTTCCTGTTTAGCGGCGAATGCGATAATCAAAATGGCCGACATCGTGTTGGGGTCAAGTTCGCATTCGTAGACGTGTTCAGGGGCGGGGTCTCGAGTCACGTATGAAGTTTCGTGTGGATAGGCCAAAGTATGGCGAAGTTATAGCACACGTGTTGTTTCGTGGCGAGCCGCCGAAATTCGCCAAAATTCCGATGGCTGCCGTGGCCACGCCCCTTTGAATCTGCGAAAGTTTTCTATAACTTTAGATCTTGGATGGGTCTGGAACAATTTGACGCGTTTTCCGCGTCGCTACGATGAACGCCCTTTGACAAGTTCGTTCAGTTACGAAACTTGTAAAACGCCAAGATGGACGCCAAATCCAAGATGGCCGACTTCCTGTTGAGTCGAGGTCTTGGTGTCAAAAGGATTTTTTGTTCGTCTTGCGCCGAACAATCGCCCCTCCAAATTTGGGGAAATTCGGTGAAACTAAATTTTGCCTGCTCCATAGGCAGTGACCTGTGGGGGCGCTACTGAGCCACTTTGCATTGTTTTTTCGCAATTACACTATTTTATCGAATTTTTCGGCAGTTCTGGTGTGCGTGCCAATTTTCGTCCGTTTTCACGCAGGTTCAGGGGGTCAAATTCAAGATCCCGTGGAGAGAAAGAAAATAATAATAATAATAATAATAATAATTCCTAGAATAACAATATGTCCTCGCCCACTGCGTGGGCTCGGACCCTCCGCGCACTGTGTGAGTGCTTGGTCCTCGGTCCTTGCACACTACTGTGTTTGTGCACGGTCCTAGGTCCTTGCACACTGCTGTGTGAGTGCGCGGTTTATGTTGCTCGAATTACAATAGGTCCTCGCACACTGTGTGAGTGCTCGGTCCCTAATAATAATAATTAAAGCTGCAAGCAGCGTTGTACGGGACCTCGCGGCCGCCACCCTCTACCGGCATGTCATGTATAACGTGGGCTCTGGCCGGGTTACTTATCTCGCATGTGAAGTTTAGTGCAGATTGGTCGACGTATGGCAATGTTACGGGTCACTTCCTGTCTGGGAGACCTACTTCCTGTGTGCAGATCATGGTTTGCAAACATGTTCAGGGCAGGCCCATGGTCTCACATATCAAGTTTTGGGCCGATTGGTCAATGTTTGGTGAAATTAAAGGGCATTTCCTGTTTCAGACAACCTACTTCCTGTGTGCAGGTGATGTCTTGCAGATGTGTTCAGGGCAGGCCCATGGTCTCACATATCAAGTTTTGGGCCGATTGGTCAATGTTTGGCGGAGTTAAAGGGCACTTCCTGTTTCAGGCGCCCTACTTCCTGTGTGCAGGTGATGTCTTGCAGATGTGTTCAGGGCAGGCCCTTGGTACCACGTATCAATTTTGGAGCCGATTGGTCAATGTACGGGCAAATCACAGGGCACTTCCTGTTTCAGGCACCCTACTTCCTGTGTGCAGGTGATGTCTTGCAGATGTGTTCAGGGCGGGCCCATGATCTCACATATCAAGTTTCAGGTCGATTGGTCAATGTACGGGCAAATGACAGGGCACTTCCTGTTAGGGTGACCTACTTCCTGTGTGCAGGTCATGTCTTGCAGACGTGTTCAGGGTGGGCCCTTGGTCTCACATAACAAGTTTTGGGCCAATCGGTAAATTTTTGGTGAAGTTACAGGGCACTTCCTGTTTAGCGGCGAAACGCGCAAATATATATTAAATAACTCTGTGTGTGTTTTCATTTTCATATGACTTGTATTTTTTCTTAAAATCACCTCAAAGCGCAGAGAGTTCTGGTCACAGCTCCCATAGACTCCCATGTTAAAAGTCTGCTTGAGAGTTTGGCAAAAAATCAACCCGAGGGTGATTTTAAAACTGTGATTTCTCTTTCAAATCACGCCAATTTGTCAAACATTTAAATGTGGGAGTTGCTAAAAGCCTCCTGACGCTCACAAACCAAAATTTTTATCACTATCATCAACTGTTCTTGAAATATGACAACTTTAAAACATGCTGTTTTTTCTGCTTCTCAGAGGTTTGGGAGAACTGCAGGTGTGTGTGTGTAATTGTCTCCCTGTATGTGTGTGGCAGAGGGTGTGGTGTTCAAATCATCACAACACCACAGTGTCACACTGTGATTGGTCAAGGCTTGAAGCTTCTAGCAGTTTCTGTGAAAGTTAGGCAGAGGTATGTGCGTGTGTGAGTGGCAGAGGGTGTGGTGTTCAATCTTCACTCTGTGTGTGTGTGTGTGGCAGAGGGTGTGGTGTTCAAATCAAAACAACACCACAGTGTCCCACTGTGATTGGTCAAGGCTTGAAGCTTCTAGAAGTTTCTGTGAAAGTTAGGCAGAGGTATGTGTGTGTGTGTGTGTGTGTGTGTGTAATTGGCTCTGTGTGTGTGTGCTGCAGAGGGTGTGGCATTCAATCTTCACTCTCTCTGTATGTGTGTGGCAGAGGGTGTGGTGCTCAATCATCACACCACCACAGTGTCACACTGTGATTGGTCAATGCTTGAAGCTCCCGCCTCCCTACTATAAATAACCTGGACCCCCCTCGACTGCAGACCCTTGCTCTACCAGATTCTGTGAAAGGCATTGAATTTGTTGGATTACTTTGTTCGAGACTTTGGAATACCTTTTTGGACCATTTCATCATATCTACTTCGTTTGAGGACATTACAGGATCTATTGACGACTTTCTTCAGCTCAACAACTGGTGAGTTATCTTATTTAATAAGTAATTTGGTTTTGTGTGTGTGCGCGTGTGTGCGTGTGAGAGTAATGTGCTTTAATGTGGCTGTTTCATTTGAAAATAGTGTAATATTGTGTGTGAAGTAGCTGCTTTTCAGTTTAATGTGTGTGTTATGGAATTGTAATCCGACTTTATCTTAAATTCGTGATAGAGTCAGACTTTGGTGTGTGTGTGGTTTTTTTTTTCGCTTTGCGGGCTTCATTTTTGTATGCGTGTGTGTGCGTGTGTGTGTGAAATGCACTTTTAATGTGGCTGTTTCATTTGAAAATAGTGTAATATTGTGTGTGAAGTAGCTGCTTTTCAGTTTAATGTGTGTGTTATGGAATTGTAATCCGACTTTATCTTAAATTCGTGATAGAGTCAGACTTTGGTGTGTGTGTGGTTTTTTTTTTCGCTTTGCGGGCTTCATTTTTGTATGTGTGTGTGCGTGTGTGAAATGCACTTTTAATGTGGCTGTTTCATTTGAAAATAGTGTAATATTGTGTGTGAAGTAGCTGCTTTTCAGTTTAATGTGTGGGTTATGGAATTGTAATCCGACTTTATCTTAAATTCGTGATAGAGTCAGACTTTGGTGTGTGTGTGGTTTTTTTTTTCGCTTTGCGGGCTTCGTTTTTGTATGTGTGTGTGCGTGTGTGAAATGCACTTTTAATGTGGCTGTTTCATTTGAAAATAGTGTAATATTGTGTGTGAAGTAGCTGCTTTTCAGTTTAATGTGTGGGTTATGGAATTGTAATCCGACTTTATCTTAAATTCGTGATAGAGTCAGACTTTGGTGTGTGTGTGGTTTTTTTTTCGCTTTGCGGGCTTCGTTTTTGTATGCGTGTGTGTGCGTGCTTGTGTGAAATGCACTTTTAATGTGGCTGTTTCATTTGAAAATAGTGTAATATTGTGTGTGAAGTAGCTGCTTTTCAGTTTAATGTGTGTGTTATGGAATTGTAATCCGACTTTATCTTAAATTCGTGATAGAGTCAGACTTTGGTGTGTGTGTGGTTTTTTTTTTCGCTTTGCGGGCTTCGTTTTTGTATGTGTGTGTGCGTGTGTGAAATGCACTTTTAATGTGGCTGTTTCATTTGAAAATAGTGTAATATTGTGTGTGAAGTAGCTGCTTTTCAGTTTAATGTGTGTGTTATGGAATTGTAATCCGACTTTATCTTAAATTCGTGATAGAGTCAGACTTTGGTGTGTGTGTGTTTTTTTTTTCGCTTCGCTGGCTTCGTTTGTGTATGTGTGTGTGCGTGCTTGTGTGAAATGCACTTTTAATGTGGCCGTTTCATTTGAAATTGTTTTAATATTGTGTGTGAAGTAGCTGCTTTTCAGTTTAATGTGTGTGTTATGGAATTGTAATCCGACTTTATCTCAAATTCGTGATAGAGTCAGACTTTGGTGTGTGTGTGTTTTTTTTTTCGCTTCGCGGGCTTCGTTTTTGTGTGTGTGTGCGTGTGTGTGTGAAATGCACTTTTAATGTGGCCGTTTCATTTGAAATTGTTTTAATATTGTGTGTGAAGTAGCTGCTTTTCAGTTTAATGTGTGTGTTATGGAATTGTAATCCGACTTTATCTCAAATTCGTGATAGAGTCAGACTTTGGTGTGTGTGTGTGTTTTTTTTTTTTTGCTTCGCGGGCTTCGTTTTTGGATGCGTGTGTGTGAGTGCGTGTGTGAAATGCACTTTTAATGTGGCTGTTTCATTTGAAAATAGTGTAATATTGTGTGTGAAGTAGCTGCTTTTCAGTTTAATGTGTGTGTTATGGAATTGTAATCCGACTTTATCTTAAATTCGTGATAGAGTCAGACTTTGGTGTGTGTGTGTTTTTTTTTTCGCTTCGCAGGCTTTGTTTTTGTATGCGTGTGTGAAATGCACTTTTAATGTGGCTGTTTCATTTGAAAATAGTGTAATATTGTGTGTGAAGTAGCTGCTTTTCAGTTTAATGTGTGTGTTATGGAATTGTAATCCGACTTTATGTTAAATTCGTGATAGAGTCAGACTTTGGTGTGTGTGTGGTTTTTTTTTTCACTTCACGGGCTTCGTTTTTGTGTGTGTGTGCGTGTGTGTGAAATGCACTTTTAATGTGGCCGTTTCATTTGAAATTGTTTTAATATTGTGTGTGAAGTAGCTGCTTTTCAGTTTAATGTGTGTGTTATGGAATTTTAATCCGACTTTATCTTAAATTCGTGATAGAGTCAGACTTTGGTGTGTGTGTGTTTTTTTTCGCTTTGCGGGCTTCGTTTTTGTATGCGTGTGTGTGCGTGCGTATGTGAAATGCACTTTTAATGTGGCCGTTTCATTTGAAAATAGTGTAATATTGTGTGTGAAGTAGCTGCTTTTCAGTTTAATGTGTGTGTTATGGAATTGTAATCCGACTTTATCTTAAATTCGTGATAGAGTCAGACTTTGGTGTGTGTGTGTGTTTTTTTTTTTCGCTTCGCTGGCTTCGTTTGTGTATGCGTGTGTGTGCGTGCTTGTGTGAAATGCACTTTTAATGTGGCCGTTTCATTTGAAATTGTTTTAATATTGTGTGGGAAGTAGCTGCTTTTCAGTTTAATGTGTGTGTTATGGAATTGTAATCCGACTTTATCTTAAATTCGTGATAGAGTCAGACTTTGGTGTGTGTGTGGTTTTTTTTTCGCTTTGCGGGCTTCGTTTTTGTATGCGTGTGTGTGCGTGCTTGTGTGAAATGCACTTTTAATGTGGCTGTTTCATTTGAAAATAGTGTAATATTGTGTGTGAAGTAGCTGCTTTTCAGTTTAATGTGTGTGTTATGGAATTGTAATCCGACTTTATCTTAAATTCGTGATAGAGTCAGACTTTGGTGTGTGTGTGGTTTTTTTTTTCGCTTTGCGGGCTTCGTTTTTGTATGTGTGTGTGCGTGTGTGAAATGCACTTTTAATGTGGCTGTTTCATTTGAAAATAGTGTAATATTGTGTGTGAAGTAGCTGCTTTTCAGTTTAATGTGTGTGTTATGGAATTGTAATCCGACTTTATCTTAAATTCGTGATAGAGTCAGACTTTGGTGTGTGTGTGTTTTTTTTTTCGCTTCGCTGGCTTCGTTTGTGTATGTGTGTGTGCGTGCTTGTGTGAAATGCACTTTTAATGTGGCCGTTTCATTTGAAATTGTTTTAATATTGTGTGTGAAGTAGCTGCTTTTCAGTTTAATGTGTGTGTTATGGAATTGTAATCCGACTTTATCTCAAATTCGTGATAGAGTCAGACTTTGGTGTGTGTGTGTGTTTTTTTTTTTTTGCTTCGCGGGCTTCGTTTTTGGATGCGTGTGTGTGAGTGCGTGTGTGAAATGCACTTTTAATGTGGCTGTTTCATTTGAAAATAGTGTAATATTGTGTGTGAAGTAGCTGCTTTTCAGTTTAATGTGTGTGTTATGGAATTGTAATCCGACTTTATCTTAAATTCGTGATAGAGTCAGACTTTGGTGTGTGTGTGTTTTTTTTTTCGCTTCGCAGGCTTCGTTTTTGTATGCGTGTGTGAAATGCACTTTTAATGTGGCTGTTTCATTTGAAAATAGTGTAATATTGTGTGTGAAGTAGCTGCTTTTCAGTTTAATGTGTGTGTTATGGAATTGTAATCCGACTTTATGTTAAATTCGTGATAGAGTCAGACTTTGGTGTGTGTGTGGTTTTTTTTTTCACTTCACGGGCTTCGTTTTTGTGTGTGTGTGCGTGTGTGTGAAATGCACTTTTAATGTGGCCGTTTCATTTGAAATTGTTTTAATATTGTGTGTGAAGTAGCTGCTTTTCAGTTTAATGTGTGTGTTATGGAATTTTAATCCGACTTTATCTTAAATTCGTGATAGAGTCAGACTTTGGTGTGTGTGTGTTTTTTTTCGCTTTGCGGGCTTCGTTTTTGTATGCGTGTGTGTGCGTGCGTATGTGAAATGCACTTTTAATGTGGCCGTTTCATTTGAAAATAGTGTAATATTGTGTGTGAAGTAGCTGCTTTTCAGTTTAATGTGTGTGTTATGGAATTGTAATCCGACTTTATCTTAAATTCGTGATAGAGTCAGACTTTGGTGTGTGTGTGTGTTTTTTTTTTTCGCTTCGCTGGCTTCGTTTGTGTATGCGTGTGTGTGCGTGCTTGTGTGAAATGCACTTTTAATGTGGCCGTTTCATTTGAAATTGTTTTAATATTGTGTGGGAAGTAGCTGCTTTTCAGTTTAATGTGTGTGTTATGGAATTGTAATCCGACTTTATCTTAAATTCGTGATAGAGTCAGACTTTGGTGTGTGTGTGTTTTTTTTTTCGCTTCGCGGGCTTCGTTTTTGTATGCGTGTGTGAAATGCACTTTTAATGTGGCTGTTTCATTTGAAAATAGTGTAATATTGTGTGTGAAGTAGCTGCTTTTCAGTTTAATGTGTGTGTTATGGAATTGTAATCCGACTTTATGTTAAATTCGTGATAGAGTCAGACTTTGGTGTGTGTGTGGTTTTTTTTTTCACTTCACGGGCTTCGTTTTTGTGTGTGTGTGCGTGTGTGTGTGAAATGCACTTTTAATGTGGCCGTTTCATTTGAAATTGTTTTAATATTGTGTGTGAAGTAGCTGCTTTTCAGTTTAATGTGTGTGTTATGGAATTTTAATCCGACTTTATCTTAAATTCGTGATAGAGTCAGACTTTGGTGTGTGTGTGTTTTTTTTTTTCACTTCACGGGCTTCGTTTTTGTGTGTGTGTGCGTGTGTGTGTGAAATGCACTTTTAATGTGGCCGTTTCATTTGAAATTGTTTAAATATTGTTGGGGGAAGTAGCTGCTTTTCAGTTTAATGTGTGTTTGTTGAATTTTAATCCGAGTTTATCTTAAAGTCGTGGTTGGGATTTTTTCTTTTCTTTTCAATTTTAATCACAGTGTTAGAAAGGCTTCTTAAGTTTTAGTTAATTAGTATTGTTATTTTTGTCTTTAATACTCTCCATCCCAGTAGAGTGCGTCTGTGTTACTTTAAGCGCGCATAGCATTCCGGTTCAGTAGTCTCAGCAGCGCAGCTTTACTTTAATCACTCGCTGATGCTCATCATGCAGCGCTGCCGTGTCAGTGTGCGTCACTGCTGAATGTAAGTTTATTATTTCAGTTCAACAACGGGTGTGATCTCATTTTTATGTATATTTCATTTTTTACTGTTACTGTCAAGGGCTTATTGGGATGTGAACCTGTTGAGAGATTTACTTCTGTTAGTTTCTGTTGTGACTCTATTACCTTTCATCATAATCTCTCTGTGATTTAACTCGCTGGCTTCAATTGACTGCTATAGATGTCAATTCACTGCGTTGAAAATGGCTGACAGCCAATGATTAATGTATCCGCGGGAGTTATTGTGGCCGAGGTGCACTTTATGCATGTAAACTCCTATGTCGCGTCAGTCCGATGGTCCGTCCAGACATGTGCGTTCACGGGCGCCACCATTGCGGCTGGTTAACAGCGCGTTGTGGCGAGCATAGACATATATAGTAGACACCGCATTTAGAGCTGAATCGTATGTTTCAGTATGAGTTGAGTACTTTTACTTTGTAGTGTATTTTAATTATGATGTGTTTAAGGGTTTTTTGTAATTGGGGTGCATTTAAGTACTTTTACATTGCAGTGTATTTAAACTGTGGTGCGTTTAAGTACTTTTACATGATAGTGTATTTTAATTATGATGTGTTTAAGGGTTTTTTTGTAATTGGGGTGCATTTAAGTACTTTTACATTGCAGTGTATTTAAACTGTGGTGTGTTTAAGTACTTTTACATGATAGTGTATTTGAACTGTGGTGCATTTAGGTACTTTTATTTTATAGTTTTAAAACGAAACCGATCCTTAAAACTGCAGACAGTGTACAATGACCAGAGGAATCCTTATAGTTTTCCAAAATCGAAAACTAATGTTTTTGTAGTGCCAGGAGTCAAAGGCCAGTGATTTTTATTTTTTTTTTTAATTGAAGTTATATTAATTAAATTCTTATGTGCTTGTTCTTGTCAGGGTAGCGATCATCACAGCACAGACTGATACTTCGGAGCTCAGAGAAACAGGTACAAGTACATTTAATACAACTTTTTGCTATTAGATTCTTGTTACACCTTTTTGTTTGAGCTTCTGTCTCGTAGGTTAGGTGGAGATGCCTCGTCTGAAGGGCCACAACCGCTCCAAGGCGGCCAGGGCGAGGATGGAGGTCCGCCTTTCTGGACCAGTGGTTGACACCTGTCCACGTATGTAGCCATCTAATTTTTTATTATTCATTTATTTATTTATTTATTCATTAATTCATTTATTTTTATAATGTGTGAGGAAAATTGATTTATTTATTTGCATCCATACATGAATGAGCTCTTGTTTTAATATTTTTAAGTCGTAACGTGTGTTTATATGTCTATTTAACAAGGCCGTGGTACAGGTCGTCGCCATGCCGCGAGGAGATGGCCAGTTTCGTCCCTCACCGGCAGGAGCCACAAGCTGGTCATCCCGGCCGAATCACCCGACAAGAAGGTATTGTTGCGGTAACATTTACCAACATGATACTTGATCTGAGAAATTATTTCAATTTCATTCTTTTATAAAATATTTTTGTGTTTTCAGTTTGTTTTTCTTGTCGGGGACTCCCACCTGAGGGCCATCGTCGATGGCTTTGTGAAGATGCCGGAGAGGGGCATTTCGTTTGGTGCCATGTCGACGCCTGGAGCCTGTGCCAGGGACCTGAGGACTGAGTTGGTGAGTGCGGTCCTCCCTAGGACACCTGACCTTGTTTGTCTTCTCGCCCCCAGCAACAACCTGACTGCGAGCAGGACCGTGGACGAGGCCGGGGTCGACTTCGAGAGGCTCCTTGCCAGCGCTTGCGCTCGGTGGCCGAAGGTAAAATTATTTTAATATTGTTATTTCCTATTCACTATACGGAATGAATTAATGTGGTTTTATGGGATGTTGCAGAAGAATATTTATATAAATAAACAAACTTTTATTATGTAGGTGTTTGTCCTGGACTTCCCTCCACGCCTGACCGTTGACGCAGGTCTCCAGGAACTCTTTCGTCAGGAGTTTCATCGCGTGGCAGCACGCAAGGGTATGTCTTGAATTAAATATGTAATTCAGTTCAAGTGAAGTTGCATGTATAATGAATTGTCTCTTATTGCATGCTTGAAATTATGATTTTCATCACATTATAATAACAGCTTTGATTTATGAAGCGCCTTTCGTGGAACCCAAGGTCACTGTACAAGTAGAAAAGAGACAAATCAGAACAAAACACAAGTGTCGCTTCAACACTGAATGAAATGACTCCACAGTTGGAGCATGGCAAGTAGCCCTGTTGCCAAAGTTTTGCCTGCAGGTGTGGAGAGGAGAGTGACGGTTGACATTGAGGTTGGAGAGATTATGTGCTGCAAGGGAATGGAGAGACTTGTAGCTGAGCAGGAGAAGCTTCAAGACGATCCTAAATTAAAAAATAAATGGATATGTTCAATTCATGTTGTTGTGTTTTTTTTTTTGTTTTTTTTTTTTTTTAGGTGTGAGGTACTACTCCCTTGTGGAGTATTTTCCTCTTCATCGCCTTGATCTGTGGAGTTGGGATGGCGTAAGTTAATATCACAAAGCTTATTGTCCAGGCAAATTATATTTGACAATAAAGTCTAATTTGTAAATTTGTGTTTATGCTCTATATTTTTGCAGGTGCACCTGAGCGAAAGACCAGGAATGGAGCTCCTGGCGGACGTGGTGTGGGAAATCTCAGATCGGCTGCTGGAGACAGCTGCTGAGGTGGAGGTTCGTCCCAGCACTCCGCCACCCACTCCATCTCCTCCTCCACGCCCAGGTCCCAGAGTTGTTGTGAGGGGAAAGATCCGCTCCCCTCGTCCAGCACGCAACCCATTGGATTGGACGCTGGTTGGACCACGCAAGAAGGTAAATGAGTTGAATACTTTTTGGTTTTGTTTTGAGAAACATTTCTCATTTTATTGCAGTAATGGTCAAAATGTACATATTTATCTAATACAATCTAAACTGTTTGTCATTACAGAGGAGCTCCCCAGTGCCACTGTCTCCTGATGCTCCCAAGAGGGGGATGATTCAGCTTAAGGTTTGCTTGTTTTATTTTGCTTGCCTATATTCAGCTATCAAGTAATATTTGTAATTAATAATCAATAGGATTATTTATTGAGTATATCACTGTTTACGTTTTGCCTTTGTCTCACAAGGAGTGTTGCATCCCGCTTACACCTGTGTGGTTCAGCCCAGCCATTCTGGAGTCCATGAACCAGGTCCGTCCGGCTGACCTTGGTGACCCTGTGGATCATCCAGCTGTCCAAAAGCAACGAATGGTAATTTGATGCCAGTTGTGTCTATTGACTGATGATTTCCTTTTAAAGGGTAACTGTCACGACAGCAAAAGCTATACCTTTATAACGTTTCACTTTTCCTACATAAGAAGGTGGATCGTCGCCGCAGGGCTCTTGCTCCCAAGAAGACCCGGGAGAGGCAGCAGGTCTGACAAGCATCTTTTATTTTGTAGAGAAATAAAGTCTGGAAAAACATACAACTCATTCAGCTACCTTATTCGTTTTTGGTTTTTTTCCCAAGGTGGAGCTAGAGGAGGAGTGGCCCTTACCTACAAGGGCTGTGGTGGTAAGGAAATTATGTTTTTAAACACCATTTCATTGTGTTTTTCTATTATTATTATTCTGAACTTGATATTTTTTGCTGATAAATACAGTATATTAATTATATTAGGTCACTTCTGTCCATGATTGTCCAATGCATGTCTTTGTCTTTTTAATGGCCATAACTAAAAAGTAAGACTGCTGTAAAAATTGAAATTTGTTTTTCTGTCATTAGAAAGTGGTGGAGCGACGCAGGAGAACTACTGCTTCCCGCAGGCCTCTGGCACAGAAGCAGGTTTGTCATTTTCTTTTTATTGTCCAACATTTAAGGTATTTGAAATTACTTGTCTTGAGTAGAAGAGCTTTTTTAGTAGTAATAATGAAAGTACATGTGACTTTTTTCACACTGTTGTATTGTTTTTTTTCCTAGGTGGAGGCAGCACCGCGTGTGGGGGAGGAGTCTGTGGAGCCATTTCATGCCATGGATGTGGTAGTGGAGGAGGAGGGTCAGCACACACAAAGATCCAGCAAAGGTCAGAGTGATGCTTTTCTTCCTTACCCGTCCACAGATGTGAATGAGCCCAGTACTTCTGTTGGGGCTCCAGTTCAGACTCAGGTTCAGGTTGAGGTTGAGGTTCAGGTTCAGGTTCAGGCTCAGGTTGACTGTGATGGTGCAACTGAGCCAGAGGATCACAGTCCTCCCAGGGTGGATGGTCATGCAGTACAAGGATCATTTCATCAGGGGGAGGGTCTGTTTGAATTTGCAGGAGTACAGTGTATGGCTGTGGCTTTAGTAAGCCTTGCCAAACACACAGACAGCACTGTGTTTTCCTGGCAAACTCGAGATGTGGACACTGTTCTCCTTTTGGGGGACGAGTTGTACACATCATTGCGAGAAGGCAACGTGATCAGTGCGGGGTATGAAATTTTGTGTGTTTCAGAGCTGCCCAAACAGTGGGTGATTGATGGGCAGACCTGTTACTTTGAATATCCCGAAGTGGCCAGTGGAGCTTTAGGTGGGGTTGATGTGTCCCTGATCGAGGGTGGTCATTGTCACACTCTTGAAAAGGGACTGGAAAAGATGTTTGCTACGTATGACACATGTCTTCTGACAGTGTGTGGCAGTACGTATGCAATCATTAGTCAGAATGGCCACTATGCGTTTGTTGATTCCCATTCGCGTGATGCTGCTGGAATGCCAGACATTTCTGGGTGTGGACAAAGCATTGTGTCCTATTTCAGCAGTCTTGAAGGTGTTCAAGATCACATCTGTGCTTTGGCTGAAGCCCTTGGTTTAAGCAACAGTGCATTTGAGATTGCCAGTGTTACGGTGAGTTACACAGCCCCAGTCAGAAGCAGTGATAGGTGTGTCACTGTGGATGATTCCGATGTTGAATGTGTTGGTGATGTGAATCCTAAACAGCTCCAGTTTAATCCCATTGGCAAATATGTTGCCCAGGCTGTATGTAGACAGCTGAATGTGGATTATGAGAAACTCCTTGCACCAGTGTCTACATCAGTTGGTCCGTTGGGGAGTCCATGTAGGACTGAGAGCATTGTGGCTGATGGGAACTGTTTCTTCAGAGCAGTGTCCCAAGCTGTGAGTGGTTCACAGAAAAGCCACAAGAAGATCCGAAATGCTGCTGTGAAGCAGCTACAATCGGACTCGGTTGAATACGAGAATATCTTAAGAGATGAGTATTCTTCGATTGCACAGTACCTTCAGGACAGTAGGATGCAGTATGCTGGAAGCTGGGCTACTGAGGTTGAGATTCAAGCCACGGCAGATTATTTAGGTGTGAATATCTTCACATGTCACAATGGCCGGTGGCTTGAATATACTTGCAGTAGTTGCATTTCTTCAGAGTGCATCTACTTGGAAAATAAAAGTGGCAACCACTATGACGTTGTTGTTTGTGTTCATGTGCCTGAACAACAGAGTTGCTATGGTCATTGCAAAAACGCTGTGTCTTTTTCCAAAGTGTACAATCTTAGACAGAGTACCAAAACATTTTCATGTCCGGTAGAAACAGAAAGTGTAGAAAATATTGGCATTTGTGTTTCAAAGTACATAAACAGGAAAAAAACAACCCAAAAGAAAGTCCAATATCATGAAAATGTTTTACATAGGGTGAAAGTAAATGATAAAATTAAAAGGAAGTATCGGGAAAATGTTTCACATAGAGAGAGAGATATTCAAAGACTCAAGAAGAAATATCATGAAAATGAAGCACACAGGGCGACTTTAAAATCCATGAGCAAAGAAAAATATAGTAAAGATGAAAAGCACAGGGACACTTTAAAGGCCCTGAGCAAACAGAAATACAGCAAAGATGAAGAGCACAGGAAGACTGTAAAAGCCCTGAGCAAACAGAAATACAGCAAAGATGAAGAGCACAGGAAGACTGTAAAAGCCCTGAGCAAACAGAAATACAGCAAAGATGAAGAGCACAGGAAGACTGTAAAAGCCCTGAGCAAACAGAAATACAGTAAATATGAAGAGCACAGGAAGACTGTAAAAGCCCTGAGCAAACAGAAATACAGTAAAGATGAAGCGCACAGGAAGACTGTAAAAGCCCTGAGCAAACAGAAATACAGCAAAGATGAAGAGCACAGACACAATGTAAAGGCCATGAGCAAACAAAAATACTGTAGAGATGAAAAGCACAGGCAGAACGTAAAAGCCATGAGTACACGGAAGTACCATGGAAATCATGAGCATAGGAGGCGTGTTGCAGCATGTAACAGGAAGAGGATGCAAGAAATTAAAGAAAAGTCAAAGCATTTTGATTTTCTGATGGAGAAATTTTTGGACAAAGTCAGAGACGGTCCAGATTTCGTGTGTTGCGTCTGCCATAGATTGTCGTTTAGACATCAGGTTCTAAATTGTAGGATAGATGATTACAGTAAGAGTAAAAACTCAGCTGCAATTGCCAAGAAATGCATAACAGAAGATTATTTACATCATTGTAATGATGAGTGTGTGATGCCATGTCACTGGGTGGATACAGCTAAAGGTCAGCTATGGATTTGTTACGCATGTCATGGTAAGGTTAACAGAGGTGAAATGCCACCGGAAAGTGTAACAAATAGGTTAGAGGTTCATCCTGTTCCATCTGAGTTGTCATGTTTAAATAGTTTAGAGCAGCACTTGATTGCATTACATATTCCCTTCATGAAAATGTTGGCATTGCCTAAAGGCGGGCAAAATGGAGTACATGGTCCTGTGACATGTGTTCCAGCTAACATTGTTCAGACTAGCAATGTGCTGCCCCGTTCCACTATGGAAGGGTCTTTGCTACCTGTAAAACTGAAACGTAAGCTAACTTACAAAGGGCATTACAGGTATCAGTATGTTGACACTATGCACATTAGGGAAGCCTTGCGGTATTTAAAACAGGCTAATGTGCATTATAAAGACATTGAGTTTAATGAGGAGTGGCTCAATGAATTAGGCAGACAACCAGATGTAGAGGATGTAGAAGTAGGTAGTGATGCTAGAGGAGGATGTAGTGAGGAAATGGCAGATGTTGAAGACCAGATTTTGCATGATGGACAGCAGGACTGTATGTTACAGGACACTTGCTCCATGGCTGTTGATGTTGAGGAGGAATCCCTAGATCAGTATTTTGATGATATGCTGAGCCAGGAGAAAAGACAGGAAAGATTGTGTGACACAGTAGAAAGTGGTGATGCAACTTTAGAGGGTGAAGATGAACTTTTGCATGATCGACAGCAGCACTGTATGTTCCAGGACACCTGTCTCTTGCCTGTTGATGTTGGTCAGGAAGCTCTGGATCAGTATTTTGACGATATACTGAATCTGGCTCCAGGAGAAGGGAACAGTCCTGTGAAAATGCTGTCTGATCTTGCAAATGAAGCCAAATGCTTCCCAGTGTTGTTCCCCCTGGGACACAACACCTATCATGAGAGTAGGCCATATCGTTTGACAATGTCACGATATCTTAACAATAGGATTCTACATGCTGATAGCAGGTTTGCTCAGAATGTAGAGTACATCTTTTTTGGTCAGTACATGTCTGAAATTCAACAGGTTGTGTCCAGTGTGTCGATTGCCTTACGAAAAGGAAAGGGAGACGGTACGACACAAAAGGTGAGCAACCGCTTGTTGAAAGATGACGAGTCTTTGAAGAAGCTGTTGCAGTATGATGAAGGGTATCGTTTTCTCAAACCGATCAGAGGTACCCCGTCTTTTTGGCAAGGAGTACAGCGTGACTTGATTGCTTGTGTTCGTCAGCTGGGTATTCCTACGTGGTTCTGTTCATTTTCTTCTGCTGATCTGCGGTGGACTAATCTTCTGCACAGTATTCTGAAGCAGGAAGGGAGAACTCAGACAGTAGAAAGTTTGGAGTGGGCAGACAGATGTGACCTGCTCCGACGTAATCCTGTCACTGCTGCCAGGATGTTTGATTTCCGCTGGCATGTTTTTCTGAATGAGGTTCTCAAGTCTCCATTGCATCCAATCGGTAAAATTATTGACTACTTTTACCGAGTGGAATTTCAGCAGCGAGGTTCGCCTCATGTTCATTGTCTGTTTTGGATTGAGAATGCCCCCAAGATAGACGAAAACACAGATGAAGAGGTAGTTCAGTTCATCGACAAGTATGTAACATGTGAACTACCTTCACAAGACGAAGGTTTACTTGACATTGTGACATCTGTGCAGCAACATTCAAAGAGGCATTCAAAGACGTGTAGGAAGAATAAAACTGTTTGTCGGTTCAACTTTCCCAGACCTGCTTCCTCACAGACATTTGTGTGCCGCACCACAGAAGATGAGGCATCCAAAAACATGTGCCAATGTAAGAATGTTGATGTCAACACAAATCAGGTAATATGCACATGTGGGAAACAGGGTCAGGACAAGCCTGAGAAGATGGATAAAGAGCTTGCCTCTAACATTTTGAAAGCTATCAAGAGTGCTCTGTCAAATGAGGACCTTACCTTTGATACCACAGAAAATTTGTTTCAATCTTTGGGTATCAATCAAGCCCTTTTTGAGGCTGCATACAAACGTTGTGCCAGAAAAACACACGTTGTTTTAAAAAGGCAGCCTAATGAAGTTTGGATTAATCAGTATAGTAAACCACTGCTAAAATGCTGGAATGCAAATTTGGACATCCAGTATGTGGTTGATGCATATGCCTGCATTGTCTACATCATTTCTTACATTTCCAAGGCAGAGCGGGAGATGGGATTGTTGTTGGCAAATGCCCAGAAAGAGGCTAGTAAAGGTAATGTCAGTGCAAAACAAGCATTGAAAAACTTGGGCAGTGTTTATCTTCACAACAGAGATGTGTGTGCTCAAGAGGCAGTTTATAGATTAACAAACATGCATCTCAGGGAAAATTCTAGGAACGTTGTGTTTGTCCCAACAGGGGAAAATGTTGTGAAAATGAGCCTGCCTATAAATGTGTTGAGGGAAAAAGCAACTGCAAATGAACTTACCACTTCAGACATGTGGATGACTAGTTTGGTTGAGCGTTACAAGAATCGACCAAACGACAGCACATTTAATAACATGTGCATAGCAACATTTGCTTCAGAATATCGTATTCTGACCAAAAATCAAAAATCCAAGAACCCAATTAAATTGAACAATAATTGCGGTTTTGTCACAAAAAGAACACGAACGCAACCGGCAGTTGTTCGTTATATGCGTGTTTCTGAGACCAAAAATTCAGAATTATTTCACATGTCTATTTTGCAGTTGTTTTTGCCCTATCGTGTAGACGAGCAGTTAAAGCCTCCAAATTTTGAATCGTTTGAACTGTTTTATGGTGATGGTCATGTTAGGTTGAGTGATGGGTCATTGCAGTCTGTCAAATCAGTGGTTGACCAAAACAGAGGCAGGTTTGAAAAAATAGACTCAGCAATATTGACTAATATCCAGGAATCAGTAGATCTCAGCGATGAATTTGAAGATGCCTGGGCTCAACTGTGCCCAGAGCAAGAGATCGAGCGAGCTGATAGCAATCAGGAACGGACAGAGAGCAGACAGGTTGTGGAGGAAAACGAAACCGAAAACATTCCAGATTTGGCAGTCACTAGTGAACAGGTTGCACATTTGGAAAAGAAAAGCAACATCATGTGCAGAAGTGACGGATTGGCTTTGATTAGGTCTTTGAATGAAACACAGCTGTCTATTTTCTATGAAATTCGTCAGTGGTGTTTGGCCAAGATCAACGGTCAAAACCCTGATCCCTTTCATGTGTTCATCACAGGTGGTGCAGGGACAGGGAAGAGTCATTTGATCAAGGCCATTCAATATGAGGCAACGAGGTTATTGTCACCAGTGTGTCGTCTACCTGACAACATTTGTGTCTTGTTAACCGCTCCCACTGGGATTGCTGCATACAATTTGCATGCATCAACTATACACAGCACGTTTAGCATTGGAAAGGATGTGCGCTTGCCATACATCCCTTTGGGTGAAGAGAAGCTCAATTCTTTGCGGGCTAAATATGTTGATTTGCAGATATTGATTATTGATGAGATATCAATGGTGGACCATAACCTCTTAGCTTATATTCACGGCAGATTGAGGCAAATTAAACAGACCGGTGACTATTCCCCATTTGGGAAAGTCAGCGTGATTGCTGTTGGAGATTTTTTCCAGCTTCCTCCAGTCCGAGGTAAACCTCTGTACATTGACAATGGACCCATCAACTTGTGGTCTAGTTTTAGTGTTGTTGAGCTGACTGAGATAGTCAGACAGAAGGATGGTGTTTTTGCACAGCTGTTGAACAGAGTTAGAACTCGTTCAAAGGGTACCCCCATGCTGCAGAGTGACGTAGACATTTTGAAAAATTGTGAAACCGGTGAAGTCAGCCCAGCTTTACACATTTTCCCAACAAATATGCAAGTAAATGGGCACAATACTCTGCAGTTAAGGGAGACCTGTCTCGACTATGTCGAGATAAATGCTAAAGATTACGTGAATAGCAAGAAAACAGGGAACCTTGAGCTGAAAGGTCGACATCATGCCAACACTTCTCACACGTGTTTGGCTGAGAAGTTGTTGCTTGGCAGGGATGCACGGGTGATGTTAATCAAAAATATCGATGTAATGGATGGTCTAGTGAATGGTGTTTGTGGCACTGTAACAGATATAATTAGGTCAGAGACTAGTGACTTTCCTCTTAAAATCTATGTGAAGTTTGATGACGAGCATGTGGGTGCACAGAGGAGGAAGGAGTCACCAAATGTTCCCATAGATTTAATTGGTTCTACAGCCATTGAACCAGAAGAGGAAAGGGCTACAAAAAATGGTGGCATGAGACGACAGTTTCCCCTTAAACTGGCATGGGCTGTTACAGTACACAAAGTTCAGGGTATTACTGTTGATGAAGCTGTGGTTTGTCTTGAGAGGGTATTTTCAGCTGGGCAAGCCTATGTTGCATTAAGTCGTGTTAGAAATTTGTCAGGATTGATAATTCAAGATTTCAAAGAGAAAGCAATATATTGCAAGGACGACATTAAGGATGCAATTCAGAATATGCCCAAATTCCCGATAGAAAATGTATTCACAGAACACAGATTGAGTACACAAACATTCACTGTGTTCTTGATGAATGTACAAAATTTAACTCTTCACCTTGCAGATTTGGCAACATGTACACAGCATTTGCAGCTTAACTGTATTGCTGTTACAGAAACATGGCTACCAGCTTCTCCACCAGCCCAAACACTAAACATTGATGGCTATACTTTTCATAGTTGTCCTCGCAGTTCGTCCTATTCTAGCAACAATCTGGCCTTAATTGCTTTGCAAGGACAACAACATGGTGGAGTGGGCATGTACACTTCAAACAGTGTGGCATATGAAAGACTCCAAATGCCTGATGTAAATTTAGAATGTTTAATTTTTAAATTCATTAGTTATGAGATATTGGTAGCCGTGATTTACAGACCACCTTCATATCCCATGTCTTTGTTTAAAGAACATCTCGGCAAATTAATTGATTGGCTCGATCCACAGTGTGAAACTATCACAATCATGGGAGATTTCAATGATGACATTTTAAAATCATCATCAATCTGCAAATTTGTAACTGACAGAGGCTTTGTTCAGGACGTCTCAGAACCAACCACAGAGAGAGGTACTTTAATAGATCATGTGTATTTAAAGTCCTCACAGTATGTTGTTGGGTCTGTTGTTTGTCCCACTTACTTTAGTGATCATGAGGGGATTTTGTGTACTTTGACGGTTGTAGATGATGATGATGAGGAAGATGAGGAACTGTAGTTATTTGTTTGTTACAGTTGTAAGATCATGTGTTATGTGCTTGATTTGATAAGAGGCTGAGAGAGGTACGGTAATTGTTAATGTGTATTTTAAAGTCCTCATGGTTTGTTAGTGGTAGATTTGTTGTCGTTGTTGCTGTTCATTTGTGCATTTGACTGGGTAACTGCATCAGTAGTGAAGTACCCTGACTTAGGTAGCCGCCGGGCAGAGTTGGAGAACTTGCCACTGTTTTATTTAGGAGGTAATCATGAGGAGGGGGCAGAAATTGGCTCGAATTAAGTCTTTGCACTTTGCAGAGCAAATTTGATCATGATAGTTTTGTTTGAGATTACTTGTTGTGTTGCTAGGATTCTTTGGATTCACATCACTGTGTATTGTTAGTGTTTGGACTATCAATGTAGTGGGTTTTTTAGGTGTTGGGGCTGTGTTTGTTTCTGTTGTGTTTTGCTGTTTGTGCCTGTTCCTATCCTGTTTCTCATAGGTGTTGCACATCTGATGAGTCCTTGTTGTGGTGTTCCAGGTCCAGGAAAGGTGAGTCAAACAGTGTAAGTATTTGTAACTTGTTTTATGGATAGGTTTCTTTTCCTGCATTACAACAGTATTCGAACATTTTCTATGACATAATAGCATTTTATGCAATGATGTCATAATATGCTGTTGTTAATGCAGGTTTTGCTTTTCCTTCTGTGTTGTGTCAAAAAGCAAAAGGCACTGGTGTTGGACTCCTGGTTTTACCAGGACGGGGTTCAATTCCCTGTGGTGCCCTGCTTACTGATTTGACATTTACATGAAGGGTAATTTTTAACCATTTGTCAGGTTTGGAAACTCTGGCACTTTTTATCGTTGAAGGTAGCAGTGAAAATATTTGTAAGAGCTGCAAGTGAATCTCATGCTTTTAGCTTTATTACTTCACCCCACCTCTTTCTGGTGGCCTACTTCCTGTTGGTAGGTTGTGGCTTGCAGGTGTGTTCAGGACGGGTGCCAGGCGAAATTAAAGTGCACTTCCTGTGTCAGATTACCTACTTCCTGTGTGCAGGTCATGGCTTGCAGACGTGTTCAGGGTGGGCCTTGGGCTCACATAATAAGTTTCGGGCCGATTGGTCAATGTTTGGAGAAGTTAAAGGGCACTTCCTGTTTCAGACGACCTTCTTCCTGTGTGCAGGTAATGTCTTGCAGACCTTTTCAGGGCTGGCCCTTGGTCTCACATATCAAGTTTCGGGCCGATTGGTCAATGTTTGGTGAAATTAAAGGGCACTTCCTGTTTCAGACGATCTACTTCCTGTATGCAGGTGATGTCTTGCAGATGTGTTCAGGGCGGGCCCATGATCTCAGAAATCAAGTTTCAGGTCGATTGGTAAATGTTTGGCAAATGACAGGGCACTTACTGTTTAGGGCGGCCTACTTCCTGTGTGCAGGTCATGGCTTGCAGACGTGTTCAGGGCAGGCCCTTGGTCTCACATATCAAGTTTCGGACCGATTGGTCAATGTTTGGTGACGTTAAAGGGCACTTCCTGTTTCCGACAATCTACTTCCTGTGTGCAGGTGATGTCTTGCAGATGTGTTTGGGGCGGGCCCATGATCTCACAAATCAAGTTTCAGGCCGATTGGTAAATGTTTGGCAAATGACAGGGCACTTCCTGTTTTGGGCAACCTACTTCCTGTGTGCAGGTCATGGCTTGCAGACGTGTTCAGGGCGGGCCCTTGGTCTCACATATCAAGTTTCGGGCCGATTGGTAAATGTTTGGTGAAGTTAAAGGGCACTTCCTGTTTCAGGCGCCCTACTTCCTGTGTGCAGGTGATGTCTTGCAGAAGTGTTCAGGGCTGGCCCTTGGTCTCACATATCAAGTTTCGGGCCGATTGGTCAATGTTTGGTGAAGTTAAAGGGTACTTCCTGTTTCAGACGATCTACTTCCTGTATGCAGGTGATGTCTTGCAGATGTGTTCAGGGCGGGCCCATGATCTCACAAATCAAGTTTCAGGTCGATTGGTAAATGTTTGGCAAATGACAGGGCACGTCCTGTTTCGGGCGACCTACTTCCTGTGTGCAGGTCATAGTTTGCAGACGTGTTCAGAGCAGGCCCTTGATCTCACATATCAAGTGTGGAGCCAATTGGTAAATGTATATGCGTTTTGAAGTGCACTTCCTGTTTCTGGCGACCTACTTCCTGTGTGCAGGTCATGGCTTGCAGACGTGTTCAGGGCGTGCCCTTGGTCTCACATATCAAGTTTTGGGCCGATTGGTCAATGTTTGAGGAAGTTAAAGGGCACTTCCTGTTTCAGACGATCTACTTCCTGTGTGCAGGTGATGTCTTGCAGATGTGTTCAGGGCGGGCCCATGATCTCACAAATCAAGTTTCAGGTCGATTGGTCAATGTTTGTCAAATGACAGGGCACTTCCTGTTTCGGGCGACCTACTTCCTGTGTGCAGGTCATACTTTCCAGACGTGTTCAGGGCGGGCCCTTGGTCTCACATAATAAGTTTCGGGCCGATTGGTCAATGTTTGGGGAAGTTAGAGGGCACTTCCTGTTTCAGAGGAACTACTTCCTGTGTGCAGGTGATGTCTTGCAGATTTGTTCAGGGTGGGCCCTTGGTCTCACATATCGAGTTTCGGGCCGATTGGTCAATGTTTGGCAAATGACAGGGCACTTCCTGTTTCGGGCGACCTACTTCCTGTGTGCAGGTCATACTTTGCAGAAGTGTTCAGGGCGGGCCCTTGGTGTCACATATTAAGTTTCGGGCCGATTGGTCAATGTTTGGTGAAGTTAAAGGGCACTCCTGTTTCAGAGGATCTACTTCCTGTGTGCAGGTGATGTCTTGCATATGTGTTCAGGGCGGGCACATGGTCTCACATATCAAGTTTTGGGTCAATCGGGAAATTTTTGGGCAATTTACAGGGCACTTCCTGTTTAGCGGCGAAACACGATAATCAAAATGGCCGACATCGCGTTGGGGTCAAGTTCTCATTCGTAGACGTATTCAGGGGCGGGGTCTGGTGTCACGTATGAAGTTTCGTGTGGATAGGCCAAAGTATGGCAAAGTTATAGCACACGTGTTGTTTCGTGGCGAGCCGCCGAAATTCGCCAAAATTCCGATGGCTGCCGTGGCCACGCCCCTTTGAATCTGCGAAAGTTTTCTATAACTTTTGATCTTGGATGGGTCTGGAACAATATGACGCGTTTTCCGCGTTGCTACGATGATCGCCCTCAGACAAGTTCGTTCAGTTACGAAACTTGTAAAACGCCAAGATGGACGCCAAATCCAAGATGGCCGACTTCCTGTTGAGTCGAGGTCATGGTGTCAAAAGGATTTTTTGTTCGGCTTGCGCCGAACAATCACACCTCCGAGTTTCAGGAAATTCGGTGAAACTAAATTTTGCCTGCTCCATAGGCCTGGACCTGTGGGGGCGCTACTGAGCCATTTTGCATTGGTTTTTCGCAATTCCACAATTTTATCGAATTTTTCGGCAGTTCTGGTGTGCGTGCCAATTTTCGTCCGTTTTCACGCTGGTTCAGGGGGTCAAATTCAAGATCCCGTGGAGAGAAAGAAAATAATAATAATAATTAAAGCTGCAAGCAGCGTTGTACGGGACCTCGCGGCCGCCACCCTCTACCGGCATGTCATGTATAACGTGGGCTCTGGCCGGGTTACTTATCTCGCATGTGAAGTTTAGTGCAGATTGGTCGACGTATGGCAATGTTACGGGTCACTTCCTGTCTGGGAAGACCTACTTCCTGTATGCAGGTCATGGTTTGCAAACATGTTAAGGGCGGGCCCTTGGTCTCACATATCAAGTTTTGGGCCGATTGGTCAATGTTTGGCGGAGTTAAAGGGCACTTCCTGTTTCGGGCGACCTACTTCCTGTGTGCAGGTGGTGTCTTGCAGATGTGTTCAGGGCAGGTCCTTGGTACCACGTATCAATTTTGGAGCCGATTGGTCAATGTATGGGCAAATGGCAGGGCACTTCCTGTTTCGGGCGACCTACTTCCTGTGTGCAGGTCATACTTTGCAGACGTGTTCAGGGCGGGCCCTTGGTGTCACATATGAAGTTTCGGGCCGATTGGTCAATGTTTGGTGAAGTTAAAGGGCACTTCCTGTTTCAGAGGATCAACTTCCTGTGTGCAGGTGATGTCTTGCATATGTGTTCAGGGCGGGCCCTTGGTGTCACATATGAAGTTTCGGGCCGATTGGTCAATGTTTGGTGAAGTTAAAGGGCACTTCCAGTTTCAGAGGATCTACTTCCTGTGTGCAGGTGATGTCTTGCATATGTGTTCAGGGCGGGCCCATGGTCTCACATATCAAGTTTTGGGCCGATTGGTCAATGTTTGGCAAATGACAGGGCACTTCCTGTTTCGGGCGACCTACTTCCTGTGTGCAGGTCATACTTTGCAGAAGTGTTCAGGGCGGGCCCTTGGTGTCACATATTAAGTTTCGGGCCGATTGGTCAATGTTTGGTGAAGTTAAAGGGCACTCCTGTTTCAGAGGATCTACTTCCTGTGTGCAGGTGATGTCTTGCATATGTGTTCAGGGCGGGCACATGGTCTCACATATCAAGTTTTGGGTCAATCGGGAAATTTTTGGGCAATTTACAGGGCACTTCCTGTTTAGCGGCGAAACACGATAATCAAAATGGCCGACATCGCGTTGGGGTCAAGTTCTCATTCGTAGACGTATTCAGGGGCGGGGTCTGGTGTCACGTATGAAGTTTCGTGTGGATAGGCCAAAGTATGGCAAAGTTATAGCACACGTGTTGTTTCGTGGCGAGCCGCCGAAATTCGCCAAAATTCCGATGGCTGCCGTGGCCACGCCCCTTTGAATCTGCGAAAGTTTTCTATAACTTTTGATCTTGGATGGGTCTGGAACAATATGACGCGTTTTCCGCGTTGCTACGATGATCGCCCTCAGACAAGTTCGTTCAGTTACGAAACTTGTAAAACGCCAAGATGGACGCCAAATCCAAGATGGCCGACTTCCTGTTGAGTCGAGGTCATGGTGTCAAAAGGATTTTTTGTTCGGCTTGCGCCGAACAATCACACCTCCGAGTTTCAGGAAATTCGGTGAAACTAAATTTTGCCTGCTCCATAGGCCTGGACCTGTGGGGGCGCTACTGAGCCATTTTGCATTGGTTTTTCGCAATTCCACAATTTTATCGAATTTTTCGGCAGTTCTGGTGTGCGTGCCAATTTTCGTCCGTTTTCACGCTGGTTCAGGGGGTCAAATTCAAGATCCCGTGGAGAGAAAGAAAATAATAATAATAATAATAATAATAATAATTCCTAGAATAACAATATGTCCTCGCCCACTGCGTGGGCTCGGTCCCTCCGCGCACTGTGTGAGTGCTCGGTCCTCGGTCCTTGCACACTACTGTGTTTGTGCACAGTCCTAGGTCCTTGCACACTGCTGTGTGAGTGCGCGGTTTATGTTGCTCGAATTACAATAGGTCCTCGCACACTGTGTGAGTGCTCGGTCCCTAATAATAATTCCTAGAATAACAATATGTCCTCGCCCACTGCGTGGGCTCGGACCCTACGCGCACTGTGTGAGTGCTTGGTCCTCGGTCCTTGCACACTACTGTGTTTGTGCACGGTCCTAGGTCCTTGCACACTGCTTTGTTAGTGCTCGGTCCATGTTGCTAGAATTACAATAGGTCCTCGCACACTGTGTGAGTGCTCGGTCCCTAATAATAATAATAATAATAATAATAATCCTTCCAGTTTCAATAGGGTTCTTGCAACCTTGTTGCTCGAACCCTAATAATAATAATAATAATCCTTCCAGTTTCAATAGGGTTCTTGCAACCTTGTTGCTCGAACCCTAATAATCTTTTGCATTTCAATAGGGTTCTTGCAACCTTGTTGCTCGAACCCTAAAAACACATCCAAACAGTGAAATCATTGCAAAATCAAACACTGACGGCATATAACTATATCTTATAAGATGTTAACTTCATTTGTGAGGTTTATGTTATGGGACAGCAGAAAATTGAAAAAAATCAGAAAACAGTCGATACTTGCTGAATGTGCACAACAAAAGACACAAATAGAAAAACACATCCAAACAGTGAAATCATTGCAAAATCAAAGACTGAGGGTACAGAAGTATGTCTTATAAGATGTTAACCTTATTTGTGAGGTTTATGTTATGGGACAGTAGAAAATTGAAAAAAATCAGAAAACAGCCGTATACTTGCTGAATGTGCACAACAAAAGACACAAATAGAAAAACACATCCAAACAGTGAAATCATTGCAAAATCAAACACTGAAGGCATATAACTATATCTTATAAGATTTTAACTTTATTTGTGAGGTTTATGTTATGGGACAGTAGAAAATTGAAAAAAATCAGAAAACAGCCGTATACTTGCTGAATGCGCACAAAAATAGACACAAATAGAAAAACTCATCCAAACTGTGAAATCATTGCAAAATCAAACACTGAAGGCATATAACTATATCTTATAAGATGTTAACTTTATTTGTGAGGTTTATGTTATGGGACAGTAGAAAATTGAAAAAAATCAGAAAACAGCCGTATACTTGCTGAATGCGCACAAAAACAGACACAAATAGAAAAACACATCCAAACAGTGAAATCATTGCAAAATCAAACAGAAGTATATCTTATAAGATGTTAACTTTATTTGTGAGGTTTATGTTATGGGACAGTAGAAAATTGAAAAAAATCAGAAAACAGCCGTATACTTGCTGAATGTGCACAAAACAGACACAAATAGAAAAACACATCCAAACAGTGAAATCATTGCAAAATCAAACACTGACGGCATATAACTATATCTTACAAGATTTTAACTTTATTTGTGAGGTTTATGTTATGGGACAGTAGAAAATTGAAAAAAATCAGAAAACAGCCGTATACTTGCTGAATGTGCACAAAAACAGACACAAATAGAAAAACACATCCAAACAGTGAAATCATTGCAAAATCAAACACTGAGGTTACAGAAGTATATCTTATAAGATGTTAACTTTATTTGTGAGGTTTATGTTATGGGACAGTAGAAAATTGAAAAAAATCAGAAAACAGCTGTATACTTGCTGAATGCGCACAAAAACAGACACAAATAGAAAAACACATCCAAACAGTGAAATCATTGCAAAATCAAACACTGAAGGCATATAACTATATATCTTATAAGATGTTAACTTTATTTGTGAGGTTTATGTTATGGGACAGTAGAAAATTGAAAAAAATCAGAAAACAGCCGTATACTTGCTGAATGTGCACAAAAACAGACACAAATAGAAAAACACATCCAAACAGTGAAATCATTGCAAAATCAAACACTGAGGTTACAGAAGTATATCTTATAAGATGTTAACTTTATTTGTGAGGTTTATGTTATGGGACAGTAGAAAATTTAAAAAAATCAGAAAACAGCCGTATACTTGCTGAATGTGCACAAAACAGACACAAATAGAAAAACACATCCAAACAGTGAAATCATTGGAAAATCAAACACTGACGGCATATAACTATATCTTATAAGATGTTAACTTCATTTGTGAGGTTTATGTTATGGGACAGTAGAAAATTGAAAAAAATCAGAAAACAGTCGATACTTGCTGAATGTGCACAACAAAAGACACAAATAGAAAAACACATCCAAACAGTGAAATCATTGCAAAATCAAAGACTGAGGGTACAGAAGTATATCTTATAAGATGTTAACTTTATTTGTGAGGTTTATGTTATGGGACAGTAGAAAATTTAAAAAAATCAGAAAACAGCCGTATACTTGCTGAATGTGCACAAAACAGACACAAATAGAAAAACACATCCAAACAGTGAAATCATTGCAAAATCAAACACTGAAGGCATATAACTATATCTTATAAGATTTTAACTTTATTTGTGAGGTTTATGTTATGGGACAGTAGAAAATTGAAAAAAATCAGAAAACAGCCGTATACTTGCTGAATGTGCACAACAAAAGACACAAATAGAAAAACACATCCAAACAGTGAAATCATTGCAAAATCAAACACTGAAGGCATATAACTATATCTTATAAGATGTTAACTTTATTTGTGAGGTTTATGTTATGGGACAGTAGAAAATTGAAAAAAATCAGAAAACAGCCGTATACTTGCTGAATGTGCACAACAAAAGACACAAATAGAAAAACACATCCAAACAGTGAAATCATTGCAAAATCAAACACTGAGGGTACAGAAGTATATCTTATAAGATGTTAACTTTATTTGTGAGGTTTATGTTATGGGACAGTAGAAAATTGAAAAAAATCAGAAAACAGCCGTATACTTGCTGAATGTGCACAAAACAGAAACAAATAGAAAAACACATCCAAACAGTGAAATCATTGCAAAATCAAACACTGACGGCATATAACTATATCTTATAAGATGTTAACTTTATTTGTGAGGTTTATGTTATGGGACAGTAGAAAATTAAAAAAAAATCAGAAAACAGCCGTATACTTGCTGAATGTGCACAACAAAAGACACAAATAGAAAAACACATCCAAACAGTGAAATCATTGCAAAATCAAACACTGACGGCATATAACTATATCTTACAAGATTTTAACTTTATTTGTGAGGTTTATGTTATGGGACAGTAGAAAATTGAAAAAAATCAGAAAACAGCCGTATACTTGCTGAATGTGCACAAAAACAGACACAAATAGAAAAACACATCCAAACAGTGAAATCATTGCAAAATCAAACACTGAGGTAACAGAAGTATATCTTATAAGATGTTAACTTTATTTGTGAGGTTTATGTTATGGGACAGTAGAAAATTGAAAAAAATCAGAAAACAGCCGTATACTTGCTGAATGCGCACAAAAACAGACACAAATAGAAAAACACATCCAAACAGTGAAATCATTGCAAAATCAAACACTGAAGGCATATAACTATATATCTTATAAGATGTTAACTTTATTTGTGAGGTTTATGTTATGGGACAGTAGAAAATTGAAAAAAATCAGAAAACAGCCGTATACTTGCTGAATGTGCACAAAAACAGACACAAATAGAAAAACACATCCAAACAGTGAAATCATTGCAAAATCAAACACTGAGGTTACAGAAGTATATCTTATAAGATGTTAACTTTATTTGTGAGGTTTATGTTATGGGACAGTAGAAAATTTAAAAAAATCAGAAAACAGCCGTATACTTGCTGAATGTGCACAAAACAGACACAAATAGAAAAACACATCCAAACAGTGAAATCATTGGAAAATCAAACACTGACGGCATATAACTATATCTTATAAGATGTTAACTTCATTTGTGAGGTTTATGTTATGGGACAGTAGAAAATTGAAAAAAATCAGAAAACAGTCGATACTTGCTGAATGTGCACAACAAAAGACACAAATAGAAAAACACATCCAAACAGTGAAATCATTGCAAAATCAAAGACTGAGGGTACAGAAGTATATCTTATAAGATGTTAACTTTATTTGTGAGGTTTATGTTATGGGACAGTAGAAAATTTAAAAAAATCAGAAAACAGCCGTATACTTGCTGAATGTGCACAAAACAGACACAAATAGAAAAACACATCCAAACAGTGAAATCATTGCAAAATCAAACACTGAAGGCATATAACTATATCTTATAAGATTTTAACTTTATTTGTGAGGTTTATGTTATGGGACAGTAGAAAATTGAAAAAAATCAGAAAACAGCCGTATACTTGCTGAATGTGCACAACAAAAGACACAAATAGAAAAACACATCCAAACAGTGAAATCATTGCAAAATCAAACACTGAAGGCATATAACTATATCTTATAAGATGTTAACTTTATTTGTGAGGTTTATGTTATGGGACAGTAGAAAATTGAAAAAAATCAGAAAACAGCCGTATACTTGCTGAATGTGCACAACAAAAGACACAAATAGAAAAACACATCCAAACAGTGAAATCATTGCAAAATCAAACACTGACGGCATATAACTATATCTTACAAGATTTTAACTTTATTTGTGAGGTTTATGTTATGGGACAGTAGAAAATTGAAAAAAATCAGAAAACAGCCGTATACTTGCTGAATGTGCACAAAAACAGACACAAATAGAAAAACACATCCAAACAGTGAAATCATTGCAAAATCAAACACTGAAGGCATATAACTATATCTTATAAGATTTTAACTTTATTTGTGAGGTTTATGTTATGGGACAGTAGAAAATTTAAAAAAATCAGAAAACAGCCGTATACTTGCTGAATGTGCACAAAACAGACACAAATAGAAAAACACATCCAAACAGTGAAATCATTGCAAAATCAAACACTGACGGCATATAACTATATCTTATAAGATGTTAACTTCATTTGTGAGGTTTATGTTATGGGACAGCAGAAAATTGAAAAAAATCAGAAAACAGTCGATACTTGCTGAATGTGCACAACAAAAGACACAAATAGAAAAACACATCCAAACAGTGAAATCATTGCAAAATCAAACACTGAGGGTACAGAAGTATGTCTTATAAGATGTTAACCTTATTTGTGAGGTTTATGTTATGGGACAGTAGAAAATTGAAAAAAATCAGAAAACAGCCGTATACTTGCTGAATGTGCACAACAAAAGACACAAATAGAAAAACACATCCAAACAGTGAAATCATTGCAAAATCAAACACTGAAGGCATATAACTATATCTTATAAGATTTTAACTTTATTTGTGAGGTTTATGTTATGGGACAGTAGAAAATTGAAAAAAATCAGAAAACAGCCGTATACTTGCTGAATGCGCACAAAAATAGACACAAATAGAAAAACTCATCCAAACTGTGAAGTCATTGCAAAATCAAACACTGACGGCATATAACTATATCTTATAAGATGTTAACTTTATTTGTGAGGTTTATGTTATGGGACAGTAGAAAATTGAAAAAAATCAGAAAACAGCCGTATACTTGCTGAATGCGCACAAAAACAGACACAAATAGAAAAACACATCCAAACAGTGAAATCATTGCAAAATCAAACAGAAGTGTATCTTATAAGATGTTAACTTTATTTGTGAGGTTTATGTTATGGGACAGTAGAAAATTGAAAAAAATCAGAAAACAGCCGTATACTTGCTGAATGTGCACAAAACAGACACAAATAGAAAAACACATCCAAACAGTGAAATCATTGGAAAATCAAACACTGACGGCATATAACTATATCTTATAAGATGTTGACTTCATTTGTGAGGTTTATGTTATGGGACAGTAGAAAATTGAAAAAAATCAGAAAACAGCCGGATACTTGCTGAATGTGCACAACAAAAGACACAAATAGAAAAACACATCCAAACAGTGAAATCATTGCAAAATCAAACACTGAGGGTACAGAAGTATATCTTATAAGATGTTAACTTTATTTGTGAGGTTTATGTTATGGGACAGTAGAAAATTGAAAAAAATCAGAAAACAGCCGTATACTTGCTGAATGTGCACAAAACAGACACAAATAGAAAAACACATCCAAACAGTGAAATCATTGGAAAATCAAACACTGACGGCATATAACTATATCTTATAAGATGTTAACTTCATTTGTGAGGTTTATGTTATGGGACAGTAGAAAATTGAAAAAAATCAGAAAACAGTCGATACTTGCTGAATGTGCACAACAAAAGACACAAATAGAAAAACACATCCAAACAGTGAAATCATTGCAAAATCAAAGACTGAGGGTACAGAAGTATATCTTATAAGATGTTAACTTTATTTGTGAGGTTTATGTTATGGGACAGTAGAAAATTTAAAAAAATCAGAAAACAGCCGTATACTTGCTGAATGTGCACAAAACAGACACAAATAGAAAAACACATCCAAACAGTGAAATCATTGCAAAATCAAACACTGAAGGCATATAACTATATCTTATAAGATTTTAACTTTATTTGTGAGGTTTATGTTATGGGACAGTAGAAAATTGAAAAAAATCAGAAAACAGCCGTATACTTGCTGAATGTGCACAACAAAAGACACAAATAGAAAAACACATCCAAACAGTGAAATCATTGCAAAATCAAACACTGAAGGCATATAACTATATCTTATAAGATGTTAACTTTATTTGTGAGGTTTATGTTATGGGACAGTAGAAAATTGAAAAAAATCAGAAAACAGCCGTATACTTGCTGAATGTGCAAAACAAAAGACACAAATAGAAAAACACATCCAAACAGTGAAATCATTGCAAAATCAAACACTGAGGGTACAGAAGTATATCTTATAAGATGTTAACTTTATTTGTGAGGTTTATGTTATGGGACAGTAGAAAATTGAAAAAAATCAGAAAACAGCCGTATACTTGCTGAATGTGCACAAAACAGAAACAAATAGAAAAACACATCCAAACAGTGAAATCATTGCAAAATCAAACACTGACGGCATATAACTATATCTTATAAGATGTTAACTTTATTTGTGAGGTTTATGTTATGGGACAGTAGAAAATTAAAAAAAAATCAGAAAACAGCCGTATACTTGCTGAATGTGCACAACAAAAGACACAAATAGAAAAACACATCCAAACAGTGAAATCATTGCAAAATCAAACACTGACGGCATATAACTATATCTTACAAGATTTTAACTTTATTTGTGAGGTTTATGTTATGGGACAGTAGAAAATTGAAAAAAATCAGAAAACAGCCGTATACTTGCTGAATGTGCACAAAAACAGACACAAATAGAAAAACACATCCAAACAGTGAAATCATTGCAAAATCAAACACTGAGGTTACAGAAGTATATCTTATAAGATGTTAACTTTATTTGTGAGGTTTATGTTATGGGACAGTAGAAAATTGAAAAAAATCAGAAAACAGCCGTATACTTGCTGAATGCGCACAAAAACAGACACAAATAGAAAAACACATCCAAACAGTGAAATCATTGGAAAATCAAACACTGACGGCATATAACTATATCTTATAAGATGTTAACTTCATTTGTGAGGTTTATGTTATGGGACAGTAGAAAATTGAAAAAAATCAGAAAACAGTCGATACTTGCTGAATGTGCACAACAAAAGACACAAATAGAAAAACACATCCAAACAGTGAAATCATTGCAAAATCAAAGACTGAGGGTACAGAAGTATATCTTATAAGATGTTAACTTTATTTGTGAGGTTTATGTTATGGGACAGTAGAAAATTTAAAAAAATCAGAAAACAGCCGTATACTTGCTGAATGTGCACAAAACAGACACAAATAGAAAAACACATCCAAACAGTGAAATCATTGCAAAATCAAACACTGAAGGCATATAACTATATCTTATAAGATTTTAACTTTATTTGTGAGGTTTATGTTATGGGACAGTAGAAAATTGAAAAAAATCAGAAAACAGCCGTATACTTGCTGAATGTGCACAAAACAGACACAAATAGAAAAACACATCCAAACAGTGAAATCATTGGAAAATCAAACACTGACGGCATATAACTATATCTTATAAGATGTTAACTTCATTTGTGAGGTTTATGTTATGGGACAGTAGAAAATTGAAAAAAATCAGAAAACAGTCGATACTTGCTGAATGTGCACAACAAAAGACACAAATAGAAAAACACATCCAAACAGTGAAATCATTGCAAAATCAAAGACTGAGGGTACAGAAGTATATCTTATAAGATGTTAACTTTATTTGTGAGGTTTATGTTATGGGACAGTAGAAAATTTAAAAAAATCAGAAAACAGCCGTATACTTGCTGAATGTGCACAAAACAGACACAAATAGAAAAACACATCCAAACAGTGAAATCATTGCAAAATCAAACACTGAAGGCATATAACTATATCTTATAAGATTTTAACTTTATTTGTGAGGTTTATGTTATGGGACAGTAGAAAATTGAAAAAAATCAGAAAACAGCCGGATACTTGCTGAATGTGCACAACAAAAGACACAAATAGAAAAACACATCCAAACAGTGAAATCATTGCAAAATCAAACACTGAGGGTACAGAAGTATATCTTATAAGATGTTAACTTTATTTGTGAGGTTTATGTTATGGGACAGTAGAAAATTGAAAAAAATCAGAAAACAGCCGTATACTTGCTGAATGTGCACAAAACAGAAACAAATAGAAAAACACATCCAAACAGTGAAATCATTGCAAAATCAAACACTGACGGCATATAACTATATCTTATAAGATGTTAACTTTATTTGTGAGGTTTATGTTATGGGACAGTAGAAAATTCAAAAAAAATCAGAAAACAGCCGTATACTTGCTGAATGTGCAAAACAAAAGACACAAATAGAAAAACACATCCAAACAGTGAAATCATTGCAAAATCAAACACTGACGGCATATAACTATATCTTACAAGATTTTAACTTTATTTGTGAGGTTTATGTTATGGGACAGTAGAAAATTGAAAAAAATTAGAAAACAGCCGTATACTTGCTGAATGTGCACAAAAACAGACACAAATAGAAAAACACATCCAAACAGTGAAATCATTGCAAAATCAAACACTGAGGTTACAGAAGTATATCTTATAAGATGTTAACTTTATTTGTGAGGTTTATGTTATGGGACAGTAGAAAATTGAAAAAAATCAGAAAACAGCCGTATACTTGCTGAATGCGCACAAAAACAGACACAAATAGAAAAACACATCCAAACAGTGAAATCATTGCAAAATCAAACACTGAAGGCATATAACTATATATCTTATAAGATGTTAACTTTATTTGTGAGGTTTATGTTATGGGACAGTAGAAAATTGAAAAAAATCAGAAAACAGCCGTATACTTGCTGAATGTGCACAAAACAGAAACAAATAGAAAAACACATCCAAACAGTGAAATCATTGCAAAATCAAACACTGACGGCATATAACTATATCTTATAAGATGTTAACTTTATTTGTGAGGTTTATGTTATGGGACAGTAGAAAATTAAAAAAAAATCAGAAAACAGCCGTATACTTGCTGAATGTGCACAACAAAAGACACAAATAGAAAAACACATCCAAACAGTGAAATCATTGCAAAATCAAACACTGACGGCATATAACTATATCTTACAAGATTTTAACTTTATTTGTGAGGTTTATGTTATGGGACAGTAGAAAATTGAAAAAAATCAGAAAACAGCCGTATACTTGCTGAATGTGCACAAAAACAGACACAAATAGAAAAACACATCCAAACAGTGAAATCATTGCAAAATCAAACACTGAGGTAACAGAAGTATATCTTATAAGATGTTAACTTTATTTGTGAGGTTTATGTTATGGGACAGTAGAAAATTGAAAAAAATCAGAAAACAGCCGTATACTTGCTGAATGCGCACAAAAACAGACACAAATAGAAAAACACATCCAAACAGTGAAATCATTGCAAAATCAAACACTGAAGGCATATAACTATATATCTTATAAGATGTTAACTTTATTTGTGAGGTTTATGTTATGGGACAGTAGAAAATTGAAAAAAATCAGAAAACAGCCGTATACTTGCTGAATGTGCACAAAAACAGACACAAATAGAAAAACACATCCAAACAGTGAAATCATTGCAAAATCAAACACTGAGGTTACAGAAGTATATCTTATAAGATGTTAACTTTATTTGTGAGGTTTATGTTATGGGACAGTAGAAAATTTAAAAAAATCAGAAAACAGCCGTATACTTGCTGAATGTGCACAAAACAGACACAAATAGAAAAACACATCCAAACAGTGAAATCATTGGAAAATCAAACACTGACGGCATATAACTATATCTTATAAGATGTTAACTTCATTTGTGAGGTTTATGTTATGGGACAGTAGAAAATTGAAAAAAATCAGAAAACAGTCGATACTTGCTGAATGTGCACAACAAAAGACACAAATAGAAAAACACATCCAAACAGTGAAATCATTGCAAAATCAAAGACTGAGGGTACAGAAGTATATCTTATAAGATGTTAACTTTATTTGTGAGGTTTATGTTATGGGACAGTAGAAAATTTAAAAAAATCAGAAAACAGCCGTATACTTGCTGAATGTGCACAAAACAGACACAAATAGAAAAACACATCCAAACAGTGAAATCATTGCAAAATCAAACACTGAAGGCATATAACTATATCTTATAAGATTTTAACTTTATTTGTGAGGTTTATGTTATGGGACAGTAGAAAATTGAAAAAAATCAGAAAACAGCCGTATACTTGCTGAATGTGCACAACAAAAGACACAAATAGAAAAACACATCCAAACAGTGAAATCATTGCAAAATCAAACACTGAAGGCATATAACTATATCTTATAAGATGTTAACTTTATTTGTGAGGTTTATGTTATGGGACAGTAGAAAATTGAAAAAAATCAGAAAACAGCCGTATACTTGCTGAATGTGCACAACAAAAGACACAAATAGAAAAACACATCCAAACAGTGAAATCATTGCAAAATCAAACACTGACGGCATATAACTATATCTTACAAGATTTTAACTTTATTTGTGAGGTTTATGTTATGGGACAGTAGAAAATTGAAAAAAATCAGAAAACAGCCGTATACTTGCTGAATGTGCACAAAAACAGACACAAATAGAAAAACACATCCAAACAGTGAAATCATTGCAAAATCAAACACTGAAGGCATATAACTATATCTTATAAGATTTTAACTTTATTTGTGAGGTTTATGTTATGGGACAGTAGAAAATTTAAAAAAATCAGAAAACAGCCGTATACTTGCTGAATGTGCACAAAACAGACACAAATAGAAAAACACATCCAAACAGTGAAATCATTGCAAAATCAAACACTGACGGCATATAACTATATCTTATAAGATGTTAACTTCATTTGTGAGGTTTATGTTATGGGACAGCAGAAAATTGAAAAAAATCAGAAAACAGTCGATACTTGCTGAATGTGCACAACAAAAGACACAAATAGAAAAACACATCCAAACAGTGAAATCATTGCAAAATCAAACACTGAGGGTACAGAAGTATGTCTTATAAGATGTTAACCTTATTTGTGAGGTTTATGTTATGGGACAGTAGAAAATTGAAAAAAATCAGAAAACAGCCGTATACTTGCTGAATGTGCACAACAAAAGACACAAATAGAAAAACACATCCAAACAGTGAAATCATTGCAAAATCAAACACTGAAGGCATATAACTATATCTTATAAGATTTTAACTTTATTTGTGAGGTTTATGTTATGGGACAGTAGAAAATTGAAAAAAATCAGAAAACAGCCGTATACTTGCTGAATGCGCACAAAAATAGACACAAATAGAAAAACTCATCCAAACTGTGAAGTCATTGCAAAATCAAACACTGACGGCATATAACTATATCTTATAAGATGTTAACTTTATTTGTGAGGTTTATGTTATGGGACAGTAGAAAATTGAAAAAAATCAGAAAACAGCCGTATACTTGCTGAATGCGCACAAAAACAGACACAAATAGAAAAACACATCCAAACAGTGAAATCATTGCAAAATCAAACAGAAGTGTATCTTATAAGATGTTAACTTTATTTGTGAGGTTTATGTTATGGGACAGTAGAAAATTGAAAAAAATCAGAAAACAGCCGTATACTTGCTGAATGTGCACAAAACAGACACAAATAGAAAAACACATCCAAACAGTGAAATCATTGGAAAATCAAACACTGACGGCATATAACTATATCTTATAAGATGTTGACTTCATTTGTGAGGTTTATGTTATGGGACAGTAGAAAATTGAAAAAAATCAGAAAACAGCCGGATACTTGCTGAATGTGCACAACAAAAGACACAAATAGAAAAACACATCCAAACAGTGAAATCATTGCAAAATCAAACACTGAGGGTACAGAAGTATATCTTATAAGATGTTAACTTTATTTGTGAGGTTTATGTTATGGGACAGTAGAAAATTGAAAAAAATCAGAAAACAGCCGTATACTTGCTGAATGTGCACAAAACAGAAACAAATAGAAAAACACATCCAAACAGTGAAATCATTGCAAAATCAAACACTGACGGCATATAACTATATCTTACAAGATTTTAACTTTATTTGTGAGGTTTATGTTATGGGACAGTAGAAAATTGAAAAAAATCAGAAAACAGCCGTATACTTGCTGAATGTGCACAAAAACAGACACAAATAGAAAAACACATCCAAACAGTGAAATCATTGCAAAATCAAACACTGAAGGCATATAACTATATCTTATAAGATTTTAACTTTATTTGTGAGGTTTATGTTATGGGACAGTAGAAAATTTAAAAAAATCAGAAAACAGCCGTATACTTGCTGAATGTGCACAAAACAGACACAAATAGAAAAACACATCCAAACAGTGAAATCATTGCAAAATCAAACACTGACGGCATATAACTATATCTTATAAGATGTTAACTTCATTTGTGAGGTTTATGTTATGGGACAGCAGAAAATTGAAAAAAATCAGAAAACAGTCGATACTTGCTGAATGTGCACAACAAAAGACACAAATAGAAAAACACATCCAAACAGTGAAATCATTGCAAAATCAAAGACTGAGGGTACAGAAGTATGTCTTATAAGATGTTAACCTTATTTGTGAGGTTTATGTTATGGGACAGTAGAAAATTGAAAAAAATCAGAAAACAGCCGTATACTTGCTGAATGTGCACAACAAAAGACACAAATAGAAAAACACATCCAAACAGTGAAATCATTGCAAAATCAAACACTGAAGGCATATAACTATATCTTATAAGATTTTAACTTTATTTGTGAGGTTTATGTTATGGGACAGTAGAAAATTGAAAAAAATCAGAAAACAGCCGTATACTTGCTGAATGCGCACAAAAATAGACACAAATAGAAAAACTCATCCAAACTGTGAAGTCATTGCAAAATCAAACACTGAAGGCATATAACTATATCTTATAAGATGTTAACTTTATTTGTGAGGTTTATGTTATGGGACAGTAGAAAATTGAAAAAAATCAGAAAACAGCCGTATACTTGCTGAATGCGCACAAAAACAGACACAAATAGAAAAACACATCCAAACAGTGAAATCATTGCAAAATCAAACAGAAGTATATCTTATAAGATGTTAACTTTATTTGTGAGGTTTATGTTATGGGACAGTAGAAAATTGAAAAAAATCAGAAAACAGCTGTATACTTGCTGAATGTGCACAAAACAGACACAAATAGAAAAACACATCCAAACAGTGAAATCATTGGAAAATCAAACACTGACGGCATATAACTATATCTTATAAGATGTTGACTTCATTTGTGAGGTTTATGTTATGGGACAGTAGAAAATTGAAAAAAATCAGAAAACAGCCGGATACTTGCTGAATGTGCACAACAAAAGACATAAATAGAAAAACACATCCAAACAGTGAAATCATTGCAAAATCAAACACTGAGGGTACAGAAGTATATCTTATAAGATGTTAACTTTATTTGTGAGGTTTATGTTATGGGACAGTAGAAAATTGAAAAAAATCAGAAAACAGCCGTATACTTGCTGAATGTGCACAAAACAGAAACAAATAGAAAAACACATCCAAACAGTGAAATCATTGCAAAATCAAACACTGACGGCATATAACTATATCTTATAAGATGTTAACTTTATTTGTGAGGTTTATGTTATGGGACAGTAGAAAATTCAAAAAAAATCAGAAAACAGCCGTATACTTGCTGAATGTGCAAAACAAAAGACACAAATAGAAAAACACATCCAAACAGTGAAATCATTGCAAAATCAAACAGAAGTATATCTTATAAGATGTTAACTTTATTTGTGAGGTTTATGTTATGGGACAGTAGAAAATTGAAAAAAATCAGAAAACAGCTGTATACTTGCTGAATGCGCACAAAAACAGACACAAATAGAAAAACACATCCAAACAGTGAAATCATTGCAAAATCAAACACTGAAGGCATATAACTATATATCTTATAAGATGTTAACTTTATTTGTGAGGTTTATGTTATGGGACAGTAGAAAATTGAAAAAAATCAGAAAACAGCCGTATACTTGCTGAATGTGCACAAAAACAGACACAAATAGAAAAACACATCCAAACAGTGAAATCATTGCAAAATCAAACACTGAGGTTACAGAAGTATATCTTATAAGATGTTAACTTTATTTGTGAGGTTTATGTTATGGGACAGTAGAAAATTTAAAAAAATCAGAAAACAGCCGTATACTTGCTGAATGTGCACAAAACAGACACAAATAGAAAAACACATCCAAACAGTGAAATCATTGGAAAATCAAACACTGACGGCATATAACTATATCTTATAAGATGTTAACTTCATTTGTGAGGTTTATGTTATGGGACAGTAGAAAATTGAAAAAAATCAGAAAACAGTCGATACTTGCTGAATGTGCACAACAAAAGACACAAATAGAAAAACACATCCAAACAGTGAAATCATTGCAAAATCAAAGACTGAGGGTACAGAAGTATATCTTATAAGATGTTAACTTTATTTGTGAGGTTTATGTTATGGGACAGTAGAAAATTTAAAAAAATCAGAAAACAGCCGTATACTTGCTGAATGTGCACAAAACAGACACAAATAGAAAAACACATCCAAACAGTGAAATCATTGCAAAATCAAACACTGAAGGCATATAACTATATCTTATAAGATTTTAACTTTATTTGTGAGGTTTATGTTATGGGACAGTAGAAAATTGAAAAAAATCAGAAAACAGCCGTATACTTGCTGAATGTGCACAACAAAAGACACAAATAGAAAAACACATCCAAACAGTGAAATCATTGCAAAATCAAACACTGAAGGCATATAACTATATCTTATAAGATGTTAACTTTATTTGTGAGGTTTATGTTATGGGACAGTAGAAAATTGAAAAAAATCAGAAAACAGCCGTATACTTGCTGAATGTGCAAAACAAAAGACACAAATAGAAAAACACATCCAAACAGTGAAATCATTGCAAAATCAAACACTGAGGGTACAGAAGTATATCTTATAAGATGTTAACTTTATTTGTGAGGTTTATGTTATGGGACAGTAGAAAATTGAAAAAAATCAGAAAACAGCCGTATACTTGCTGAATGTGCACAAAACAGAAACAAATAGAAAAACACATCCAAACAGTGAAATCATTGCAAAATCAAACACTGACGGCATATAACTATATCTTATAAGATGTTAACTTTATTTGTGAGGTTTATGTTATGGGACAGTAGAAAATTAAAAAAAAATCAGAAAACAGCCGTATACTTGCTGAATGTGCACAACAAAAGACACAAATAGAAAAACACATCCAAACAGTGAAATCATTGCAAAATCAAACACTGACGGCATATAACTATATCTTACAAGATTTTAACTTTATTTGTGAGGTTTATGTTATGGGACAGTAGAAAATTGAAAAAAATCAGAAAACAGCCGTATACTTGCTGAATGTGCACAAAAACAGACACAAATAGAAAAACACATCCAAACAGTGAAATCATTGCAAAATCAAACACTGAGGTTACAGAAGTATATCTTATAAGATGTTAACTTTATTTGTGAGGTTTATGTTATGGGACAGTAGAAAATTGAAAAAAATCAGAAAACAGCCGTATACTTGCTGAATGCGCACAAAAACAGACACAAATAGAAAAACACATCCAAACAGTGAAATCATTGGAAAATCAAACACTGACGGCATATAACTATATCTTATAAGATGTTAACTTCATTTGTGAGGTTTATGTTATGGGACAGTAGAAAATTGAAAAAAATCAGAAAACAGTCGATACTTGCTGAATGTGCACAACAAAAGACACAAATAGAAAAACACATCCAAACAGTGAAATCATTGCAAAATCAAAGACTGAGGGTACAGAAGTATATCTTATAAGATGTTAACTTTATTTGTGAGGTTTATGTTATGGGACAGTAGAAAATTTAAAAAAATCAGAAAACAGCCGTATACTTGCTGAATGTGCACAAAACAGACACAAATAGAAAAACACATCCAAACAGTGAAATCATTGCAAAATCAAACACTGAAGGCATATAACTATATCTTATAAGATTTTAACTTTATTTGTGAGGTTTATGTTATGGGACAGTAGAAAATTGAAAAAAATCAGAAAACAGCCGTATACTTGCTGAATGTGCACAAAACAGACACAAATAGAAAAACACATCCAAACAGTGAAATCATTGGAAAATCAAACACTGACGGCATATAACTATATCTTATAAGATGTTAACTTCATTTGTGAGGTTTATGTTATGGGACAGTAGAAAATTGAAAAAAATCAGAAAACAGTCGATACTTGCTGAATGTGCACAACAAAAGACACAAATAGAAAAACACATCCAAACAGTGAAATCATTGCAAAATCAAAGACTGAGGGTACAGAAGTATATCTTATAAGATGTTAACTTTATTTGTGAGGTTTATGTTATGGGACAGTAGAAAATTTAAAAAAATCAGAAAACAGCCGTATACTTGCTGAATGTGCACAAAACAGACACAAATAGAAAAACACATCCAAACAGTGAAATCATTGCAAAATCAAACACTGAAGGCATATAACTATATCTTATAAGATTTTAACTTTATTTGTGAGGTTTATGTTATGGGACAGTAGAAAATTGAAAAAAATCAGAAAACAGCCGTATACTTGCTGAATGTGCACAACAAAAGACACAAATAGAAAAACACATCCAAACAGTGAAATCATTGGAAAATCAAACACTGACGGCATATAACTATATCTTATAAGATGTTGACTTCATTTGTGAGGTTTATGTTATGGGACAGTAGAAAATTGAAAAAAATCAGAAAACAGCCGGATACTTGCTGAATGTGCACAACAAAAGACACAAATAGAAAAACACATCCAAACAGTGAAATCATTGCAAAATCAAACACTGAGGGTACAGAAGTATATCTTATAAGATGTTAACTTTATTTGTGAGGTTTATGTTATGGGACAGTAGAAAATTGAAAAAAATCAGAAAACAGCCGTATACTTGCTGAATGTGCACAAAACAGAAACAAATAGAAAAACACATCCAAACAGTGAAATCATTGCAAAATCAAACACTGACGGCATATAACTATATCTTATAAGATGTTAACTTTATTTGTGAGGTTTATGTTATGGGACAGTAGAAAATTCAAAAAAAATCAGAAAACAGCCGTATACTTGCTGAATGTGCAAAACAAAAGACACAAATAGAAAAACACATCCAAACAGTGAAATCATTGCAAAATCAAACACTGACGGCATATAACTATATCTTACAAGATTTTAACTTTATTTGTGAGGTTTATGTTATGGGACAGTAGAAAATTGAAAAAAATCAGAAAACAGCCGTATACTTGCTGAATGTGCACAAAAACAGACACAAATAGAAAAACACATCCAAACAGTGAAATCATTGCAAAATCAAACACTGAGGTTACAGAAGTATATCTTATAAGATGTTAACTTTATTTGTGAGGTTTATGTTATGGGACAGTAGAAAATTGAAAAAAATCAGAAAACAGCCGTATACTTGCTGAATGCGCACAAAAACAGACACAAATAGAAAAACACATCCAAACAGTGAAATCATTGCAAAATCAAACACTGAAGGCATATAACTATATATCTTATAAGATGTTAACTTTATTTGTGAGGTTTATGTTATGGGACAGTAGAAAATTGAAAAAAATCAGAAAACAGCCGTATACTTGCTGAATGTGCACAACAAAAGACACAAATAGAAAAACACATCCAAACAGTGAAATCATTGCAAAATCAAACACTGAAGGCATATAACTATATCTTATAAGATTTTAACTTTATTTGTGAGGTTTATGTTATGGGACAGTAGAAAATTGAAAAAAATCAGAAAACAGCCGTATACTTGCTGAATGCGCACAAAAATAGACACAAATAGAAAAACTCATCCAAACTGTGAAGTCATTGCAAAATCAAACACTGAAGGCATATAACTATATCTTATAAGATGTTAACTTTATTTGTGAGGTTTATGTTATGGGACAGTAGAAAATTGAAAAAAATCAGAAAACAGCCGTATACTTGCTGAATGCGCACAAAAACAGACACAAATAGAAAAACACATCCAAACAGTGAAATCATTGCAAAATCAAACAGAAGTGTATCTTATAAGATGTTAACTTTATTTGTGAGGTTTATGTTATGGGACAGTAGAAAATTGAAAAAAATCAGAAAACAGCCGTATACTTGCTGAATGTGCACAAAACAGACACAAATAGAAAAACACATCCAAACAGTGAAATCATTGGAAAATCAAACACTGACGGCATATAACTATATCTTATAAGATGTTAACTTCATTTGTGAGGTTTATGTTATGGGACAGTAGAAAATTGAAAAAAATCAGAAAACAGTCGATACTTGCTGAATGTGCACAACAAAAGACACAAATAGAAAAACACATCCAAACAGTGAAATCATTGCAAAATCAAAGACTGAGGGTACAGAAGTATATCTTATAAGATGTTAACTTTATTTGTGAGGTTTATGTTATGGGACAGTAGAAAATTTAAAAAAATCAGAAAACAGCCGTATACTTGCTGAATGTGCACAAAACAGACACAAATAGAAAAACACATCCAAACAGTGAAATCATTGCAAAATCAAACACTGAAGGCATATAACTATATCTTATAAGATTTTAACTTTATTTGTGAGGTTTATGTTATGGGACAGTAGAAAATTGAAAAAAATCAGAAAACAGCCGTATACTTGCTGAATGTGCACAAAACAGACACAAATAGAAAAACACATCCAAACAGTGAAATCATTGGAAAATCAAACACTGACGGCATATAACTATATCTTATAAGATGTTAACTTCATTTGTGAGGTTTATGTTATGGGACAGTAGAAAATTGAAAAAAATCAGAAAACAGTCGATACTTGCTGAATGTGCACAACAAAAGACACAAATAGAAAAACACATCCAAACAGTGAAATCATTGCAAAATCAAAGACTGAGGGTACAGAAGTATATCTTATAAGATGTTAACTTTATTTGTGAGGTTTATGTTATGGGACAGTAGAAAATTTAAAAAAATCAGAAAACAGCCGTATACTTGCTGAATGTGCACAAAACAGACACAAATAGAAAAACACATCCAAACAGTGAAATCATTGCAAAATCAAACACTGAAGGCATATAACTATATCTTATAAGATTTTAACTTTATTTGTGAGGTTTATGTTATGGGACAGTAGAAAATTGAAAAAAATCAGAAAACAGCCGTATACTTGCTGAATGTGCACAACAAAAGACACAAATAGAAAAACACATCCAAACAGTGAAATCATTGGAAAATCAAACACTGACGGCATATAACTATATCTTATAAGATGTTGACTTCATTTGTGAGGTTTATGTTATGGGACAGTAGAAAATTGAAAAAAATCAGAAAACAGCCGGATACTTGCTGAATGTGCACAACAAAAGACACAAATAGAAAAACACATCCAAACAGTGAAATCATTGCAAAATCAAACACTGAGGGTACAGAAGTATATCTTATAAGATGTTAACTTTATTTGTGAGGTTTATGTTATGGGACAGTAGAAAATTGAAAAAAATCAGAAAACAGCCGTATACTTGCTGAATGTGCACAAAACAGAAACAAATAGAAAAACACATCCAAACAGTGAAATCATTGCAAAATCAAACACTGACGGCATATAACTATATCTTATAAGATGTTAACTTTATTTGTGAGGTTTATGTTATGGGACAGTAGAAAATTCAAAAAAAATCAGAAAACAGCCGTATACTTGCTGAATGTGCAAAACAAAAGACACAAATAGAAAAACACATCCAAACAGTGAAATCATTGCAAAATCAAACACTGACGGCATATAACTATATCTTACAAGATTTTAACTTTATTTGTGAGGTTTATGTTATGGGACAGTAGAAAATTGAAAAAAATCAGAAAACAGCCGTATACTTGCTGAATGTGCACAAAAACAGACACAAATAGAAAAACACATCCAAACAGTGAAATCATTGCAAAATCAAACACTGAGGTTACAGAAGTATATCTTATAAGATGTTAACTTTATTTGTGAGGTTTATGTTATGGGACAGTAGAAAATTGAAAAAAATCAGAAAACAGCCGTATACTTGCTGAATGCGCACAAAAACAGACACAAATAGAAAAACACATCCAAACAGTGAAATCATTGCAAAATCAAACACTGAAGGCATATAACTATATATCTTATAAGATGTTAACTTTATTTGTGAGGTTTATGTTATGGGACAGTAGAAAATTGAAAAAAATCAGAAAACAGCCGTATACTTGCTGAATGTGCACAAAAACAGACACAAATAGAAAAACACATCCAAACAGTGAAATCATTGCAAAATCAAACACTGAGGTTACAGAAGTATATCTTATAAGATGTTAACTTTATTTGTGAGGTTTATGTTATGGGACAGTAGAAAATTTAAAAAAATCAGAAAACAGCCGTATACTTGCTGAATGTGCACAAAACAGACACAAATAGAAAAACACATCCAAACAGTGAAATCATTGGAAAATCAAACACTGACGGCATATAACTATATCTTATAAGATGTTAACTTCATTTGTGAGGTTTATGTTATGGGACAGTAGAAAATTGAAAAAAATCAGAAAACAGTCGATACTTGCTGAATGTGCACAACAAAAGACACAAATAGAAAAACACATCCAAACAGTGAAATCATTGCAAAATCAAAGACTGAGGGTACAGAAGTATATCTTATAAGATGTTAACTTTATTTGTGAGGTTTATGTTATGGGACAGTAGAAAATTTAAAAAAATCAGAAAACAGCCGTATACTTGCTGAATGTGCACAAAACAGACACAAATAGAAAAACACATCCAAACAGTGAAATCATTGCAAAATCAAACACTGAAGGCATATAACTATATCTTATAAGATTTTAACTTTATTTGTGAGGTTTATGTTATGGGACAGTAGAAAATTGAAAAAAATCAGAAAACAGCCGTATACTTGCTGAATGTGCACAAAACAGACACAAATAGAAAAACACATCCAAACAGTGAAATCATTGGAAAATCAAACACTGACGGCATATAACTATATCTTATAAGATGTTAACTTCATTTGTGAGGTTTATGTTATGGGACAGTAGAAAATTGAAAAAAATCAGAAAACAGTCGATACTTGCTGAATGTGCACAACAAAAGACACAAATAGAAAAACACATCCAAACAGTGAAATCATTGCAAAATCAAAGACTGAGGGTACAGAAGTATATCTTATAAGATGTTAACTTTATTTGTGAGGTTTATGTTATGGGACAGTAGAAAATTGAAAAAAATCAGAAAACAGCCGTATACTTGCTGAATGTGCACAACAAAAGACACAAATAGAAAAACACATCCAAACAGTGAAATCATTGCAAAATCAAACACTGACGGCATATAACTATATCTTACAAGATTTTAACTTTATTTGTGAGGTTTATGTTATGGGACAGTAGAAAATTGAAAAAAATCAGAAAACAGCCGTATACTTGCTGAATGTGCACAAAAACAGACACAAATAGAAAAACACATCCAAACAGTGAAATCATTGCAAAATCAAACACTGAAGGCATATAACTATATCTTATAAGATTTTAACTTTATTTGTGAGGTTTATGTTATGGGACAGTAGAAAATTTAAAAAAATCAGAAAACAGCCGTATACTTGCTGAATGTGCACAAAACAGACACAAATAGAAAAACACATCCAAACAGTGAAATCATTGCAAAATCAAACACTGACGGCATATAACTATATCTTATAAGATGTTAACTTCATTTGTGAGGTTTATGTTATGGGACAGCAGAAAATTGAAAAAAATCAGAAAACAGTCGATACTTGCTGAATGTGCACAACAAAAGACACAAATAGAAAAACACATCCAAACAGTGAAATCATTGCAAAATCAAACACTGAGGGTACAGAAGTATGTCTTATAAGATGTTAACCTTATTTGTGAGGTTTATGTTATGGGACAGTAGAAAATTGAAAAAAATCAGAAAACAGCCGTATACTTGCTGAATGTGCACAACAAAAGACACAAATAGAAAAACACATCCAAACAGTGAAATCATTGCAAAATCAAACACTGAAGGCATATAACTATATCTTATAAGATTTTAACTTTATTTGTGAGGTTTATGTTATGGGACAGTAGAAAATTGAAAAAAATCAGAAAACAGCCGTATACTTGCTGAATGCGCACAAAAATAGACACAAATAGAAAAACTCATCCAAACTGTGAAGTCATTGCAAAATCAAACACTGAAGGCATATAACTATATCTTATAAGATGTTAACTTTATTTGTGAGGTTTATGTTATGGGACAGTAGAAAATTGAAAAAAATCAGAAAACAGCCGTATACTTGCTGAATGCGCACAAAAACAGACACAAATAGAAAAACACATCCAAACAGTGAAATCATTGCAAAATCAAACAGAAGTGTATCTTATAAGATGTTAACTTTATTTGTGAGGTTTATGTTATGGGACAGTAGAAAATTGAAAAAAATCAGAAAACAGCCGTATACTTGCTGAATGTGCACAAAACAGACACAAATAGAAAAACACATCCAAACAGTGAAATCATTGGAAAATCAAACACTGACGGCATATAACTATATCTTATAAGATGTTGACTTCATTTGTGAGGTTTATGTTATGGGACAGTAGAAAATTGAAAAAAATCAGAAAACAGCCGGATACTTGCTGAATGTGCACAACAAAAGACACAAATAGAAAAACACATCCAAACAGTGAAATCATTGCAAAATCAAACACTGAGGGTACAGAAGTATATCTTATAAGATGTTAACTTTATTTGTGAGGTTTATGTTATGGGACAGTAGAAAATTGAAAAAAATCAGAAAACAGCCGTATACTTGCTGAATGTGCACAAAACAGAAACAAATAGAAAAACACATCCAAACAGTGAAATCATTGCAAAATCAAACACTGACGGCATATAACTATATCTTATAAGATGTTAACTTTATTTCTGAGGTTTATGTTATGGGACAGTAGAAAATTCAAAAAAAATCAGAAAACAGCCGTATACTTGCTGAATGTGCAAAACAAAAGACACAAATAGAAAAACACATCCAAACAGTGAAATCATTGCAAAATCAAACAGAAGTATATCTTATAAGATGTTAACTTTATTTGTGAGGTTTATGTTATGGGACAGTAGAAAATTGAAAAAAATCAGAAAACAGCCGTATACTTGCTGAATGTGCACAACAAAAGACACAAATAGAAAAACACATCCAAACAGTGAAATCATTGCAAAATCAAACACTGACGGCATATAACTATATCTTACAAGATTTTAACTTCATTTGTGAGGTTTATGTTATGGGACAGTAGAAAATTGAAAAAAATCAGAAAACAGCCGTATACTTGCTGAATGTGCACAAAAACAGACACAAATAGAAAAACACATCCAAACAGTGAAATCATTGCAAAATCAAACACTGAGGTTACAGAAGTATATCTTATAAGATGTTAACTTTATTTGTGAGGTTTATGTTATGGGACAGTAGAAAATTGAAAAAAATCAGAAAACAGCCGTATACTTGCTGAATGCGCACAAAAACAGACACAAATAGAAAAACACATCCAAACAGTGAAATCATTGCAAAATCAAACACTGAAGGCATATAACTATATATCTTATAAGATGTTAACTTTATTTGTGAGGTTTATGTTATGGGACAGTAGAAAATTGAAAAAAATCAGAAAACAGCCGTATACTTGCTGAATGTGCACAAAAACAGACACAAATAGAAAAACACATCCAAACAGTGAAATCATTGCAAAATCAAACACTGAGGTTACAGAAGTATATCTTATAAGATGTTAACTTTATTTGTGAGGTTTATGTTATGGGACAGTAGAAAATTGAAAAAAATCAGAAAACAGCCGTATACTTGCTGAATGTGCACAAAACAGACACAAATAGAAAAACACATCCAAACAGTGAAATCATTGGAAAATCAAACACTGACGGCATATAACTATATCTTATAAGATGTTAACTTCATTTGTGAGGTTTATGTTATGGGACAGTAGAAAATTGAAAAAAATCAGAAAACAGTCGATACTTGCTGAATGTGCACAACAAAAGACACAAATAGAAAAACACATCCAAACAGTGAAATCATTGCAAAATCAAAGACTGAGGGTACAGAAGTATATCTTATAAGATGTTAACTTTATTTGTGAGGTTTATGTTATGGGACAGTAGAAAATTTAAAAAAATCAGAAAACAGCCGTATACTTGCTGAATGTGCACAAAACAGACACAAATAGAAAAACACATCCAAACAGTGAAATCATTGCAAAATCAAACACTGAAGGCATATAACTATATCTTATAAGATTTTAACTTTATTTGTGAGGTTTATGTTATGGGACAGTAGAAAATTGAAAAAAATCAGAAAACAGCCGTATACTTGCTGAATGTGCACAACAAAAGACACAAATAGAAAAACACATCCAAACAGTGAAATCATTGCAAAATCAAACACTGAAGGCATATAACTATATCTTATAAGATGTTAACTTTATTTGTGAGGTTTATGTTATGGGACAGTAGAAAATTGAAAAAAATCAGAAAACAGCCGTATACTTGCTGAATGTGCACAACAAAAGACACAAATAGAAAAACACATCCAAACAGTGAAATCATTGCAAAATCAAACACTGAAGGCATGTAACTATATCTTATAAGATGTTAACTTTATTTGTGAGGTTTATGTTATGGGACAGTAGAAAATTGAAAAAAATCAGAAAACAGCCGTATACTTGCTGAATGTGCACAACAAAAGACACAAATAGAAAAACACATCCAAACAGTGAAATCATTGCAAAATCAAACACTGAAGGCATGTAACTATATCTTATAAGATTTTAACTTTATTTGTGAGGTTTATGTTATGGGACAGTAGAAAATTGAAAAAAATCAGAAAACAGCCGTATACTTGCTGAATGCGCACAAAAATAGACACAACTAGAAAAACTCATCCAAACTGTGAAATCATTGCAAAATCAAACACTGAAGGCATATAACTATATCTTATAAGATGTTAACTTTATTTGTGAGGTTTATGTTATGGGACAGTAGAAAATTGAAAAAAATCAGAAAACAGCCGTATACTTGCTGAATGCGCACAAAAACAGACACAAATAGAAAAACACATCCAAACAGTGAAATCATTGCAAAATCAAACACTGACGGCATATAACTATATCTTATAAGATGTTAACTTTATTTGTGAGGTTTATGTTATGGGACAGTAGAAAATTTAAAAAAATCAGAAAACAGCCGTATACTTGCTGAATGCGCACAAAAATAGACACAAATAGAAAAACTCATCCAAACTGTGAAATCATTGCAAAATCAAACACTGAAGGCATATAACTATATCTTATAAGATGTTAACTTTATTTGTGAGGTTTATGTTATGGGACAGTAGAAAATTAAAAAAAAATCAGAAAACAGCCGTATACTTGCTGAATGTGCAAAACAAAAGACACAAATAGAAAAACACATCCAAACAGTGAAATCATTGCAAAATCAAACAGAAGTATATCTTATAAGATGTTAACTTTATTTGTGAGGTTTATGTTATGGGACAGTAGAAAATTGAAAAAAATCAGAAAACAGCCGTATACTTGCTGAATGTGCACAACAAAAGACACAAATAGAAAAACACATCCAAACAGTGAAATCATTGCAAAATCAAACACTGACGGCATATAACTATATCTTACAAGATTTTAACTTTATTTGTGAGGTTTATGTTATGGGACAGTAGAAAATTGAAAAAATCAGAAAACAGCCGTATACTTGCTGAATGTGCACAAAAACAGACACAAATAGAAAAACACATCCAAACAGTGAAATCATTGCAAAATAAAACACTGAGGTTACAGAAGTATATCTTATAAGATGTTAACTTTATTTGTGAGGTTTATGTTATGGGACAGTAGAAAATTGAAAAAAATCAGAAAACAGCCGTATACTTGCTGAATGCGCACAAAAACAGACACAAATAGAAAAACACATCCAAACAGTGAAATCATTGCAAAATCAAACACTGAAGGCATATAACTATATATCTTATAAGATGTTCACTTTATTTGTGAGGTTTATGTTATGGGACAGTAGAAAATTGAAAAAAATCAGAAAACAGCCGTATACTTGCTGAATGTGCACAAAACAGACACAAATAGAAAAACACATCCAAACAGTGAAATCATTGGAAAATCAAACACTGACGGCATATAACTATATCTTATAAGATGTTAACTTCATTTGTGAGGTTTATGTTATGGGACAGTAGAAAATTGAAAAAAATCAGAAAACAGTCGATACTTGCTGAATGTGCACAACAAAAGACACAAATAGAAAAACACATCCAAACAGTGAAATCATTGCAAAATCAAAGACTGAGGGTACAGAAGTATATCTTATAAGATGTTAACTTTATTTGTGAGGTTTATGTTATGGGACAGTAGAAAATTTAAAAAAATCAGAAAACAGCCGTATACTTGCTGAATGTGCACAAAACAGACACAAATAGAAAAACACATCCAAACAGTGAAATCATTGCAAAATCAAACACTGAAGGCATATAACTATATCTTATAAGATTTTAACTTTATTCGTGAGGTTTATGTTATGGGACAGTAGAAAATTGAAAAAAATCAGAAAACAGCCGTATACTTGCTGAATGTGCACAACAAAAGACACAAATAGAAAAACACATCCAAACAGTGAAATCATTGCAAAATCAAACACTGAAGGCATATAACTATATCTTATAAGATGTTAACTTTATTTGTGAGGTTTATGTTATGGGACAGTAGAAAATTGAAAAAAATCAGAAAACAGCCGTATACTTGCTGAATGTGCACAACAAAAGACACAAATAGAAAAACACATCCAAACAGTGAAATCATTGCAAAATCAAACACTGAAGGCATATAACTATATCTTATAAGATTTTAACTTTATTTGTGAGGTTTATGTTATGGGACAGTAGAAAATTGAAAAAAATCAGAAAACAGCCGTATACTTGCTGAATGCGCACAAAAATAGACACAAATAGAAAAACTCATCCAAACTGTGAAATCATTGCAAAATCAAACACTGAAGGCATATAACTATATCTTATAAGATGTTAACTTTATTTGTGAGGTTTATGTTATGGGACAGTAGAAAATTGAAAAAAATCAGAAAACAGCCGTATACTTGCTGAATGCGCACAAAAACAGACACAAATAGAAAAACACATCCAAACAGTGAAATCATTGCAAAATCAAACACTGACGGCATATAACTATATCTTATAAGATGTTAACTTTATTTGTGAGGTTTATGTTATGGGACAGTAGAAAATTAAAAAAAAATCAGAAAACAGCCGTATACTTGCTGAATGTGCAAAACAAAAGACACAAATAGAAAAACACATCCAAACAGTGAAATCATTGCAAAATCAAACAGAAGTATATCTTATAAGATGTTAACTTTATTTGTGAGGTTTATGTTATGGGACAGTAGAAAATTGAAAAAAATCAGAAAACAGCCGTATACTTGCTGAATGTGCACAACAAAAGACACAAATAGAAAAACAGATCCAAACAGTGAAATCATTGCAAAATCAAACACTGACGGCATATAACTATATCTTACAAGATTTTAACTTTATTTGTGAGGTTTATGTTATGGGACAGTAGAAAATTGAAAAAAATCAGAAAACAGCCGTATACTTGCTGAATGTGCACAAAAACAGACACAAATAGAAAAACACATTCAAACAGTGAAATCATTGCAAAATCAAACACTGAAGGCATATAACTATATCTTACAAGATTTTAACTTTATTTGTGAGGTTTATGTTATGGGACAGTAGAAAATTGAAAAAAATCAGAAAACAGCCGTATACTTGCTGAATGTGCACAAAAACAGACACAAATAGAAAAACACATCCAAACAGTGAAATCATTGCAAAATCAAACACTGAGGTTACAGAAGTATATCTTATAAGATTTTAACTTTATTTGTGAGGTTTATGTTATGGGACAGTAGAAAATTGAAAAAAATCAGAAAACAGCCGTATACTTGCTGAATGTGCACAAAAACAGACACAAATAGAAAAACACATTCAAACAGTGAAATCATTGCAAAATCAAACACTGAAGGCATATAACTATATCTTACAAGATTTTAACTTTATTTGTGAGGTTTATGTTATGGGACAGTAGAAAATTGAAAAAAATCAGAAAACAGTCGATACTTGCTGAATGTGCACAACAAAAGACACAAATAGAAAAACACATCCAAACAGTGAAATCATTGCAAAATCAAAGACTGAGGGTACAGAAGTATATCTAATAAGATGTTAACTTTATTTGTGAGGTTTATGTTATGGGACAGTAGAAAATTTAAAAAAATCAGAAAACAGCCGTATACTTGCTGAATGTGCACAAAACAGACACAAATAGAAAAACACATCCAAACAGTGAAATCATTGCAAAATCAAACACTGAAGGCATATAACTATATCTTATAAGATTTTAACTTTATTTGTGAGGTTTATGTTATGGGACAGTAGAAAATTGAAAAAACTCAGAAAACAGCAGTATACTTGCTGAATGTGCACAACAAAAGACACAAATAGAAAAACACATCCAAACAGTGAAATCATTGCAAAATCAAACACTGAAGGCATATAACTATATCTTATAAGATGTTAACTTTATTTGTGAGGTTTATGTTATGGGACAGTAGAAAATTGAAAAAAATCAGAAAACAGCCGTATACTTGCTGAATGCGCACAAAAATAGACACAAATAGAAAAACTCATCCAAACTGTGAAATCATTGCAAAATCAAACACTGAAGGCATATAACTATATCTTATAAGATGTTAACTTTATTTGTGAGGTTTATGTTATGGGACAGTAGAAAATTGAAAAAAATCAGAAAACAGCCGTATACTTGCTGAATGCGCACAAAAACAGACACAAATAGAAAAACACATCCAAACAGTGAAATCATTGCAAAATCAAACAGAAGTATATCTTATAAGATGTTAACTTTATTTGTGAGGTTTATGTTATGGGACAGTAGAAAATTGAAAAAAATCAGAAAACAGCCGTATACTTGCTGAATGCGCACAAAAACAGACACAAATAGAAAAACACATCCAAACAGTGAAATCATTGCAAAATCAAACAGAAGTATATCTTATAAGATGTTAACTTTATTTGTGAGGTTTATGTTATGGGACAGTAGAAAATTGAAAAAAATCAGAAAACAGCCGTATACTTGCTGAATGTGCACAAAACAGACACAAATAGAAAAACACATCCAAACAGTGAAATCATTGGAAAATCAAACACTGACGGCATATAACTATATCTTATAAGATGTTGACTTCATTTGTGAGGTTTATGTTATGGGACAGTAGAAAATTGAAAAAAATCAGAAAACAGCCGGATACTTGCTGAATGTGCACAACAAAAGACACAAATAGAAAAACACATCCAAACAGTGAAATCATTGCAAAATCAAACACTGAGGGTACAGAAGTATATCTTATAAGATGTTAACTTTATTTGTGAGGTTTATGTTATGGGACAGTAGAAAATTGAAAAAAATCAGAAAACAGCCGTATACTTGCTGAATGTGCACAAAACAGAAACAAATAGAAAAACACATCCAAACAGTGAAATCATTGCAAAATCAAACACTGACGGCATATAACTATATCTTATAAGATGTTAACTTTATTTGTGAGGTTTATGTTATGGGACAGTAGAAAATTCAAAAAAAATCAGAAAACAGCCGTATACTTGCTGAATGTGCAAAACAAAAGACACAAATAGAAAAACACATCCAAACAGTGAAATCATTGCAAAATCAAACAGAAGTATATCTTATAAGATGTTAACTTTATTTGTGAGGTTTATGTTATGGGACAGTAGAAAATTGAAAAAAATCAGAAAACAGCCGTATACTTGCTGAATGTGCACAACAAAAGACACAAATAGAAAAACACATCCAAACAGTGAAATCATTGCAAAATCAAACACTGACGGCATATAACTATATCTTACAAGATTTTAACTTTATTTGTGAGGTTTATGTTATGGGACAGTAGAAAATTGAAAAAAATCAGAAAACAGCCGTATACTTGCTGAATGCGCACAAAAACAGACACAAATAGAAAAACACATCCAAACAGTGAAATCATTGCAAAATCAAACACTGAAGGCATATAACTATATATCTTATAAGATGTTAACTTTATTTGTGAGGTTTATGTTATGGGACAGTAGAAAATTGAAAAAAATAAGAAAACAGCCGTATACTTGCTGAATGTGCACAAAAACAGACACAAATAGAAAAACACATCCAAACAGTGAAATCATTGCAAAATCAAACACTGAGGTTACAGAAGTATATCTTATAAGATGTTAACTTTATTTGTGAGGTTTATGTTATGGGACAGTAGAAAATTGAAAAAAATCAGAAAACAGCCGTATACTTGCTGAATGTGCACAAAACAGACACAAATAGAAAAACACATCCAAACAGTGAAATCATTGGAAAATCAAACACTGACGGCATATAACTATATCTTATAAGATGTTAACTTCATTTGTGAGGTTTATGTTATGGGACAGTAGAAAATTGAAAAAAATCAGAAAACAGTCGATACTTGCTGAATGTGCACAACAAAAGACACAAATAGAAAAACACATCCAAACAGTGAAATCATTGCAAAATCAAAGACTGAGGGTACAGAAGTATATCTTATAAGATGTTAACTTTATTTGTGAGGTTTATGTTATGGGACAGTAGAAAATTTAAAAAAATCAGAAAACAGCCGTATACTTGCTGAATGTGCACAAAACAGACACAAATAGAAAAACACATCCAAACAGTGAAATCATTGCAAAATCAAACACTGAAGGCATATAACTATATCTTATAAGATTTTAACTTTATTTGTGAGGTTTATGTTATGGGACAGTAGAAAATTGAAAAAAATCAGAAAACAGCCGTATACTTGCTGAATGTGCACAACAAAAGACACAAATAGAAAAACACATCCAAACAGTGAAATCATTGCAAAATCAAACACTGAAGGCATATAACTATATCTTATAAGATGTTAACTTTATTTGTGAGGTTTATGTTATGGGACAGTAGAAAATTGAAAAAAATCAGAAAACAGCCGTATACTTGCTGAATGTGCACAACAAAAGACACAAATAGAAAAACACATCCAAACAGTGAAATCATTGCAAAATCAAACACTGAAGGCATATAACTATATCTTATAAGATTTTAACTTTATTTGTGAGGTTTATGTTATGGGACAGTAGAAAATTGAAAAAAATCAGAAAACAGCCGTATACTTGCTGAATGCGCACAAAAATAGACACAAATAGAAAAACTCATCCAAACTGTGAAATCATTGCAAAATCAAACACTGAAGGCATATAACTATATCTTATAAGATGTTAACTTTATTTGTGAGGTTTATGTTATGGGACAGTAGAAAATTGAAAAAAATCAGAAAACAGCCGTATACTTGCTGAATGCGCACAAAAACAGACACAAATAGAAAAACACATCCAAACAGTGAAATCATTGCAAAATCAAACACTGACGGCATATAACTATATCTTATAAGATGTTAACTTTATTTGTGAGGTTTATGTTATGGGACAGTAGAAAATTAAAAAAAAATCAGAAAACAGCCGTATACTTGCTGAATGTGCAAAACAAAAGACACAAATAGAAAAACACATCCAAACAGTGAAATCATTGCAAAATCAAACAGAAGTATATCTTATAAGATGTTAACTTTATTTGTGAGGTTTATGTTATGGGACAGTAGAAAATTGAAAAAAATCAGAAAACAGCCGTATACTTGCTGAATGTGCACAACAAAAGACACAAATAGAAAAACACATCCAAACAGTGAAATCATTGCAAAATCAAACACTGACGGCATATAACTATATCTTACAAGATTTTAACTTTATTTGTGAGGTTTATGTTATGGGACAGTAGAAAATTGAAAAAAATCAGAAAACAGCCGTATACTTGCTGAATGTGCACAAAAACAGACACAAATAGAAAAACACATTCAAACAGTGAAATCATTGCAAAATCAAACACTGAAGGCATATAACTATATCTTACAAGATTTTAACTTTATTTGTGAGGTTTATGTTATGGGACAGTAGAAAATTGAAAAAAATCAGAAAACAGCCGTATACTTGCTGAATGTGCACAAAAACAGACACAAATAGAAAAACACATCCAAACAGTGAAATCATTGCAAAATCAAACACTGAGGTTACAGAAGTATATCTTATAAGATTTTAACTTTATTTGTGAGGTTTATGTTATGGGACAGTAGAAAATTGAAAAAAATCAGAAAACAGCGGTATACTTGCTGAATGTGCACAAAAACAGACACAAATAGAAAAACACATCCAAACAGTGAAATCATTGCAAAATCAAACACTGAAGGCATATAACTATATCTTATAAGATTTTAACTTTATTTGTGAGGTTTATGTTATGGGACAGTAGAAAATTGAAAAAAATCAGAAAACAGCCGTATACTTGCTGAATGCGCACAAAAACAGACACAAATAGAAAAACACATCCAAACTGTGAAATCATTGCAAAATCAAACACTGAAGGCATATAACTATATCTTATAAGATGTTAACTTTATTTGTGAGGTTTATGTTATGGGACAGTAGAAAATTGAAAAAAATCAGAAAACAGCCGTATACTTGCTGAATGTGCACAACAAAAGACACAAATAGAAAAACACATCCAAACAGTGAAATCATTGCAAAATCAAACACTGACGGCATATAACTATATCTTACAAGATTTTAACTTTATTTGTGAGGTTTATGTTATGGGACAGTAGAAAATTAAAAAAAATCAGAAAACAGCCGTATACTTGCTGAATGTGCACAAAAACAGACACAAATAGAAAAACACATTCAAACAGTGAAATCATTGCAAAATCAAACACTGAAGGCATATAACTATATCTTACAAGATTTTAACTTTATTTGTGAGGTTTATGTTATGGGACAGTAGAAAATTGAAAAAAATCAGAAAACAGCCGTATACTTGCTGAATGTGCACAAAAACAGACACAAATAGAAAAACACATCCAAACAGTGAAATCATTGCAAAATCAAACACTGAGGTTACAGAAGTATATCTTATAAGATTTTAACTTTATTTGTGAGGTTTATGTTATGGGACAGTAGAAAATTGAAAAAAATCAGAAAACAGCCGTATACTTGCTGAATGTGCACAAAAACAGACACAAATAGAAAAACACATCCAAACAGTGAAATCATTGCAAAATCAAACACTGAAGGCATATAACTATATCTTATAAGATTTTAACTTTATTTGTGAGGTTTATGTTATGGGACAGTAGAAAATTGAAAAAAATCAGAAAACAGCCGTATACTTGCTGAATGCGCACAAAAACAGACACAAATAGAAAAACACATCCAAACTGTGAAATCATTGCAAAATCAAACACTGAAGGCATATAACTATATCTTATAAGATGTTAACTTTATTTGTGAGGTTTATGTTATGGGACAGTAGAAAATTGAAAAAAATCAGAAAACAGCCGTATACTTGCTGAATGTGCACAACAAAAGACACAAATAGAAAAACACATCCAAACAGTGAAATCATTGCAAAATCAAACACTGACGGCATATAACTATATCTTACAAGATTTTAACTTTATTTGTGAGGTTTATGTTATGGGACAGTAGAAAATTGAAAAAAATCAGAAAACAGCCGTATACTTGCTGAATGTGCACAAAAACAGACACAAATAGAAAAACACATTCAAACAGTGAAATCATTGCAAAATCAAACACTGAAGGCATATAACTATATCTTACAAGATTTTAACTTTATTTGTGAGGTTTATGTTATGGGACAGTAGAAAATTGAAAAAAATCAGAAAACAGTCGATACTTGCTGAATGTGCACAACAAAAGACACAAATAGAAAAACACATCCAAACAGTGAAATCATTGCAAAATCAAAGACTGAGGGTACAGAAGTATATCTTATAAGATGTTAACTTTATTTGTGAGGTTTATGTTATGGGACAGTAGAAAATTTAAAAAAATCAGAAAACAGCCGTATACTTGCTGAATGTGCACAAAACAGACACAAATAGAAAAACACATCCAAACAGTGAAATCATTGCAAAATCAAACACTGAAGGCATATAACTATATCTTATAAGATTTTAACTTTATTTGTGAGGTTTATGTTATGGGACAGTAGAAAATTGAAAAAAATCAGAAAACAGCAGTATACTTGCTGAATGTGCACAACAAAAGACACAAATAGAAAAACACATCCAAACAGTGAAATCATTGCAAAATCAAACACTGAAGGCATATAACTATATCTTATAAGATGTTAACTTTATTTGTGAGGTTTATGTTATGGGACAGTAGAAAATTGAAAAAAATCAGAAAACAGCCGTATACTTGCTGAATGCGCACAAAAATAGACACAAATAGAAAAACTCATCCAAACTGTGAAATCATTGCAAAATCAAACACTGAAGGCATATAACTATATCTTATAAGATGTTAACTTTATTTGTGAGGTTTATGTTATGGGACAGTAGAAAATTGAAAAAAATCAGAAAACAGCCGTATACTTGCTGAATGCGCACAAAAACAGACACAAATAGAAAAACACATCCAAACAGTGAAATCATTGCAAAATCAAACACTGACGGCATATAACTATATCTTATAAGATGTTAACTTTATTTGTGAGGTTTATGTTATGGGACAGTAGAAAATTGAAAAAAATCAGAAAACAGCCGTATACTTGCTGAATGTGCACAACAAAAGACACAAATAGAAAAACACATTCAAACAGTGAAATCATTGCAAAATCAAACACTGAAGGCATATAACTATATCTTACAAGATTTTAACTTTATTTGTGAGGTTTATGTTATGGGACAGTAGAAAATTGAAAAAAATCAGAAAACAGCCGTATACTTGCTGAATGTGCACAAAAACAGACACAAATAGAAAAACACATCCAAACAGTGAAATCATTGCAAAATCAAACACTGAGGTTACAGAAGTATATCTTATAAGATTTTAACTTTATTTGTGAGGTTTATGTTATGGGACAGTAGAAAATTGAAAAAAATCAGAAAACAGCGGTATACTTGCTGAAAGTGCACAAAAACAGACACAAATAGAAAAACACATCCAAACAGTGAAATCATTGCAAAATCAAACACTGACGGCATATAACTATATCTTACAAGATTTTAACTTTATTTGTGAGGTTTATGTTATGGGACAGTAGAAAATTAAAAAAAATCAGAAAACAGCCGTATACTTGCTGAATGTGCACAAAAACAGACACAAATAGAAAAACACATTCAAACAGTGAAATCATTGCAAAATCAAACACTGAAGGCATATAACTATATCTTACAAGATTTTAACTTTATTTGTGAGGTTTATGTTATGGGACAGTAGAAAATTGAAAAAAATCAGAAAACAGCCGTATACTTGCTGAATGTGCACAAAAACAGACACAAATAGAAAAACACATCCAAACAGTGAAATCATTGCAAAATCAAACACTGAGGTTACAGAAGTATATCTTATAAGATTTTAACTTTATTTGTGAGGTTTATGTTATGGGACAGTAGAAAATTGAAAAAAATCAGAAAACAGCCGTATACTTGCTGAATGTGCACAAAAACAGACACAAATAGAAAAACACATCCAAACAGTGAAATCATTGCAAAATCAAACACTGAAGGCATATAACTATATCTTATAAGATTTTAACTTTATTTGTGAGGTTTATGTTATGGGACAGTAGAAAATTGAAAAAAATCAGAAAACAGCCGTATACTTGCTGAATGCGCACAAAAACAGACACAAATAGAAAAACACATCCAAACTGTGAAATCATTGCAAAATCAAACACTGAAGGCATATAACTATATCTTATAAGATGTTAACTTTATTTGTGAGGTTTATGTTATGGGACAGTAGAAAATTGAAAAAAATCAGAAAACAGCCGTATACTTGCTGAATGTGCACAACAAAAGACACAAATAGAAAAACACATCCAAACAGTGAAATCATTGCAAAATCAAACACTGACGGCATATAACTATATCTTACAAGATTTTAACTTTATTTGTGAGGTTTATGTTATGGGACAGTAGAAAATTGAAAAAAATCAGAAAACAGCCGTATACTTGCTGAATGTGCACAAAAACAGACACAAATAGAAAAACACATTCAAACAGTGAAATCATTGCAAAATCAAACACTGAAGGCATATAACTATATCTTACAAGATTTTAACTTTATTTGTGAGGTTTATGTTATGGGACAGTAGAAAATTGAAAAAAATCAGAAAACAGTCGATACTTGCTGAATGTGCACAACAAAAGACACAAATAGAAAAACACATCCAAACAGTGAAATCATTGCAAAATCAAAGACTGAGGGTATAGAAGTATATCTTATAAGATGTTAACTTTATTTGTGAGGTTTATGTTATGGGACAGTAGAAAATTTAAAAAAATCAGAAAACAGCCGTATACTTGCTGAATGTGCACAAAACAGACACAAATAGAAAAACACATCCAAACAGTGAAATCATTGCAAAATCAAACACTGAAGGCATATAACTATATCTTATAAGATTTTAACTTTATTTGTGAGGTTTATGTTATGGGACAGTAGAAAATTGAAAAAAATCAGAAAACAGCAGTATACTTGCTGAATGTGCACAACAAAAGACACAAATAGAAAAACACATCCAAACAGTGAAATCATTGCAAAATCAAACACTGAAGGCATATAACTATATCTTATAAGATGTTAACTTTATTTGTGAGGTTTATGTTATGGGACAGTAGAAAATTGAAAAAAATCAGAAAACAGCCGTATACTTGCTGAATGCGCACAAAAATAGACACAAATAGAAAAACTCATCCAAACTGTGAAATCATTGCAAAATCAAACACTGAAGGCATATAACTATATCTTATAAGATGTTAACTTTATTTGTGAGGTTTATGTTATGGGACAGTAGAAAATTGAAAAAAATCAGAAAACAGCCGTATACTTGCTGAATGCGCACAAAAACAGACACAAATAGAAAAACACATCCAAACAGTGAAATCATTGCAAAATCAAACACTGACGGCATATAACTATATCTTATAAGATGTTAACTTTATTTGTGAGGTTTATGTTATGGGACAGTAGAAAATTGAAAAAAATCAGAAAACAGCCGTATACTTGCTGAATGCGCACAAAAATAGACACAAATAGAAAAACTCATCCAAACTGTGAAATCATTGCAAAATCAAACACTGAAGGCATATAACTATATCTTATAAGATGTTAACTTTATTTGTGAGGTTTATGTTATGGGACAGTAGAAAATTAAAAAAAAATCAGAAAACAGCCGTATACTTGCTGAATGTGCAAAACAAAAGACACAAATAGAAAAACACATCCAAACAGTGAAATCATTGCAAAATCAAACAGAAGTATATCTTATAAGATGTTAACTTTATTTGTGAGGTTTATGTTATGGGACAGTAGAAAATTGAAAAAAATCAGAAAACAGCCGTATACTTGCTGAATGTGCACAACAAAAGACACAAATAGAAAAACACATTCAAACAGTGAAATCATTGCAAAATCAAACACTGAAGGCATATAACTATATCTTACAAGATTTTAACTTTATTTGTGAGGTTTATGTTATGGGACAGTAGAAAATTGAAAAAAATCAGAAAACAGCCGTATACTTGCTGAATGTGCACAAAAACAGACACAAATAGAAAAACACATCCAAACAGTGAAATCATTGCAAAATCAAACACTGAGGTTACAGAAGTATATCTTATAAGATTTTAACTTTATTTGTGAGGTTTATGTTATGGGACAGTAGAAAATTGAAAAAAATCAGAAAACAGCGGTATACTTACTGAATGTGCACAAAAACAGACACAAATAGAAAAACACATCCAAACAGTGAAATCATTGCAAAATCAAACACTGAAGGCATATAACTATATCTTATAAGATTTTAACTTTATTTGTGAGGTTTATGTTATGGGACAGTAGAAAATTGAAAAAAATCAGAAAACAGCCGTATACTTGCTGAATGCGCACAAAAACAGACACAAATAGAAAAACACATCCAAACTGTGATATCATTGCAAAATCAAACACTGAAGGCATATAACTATATCTTATAAGATGTTAACTTTATTTGTGAGGTTTATGTTATGGGACAGTAGAAAATTGAAAAAAATCAGAAAACAGCCGTATACTTGCTGAATGTGCACAAAACAGAAACAAATAGAAAAACACATCCAAACAGTGAAATCATTGCAAAATCAAACACTGACGGCATATAACTATATCTTATAAGATGTTAACTTTATTTGTGAGGTTTATGTTATGGGACAGTAGAAAATTCAAAAAAAATCAGAAAACAGCCGTATACTTGCTGAATGTGCAAAACAAAAGACACAAATAGAAAAACACATCCAAACAGTGAAATCATTGCAAAATCAAACAGAAGTATATCTTATAAGATGTTAACTTTATTTGTGAGGTTTATGTTATGGGACAGTAGAAAATTGAAAAAAATCAGAAAACAGCCGTATACTTGCTGAATGTGCACAACAAAAGACACAAATAGAAAAACACATCCAAACAGTGAAATCATTGCAAAATCAAACACTGACGGCATATAACTATATCTTACAAGATTTTAACTTTATTTGTGAGGTTTATGTTATGGGACAGTAGAAAATTGAAAAAAATCAGAAAACAGCCGTATACTTGCTGAATGTGCACAAAAACAGACACAAATAGAAAAACACATCCAAACAGTGAAATCATTGCAAAATAAAACACTGAGGTTACAGAAGTATATCTTATAAGATGTTAACTTTATTTGTGAGGTTTATGTTATGGGACAGTAGAAAATTGAAAAAAATCAGAAAACAGCCGTATACTTGCTGAATGCGCACAAAAACAGACACAAATAGAAAAACACATCCAAACAGTGAAATCATTGCAAAATCAAACACTGAAGGCATATAACTATATATCTTATAAGATGTTAACTTTATTTGTGAGGTTTATGTTATGGGACAGTAGAAAATTGAAAAAAATCAGAAAACAGCCGTATACTTGCTGAATGTGCACAAAAACAGACACAAATAGAAAAACACATCCAAACAGTGAAATCATTGCAAAATCAAACACTGAGGTTACAGAAGTATATCTTATAAGATGTTAACTTTATTTGTGAGGTTTATGTTATGGGACAGTAGAAAATTGAAAAAAATCAGAAAACAGCCGTATACTTGCTGAATGTGCACAAAACAGACACAAATAGAAAAACACATCCAAACAGTGAAATCATTGGAAAATCAAACACTGACGGCATATAACTATATCTTATAAGATGTTAACTTCATTTGTGAGGTTTATGTTATGGGACAGTAGAAAATTGAAAAAAATCAGAAAACAGTCGATACTTGCTGAATGTGCACAACAAAAGACACAAATAGAAAAACACATCCAAACAGTGAAATCATTGCAAAATCAAAGACTGAGGGTACAGAAGTATATCTTATAAGATGTTAACTTTATTTGTGAGGTTTATGTTATGGGACAGTAGAAAATTTAAAAAAATCAGAAAACAGCCGTATACTTGCTGAATGTGCACAAAACAGACACAAATAGAAAAACACATCCAAACAGTGAAATCATTGCAAAATCAAACACTGAAGGCATATAACTATATCTTATAAGATTTTAACTTTATTTGTGAGGTTTATGTTATGGGACAGTAGAAAATTGAAAAAAATCAGAAAACAGCCGTATACTTGCTGAATGTGCACAACAAAAGACACAAATAGAAAAACACATCCAAACAGTGAAATCATTGCAAAATCAAACACTGAAGGCATATAACTATATCTTATAAGATGTTAACTTTATTTGTGAGGTTTATGTTATGGGACAGTAGAAAATTGAAAAAAATCAGAAAACAGCCGTATACTTGCTGAATGTGCACAACAAAAGACACAAATAGAAAAACACATCCAAACAGTGAAATCATTGCAAAATCAAACACTGAAGGCATATAACTATATCTTATAAGATTTTAACTTTATTTGTGAGGTTTATGTTATGGGACAGTAGAAAATTGAAAAAAATCAGAAAACAGCCGTATACTTGCTGAATGCGCACAAAAATAGACACAAATAGAAAAACTCATCCAAACTGTGAAATCATTGCAAAATCAAACACTGAAGGCATATAACTATATCTTATAAGATGTTAACTTTATTTGTGAGGTTTATGTTATGGGACAGTAGAAAATTGAAAAAAATCAGAAAACAGCCGTATACTTGCTGAATGCGCACAAAAACAGACACAAATAGAAAAACACATCCAAACAGTGAAATCATTTCAAAATCAAACACTGACGGCATATAACTATATCTTATAAGATGTTAACTTTATTTGTGAGGTTTATGTTATGGGACAGTAGAAAATTAAAAAAAAATCAGAAAACAGCCGTATACTTGCTGAATGTGCAAAACAAAAGACACAAATAGAAAAACACATCCAAACAGTGAAATCATTGCAAAATCAAACAGAAGTATATCTTATAAGATGTTAACTTTATTTGTGAGGTTTATGTTATGGGACAGTAGAAAATTGAAAAAAATCAGAAAACAGCCGTATACTTGCTGAATGTGCACAACAAAAGACACAAAAAGAAAAACACATCCAAACAGTGAAATCATTGCAAAATCAAACACTGAGGGTACAGAAGTATATCTTATAAGATGTTAACTTTATTTGTGAGGTTTATGTTATGGGACAGTAGAAAATTGAAAAAAATCAGAAAACAGCCGTATACTTGCTGAATGTGCACAAAAACAGACACAAATAGAAAAACACATCCAAACAGTGAAATCATTGCAAAATCAAACACTGAGGTTACAGAAGTATATCTTATAAGATTTTAACTTTATTTGTGAGGTTTATGTTATGGGACAGTAGAAAATTGAAAAAAATCAGAAAACAGCCGTATACTTGCTGAATGCGCACAAAAATAGACACAAATAGAAAAACACATCCAAACAGTGAAATCATTGCAAAATCAAACACTGAGGTTACAGAAGTATATCTTATAAGATTTTAACTTTATTTGTGAGGTTTATGTTATGGGACAGTAGAAAATTGAAAAAAATCAGAAAACAGCGGTATACTTGCTGAATGTGCACAAAAACAGACACAAATAGAAAAACACATCCAAACAGTGAAATCATTGCAAAATCAAACACTGAAGGCATATAACTATATCTTATAAGATTTTAACTTTATTTGTGAGGTTTATGTTATGGGAGAGTAGAAAATTGAAAAAAATCAGAAAACAGCCGTATACTTGCTGAATGTGCACAACAAAAGACACAAATAGAAAAACACATCCAAACAGTGAAATCATTGCAAAATCAAACACTGACGGCATATAACTATATCTTACAAGATTTTAACTTTATTTGTGAGGTTTATGTTATGGGACAGTAGAAAATTAAAAAAAATCAGAAAACAGCCGTATACTTGCTGAATGTGCACAAAAACAGACACAAATAGAAAAACACATTCAAACAGTGAAATCATTGCAAAATCAAACACTGAAGGCATATAACTATATCTTACAAGATTTTAACTTTATTTGTGAGGTTTATGTTATGGGACAGTAGAAAATTGAAAAAAATCAGAAAACAGCCGTATACTTGCTGAATGTGCACAAAAACAGACACAAATAGAAAAACACATCCAAACAGTGAAATCATTGCAAAATCAAACACTGAGGTTACAGAAGTATATCTTATAAGATTTTAACTTTATTTGTGAGGTTTATGTTATGGGACAGTAGAAAATTGAAAAAAATCAGAAAACAGCCGTATACTTGCTGAATGTGCACAAAAACAGACACAAATAGAAAAACACATCCAAACAGTGAAATCATTGCAAAATCAAACACTGAAGGCATATAACTATATCTTATAAGATTTTAACTTTATTTGTGAGGTTTATGTTATGGGACAGTAGAAAATTGAAAAAAATCAGAAAACAGCCGTATACTTGCTGAATGCGCACAAAAACAGACACAAATAGAAAAACACATCCAAACTGTGAAATCATTGCAAAATCAAACACTGAAGGCATATAACTATATCTTATAAGATGTTAACTTTATTTGTGAGGTTTATGTTATGGGACAGTAGAAAATTGAAAAAAATCAGAAAACAGCCGTATACTTGCTGAATGTGCACAACAAAAGACACAAATAGAAAAACACATCCAAACAGTGAAATCATTGCAAAATCAAACACTGACGGCATATAACTATATCTTACAAGATTTTAACTTTATTTGTGAGGTTTATGTTATGGGACAGTAGAAAATTGAAAAAAATCAGAAAACAGCCGTATACTTGCTGAATGTGCACAAAAACAGACACAAATAGAAAAACACATTCAAACAGTGAAATCATTGCAAAATCAAACACTGAAGGCATATAACTATATCTTACAAGATTTTAACTTTATTTGTGAGGTTTATGTTATGGGACAGTAGAAAATTGAAAAAAATCAGAAAACAGTCGATACTTGCTGAATGTGCACAACAAAAGACACAAATAGAAAAACACATCCAAACAGTGAAATCATTGCAAAATCAAAGACTGAGGGTATAGAAGTATATCTTATAAGATGTTAACTTTATTTGTGAGGTTTATGTTATGGGACAGTAGAAAATTTAAAAAAATCAGAAAACAGCCGTATACTTGCTGAATGTGCACAAAACAGACACAAATAGAAAAACACATCCAAACAGTGAAATCATTGCAAAATCAAACACTGAAGGCATATAACTATATCTTATAAGATTTTAACTTTATTTGTGAGGTTTATGTTATGGGACAGTAGAAAATTGAAAAAAATCAGAAAACAGCAGTATACTTGCTGAATGTGCACAACAAAAGACACAAATAGAAAAACACATCCAAACAGTGAAATCATTGCAAAATCAAACACTGAAGGCATATAACTATATCTTATAAGATGTTAACTTTATTTGTGAGGTTTATGTTATGGGACAGTAGAAAATTGAAAAAAATCAGAAAACAGCCGTATACTTGCTGAATGCGCACAAAAATAGACACAAATAGAAAAACTCATCCAAACTGTGAAATCATTGCAAAATCAAACACTGAAGGCATATAACTATATCTTATAAGATGTTAACTTTATTTGTGAGGTTTATGTTATGGGACAGTAGAAAATTGAAAAAAATCAGAAAACAGCCGTATACTTGCTGAATGCGCACAAAAACAGACACAAATAGAAAAACACATCCAAACAGTGAAATCATTGCAAAATCAAACACTGACGGCATATAACTATATCTTATAAGATGTTAACTTTATTTGTGAGGTTTATGTTATGGGACAGTAGAAAATTGAAAAAAATCAGAAAACAGCCGTATACTTGCTGAATGCGCACAAAAATAGACACAAATAGAAAAACTCATCCAAACTGTGAAATCATTGCAAAATCAAACACTGAAGGCATATAACTATATCTTATAAGATGTTAACTTTATTTGTGAGGTTTATGTTATGGGACAGTAGAAAATTAAAAAAAAATCAGAAAACAGCCGTATACTTGCTGAATGTGCAAAACAAAAGACACAAATAGAAAAACACATCCAAACAGTGAAATCATTGCAAAATCAAACAGAAGTATATCTTATAAGATGTTAACTTTATTTGTGAGGTTTATGTTATGGGACAGTAGAAAATTGAAAAAAATCAGAAAACAGCCGTATACTTGCTGAATGTGCACAACAAAAGACACAAATAGAAAAACACATTCAAACAGTGAAATCATTGCAAAATCAAACACTGAAGGCATATAACTATATCTTACAAGATTTTAACTTTATTTGTGAGGTTTATGTTATGGGACAGTAGAAAATTGAAAAAAATCAGAAAACAGCCGTATACTTGCTGAATGTGCACAAAAACAGACACAAATAGAAAAACACATCCAAACAGTGAAATCATTGCAAAATCAAACACTGAGGTTACAGAAGTATATCTTATAAGATTTTAACTTTATTTGTGAGGTTTATGTTATGGGACAGTAGAAAATTGAAAAAAATCAGAAAACAGCGGTATACTTACTGAATGTGCACAAAAACAGACACAAATAGAAAAACACATCCAAACAGTGAAATCATTGCAAAATCAAACACTGAAGGCATATAACTATATCTTATAAGATTTTAACTTTATTTGTGAGGTTTATGTTATGGGACAGTAGAAAATTGAAAAAAATCAGAAAACAGCCGTATACTTGCTGAATGCGCACAAAAACAGACACAAATAGAAAAACACATCCAAACTGTGATATCATTGCAAAATCAAACACTGAAGGCATATAACTATATCTTATAAGATGTTAACTTTATTTGTGAGGTTTATGTTATGGGACAGTAGAAAATTGAAAAAAATCAGAAAACAGCCGTATACTTGCTGAATGTGCACAACAAAAGACACAAATAGAAAAACACATCCAAACAGTGAAATCATTGCAAAATCAAACACTGACGGCATATAACTATATCTTACAAGATTTTAACTTTATTTGTGAGGTTTATCTTATGGGACAGTAGAAAATTGAAAAAAATCAGAAAACAGCCGTATACTTGCTGAATGTGCACAAAAACAGACACAAATAGAAAAACACATTCAAACAGTGAAATCATTGCAAAATCAAACACTGAAGGCATATAACTATATCTTACAATATTTTAACTTTATTTGTGAGGTTTATGTTATGGGACAGTAGAAAATTGAAAAAAATCAGAAAACAGCCGTATACTTGCTGAATGTGCACAAAAACAGACACAAATAGAAAAACACATCCAAACAGTGAAATCATTGCAAAATCAAACACTGAAGGCATATAACTATATCTTATAAGATTTTAACTTTATTTGTGAGGTTTATGTTATGGGACAGTAGAAAATTGAAAAAAATCAGAAAACAGCCGTATACTTGCTGAATGCGCACAAAAACAGACACAAATAGAAAAACACATCCAAACTGTGAAATCATTGCAAAATCAAACACTGAAGGCATATAACTATATCTTATAAGATGTTAACTTTATTTGTGAGGTTTATGTTATGGGACAGTAGAAAATTGAAAAAAATCAGAAAACAGCCGTATACTTGCTGAATGTGCACAACAAAAGACACAAATAGAAAAACACATCCAAACAGTGAAATCATTGCAAAATCAAACACTGACGGCATATAACTATATCTTACAAGATTTTAACTTTATTTGTGAGGTTTATGTTATGGGACAGTAGAAAATTGAAAAAAATCAGAAAACAGCCGTATACTTGCTGAATGTGCACAAAAACAGACACAAATAGAAAAACACATTCAAACAGTGAAATCATTGCAAAATCAAACACTGAAGGCATATAACTATATCTTACAAGATTTTAACTTTATTTGTGAGGTTTATGTTATGGGACAGTAGAAAATTGAAAAAAATCAGAAAACAGTCGATACTTGCTGAATGTGCACAACAAAAGACACAAATAGAAAAACACATCCAAACAGTGAAATCATTGCAAAATCAAAGACTGAGGGTACAGAAGTATATCTTATAAGATGTTAACTTTATTTGTGAGGTTTATGTTATGGGACAGTAGAAAATTTAAAAAAATCAGAAAACAGCCGTATACTTGCTGAATGTGCACAAAACGGACACAAATAGAAAAACACATCCAAACAGTGAAATCATTGCAAAATCAAACACTGAAGGCATATAACTATATCTTATAAGATTTTAACTTTATTTGTGAGGTTTATGTTATGGGACAGTAGAAAATTGAAAAAAATCAGAAAACAGCAGTATACTTGCTGAATGTGCACAACAAAAGACACAAATAGAAAAACACATCCAAACAGTGAAATCATTGCAAAATCAAACACTGAAGGCATATAACTATATCTTATAAGATGTTAACTTTATTTGTGAGGTTTATGTTATGGGACAGTAGAAAATTGAAAAAAATCAGAAAACAGCCGTATACTTGCTGAATGTGCACAACAAAAGACACAAATAGAAAAACACATCCAAACAGTGAAATCATTGCAAAATCAAACACTGAAGGCATATAACTATATCTTATAAGATTTTAACTTTATTTGTGAGGTTTATGTTATGGGACAGTAGAAAATTGAAAAAAATCAGAAAACAGCCGTATACTTGCTGAATGCGCACAAAAATAGACACAAATAGAAAAACTCATCCAAACTGTGAAATCATTGCAAAATCAAACACTGAAGGCATATAACTATATCTTATAAGATGTTAACTTTATTTGTGAGGTTTATGTTATGGGACAGTAGAAAATTGAAAAAAATCAGAAAACAGCCGTATACTTGCTGAATGCGCACAAAAACAGACACAAATAGAAAAACACATCCAAACAGTGAAATCATTGCAAAATCAAACACTGACGGCATATAACTATATCTTATAAGATGTTAACTTTATTTGTGAGGTTTATGTTATGGGACAGTAGAAAATTGAAAAAAATCAGAAAACAGCCGTATACTTGCTGAATGCGCACAAAAATAGACACAAATAGAAAAACTCATCCAAACTGTGAAATCATTGCAAAATCAAACACTGAAGGCATATAACTATATCTTATAAGATGTTAACTTTATTTGTGAGGTTTATGTTATGGGACAGTAGAAAATTAAAAAAAAATCAGAAAACAGCCGTATACTTGCTGAATGTGCAAAACAAAAGACACAAATAGAAAAACACATCCAAACAGTGAAATCATTGCAAAATCAAACAGAAGTATATCTTATAAGATGTTAACTTTATTTGTGAGGTTTATGTTATGGGACAGTAGAAAATTGAAAAAAATCAGAAAACAGCCGTATACTTGCTGAATGTGCACAACAAAAGACACAAATAGAAAAACACATCCAAACAGTGAAATCATTGCAAAATCAAACACTGACGGCATATAACTATATCTTACAAGATTTTAACTTTATTTGTGAGGTTTATGTTATGGGACAGTAGAAAATTGAAAAAAATCAGAAAACAGCCGTATACTTGCTGAATGTGCACAAAAACAGACACAAATAGAAAAACACATTCAAACAGTGAAATCATTGCAAAATCAAACACTGAAGGCATATAACTATATCTTACAAGATTTTAACTTTATTTGTGAGGTTTATGTTATGGGACAGTAGAAAATTGAAAAAAATCAGAAAACAGCCGTATACTTGCTGAATGTGCACAAAAACAGACACAAATAGAAAAACACATCCAAACAGTGAAATCATTTCAAAATCAAACACTGAGGTTACAGAAGTATATCTTATAAGATGTTAACTTTATTTGTGAGGTTTATGTTATGGGACAGTAGAAAATTGAAAAAAATCAGAAAACAGCCGTATACTTGCTGAATGTGCACAAAACAGACACAAATAGAAAAACACATCCAAACAGTGAAATCATTGGAAAATCAAACACTGACGGCATATAACTATATCTTATAAGATGTTAACTTCATTTGTGAGGTTTATGTTATGGGACAGTAGAAAATTGAAAAAAATCAGAAAACAGTCGATACTTGCTGAATGTGCACAACAAAAGACACAAATAGAAAAACACATCCAAACAGTGAAATCATTGCAAAATCAAACACTGAGGGTACAGAAGTATATCTTATAAGATGTTAACTTTATTTGTGAGGTTTATGTTATGGGACAGTAGAAAATTGAAAAAAATCAGAAAACAGCCGTATACTTGCTGAATGTGCACAAAAACAGACACAAATAGAAAAACACATCCAAACAGTGAAATCATTGCAAAATCAAACACTGACGGCATATAACTATATCTTACAAGATTTTAACTTTATTTGTGAGGTTTATGTTATGGGACAGTAGAAAATTGAAAAAAATCAGAAAACAGCCGTATACTTGCTGAATGTGCACAAAAACAGACACAAATAGAAAAACACATTCAAACAGTGAAATCATTGCAAAATCAAACACTGAAGGCATATAACTATATCTTACAAGATTTTAACTTTATTTGTGAGGTTTATGTTATGGGACAGTAGAAAATTGAAAAAAATCAGAAAACAGCGGTATACTTGCTGAATGTGCACAAAAACAGACACAAATAGAAAAACACATCCAAACAGTGAAATCATTGCAAAATCAAACACTGAAGGCATATAACTATATCTTATAAGATTTTAACTTTATTTGTGAGGTTTATGTTATGGGACAGTAGAAAATTGAAAAAAATCAGAAAACAGCCGTATACTTGCTGAATGCGCACAAAAACAGACACAAATAGAAAAACACATCCAAACTGTGAAATCATTGCAAAATCAAACACTGAAGGCATATAACTATATCTTATAAGATGTTAACTTTATTTGTGAGGTTTATGTTATGGGACAGTAGAAAATTGAAAAAAATCAGAAAACAGCCGTATACTTGCTGAATGTGCACAACAAAAGACACAAATAGAAAAACACATCCAAACAGTGAAATCATTGCAAAATCAAACACTGACGGCATATAACTATATCTTACAAGATTTTAACTTTATTTGTGAGGTTTATGTTATGGGACAGTAGAAAATTGAAAAAAATCAGAAAACAGCCGTATACTTGCTGAATGTGCACAAAAACAGACACAAATAGAAAAACACATTCAAACAGTGAAATCATTGCAAAATCAAACACTGAAGGCATATAACTATATCTTACAAGATTTTAACTTTATTTGTGAGGTTTATGTTATGGGACAGTAGAAAATTGAAAAAAATCAGAAAACAGCCGTATACTTGCTGAATGTGCACAAAAACAGACACAAATAGAAAAACACATCCAAACAGTGAAATCATTGCAAAATCAAACACTGAGGTTACAGAAGTATATCTTATAAGATTTTAACTTTATTTGTGAGGTTTATGTTATGGGACAGTAGAAAATTGAAAAAAATCAAAAACAGCCGTATACTTGCTGAATGCGCACAAAAACAGACACAAATAGAAAAACACATCCAAACAGTGAAATCATTGCAAAATCAAACACTGAGGGTACAGAAGTATATCTTATAAGATGTTAACTTTATTTGTGAGGTTTATGTTATGGGACAGTAGAAAATTGAAAAAAATCAGAAAACAGCCGTATACTTGCTGAATGTGCACAAAAACAGACACAAATAGAAAAACACATCCAAACAGTGAAATCATTGCAAAATCAAACACTGAAGGCATATAACTATATCTTATAAGATTTTAACTTTATTTGTGAGGTTTATGTTATGGGACAGTAGAAAATTGAAAAAAATCAGAAAACAGCCGTATACTTGCTGAATGCGCACAAAAACAGACACAAATAGAAAAACACATCCAAACAGTGAAATCATTGCAAAATCAAACAGAAGTATATCTTATAAGATGTTAACTTTATTTGTGAGGTTTATGTTATGGGACAGTAGAAAATTGAAAAAAATCAGAAAACAGCCGTATACTTGCTGAATGTGCACAAAACAGACACAAATAGAAAAACACATCCAAACAGTGAAATCATTGGAAAATCAAACACTGACTGCATATAACTATATCTTATAAGATGTTAACTTCATTTGTGAGGTTTATGTTATGGGACAGTAGAAAATTGAAAAAAATCAGAAAACAGTCGATAGTTGCTGAATGTGCACAACAAAAGACACAAATAGAAAAACACATCCAAACAGTGAAATCATTGCAAAATCAAACACTGAGGGTACAGAAGTATATCTTATAAGATGTTAACTTTATTTGTGAGGTTTATGTTATGGGACAGTAGAAAATTGAAAAAAATCAGAAAACAGCCGTATACTTGCTGAATGTGCACAACAAAAGACACAAATAGAAAAACACATCCAAACAGTGAAATCATTGCAAAATCAAACACTGACGGCATATAACTATATCTTATAAGATGTTAACTTTATTTGTGAGGTTTATGTTATGGGACAGTAGAAAATTGAAAAAAATCAGAAAACAGCCGTATACTTGCTGAATGTGCACAAAAACAGACACAAATAGAAAAACACATCCAAACAGTGAAATCATTGCAAAATCAAACACTGAGGTTACAGAAGTATATCATATAAGATGTTAACTTTATTTGTGAGGTTTATGTTATGGGACAGTAGAAAATTGAAAAAAATCAGAAAACAGCCGTATACTTGCTGAATGTGCACAAAACAGAAACAAATAGAAAAACACATCCAAACAGTGAAATTATTGCAAAATCAAACACTGACGGCATATAACTATATCTTATAAGATGTTAACTTTATTTGTGAGGTTTATGTTATGGGACAGTAGAAAATTAAAAAAAATCAGAAAACAGCCGTATACTTGCTGAATGTGCAAAACAAAAGACACAAATAGAAAAACACATCCAAACAGTGAAATCATTGCAAAATCAAACAGAAGTATATCTTATAAGATGTTAACTTTATTTGTGAGGTTTATGTTATGGGACAGTAGAAAATTGAAAAAAATCAGAAAACAGCCGTATACTTCCTGAATGTGCACAACAAAAGACACAAATAGAAAAACACATCCAAACAGTGAAATCATTGCAAAATCAAACACTGACGGCATATAACTATATCTTATAAGATGTTAACTTTATTTGTGAGGTTTATGTTATGGGACAGTAGAAAATTGAAAAAAATCAGAAAACAGCCGTATACTTGCTGAATGTGCACAAAAACAGACACAAATAGAAAAACACATCCAAACAGTGAAATCATTGCAAAATCAAACACTGAGGTTACAGAAGTATATCTTATAAGATGTTAACTTTATTTGTGAGGTTTATGTTATGGGACAGTAGAAAATTGAAAAAAATCAGAAAACAGCCGTATACTTGCTGAATGTGCACAAAACAGAAACAAATAGAAAAACACATCCAAACAGTGAAATTATTGCAAAATCAAACACTGACGGCATATAACTATATCTTACAAGATTTTAACTTTATTTGTGAGGTTTATGTTATGGGACAGTAGAAAATTGAAAAAAATCAGAAAACAGCCGTATACTTGCTGAATGTGCACAAAAACAGACACAAATAGAAAAACACATCCAAACAGTGAAATCATTGCAAAATCAAACACTGAGGTTACAGAAGTATATCTTATAAGATGTTAACTTTATTTGTGAGGTTTATGTTATGGGACTGTAGAAAATTGAAAAAAATCAGAAAACAGCCGTATACTTGCTGAATGTGCACAAAACAGACACAAATAGAAAAACACATCCAAACAGTGAAATCATTGCAAAATCAAACACTGACGGCATATAACTATATCTTATAAGATGTTAACTTCATTTGTGAGGTTTATGTTATGGAACAGACACAAATAGAAAAACACATCCAAACAGTGAAATCATTGCAAAATCAAACACTGACGGCATATAACTATATCTTATAAGATGTTAACTTCATTTGTGAGGTTTATGTTATGGGACAGTAGAAAATTGAAAAAAATCAGAAAACAGCCGTATACTTGCTGAATGTGCACAACAAAAGAATAGAAAAACACATCCAAACAGTGAAATCATTGCAAAATCAAACACTGACGGCATATAACTATATCTTATAAGATGTTAACTTTATTTGTGAGGTTTATGTTATGGGACAGTAGAAAATTGAAAAAAATCAGAAAACAGCCGTATACTTGCTGAATGTGCACAAAAACAGACACAAATAGAAAAACACATCCAAACAGTGAAATCATTGCAAAATCAAACACTGAGGTTACAGAAGTATATCTTATAAGATGTTAACTTTATTTGTGAGGTTTATGTTATGGGACAGTAGAAAATTGAAAAAAATCAGAAAACAGCCGTATACTTGCTGAATGTGCACAAAACAGAAACAAATAGAAAAACACATCCAAACAGTGAAATTATTGCAAAATCAAACACTGACGGCATATAACTATATCTTACAAGATTTTAACTTTATTTGTGAGGTTTATGTTATGGGACAGTAGAAAATTGAAAAAAATCAGAAAACAGCCGTATACTTGCTGAATGTGCACAAAAACAGACACAAATAGAAAAACACATCCAAACAGTGAAATCATTGCAAAATCAAACACTGAGGTTACAGAAGTATATCTTATAAGATGTTAACTTTATTTGTGAGGTTTATGTTATGGGACTGTAGAAAATTGAAAAAAATCAGAAAACAGCCGTATACTTGCTGAATGTGCACAAAACAGACACAAATAGAAAAACACATCCAAACAGTGAAATCATTGCAAAATCAAACACTGACGGCATATAACTATATCTTATAAGATGTTAACTTCATTTGTGAGGTTTATGTTATGGAACAGACACAAATAGAAAAACACATCCAAACAGTGAAATCATTGCAAAATCAAACACTGACGGCATATAACTATATCTTATAAGATGTTAACTTCATTTGTGAGGTTTATGTTATGGGACAGTAGAAAATTGAAAAAAATCAGAAAACAGCCGTATACTTGCTGAATGTGCACAACAAAAGAATAGAAAAACACATCCAAACAGTGAAATCATTGCAAAATCAAACACTGACGGCATATAACTATATCTTATAAGATGTTAACTTTATTTGTGAGGTTTATGTTATGGGACAGTAGAAAATTGAAAAAAATCAGAAAACAGCCGTATACTTGCTGAATGTGCACAAAAACAGACACAAATAGAAAAACACATCCAAACAGTGAAATCATTGCAAAATCAAACACTGAGGTTACAGAAGTATATCTTATAAGATGTTAACTTTATTTGTGAGGTTTATGTTATGGGACAGTAGAAAATTGAAAAAAATCAGAAAACAGCCGTATACTTGCTGAATGTGCACAAAACAGACACAAATAGAAAAACACATCCAAACAGTGAAATCATTGCAAAATCAAACACTGACGGCATGTAACTATATCTTATAAGATGTTAACTTCATTTGTGAGGTTTATGTTATGGGACAGTAGAAAATTGAAAAAAATCAGTCGATACTTGCTGAATGTGCACAACAAAAGACACAAATAGAAAAACACATCCAAACAGTGAAATCATTGCAAAATCAAACACTGAAGGCATATAACTATATCTTATAAGATGTTAACTTTATTTGTGAGGTTTATGTTATGCGACAGTCGAAAATTGAAAAAAATCAGAAAACAGCCGTATACTTGCTGAATGTGCACAAAAACAGACACAAATAGAAAAACACATCCAAACAGTGAAATCATTGCAAAATCAAACACTGAGGTTACAGAAGTATATCTTATAAGATGTTAACTTTATTTGTGAGGTTTATGTTATGGGACAGTAGAAATTGAAAAAAATCAGAAAACAGCCGTATACTTGCTGAATGTGCACAACAAAAGACACAAATAGAAAAACACATCCAAACAGTGAAATCATTGCAAAATCAAACACTGAGGTTACAGAAGTATATCTTATAAGATGTTAACTTTATTTGTGAGGTTTATGTTATGGGACAGTAGAAAATTGAAAAAATCAGAAAACAGCCGTATACTTGCTGAATGTGCACAAAAACAGACACAAATAGAAAAACACATCCAAACAGTGAAATCATTGCAAAATCAAACACTGAGGTTACAGAAGTATATCTTATAAGATGTTAACTTTATTTGTGAGGTTTGTTATGGGACAGTAGAAAATTGAAAAAAATCAGAAAACAGCCGTATACTTGCTGAATGTGCACAAAAACAGACACAAATAGAAAAACACATCCAAACAGTGAAATCATTGCAAAATCAAACACTGAGGTTACAGAAGTATATCTTATAAGATGTTAACTTTATTTGTGAGGTTTATGTTATTGGACAGTAGAAAATTGAAAAAAATCAGAAAACAGCCGTATACTTGCTGAATGTGCACAACAAAAGACACAAATAGAAAAACACATCCAAACAGTGAAATCATTGCAAAATCAAACACTGGCGGCATGTAACTATATCTTATAAGATTTTAACTTTATTTGTGAGGTTTATGTTATGGGACAGTAGAAAATTGAAAAAAATCAGAAAACAGCCGTATACTTGCTGAATGTGCACAAAAACAGACACAAATAGAAAAACACATCCAAACAGTGAAATCATTGCAAAATCAAACACTGAGGTTACAGAAGTATATCTTACAAGATGTTAACTTTATTTGTGAGGTTTATGTTATGGGCGAGGAGAAAATTGAAAAAAATCAGAAAACAGCCGTATACTTGCTGAATGTGCACAAAACGGACACAAATAGAAAAACACATCCAAACAGTGAAATCATTGCAAAATCAAACACTGAAGGCATATAACTATATCTTATAAGATTTTAACTTTATTTGTGAGGTTTATGTTATGGGACAGTAGAAAATTGAAAAAAATCAGAAAACAGCAGTATACTTGCTGAATGTGCACAACAAAAGACACAAATAGAAAAACACATCCAAACAGTGAAATCATTGCAAAATCAAACACTGAAGGCATATAACTATATCTTATAAGATGTTAACTTTATTTGTGAGGTTTATGTTATGGGACAGTAGAAAATTGAAAAAAATCAGAAAACAGCCGTATACTTGCTGAATGTGCACAACAAAAGACACAAATAGAAAAACACATCCAAACAGTGAAATCATTGCAAAATCAAACACTGAAGGCATATAACTATATCTTATAAGATTTTAACTTTATTTGTGAGGTTTATGTTATGGGACAGTAGAAAATTGAAAAAAATCAGAAAACAGCCGTATACTTGCTGAATGCGCACAAAAATAGACACAAATAGAAAAACTCATCCAAACTGTGAAATCATTGCAAAATCAAACACTGAAGGCATATAACTATATCTTATAAGATGTTAACTTTATTTGTGAGGTTTATGTTATGGGACAGTAGAAAATTGAAAAAAATCAGAAAACAGCCGTATACTTGCTGAATGCGCACAAAAACAGACACAAATAGAAAAACACATCCAAACAGTGAAATCATTGCAAAATCAAACACTGACGGCATATAACTATATCTTATAAGATGTTAACTTTATTTGTGAGGTTTATGTTATGGGACAGTAGAAAATTGAAAAAAATCAGAAAACAGCCGTATACTTGCTGAATGCGCACAAAAATAGACACAAATAGAAAAACTCATCCAAACTGTGAAATCATTGCAAAATCAAACACTGAAGGCATATAACTATATCTTATAAGATGTTAACTTTATTTGTGAGGTTTATGTTATGGGACAGTAGAAAATTAAAAAAAAATCAGAAAACAGCCGTATACTTGCTGAATGTGCAAAACAAAAGACACAAATAGAAAAACACATCCAAACAGTGAAATCATTGCAAAATCAAACAGAAGTATATCTTATAAGATGTTAACTTTATTTGTGAGGTTTATGTTATGGGACAGTAGAAAATTGAAAAAAATCAGAAAACAGCCGTATACTTGCTGAATGTGCACAACAAAAGACACAAATAGAAAAACACATCCAAACAGTGAAATCATTGCAAAATCAAACACTGACGGCATATAACTATATCTTACAAGATTTTAACTTTATTTGTGAGGTTTATGTTATGGGACAGTAGAAAATTGAAAAAAATCAGAAAACAGCCGTATACTTGCTGAATGTGCACAAAAACAGACACAAATAGAAAAACACATTCAAACAGTGAAATCATTGCAAAATCAAACACTGAAGGCATATAACTATATCTTACAAGATTTTAACTTTATTTGTGAGGTTTATGTTATGGGACAGTAGAAAATTGAAAAAAATCAGAAAACAGCCGTATACTTGCTGAATGTGCACAAAAACAGACACAAATAGAAAAACACATCCAAACAGTGAAATCATTGCAAAATCAAACACTGAGGTTACAGAAGTATATCTTATAAGATTTTAACTTTATTTGTGAGGTTTATGTTATGGGACAGTAGAAAATTGAAAAAAATCAAAAACAGCCGTATACTTGCTGAATGCGCACAAAAACAGACACAAATAGAAAAACACATCCAAACAGTGAAATCATTGCAAAATCAAACACTGAGGGTACAGAAGTATATCTTATAAGATGTTAACTTTATTTGTGAGGTTTATGTTATGGGACAGTAGAAAATTGAAAAAAATCAGAAAACAGCCGTATACTTGCTGAATGTGCACAAAAACAGACACAAATAGAAAAACACATCCAAACAGTGAAATCATTGCAAAATCAAACACTGAAGGCATATAACTATATCTTATAAGATTTTAACTTTATTTGTGAGGTTTATGTTATGGGACAGTAGAAAATTGAAAAAAATCAGAAAACAGCCGTATACTTGCTGAATGCGCACAAAAACAGACACAAATAGAAAAACACATCCAAACTGTGAAATCATTGCAAAATCAAACACTGAAGGCATATAACTATATCTTATAAGATGTTAACTTTATTTGTGAGGTTTATGTTTTGGGACAGTAGAAAATTGAAAAAAATCAGAAAACAGCCGTATACTTGCTGAATGTGCACAAAAACAGACACAAATAGAAAAACACATCCAAACAGTGAAATCATTTCAAAATCAAACACTGAGGTTACAGAAGTATATCTTATAAGATGTTAACTTTATTTGTGAGGTTTATGTTATGGGACAGTAGAAAATTGAAAAAAATCAGAAAACAGCCGTATACTTGCTGAATGTGCACAAAACAGACACAAATAGAAAAACACATCCAAACAGTGAAATCATTGGAAAATCAAACACTGACGGCATATAACTATATCTTATAAGATGTTAACTTCATTTGTGAGGTTTATGTTATGGGACAGTAGAAAATTGAAAAAAATCAGAAAACAGTCGATACTTGCTGAATGTGCACAACAAAAGACACAAATAGAAAAACACATCCAAACAGTGAAATCATTGCAAAATCAAACACTGAGGGTACAGAAGTATATCTTATAAGATGTTAACTTTATTTGTGAGGTTTATGTTATGGGACAGTAGAAAATTGAAAAAAATCAGAAAACAGCGGTATACTTGCTGAATGTGCACAAAAACAGACACAAATAGAAAAACACATCCAAACAGTGAAATCATTGCAAAATCAAACACTGAAGGCATATAACTATATCTTATAAGATTTTAACTTTATTTGTGAGGTTTATGTTATGGGACAGTAGAAAATTGAAAAAAATCAGAAAACAGCCGTATACTTGCTGAATGCGCACAAAAACAGACACAAATAGAAAAACACATCCAAACTGTGAAATCATTGCAAAATCAAACACTGAAGGCATATAACTATATCTTATAAGATGTTAACTTTATTTGTGAGGTTTATGTTATGGGACAGTAGAAAATTGAAAAAAATCAGAAAACAGCCGTATACTTGCTGAATGTGCACAACAAAAGACACAAATAGAAAAACACATCCAAACAGTGAAATCATTGCAAAATCAAACACTGACGGCATATAACTATATCTTACAAGATTTTAACTTTATTTGTGAGGTTTATGTTATGGGACAGTAGAAAATTGAAAAAAATCAGAAAACAGCCGTATACTTGCTGAATGTGCACAAAAACAGACACAAATAGAAAAACACATTCAAACAGTGAAATCATTGCAAAATCAAACACTGAAGGCATATAACTATATCTTACAAGATTTTAACTTTATTTGTGAGGTTTATGTTATGGGACAGTAGAAAATTGAAAAAAATCAGAAAACAGCCGTATACTTGCTGAATGTGCACAAAAACAGACACAAATAGAAAAACACATCCAAACAGTGAAATCATTGCAAAATCAAACACTGAGGTTACAGAAGTATATCTTATAAGATTTTAACTTTATTTGTGAGGTTTATGTTATGGGACAGTAGAAAATTGAAAAAAATCAAAAACAGCCGTATACTTGCTGAATGCGCACAAAAACAGACACAAATAGAAAAACACATCCAACAGTGAAATCATTGCAAAATCAAACACTGAGGGTACAGAAGTATATCTTATAAGATGTTAACTTTATTTGTGAGGTTTATGTTATGGGACAGTAGAAAATTGAAAAAAATCAGAAAACAGCCGTATACTTGCTGAATGTGCACAAAAACAGACACAAATAGAAAAACACATCCAAACAGTGAAATCATTGCAAAATCAAACACTGAAGGCATATAACTATATCTTATAAGATTTTAACTTTATTTGTGAGGTTTATGTTATGGGACAGTAGAAAATTGAAAAAAATCAGAAAACAGCCGTATACTTGCTGAATGCGCACAAAAACAGACACAAATAGAAAAACACATCCAAACAGTGAAATCATTGCAAAATCAAACAGAAGTATATCTTATAAGATGTTAACTTTATTTGTGAGGTTTATGTTATGGGACAGTAGAAAATTGAAAAAAATCAGAAAACAGCCGTATACTTGCTGAATGTGCACAAAACAGACACAAATAGAAAAACACATCCAAACAGTGAAATCATTGGAAAATCAAACACTGACTGCATATAACTATATCTTATAAGATGTTAACTTCATTTGTGAGGTTTATGTTATGGGACAGTAGAAAATTGAAAAAAATCAGAAAACAGTCGATAGTTGCTGAATGTGCACAACAAAAGACACAAATAGAAAAACACATCCAAACAGTGAAATCATTGCAAAATCAAACACTGAGGGTACAGAAGTATATCTTATAAGATGTTAACTTTATTTGTGAGGTTTATGTTATGGGACAGTAGAAAATTGAAAAAAATCAGAAAACAGCCGTATACTTGCTGAATGTGCACAACAAAAGACACAAATAGAAAAACACATCCAAACAGTGAAATCATTGCAAAATCAAACACTGACGGCATATAACTATATCTTATAAGATGTTAACTTTATTTGTGAGGTTTATGTTATGGGACAGTAGAAAATTGAAAAAAATCAGAAAACAGCCGTATACTTGCTGAATGTGCACAAAAACAGACACAAATAGAAAAACACATCCAAACAGTGAAATCATTGCAAAATCAAACACTGAGGTTACAGAAGTATATCATATAAGATGTTAACTTTATTTGTGAGGTTTATGTTATGGGACAGTAGAAAATTGAAAAAAATCAGAAAACAGCCGTATACTTGCTGAATGTGCACAAAACAGAAACAAATAGAAAAACACATCCAAACAGTGAAATTATTGCAAAATCAAACACTGACGGCATATAACTATATCTTATAAGATGTTAACTTTATTTGTGAGGTTTATGTTATGGGACAGTAGAAAATTAAAAAAAATCAGAAAACAGCCGTATACTTGCTGAATGTGCAAAACAAAAGACACAAATAGAAAAACACATCCAAACAGTGAAATCATTGCAAAATCAAACAGAAGTATATCTTATAAGATGTTAACTTTATTTGTGAGGTTTATGTTATGGGACAGTAGAAAATTGAAAAAAATCAGAAAACAGCCGTATACTTCCTGAATGTGCACAACAAAAGACACAAATAGAAAAACACATCCAAACAGTGAAATCATTGCAAAATCAAACACTGACGGCATATAACTATATCTTATAAGATGTTAACTTTATTTGTGAGGTTTATGTTATGGGACAGTAGAAAATTGAAAAAAATCAGAAAACAGCCGTATACTTGCTGAATGTGCACAAAAACAGACACAAATAGAAAAACACATCCAAACAGTGAAATCATTGCAAAATCAAACACTGAGGTTACAGAAGTATATCTTATAAGATGTTAACTTTATTTGTGAGGTTTATGTTATGGGACAGTAGAAAATTGAAAAAAATCAGAAAACAGCCGTATACTTGCTGAATGTGCACAAAACAGAAACAAATAGAAAAACACATCCAAACAGTGAAATTATTGCAAAATCAAACACTGACGGCATATAACTATATCTTACAAGATTTTAACTTTATTTGTGAGGTTTATGTTATGGGACAGTAGAAAATTGAAAAAAATCAGAAAACAGCCGTATACTTGCTGAATGTGCACAAAAACAGACACAAATAGAAAAACACATCCAAACAGTGAAATCATTGCAAAATCAAACACTGAGGTTACAGAAGTATATCTTATAAGATGTTAACTTTATTTGTGAGGTTTATGTTATGGGACTGTAGAAAATTGAAAAAAATCAGAAAACAGCCGTATACTTGCTGAATGTGCACAAAACAGACACAAATAGAAAAACACATCCAAACAGTGAAATCATTGCAAAATCAAACACTGACGGCATATAACTATATCTTATAAGATGTTAACTTCATTTGTGAGGTTTATGTTATGGAACAGACACAAATAGAAAAACACATCCAAACAGTGAAATCATTGCAAAATCAAACACTGACGGCATATAACTATATCTTATAAGATGTTAACTTCATTTGTGAGGTTTATGTTATGGGACAGTAGAAAATTGAAAAAAATCAGAAAACAGCCGTATACTTGCTGAATGTGCACAACAAAAGAATAGAAAAACACATCCAAACAGTGAAATCATTGCAAAATCAAACACTGACGGCATATAACTATATCTTATAAGATGTTAACTTTATTTGTGAGGTTTATGTTATGGGACAGTAGAAAATTGAAAAAAATCAGAAAACAGCCGTATACTTGCTGAATGTGCACAAAAACAGACACAAATAGAAAAACACATCCAAACAGTGAAATCATTGCAAAATCAAACACTGAGGTTACAGAAGTATATCTTATAAGATGTTAACTTTATTTGTGAGGTTTATGTTATGGGACAGTAGAAAATTGAAAAAAATCAGAAAACAGCCGTATACTTGCTGAATGTGCACAAAACAGACACAAATAGAAAAACACATCCAAACAGTGAAATCATTGCAAAATCAAACACTGACGGCATGTAACTATATCTTATAAGATGTTAACTTCATTTGTGAGGTTTATGTTATGGGACAGTAGAAAATTGAAAAAAATCAGTCGATACTTGCTGAATGTGCACAACAAAAGACACAAATAGAAAAACACATCCAAACAGTGAAATCATTGCAAAATCAAACACTGAAGGCATATAACTATATCTTATAAGATGTTAACTTTATTTGTGAGGTTTATGTTATGCGACAGTCGAAAATTGAAAAAAATCAGAAAACAGCCGTATACTTGCTGAATGTGCACAAAAACAGACACAAATAGAAAAACACATCCAAACAGTGAAATCATTGCAAAATCAAACACTGAGGTTACAGAAGTATATCTTATAAGATGTTAACTTTATTTGTGAGGTTTATGTTATGGGACAGTAGAAATTGAAAAAAATCAGAAAACAGCCGTATACTTGCTGAATGTGCACAACAAAAGACACAAATAGAAAAACACATCCAAACAGTGAAATCATTGCAAAATCAAACACTGAGGTTACAGAAGTATATCTTATAAGATGTTAACTTTATTTGTGAGGTTTATGTTATGGGACAGTAGAAAATTGAAAAAATCAGAAAACAGCCGTATACTTGCTGAATGTGCACAAAAACAGACACAAATAGAAAAACACATCCAAACAGTGAAATCATTGCAAAATCAAACACTGAGGTTACAGAAGTATATCTTATAAGATGTTAACTTTATTTGTGAGGTTTGTTATGGGACAGTAGAAAATTGAAAAAAATCAGAAAACAGCCGTATACTTGCTGAATGTGCACAAAAACAGACACAAATAGAAAAACACATCCAAACAGTGAAATCATTGCAAAATCAAACACTGAGGTTACAGAAGTATATCTTATAAGATGTTAACTTTATTTGTGAGGTTTATGTTATTGGACAGTAGAAAATTGAAAAAAATCAGAAAACAGCCGTATACTTGCTGAATGTGCACAAAAACAGACACAAATAGAAAAACACATCCAAACAGTGAAATCATTGCAAAATCAAACACTGAGGTTACAGAAGTATATCTTATAAGATGTTAACTTTATTTGTGAGGTTTATGTTATGGGCGAGGAGAAAATTGAAAAAAATCAGAAAACAGCCGTATACTTGCTGAATGTGCACAAAACAGACACAAATAGAAAAACACATCCAAACAGTGAAATCATTGCAAAATCAAACACTGAAGGCATATAACTATATCTTATAAGATGTTAACTTTATTTGTGAGGTTTATGTTATGGGACAGTAGAAAATTGAAAAAAATCAGAAAACAGCCGTATACTTGCTGAATGTGCACAACAAAAGACACAAATAGAAAAACACATCCAAACAGTGAAATCATTGCAAAATCAAACACTGACGGCATATAACTATATCTTATAAGATTTTAACTTTATTTGTGAGGTTTATGTTATGGGACAGTAGAAAATTGAAAAAAATCAGTCGATACTTGCTGAATGTGCACAACAAAAGACACAAATAGAAAAACACATCCAAACAGTGAAATCATTGCAAAATCAAACACTGAGGGTACAGAAGTATATCTTATAAGATGTTAACTTTATTTGTGAGGTTTATGTTATGGGACAGTAGAAAATTGAAAAAAATCAGAAAATAGCCGTATACTTGCTGAATGTGCACAAAAACAGACACAAATAGAAAAACACATCCAAACAGTGAAATCATTGCAAAATAAAACACTGAAGGCATATAACTATATCTTATAAGATTTTAACTTTATTTGTGAGGTTTCTGTTATGGGACAGTAGAAAATTGAAAAAAATCAGAAAACAGCCGTATACTTGCTGAATGTGCACAAAAACAGACACAAATAGAAAAACACATCCAAACAGTGAAATCATTGCAAAATCAAACACTGAGGGTACAGAAGTATATCTTATAAGATGTTAACTTTATTTGTGAGGTTTATGTTATGGGACAGTAGAAAATTGAAAAAAATCTGAAAACAGCCGTATACTTGCTGAATGTGCACAAAAACAGACACAAATAGAAAAACACATCCAAACAGTGAAATCATTGCAAAATCAAACACTGAGGGTACAGAAGTATATCTTATAAGATGTTAACTTTATTTGTGAGGTTTATGTTATGGGACAGTAGAAAATTGAAAAAAATCAGAAAACAGCCGTATACTTGCTGAATGTGCACAAAAACAGACACAAATAGAAAAACACATCCAAACAGTGAAATCATTGCAAAATCAAACACTGAAGGCATATAACTATATCTTATAAGATTTTAACTTTATTTGTGAGGTTTATGTTATGGGACAGTAGAAAATTGAAAAAAATCAGAAAACAGCCGTATACTTGCTGAATGTGCACAAAAACAGACACAAATAGAAAAACACATCCAAACAGTGAAATCATTGCAAAATCAAACACTGAAGGCATATAACTATATCTTATAAGATTTTAACTTCATTTGTGAGGTTTATGTTATGGGACAGTAGAAAATTGAAAAAAATCAGAAAACAGCCGTATACTTGCTGAATGCGCATAAAAACACAAATAGAAAAACACATCCAAACAGTGAAATCATTGCAAAATCAAACACTGACGGCATATAACTATATCTTATAAGATTTTAACTTTATTTGTGAGGTTTATGTTATGGGACAGTAGAAAATTGAAAAAAATCAGAAAACAGCCGGATACTTGCTGAATGTGCACAACAAAAGACACAAATAGAAAAACACATCCAAACATTGAAATCATTGCAAAATCAAACACTGAGGGTACAGAAGTATATCTTATAAGATTTTAACTTTATTTGTGAGGTTTATGTTATGGGACAGTAGAAATTGAAAAAAATCAGAAAACAGCCGTATACTTGCTGAATGTGCACAAAAACAGACACAAATAGAAAAACACATCCAAACAGTGAAATCATTGCAAAATCAAACACTGAGGTTACAGAAGTATATCTTATAAGATGTTAACTTTATTTGTGAGGTTTGTTATGGGACAGTAGAAAATTGAAAAAAATCAGAAAACAGCCGTATACTTGCTGAATGTGCACAAAAACAGACACAAATAGAAAAACACATCCAAACAGTGAAATCATTGCAAAATCAAACACTGAGGTTACAGAAGTATATCTTATAAGATGTTAACTTTATTTGTGAGGTTTGTTATGGGACAGTAGAAAATTGAAAAAAATCAGAAAACAGCCGTATACTTGCTGAATGTGCACAAAAACAGACACAAATAGAAAAACACATCCAAACAGTGAAATCATTGCAAAATCAAACAGAAGTATATCTTATAAGATGTTAACTTTATTTGTGAGGTTTATGTTATGGGACAGTAGAAAATTGAAAAAAATCAGAAAACAGCCGTATACTTCCTGAATGTGCACAACAAAAGACACAAATAGAAAAACACATCCAAACAGTGAAATCATTGCAAAATCAAACACTGACGGCATATAACTATATCTTATAAGATGTTAACTTTATTTGTGAGGTTTATGTTATGGGACAGTAGAAAATTGAAAAAAATCAGAAAACAGCCGTATACTTGCTGAATGTGCACAAAAACAGACACAAATAGAAAAACACATCCAAACAGTGAAATCATTGCAAAATCAAACACTGAGGTTACAGAAGTATATCTTATAAGATGTTAACTTTATTTGTGAGGTTTATGTTATGGGACAGTAGAAAATTGAAAAAAATCAGAAAACAGCCGTATACTTGCTGAATGTGCACAAAACAGAAACAAATAGAAAAACACATCCAAACAGTGAAATTATTGCAAAATCAAACACTGACGGCATATAACTATATCTTACAAGATTTTAACTTTATTTGTGAGGTTTATGTTATGGGACAGTAGAAAATTGAAAAAAATCAGAAAACAGCCGTATACTTGCTGAATGTGCACAAAAACAGACACAAATAGAAAAACACATCCAAACAGTGAAATCATTGCAAAATCAAACACTGAGGTTACAGAAGTATATCTTATAAGATGTTAACTTTATTTGTGAGGTTTATGTTATGGGACTGTAGAAAATTGAAAAAAATCAGAAAACAGCCGTATACTTGCTGAATGTGCACAAAACAGACACAAATAGAAAAACACATCCAAACAGTGAAATCATTGCAAAATCAAACACTGACGGCATATAACTATATCTTATAAGATGTTAACTTCATTTGTGAGGTTTATGTTATGGAACAGACACAAATAGAAAAACACATCCAAACAGTGAAATCATTGCAAAATCAAACACTGACGGCATATAACTATATCTTATAAGATGTTAACTTCATTTGTGAGGTTTATGTTATGGGACAGTAGAAAATTGAAAAAAATCAGAAAACAGCCGTATACTTGCTGAATGTGCACAACAAAAGAATAGAAAAACACATCCAAACAGTGAAATCATTGCAAAATCAAACACTGACGGCATATAACTATATCTTATAAGATGTTAACTTTATTTGTGAGGTTTATGTTATGGGACAGTAGAAAATTGAAAAAAATCAGAAAACAGCCGTATACTTGCTGAATGTGCACAAAAACAGACACAAATAGAAAAACACATCCAAACAGTGAAATCATTGCAAAATCAAACACTGAGGTTACAGAAGTATATCTTATAAGATGTTAACTTTATTTGTGAGGTTTATGTTATGGGACAGTAGAAAATTGAAAAAAATCAGAAAACAGCCGTATACTTGCTGAATGTGCACAAAACAGACACAAATAGAAAAACACATCCAAACAGTGAAATCATTGCAAAATCAAACACTGACGGCATGTAACTATATCTTATAAGATGTTAACTTCATTTGTGAGGTTTATGTTATGGGACAGTAGAAAATTGAAAAAAATCAGTCGATACTTGCTGAATGTGCACAACAAAAGACACAAATAGAAAAACACATCCAAACAGTGAAATCATTGCAAAATCAAACACTGAAGGCATATAACTATATCTTATAAGATGTTAACTTTATTTGTGAGGTTTATGTTATGCGACAGTCGAAAATTGAAAAAAATCAGAAAACAGCCGTATACTTGCTGAATGTGCACAAAAACAGACACAAATAGAAAAACACATCCAAACAGTGAAATCATTGCAAAATCAAACACTGAGGTTACAGAAGTATATCTTATAAGATGTTAACTTTATTTGTGAGGTTTATGTTATGGGACAGTAGAAATTGAAAAAAATCAGAAAACAGCCGTATACTTGCTGAATGTGCACAACAAAAGACACAAATAGAAAAACACATCCAAACAGTGAAATCATTGCAAAATCAAACACTGAGGTTACAGAAGTATATCTTATAAGATGTTAACTTTATTTGTGAGGTTTATGTTATGGGACAGTAGAAAATTGAAAAAATCAGAAAACAGCCGTATACTTGCTGAATGTGCACAAAAACAGACACAAATAGAAAAACACATCCAAACAGTGAAATCATTGCAAAATCAAACACTGAGGTTACAGAAGTATATCTTATAAGATGTTAACTTTATTTGTGAGGTTTGTTATGGGACAGTAGAAAATTGAAAAAAATCAGAAAACAGCCGTATACTTGCTGAATGTGCACAAAAACAGACACAAATAGAAAAACACATCCAAACAGTGAAATCATTGCAAAATCAAACACTGAGGTTACAGAAGTATATCTTATAAGATGTTAACTTTATTTGTGAGGTTTATGTTATTGGACAGTAGAAAATTGAAAAAAATCAGAAAACAGCCGTATACTTGCTGAATGTGCACAACAAAAGACACAAATAGAAAAACACATCCAAACAGTGAAATCATTGCAAAATCAAACACTGGCGGCATGTAACTATATCTTATAAGATTTTAACTTTATTTGTGAGGTTTATGTTATGGGACAGTAGAAAATTGAAAAAAATCAGAAAACAGCCGTATACTTGCTGAATGTGCACAAAAACAGACACAAATAGAAAAACACATCCAAACAGTGAAATCATTGCAAAATCAAACACTGAGGTTACAGAAGTATATCTTATAAGATGTTAACTTTATTTGTGAGGTTTATGTTATGGGCGAGGAGAAAATTGAAAAAAATCAGAAAACAGCCGTATACTTGCTGAATGTGCACAAAACAGACACAAATAGAAAAACACATCCAAACAGTGAAATCATTGCAAAATCAAACACTGAAGGCATATAACTATATCTTATAAGATGTTAACTTTATTTGTGAGGTTTATGTTATGGGACAGTAGAAAATTGAAAAAAATCAGAAAACAGCCGTATACTTGCTGAATGTGCACAACAAAAGACACAAATAGAAAAACACATCCAAACAGTGAAATCATTGCAAAATCAAACACTGACGGCATATAACTATATCTTATAAGATTTTAACTTTATTTGTGAGGTTTATGTTATGGGACAGTAGAAAATTGAAAAAAATCAGTCGATACTTGCTGAATGTGCACAACAAAAGACACAAATAGAAAAACACATCCAAACAGTGAAATCATTGCAAAATCAAACACTGAGGGTACAGAAGTATATCTTATAAGATGTTAACTTTATTTGTGAGGTTTATGTTATGGGACAGTAGAAAATTGAAAAAAATCAGAAAATAGCCGTATACTTGCTGAATGTGCACAAAAACAGACACAAATAGAAAAACACATCCAAACAGTGAAATCATTGCAAAATAAAACACTGAAGGCATATAACTATATCTTATAAGATTTTAACTTTATTTGTGAGGTTTCTGTTATGGGACAGTAGAAAATTGAAAAAAATCAGAAAACAGCCGTATACTTGCTGAATGTGCACAAAAACAGACACAAATAGAAAAACACATCCAAACAGTGAAATCATTGCAAAATCAAACACTGAGGGTACAGAAGTATATCTTATAAGATGTTAACTTTATTTGTGAGGTTTATGTTATGGGACAGTAGAAAATTGAAAAAAATCTGAAAACAGCCGTATACTTGCTGAATGTGCACAAAAACAGACACAAATAGAAAAACACATCCAAACAGTGAAATCATTGCAAAATCAAACACTGAGGGTACAGAAGTATATCTTATAAGATGTTAACTTTATTTGTGAGGTTTATGTTATGGGACAGTAGAAAATTGAAAAAAATCAGAAAACAGCCGTATACTTGCTGAATGTGCACAAAAACAGACACAAATAGAAAAACACATCCAAACAGTGAAATCATTGCAAAATCAAACACTGAAGGCATATAACTATATCTTATAAGATTTTAACTTTATTTGTGAGGTTTATGTTATGGGACAGTAGAAAATTGAAAAAAATCAGAAAACAGCCGTATACTTGCTGAATGTGCACAAAAACAGACACAAATAGAAAAACACATCCAAACAGTGAAATCATTGCAAAATCAAACACTGAAGGCATATAACTATATCTTATAAGATTTTAACTTCATTTGTGAGGTTTATGTTATGGGACAGTAGAAAATTGAAAAAAATCAGAAAACAGCCGTATACTTGCTGAATGCGCATAAAAACACAAATAGAAAAACACATCCAAACAGTGAAATCATTGCAAAATCAAACACTGACGGCATATAACTATATCTTATAAGATTTTAACTTTATTTGTGAGGTTTATGTTATGGGACAGTAGAAAATTGAAAAAAATCAGAAAACAGCCGGATACTTGCTGAATGTGCACAACAAAAGACACAAATAGAAAAACACATCCAAACATTGAAATCATTGCAAAATCAAACACTGAGGGTACAGAAGTATATCTTATAAGATTTTAACTTTATTTGTGAGGTTTATGTTATGGGACAGTAGAAATTGAAAAAAATCAGAAAACAGCCGTATACTTGCTGAATGTGCACAAAAACAGACACAAATAGAAAAACACATCCAAACAGTGAAATCATTGCAAAATCAAACACTGAGGTTACAGAAGTATATCTTATAAGATGTTAACTTTATTTGTGAGGTTTGTTATGGGACAGTAGAAAATTGAAAAAAATCAGAAAACAGCCGTATACTTGCTGAATGTGCACAAAAACAGACACAAATAGAAAAACACATCCAAACAGTGAAATCATTGCAAAATCAAACACTGAGGTTACAGAAGTATATCTTATAAGATGTTAACTTTATTTGTGAGGTTTGTTATGGGACAGTAGAAAATTGAAAAAAATCAGAAAACAGCCGTATACTTGCTGAATGTGCACAAAAACAGACACAAATAGAAAAACACATCCAAACAGTGAAATCATTGCAAAATCAAACACTGAGGTTACAGAAGTATATCTTATAAGATGTTAACTTTATTTGTGAGGTTTGTTATGGGACAGTAGAAAATTGAAAAAAATCAGAAAACAGCCGTATACTTGCTGAATGTGCACAAAAACAGACACAAATAGAAAAACACATCCAAACAGTGAAATCATTGCAAAATCAAACACTGAGGTTACAGAAGTATATCTTATAAGATGGTAACTTTATTTGTGAGGTTTATGTTATGGGCGAGGAGAAAATTGAAAAAAATCAGAAAACAGCCGTATACTTGCTGAATGTGCACAAAACAGACACAAATAGAAAAACACATCCAAACAGTGAAATCATTGCAAAATCAAACACTGAAGGCATATAACTATATCTTATAAGATGTTTACTTTATTTGTGAGGTTTATGTTATGGGACAGTAGAAAATTGAAAAAAATCAGAAAACAGCCGTATACTTGCTGAATGTGCACAAAAACAGACACAAATAGAAAAACACATCCAAACAGTGAAATCATTGCAAAATCAAACACTGAAGGCATATAACTATATCTTATAAGATTTTAACTTCATTTGTGAGGTTTATGTTATGGGACAGTAGAAAATTGAAAAAAATCAGAAAACAGCCGTATACTTGCTGAATGCGCATAAAAACACAAATAGAAAAACACATCCAAACAGTGAAATCATTGCAAAATCAAACACTGAGGGTACAGAAGTATATCTTATAAGATGTTAACTTTATTTGTGAGGTTTATGTTATGGGACAGTAGAAAAATGAAAAAAATCAGAAAACAGCCGTATTCCTACTGAATGATCACAAAAACAGACACATATAGAAAAACACATCCAAACAGTGAAATCATTGCAAAATCAAACACTGAGGTTACAGAAGTATATCTTATAAGATGTTAACTTTATTTGTGAGGTTTGTTATGGGACAGTAGAAAATTGAAAAAAATCAGAAAACAGCCGTATACTTGCTGAATGTGCACAAAAACAGACACAAATAGAAAAACACATCCAAACAGTGAAATCATTGCAAAATCAAACACTGAGGTTACAGAAGTATATCTTATAAGATGGTAACTTTATTTGTGAGGTTTATGTTATGGGCGAGGAGAAAATTGAAAAAAATCAGAAAACAGCCGTATACTTGCTGAATGTGCACAAAACAGACACAAATAGAAAAACACATCCAAACAGTGAAATCATTGCAAAATCAAACACTGAAGGCATATAACTATATCTTATAAGATGTTTACTTTATTTGTGAGGTTTATGTTATGGGACAGTAGAAAATTGAAAAAAATCAGAAAACAGCCGTATACTTGCTGAATGTGCACAAAAACAGACACAAATAGAAAAACACATCCAAACAGTGAAATCATTGCAAAATCAAACACTGAAGGCATATAACTATATCTTATAAGATTTTAACTTCATTTGTGAGGTTTATGTTATGGGACAGTAGAAAATTGAAAAAAATCAGAAAACAGCCGTATACTTGCTGAATGCGCATAAAAACACAAATAGAAAAACACATCCAAACAGTGAAATCATTGCAAAATCAAACACTGACGGCATATAACTATATCTTATAAGATTTTAACTTTATTTGTGAGGTTTATGTTATGGGACAGTAGAAAATTGAAAAAAATCAGAAAACAGCCGGATACTTGCTGAATGTGCACAACAAAAGACACAAATAGAAAAACACATCCAAACATTGAAATCATTGCAAAATCAAACACTGAGGGTACAGAAGTATATCTTATAAGATTTAAACTTTATTTGTGAGGTTTATGTTATGGGACAGTAGAAATTGAAAAAAATCAGAAAACAGCCGTATACTTGCTGAATGTGCACAAAAACAGACACAAATAGAAAAACACATCCAAACAGTGAAATCATTGCAAAATCAAACACTGAGGTTACAGAAGTATATCTTATAAGATGTTAACTTTATTTGTGAGGTTTGTTATGGGACAGTAGAAAATTGAAAAAAATCAGAAAACAGCCGTATACTTGCTGAATGTGCACAAAAACAGACACAAATAGAAAAACACATCCAAACAGTGAAATCATTGCAAAATCAAACACTGAGGTTACAGAAGTATATCTTATAAGATGTTAACTTTATTTGTGAGGTTTGTTATGGGACAGTAGAAAATTGAAAAAAATCAGAAAACAGCCGTATACTTGCTGAATGTGCACAAAAACAGACACAAATAGAAAAACACATCCAAACAGTGAAATCATTGCAAAATCAAACACTGAGGTTACAGAAGTATATCTTATAAGATGGTAACTTTATTTGTGAGGTTTATGTTATGGGCGAGGAGAAAATTGAAAAAAATCAGAAAACAGCCGTATACTTGCTGAATGTGCACAAAACAGACACAAATAGAAAAACACATCCAAACAGTGAAATCATTGCAAAATCAAACACTGAAGGCATATAACTATATCTTATAAGATGTTTACTTTATTTGTGAGGTTTATGTTATGGGACAGTAGAAAATTGAAAAAAATCAGAAAACAGCCGTATACTTGCTGAATGTGCACAAAAACAGACACAAATAGAAAAACACATCCAAACAGTGAAATCATTGCAAAATCAAACACTGAAGGCATATAACTATATCTTATAAGATTTTAACTTCATTTGTGAGGTTTATGTTATGGGACAGTAGAAAATTGAAAAAAATCAGAAAACAGCCGTATACTTGCTGAATGCGCATAAAAACACAAATAGAAAAACACATCCAAACAGTGAAATCATTGCAAAATCAAACACTGAGGGTACAGAAGTATATCTTATAAGATGTTAACTTTATTTGTGAGGTTTATGTTATGGGACAGTAGAAAAATGAAAAAAATCAGAAAACAGCCGTATTCCTACTGAATGATCACAAAAACAGACACATATAGAAAAACACATCCAAACAGTGAAATCATTGCAAAATCAAACACTGAGGGTACAGAAGTATATCTTATAAGATGTTAACTTTAGGGGGGGCGCTGTTGAGCGATGGAGGAGTAAGACGTGTTCGCGCGAGCTCTGATAACTTTATCTTTATTAAAACACTAAACTTTTGTAAATCCGCTCTTAAAATCCTCGGAACGACGCAATAAGATACACACAAGTACATTACAGAGACCAATGTAAGGAAAGTATGTCAAAAAAGGTGAAAAGTAGGAAAAACGATCAACAAGAAACAGGCCCCGACCAACCCTCGGGCCCGAGTAACACACCTCTACCTGTTGATATGACTGACGAGGCGGACCCACCTAATCGTGAAATACTAGCTGCTATCGCTAACCTGCGAAATGAAGTCACTCAGATAAAGAACGATATATGTGCCTCCATAGATGTACGTATACAAACGGTTTGCACTGAGCTGAGAGAGGAGCTGGCTACTACTAAAAAGGAAATTCAAACATCCATTTCAACACTTAAAGAAGCCACGGCCTCGCACGAGAAGACTATTACAGAGCTAGAGAAGTCAGCCTCACTCCACTCCGACGATATCACTGCTCTCCAACGCCAGGTAACACGACTGAATTCTGAAGTGGGGAAACTGACTGAAAAATTTGAGGATTTAGAGGGCAGATCCAGGAGGCACAACATTAGAATCATCGGAGTTCCCGAGGGTGTAGAAGGACCCAGGCCGCGCGACTTCGTAGCTGACCTGCTAAAAGATGTGCTATCTTTGGATGAGAAGCCACTTATTGACCGAGTGCATCGGACCCTCCGGAGAAGCCCCGACCCTCGAGAGCCCCCCAGACCCTTCATCCTGAGGCTACACTATTATCATGTGCTTGAGGACATTCTACGGAAAGCCAGCGCAGCGAAGCAACTTTACTTCAGAGACAAGAGGATTCAAATATTCCCCGACTATCCTCCGACTGTGGCTAAGCGACGGGCTCTATTCAACCGTGCCAGGGAGCTATTGCGCGACAAGCCCGGCGTCAGGTATGGCCTACTTTACCCCGCAAGACTCCTGGTCACACACAATGGTACACAGGCATCCTTCACAGACCCTAAAAAAGCTGAGGAGTACGCGGAGCGACTCTCTGGTTCGGGGTCATCTACAGCTGCAGCGGACTGATTAATCATGGATCTCAGGAATAGTTTTTTGTTTTTTTTACCACAACAACTGTTACCTGCCCAAAAAACAAAACAAACCAAACATAACTGCCTAACTACATACAACTAGAGTCTGACGGTAAGAACATACATGCGTAGTGTGGAAGTCGTGGGTTGCTACACTGTATCCTTTATGATATAGATAACGTTACTGTATTGTTATTATCCGACAAGAATCTCTCCTTCTCAGTGTTAGCGTTATTCATGTATTCATTTTATTGAGCTCTATGGTTATATTCAGCTTTATGTCTTAAGTGTGTTGCCCAGTGTGATCCACAATTACCTCTTGTTTCTAAAACTCTAGCAATGTTCAAGCAGCTATATGTTTATTTCCAGGGCTTAAGACTACTTTTTGGATGCTTACCCCTTCAGATTGTAATCAAAGGTGATTTCAATTTTAAATGGCAGAGAAGAAATAACAAAAATAGAAATATGTTCATTTGATTTGGATAATTTCCAAAGTTGTTTATGTGTATATGCTGCATAAGATGTTCTGGTCAAACAAACAAAAAAAAACCAAAAACGTTTTGAATGCACAGTTCAGGTTTGGGGAGTGCATTTGTGTTTAACTCTACGTCTCCCTTGTTCATGTGAAACGTGATGATAGACGTGCTTGTATGAATGGGGGTGTGTGCGTGCATACCCCTGTGTGGTTGTTCGTTCCCTTTCTCATATTTAAATTTCTTTATTATTAAGTTTCAGAGCTAATGAACCAATTTTGAAGTTAACACAGGCCACCAGTAGGTGTGGAAGTAACCTTAGTTATCAGTTTTTGTTTTTTGCTTCCCTAAGAAGGCTCGCGCCATTCACTTTGAATTGGCTAGAGTATGTTATTTTGTTTTTTTTTATTAATATGTTGTTCAGGTTGACCTGGGGAGGGAGATTTGGGTTGGGGAAAGAAGCTGCAGTGGGATGGAAGAGACGAGAAGACCTTACAGAAATTGATTACCAATACCAATACGCAGGGTACTATGAATGATAGCAACAAGGAGAAAAAAAATCTCACTTTTTCCAGTTGGAATGTGCGGGGAGTTAATAATCCAGTCAAAAGAGGGAAGGTTTTGTCCCATCTTAAATCACTGACCTCGGATATTATGTTTTTACAAGAGACCCATCTGAATAATAAATCACATGGCAGGCTCAGGACAAAGTGGATAGGAGAGATCTTTCACTCAGCGTTTTCTTCCAAAGCAAGAGGCGCAGCAATTTTAATCAGAAAAGGTGTACCTTTTTTGCCGAAAAAAACAATAACCGACAAAGAGGGTCGTTATGTTATAGTGATTGGAGAGATTCAGAATATCTCCCTCACCCTAGTGAATATGTACGCACCTAACACAGATAATCCTATATTTTTTCAGAAAATCTTTGCATTAATACCGGATATGTCACAGACTAATTTGATAATAGGAGGAGATTTTAACACCGTTTTGGATGCATATCTAGATAGATCCTCCTCGACGAAACCTCCCAGAAATGCCTCAAGTGAATTCCTTAATACATATATGAATAACACAAATATCCTAGACATATGGAGGATGATGAACCCCTCAGGTCGCGATTATTCATTCTTTTCACCTGTGCATAATTCTTATAGTAGGATAGACTACTTCCTAGTTGATGCCAAACTGGTACCTTTTGTAGTGGATGTTCGGTATCATAGTATTGTAATTTCAGATCATAGCCCACTTTCCTTTTCAATATGTTTAGACCACATAGATAAACCGCATACCTCTTGGAGATTAAATCCTCACCTGCTTACTGATAAAAGATTTTGTGATTACCTAAAAGATCAAATCTCATTGTATTTTGAGATGAATGATATTCCGGAGACTTCTCCCTCCACTCTCTGGGAGGCGTTTAAAGCCTATATTAGAGGTAGCATAATCTCATTTGAAGCATCAAGGAGAAAAGAAAATATGTCCAAATTAAAAGACCTGGAAGAACAGATCAAAGCACTGGATCAGGAAAATGCTCGTTCCCCATCTACAAATCTGCACAGAAAAATAACAACTTTGAAATATGAATACAATCAAATTATGTCTGTGAAGATTAGTAAAGCATTCCTGTATACCAGACAAAGGTTCTTTGAATTTGGGGATAAACCGCATAAATTGTTAGCTCGTCAGCTCCGAAAAATGGAGAATGATAGGACAATACATAAGGTCAAAGCCTGTGATAACACGTTACTCACAAAACCTAGAGATATCAACAACAGGTTCCTCGAATTTTACAAAGACTTGTATACTTCTAAATCCACTTCAGAACCTGATATTATTAATACTTTTCTAGATAAATGTAACCTACCCAAGTTAGGTGTTGAAGATTGTAAATCACTGAATGCTGAGCTCACAATCAAAGAGGTTCAGTCTACTATTGCCTCGTTAAAAGGTAATAAATCACCAGGTCCTGACGGACTCCCTGGAGAATTATATAAAAAGTATGGTGAGAAGTTATCTCCTTATTTATTAAAGGTATTCAAACATGCTCAAGAGAGAGGTGCTCTACCACCAACTTTAACTGAAGCTGTGATTACGGTAATTCACAAGAAAGGGAAAGATCCACAGGAAGTAGGTGCTTATCGCCCTATTTCTCTCCTAAATGTTGATGGGAAGCTATTTGCCAAAATATTAGCTAACAGACTGAGCCCCTTGTTGGGGGGGTTAGTTCACCCAGACCAGACGGGTTTTGTACCTAACAGAAACTCTACTTTCAATCTGAGGCGCCTTTTTAATATTATGTACACAAGAAGGGAACCACACTCTGATCTTGTTATACTTGCACTTGATGCTGAAAAGGCATTTGATCAGATTGAGTGGCGATACTTATTTGAAGTTCTCAGTAGATTCAATCTCGGAGATGGTTTTTTATCACTAATTAAAATTATCTACAAAAACCCGACAGCCCAAATTCTAACCAACCGAACATTATCCTCCCCGTTTCAGTTATGTAGGGGGACGAGGCAGGGTTGCCCCCTTTCCCCTCTAATCTTTGCTCTTGCTATCGAACCACTGGCTCAAAGTATTAGACTTGACCCTCAGATACTTGGATACACCACTAAAGGAACAATTAGTAAAATATCTTTGTATGCAGATGATATTCTTCTTTATTTAACACGTCCACAAATGACTATTCCGGTATTATTAGATAAAATCAAATTATTCGGTACTTTCGCTGGATATCGGATTAATTGGACAAAAAGTGTCTTGATGCCAGTTCACAGGGATGATCTGACTTTCCTAATTAATCTCCCATTTAAAATCTCCTTGGATAAATTCACCTATTTAGGAATAGAAGTGACAAGACAGTATTCCTCTCTCTTCCAACAAAACTTTCCTCCTTTAATAGAAAAACTACGCTCTAGGTTATTGTTTTGGGATGCACTCCCAATTTCGATGATCGGAAGAATAAATGCGGTTAAGATGGTCTTCCTCCCACAGTTATTATATCTGTTTTATAATATCCCGATATTCCTTAAAAAAACATTTTTTAAACATTTAGACTCCTTAATTACTCCTTTTTTGTGGGGACACAAAGCTCCCAGAATAGGTAAGAAATATCTCTGCAGGGCTAAATCTGCAGGAGGATTAGCACTCCCAAATTTTCTGTTTTACTACTGGGCCTCAGCGATTAAGACTTTTATTTTCTGGCTGAACGCCACAAAGTCCCCACCTAATTGGCTACTGATGGAACAAGAGGAATGCCATCCATATTCATTGGCAACAATTCTATTAGCGCCTACTAAAATCAGTAGATCATTATATAACAACAATCCTATTATCCATAACATGATTTGTATTTGGAAACAAATCAAATCCAGTTATAATCTTAAAGCCATATCCTCTTTATTACCCATAGATAGAAACCCCACTTTTGCCCCGTCTGGTTTGGGTGGAGCCTTCTCTAGGTGGAATCAGAAAGGTATTAAATGTGTTAGAGATCTGTATATACAAGGTGTATTTGCCTCGTTTTCTCAATTACAGCAGAAATTTGGACTGGAAAGTAATCAATTCTTTCATTATCTGCAAATCAGAGATTATATACGTAGACATTTGGAGGATTTTCAGACCGAAACAAAAACATTAATAGATGACTGTCTGAAATTGCCGATATATGAACCTAAGTTGATAACACGTATCTATAATAATCTCCTGTCATTTAGTCCCCCCCCTGCCTATATACATAGACGCAAATGGGAGAAACAATTTGGCGAACCGATCACAGATGATCTATGGGACAAAGCCCTTGAGAAGATCAACACTTGCTCACATAATGCAAGACACTGTCTTATTCAATTTAAAATTATACACATGCTCCATTTCTCAAAGGAAAAATTACATAATATATATCCAGAAGTATCACCTGTGTGTGATAAATGCAAATCTTCCATTGCAACCCATCTTCATAGTTATGCACTATGCCCCAAAATTTACTCTTTCTGGTCTGGTGTTTTTGATATAATGTCCGAGGTTATGAGATTTGTGATAAAGCCAGAACCCTTACTTATTATTCTCGGGGTGTCTGAAACCTTTCAGAAATTAAACAAAGCACAACAATGTTTTATTTCATATGGTCTTATAATAGCGAAAAAAATTATTCTTACGTTATGGAAGAGTGTAAACGCACCAACATCTAAGATGTGGCTGGATGAATTGACTAATACGCTCCATCTGGAAAGAATAAGATATGTTCTGAAAGACAGTCTCCAACATTTTGACGCGACTTGGCAACCTTTGATACAGTACCTTGCTGATACAAACCCAACTTAATATTCGGTCTCTTTTGCGTAGCAGGGTTTTTATGATATTTTCCATATGGGTCTTCTCCAGGGGGTGAGGGGTGGGTTTTGTTTTAATTTTGTCAACCTGTTATGTTCTGTTTCTGTCGTCTGTTTACTTGTTCTGTAATGATATTTGTTTGTTTGTTTGTATTATAAATGCCCAATAAAAATACTTAAGAAAAAAAAAAGAAAAAAAAAAAAAAAATAAGATGTTAACTTTATTTGTGAGGTTTATGTTATGGGACAATAAAAAAATTTAAAAAATCCGGAAACAGCCTTATCTCAGCTGAATGCGCACACAAACAGACACCAATAGAAAAACACATCCAAACAGTGAAATCATTGCAAAATCAAACACTGAGGATACAGAACTAAATCTTTTAAGATGTTAACTTCATTTGTGAGGTTTATGTTATGGGACAGCAGAAAAATGAAAAAAATCCGAAAACAGCCTTATCTCAGCTGAATCCGCACACAAACAGACACCAATAGAAAAACACATCCCAACAGTGAAATCATTGCAAAATCAAACACTGAGGGTACAGAACTAAATCTTTTAAGATGTTAACTTCATTTGTGAGGTTTATGTTATGGGACAGCAGAAAAATGAAAAAAATCCGTAAACAGCCTTATTTCAGCTGAATGCGCACATAAACAGACACCAACAGAAAAACACATCCAAACAGTGAAATCATTGCAAAATCAAACACTGAGGGTACAGAACTAAATCTTTTAAGATGCTAACTTCATTTGTGAGGTTTATGTTATGGGAAAGTAGAAAAATGAAAAAAATCCGAAAACAGCCGTATCCCTGCTGAATGCGCACAAAAACAGACACAAATAGAAAAACACATCCAAACGGTGAAATCATTATAAATTCAAACACTGAGGGTACAGCAATATACCTTATAAGATGTTAACTTCATATTATAGGACAGTAGAAAAAAGATTAAAATACCCTCGATCAGCCTTAGTCCCTGATACACATACGGAAAAATCAGACTCCTGGCTTAATGCCTTTAGGAATTATTACAAAAAACACACCCTTTGACCTTTCCAAAGGTTGCACAGGTCTGAAACTCTGCACCCGGGATAAGACTAAATCCCTGATACACATACGGAAAAATCAGACTCCTGGCTCAATGCCTTTAGGAATTATTACAAAAAACACACCCGAACGGCTGACCATTGACCTTTTCGAAGGTTGCACAGGTCTGGAACTCGGCACCCTAGATTAGCCTTAGTCCCTGATGCACATACGGAAAAATCTGACTCCTGGCTCAATGCCTTTAGGAATTATTACAAAAAACACACCCGAACGGCTGACCTTTGACCTTTCCGAAGGTTGCACAGGTCTGAAACTCGGCAACCGGGATAAGCTTTAGTCCCTGATACACATACAGAGAAAACAGACTCCTGACTCAATGCCTTTAGGAATTATTACAAAAAACACACCCGAACGGCTGACCATTGACCTTTCCGAAGGTTGCACAGGTCTGAAACTCTGCACCCGGGATAAGCCTAAATCCCTGATACACATACGGAAAAATCAGACTCCTGGCTCAATGCCTTTAGGAATTATTACAAAAAACACACCCGAACGGCTGACCATTGACCTTTCCGAAGGTTGCACAGGTCTGAAACTCGGCTACCGGGATAAGCTTTAGTCCCTGATACACATACGGAAAAATCAGACTCCTGATTCAATGACTTTAGGAATTATTACAAAAAACACACCCGAACGACTGACTATTGACCTTTCCGAAGGTTGCACAGGTCTGAAACTCTGCACCCGGGATAGGCCTAAATCCCTGATACACATACGGAAAAATCAGACTCCTGGCTCAATGCCTTTAGGAATTATTACAAAAAAGACACCCGAACGGCTGACCATTGACCTTTCCGAAGGTTGCACGGGTCTGAAACTCGGCACGCTAGATTAGCCTTAGTCCCTGATGCACATACGGAAAAATCAGAGTCCTGGCTCAATGCCTTTAGGAATTATTACAAAAAACACACCCGAACGGCTGACCTTTGACCTTTCCAAAGGTTGCACGGGTCTGAAACTTGGCACCCTGGATAAGCCTTAGTCCCTGATACAGATACGGAAAAATCAGACCACTGGCTTAATGCCTTTAGGAATTATTACAAAAAACACACCCGAACGGCTGACCATTGACCTTTCCGAAGGTTGCACAGGTCTGAAACTCTGCACCCGGGATAAGCCTAAATCCCTGATACACATACGGAAAAATTTGACTCCTGGCTCAATGCCTTTAGGAATTATTTCAAAAAACACACCCGAACGGCTGACCATTGACCTTTTCGAAGGTTGCACAAGCCTGAAACTCTGCACCCGGGATAAGCCTAAATCCCTGATACTGAAGGATGTTCCTTCCTCAGGTTCGTTTGGATCCTCGGTTGGAAAGAATGGAGGAGGCAATATTGAGTTTGAGCAAAGCAGTGCTTGTTTATTCTTGAGTTACAAATGGCACAAAGCACGAAGTGTAACCCGAGAGTCGCAGCTGGAGTCTGACTCGGGTCCGGAATTCTGTGTATATTATAGCTGTCCTAGGGGGTCGTCTGAGTCGTGTGAGTCATGTCCTTATAAGGAGTCGTTTTGTCTGTTCGGGCTGATCTGGCAGTCAGTCATGTGGTGTTATGCAAATCTTGTGGCACCAGTGTAGTGCAGTTAAAGCGTAGTTAAAGTTGTTTAAGGGAGTGAAAACAAGATATGAGACTGGTACATCTGGTAAACAAAATATATAAGTCATGTCAGAGGAAAATACTGTCTTCAATTAATATGTAAGTCATGTCAGAGGAAAATACTGTCTTCAAGTAATATGTAAGTCATGTCAGAGGAAAATACTGTCTTCAATTCCCCCTTTTGGCCTCTGAAGGAGGCCAACATACATGGTGGAAGGAACGAGCAAAACACAAAATACAAGAAATCATCATTAAAACAAGCGAAAACAACAAAATTCCAGAAAGACAGAAACAGCAGCAAAGATCTAAAATGGCACAACCAACATACATTAAACTGTAAGGGTGGGGTCAGGGGAAGGGTCAAAGGAGGGAAGAGGGGCATAAGATAACATCTGGTAAGCAGGTGGGTCACGTTTCTCGACGGCCTGAGTAATGAGACGATTGCAAAGGGACCGGGCGCAAGGAATACAACAACAACCGCAACAGACCAGAAAAGCCACAAAAATGGAAACTGAGATCAAAACAGAAGATACCAAAGCCTTATAGCGGCCGAACGCGTCCATCCACTGATCCCACATGGAAGTGTCCACTCCCGAATGTTCCTTCATTTTCTTGTTCAACGTGCGCAACCCGTCTAGTGCCTGAGTGAGACGGCCGTTGGAATCCGTATTGTTAGGGATAAACGTACAACATTGGTCGCCAAATATAGCGCACACACCCCCTTTTTCGAGAAGGGTCTAGCTGCAGACCCGCAGACCACTCAACGAAACGCCCCTTTACTCAACGAAACGCCCCTTTACTCAACAAAACGCCCCTTTACTCAACGAAACGCCCCTTCACACTACACGACACTCTGATTGGCTCTCAAGAGACTGCGTCTGAAACGTGATGACGTTTACGTTGACCGAGTATGAAGAGAGAACCCGAAAAAGTAACACGGGAAAAACACGGGAAAATGACGGAGGAAAAGGTAAGAATGGATAAAAAACACATTTAGATATTGAACACTGGATGAATCGTCATTATTTGTATCCATTAAATCAATTAAGTGCGGTTTATTAACCAGTTATGTCTGCATGCTGTAACGATAGCGATTGTAACAGCAAGCAAGACGCAGCGATTTTCTCCCTTTTTTTTCTTTTTTTCCTTTTTTTCTTTTATTTATATGTACAGGTTATAACATTGACAATATAACATTGTCTCATTTTCAACCAAGAAACGTATAAGATAAACTATATGATCTCTATATATTAGTATTTATCTGTTTTTTAATCTTTAAATGACTCTGACAAGTTGCACACAGCTTTGCTCATTTGAAAACGTGTGACCTCAGTTCTACAATTGTTAAGATAAAAGATTTGATGATGAATAATATTTTTCATGTTTAGAAATGAGAAGTTCTGTTGAATCACAGTCAACAGTGTCATTTGATTTGATTTATTTCAGTTAGCCTGCATATATTTTAGGACAGGGAAAGTCTTAAAGGCAAATGCAGTCCAGTTCATTACTACTTGATTCTGGATTAAAAATGTTTCCATGTTAAAAATACAAAATACAATTTTAATTTACATTTTCTCTTATAGAGCAACACTACGTTCAGTGAAGGAGCAGACCCTGAGCTGAGGAGATGCGACTCGGACACTTATCAGTGTCCGATCTGCACAAAAAAGGGGCGCTATGCAAAGCTTGTGTCTCATCTGCAGGGACACCAAAGGTCAATGGTGGAGTACGGTGGTAAGTCCTAAATTATCAAATATTTTTTCATTTCAACGCTGAAAGGCTTTAATTTCCCCATGAGCCTTATGTATTATTAAATGTGATGTTATTTCTGTTTGTCCTGACCATGGATAACTGTGACCATCAAACTATTCAACTCATCCATTTGAGTATCAGAAACTCAAAATAAGTAAAGTAAAGTAAACTAATGCTGGAGCCATTTCATCTATGTGTACTGTACTTCATGTGTGTAGAATCTTAAGTCAATGTGTATTTTATTTTCACTCTTGTTGAGAATTTAGATATTGAGAAAAAGTTTCAAGATTCCTGCATTTTTATAGATGCCCCTGATAATAATGATTGTTCTCAGAAGTAATGTAACAATTTGCCTCTCAGACAGGCTTATCTGTATATCCATTTAGGGCAGTGATGTTACTGTGGCCAAACAAGTTGCCAGCCAGGATGACACCTCTTATCAGAGGAAGTGCAAATAATCAGGGAATGAAAATGTCTTATTCAAAGTTCTTAATCACATGTATTCAGTGTTGCATCAGTCATCAGTCATCATCTACCGCTTTATCCTCTGCCAGAGGGTCGCGGGGGGTGCTGTGCCAATCTCAGCTACATCGGGCGATAGGCGGGGTACACCCTGGACAGTTCGCCAGTCCATCGCAGGGCCACACACAGATAGAGACAAACAACCATTCACTCTCACACTCACTCCTATGGTCAATTTGGAGTGTCCAATTTACCTATCCCCACATTGCATGTTTTTGGACTGTGGGAGGAAGCCGGAGAACCCGGAGAGAACCCACGCACACACGGGGAGAACATGCAAACTCCATGCAGAAAGGCCCTTGTTCCAACCGGGGCTCGAACCCGGGTCTTCTCGCTGCAAGGCGAGAGTGCTAACCACTACACCACCGTGTGGCCCTCAGTGTTGCATATTATGTGTAATTTAATTTTAGGAAACAGAAGCGACGCGAAGCATGTTGTCTGTTAACCAGTGTAATCACAGAGGATCAGGGCATGCTGCAACACCTTAAAGTGAGTGACAATGGCATTTAGTGTGGTGTTTGTGTATTTGTATATGAATACCCAAACTAAAATCCTAAACAATTTTTATAGAACATCATCACAGGCAACACGGTGTCTCCTTGGGCCAAGAAACAGGACAGGGTCATCCTTCTTTTTGAAGATGATGAACAAGTGGACAAAGTCATGCACTTCTTGTCTGAAGTACTCGAACGTACTGAGACAGACAAGAAGTCTGCAGATCCAGTGGCATTCGTAATGGATGTACTTTTGCCAGAGGTGAGATCTCAGACACTGACACTGATTTGTAGACTACATGTTTTATATGACTGCATATGTCTGTCTCCTTTTAACACATGGTCACTGTCTAACACAATCTTAAATCTTAATCTTCATGCCACAGGCAACAGTATACGCCCTCGGAGCTGTTCACTCCAGCTCCCTGGACAAAGCCAAGGAGATGTACATGCGTGGCACAGAGTTTGACTCAAGGTAAGCCGGATAGTTTAGGTTTTCAGTTTATATCTTATTATGTATTTGAGTGTCTTTAACGACTTCATTATTTTGCTATATCGTTTTGTCTTGTCAGCGAGATAACCCAGCTTGGGGAACAGCTTCAGAGCCACATTTCCTCAAAAGCGAGGCAGAACCTGGATATCTTCCTGAGCAATTACAAGAAAGCCTTGGAGTGTGAGGAATTCCTCAGGCGCCTGTAATCCCTGGGTAGTGAATGTGTCTGCTGGATAGTCTGTTGTGTATAAAATAAAGAAAATATATCATTCATCACTTGTATTCATTACATGGATTTGAAAGTTATACAACTTTCTGTGCAGAATCAAGGGTTTCAGTGCATTTGTTTTACATTCATCAAAAGACCTACTGATGTCCAACTGGCTGGGTTTGATTCAGATACCAATGTTTAACATATCTTCCTGGAAATAGGTAACATCTCCTTAATGACATACTCAGCAGATCTTGTCTACTTAACTTCTGTCTACCACCACCTGGACCACACCAGCACAGAATTTTAGGAGGGTTTCTTTCAGGTTAAAAACCTGATCAAGTAGACTTTTATTAGTTCTAATCGTTGTTCTGTCCAGTTGAACAACATGTCAAACTACTGACTAATAAGACATTCAATAAATGTAGGCCTATATTAAACACACCTTTTTGTAACATACAGGTTGCCATGATGTTGGAAGTTTGCAAAAACAAATGAAATTATTCAAAGTGTGTGTTCAAAGTGGAATTTGTGATATTATATTGTATAAAAATTGTATAAACGTGATATTATATTGTATAAACATGATATTATTGTATAAACGTGATATTATATTGTATAAACATTGTATAAACGTGATATTATATTGTATAAACGTGATATTATATTGTATAAACATTGTATAAACGTGATATTATATTGTATAAACGTGATAATTATATTGTATAAACGTGATAATTATATTGTATAAACGTGATAATTATATCACATAAACGTGATATTATATTGTATAAACGTGATAATTATATCACATAAACGTGATACTATATTGTATAAACGTGATAATTATATCACATAAACGTGATACTATATTGTATAAACGTGATAATTATATCACAAAAACGTGATACTATATTGTATAAACGTGATAATTATATCACAAAAACGTGATACTATATTGTGTAAACGTGATGTTCAAAGAACTTTTCCAATCGGCATTTATATATTTTAGCAGTTTGGCTATAACATTTCATACTTTAAAAAGTGACATTAATTATTCACAAATTTCACAGAAAGTACATTTCTGTGTTCATAAAAGTCAACACGAGTATTTATTCTTCTCTATTCCTGTCGCACACCGGGATAAAAGTCTCTTGTCAACAAGTGTCTATGAGATACGCGTGTGTAAATAAAGTTTCAATAAAAGAAGACGTTATCACGTTAGTAAACGTCATCACGTTTCAGACGCAGTCTCTTGAGAGCCAATCAGAGTGTCGTGTAGTTTGAAGGGGCGTTTCGTTGAGTAAAGGGGCGTTTCGTTGAGTGAAGGGGCGTTTCGTTGAGTAAAGGGGCGTTTCGTTGAGTGGTCTGCGGGTCTGCAGCTGGACCTACTTGCCTTTTTCAGCCAGGAGCATGTCTACAGCAATCCTATTCTGGAACGCCATTAGGGATGTGGCCTTCAATTGTTCGTGTACCGCGGCAAATCCTTCTTGGGTCCAATTGCCGAGCCGCTGCACATTATAATGGACGTAATTAATCCGATCCACATTTTTGTTAGCCGTGCACCACCAGCAGAGGATTGATTCAAACCCAGCGGCAACTTGGTCAGCGAGTTTGTATTCGTCGGGTACGCCTCGGGGAACTCCTATGGCATCAATGTATGTGGGGTCAGATTGTGATAGCCATTGGCGGGAATCAGAATTGGTGCGCTTCACCCGCCCCCAATGCTCGGGTATCAGGCTAGATAATTGATTTAACAGGGCTTCCGCAGAAGTGGGATATATCGTGACAGGCAACAACAAGGTAACCAGCGCACATCTACCGAACGCGTTTCGTGGCATTAGGTCATATAGTTTGTCAGTCCCGCACCACCACCAGATGTCACTACGAGACCTGGGGTGGAAAGTGGTCTCAGCTGAAGTTTTCGACGCGCATAGTGCTGAGTTCACCCGGCCAATGTATTGCCCGGTACCAGTCAACTGGACACAGGAGAAGTTCGCCACCGCCACAGTTGTGGAGAATATTGGTTTTAATTTTTCGCCCGATGTAAGGGGATGAACGTAATCCCAAAACGAACAGTTGGTGTTACCGGGATTGGTGCGGTTCATAACGTCCATGATACAACTGGCTGGTAACGCGGCGGGAACTACGCGAAGCAGGGGTCTTGATCCCATGCAGACCACGCAGCTGGCCCTAGACGCGTTGGCCGCCTGTTCAGCCAAAAGTAGCCAGTTATTGCCGGTAGCAGCAACGCCCGTGGTGGTTCGAAACCAATCATCAGACGTTTCCAATGGTTTAGACACAATCAGTGCAGGTCCGTCTTCCCCAGATCCTTTGCTAGTTTTAGGGGAGTTTACATTGTTTACAATAGTCGTGATCGCAGGTTTAGTAAACTTTCCAGTACATATGCGCAATTGCCAATATGGTTGGTCAACTGAGGTGTCCCCATGCGGTGCCAGTACAAAGTCCCAGCACTTTGATTCGGTAATGGGTTTTATGATAAGGCGAAGTCCTGTCGACGTTTTCATGAGTGTCAGAAGATTCCTCCATGCCTTCGGTCCCTCACCTGAGGTCCAATCACCCCAGTCATCCCCAGTCTCTGCCACTAGATTCTTCCACTGCCAGTCATCCCATCCTCCCTGTGTTAAGTACCATGGAAACTTAACGTATCTATAAGCGGTGATAGAAGCCCCATTTCTGGCTAATCCTACGGAAGACCAGGTCAGGTCAGCGGTTGAGTGGGTACCTGTTGGAATACAGAGGGTCATAGATCTATAACTTTTTACTAAGCAGTCAGGAGGTCGGTTTACCACCTCTCGTTTTTGCCTTTTAAAGTCATCTACAGCCGTCACGAGAGAGGGTGATAAGGTCGGGGTCAGGCACCAAAGAAGAGGAAACACTATGATACAAGATAGTAACATCAAGCAACACATGGATCCGCGCAGTGACCAGTCATAACGGCGAAACGGGTGCCAGGGGTGGCGTTCCATGGTTTATCAAAGGACACAAAAAGTTATAAAACAGAATACACGTAATGAATAATATCTATAGCATGAGATAAGTTGTAGTCATTGGCAAGCGTGCTTTGCAATTTGTATGGGCGAAAACCTGCGGCCTGATTATTTTATGCAGGAAAAATACACCATACAGCCCCCTGGCCAAGGGCGGCCTTAAAGGAACAGATAAGAGAATACATAGATAGTGTCAATACAATGTGAATTACAGCGATGTTTCGTTCTTCATCAGTTATGCGTTTCTGGATAGCCTTGGGTGTTCTACCCGGCTATTAGACACCGAGGGTATTATTCTGACCCTGCGTTCGGTGCCTCCCTATCGGGCGCCTCAGGAGGGGGTGAAGAGCCTTTGTCTGGAGAGCACTGGGAAAGATGGTACCAGATGTCCCCTTTTCCGGCCAGCCGGACTGCATGTGAGGTCCTCTCAGTCACTGTGAACGGTCCCGTCCACCGTGGCTCAGTCCACTTTCTCTTCAGCACCTTCAGGTACACTCGAGGGGTGACGTGTATCGGTTGTCCTTGCCCTGGGTCTCTGGCGGTCTGCCTGGAGAATCTGGAACCCAAGAACTGAACGTTTGGCATATATGAGATGTGCGGTTTCTTACCTAAATCTTCTGTTGGTGTCAAAGGTCCCATGGGTCCGGGAAAAGAGCGACCTGTATGGAGCTCAAAAGGCGAGTATCCAACTCGAGGGTTAAGAGACATTCTTACACACATCAATGCCATCGGGAGGGCCGTCAGCCAATTTGTCTGTTTTGTTGCAATGATTTTGTTCAATTTATCTTTTACGGTCCGATTCATTCTTTCCACCTTACCCTGTGACTGAGGGTGGTAAACTGAACCAAACTTATGTTGGAGCCCCAACATTTTTTCAACTTTCGCCAAATCCTTGTTTTTGAAATGAGTGCCATTGTCACTCTTGATGGATTTGGGAAAACCATGTGTTGGAATGAAATGATTCACCAAATGTTTACATACACTTAAAGCATCCTCCTTTCTACAGGCGTATGCTTCTGGCCATCCCGAGTAAGTGTCAACCATAACCAACAGGTATCTGTACCCATTCACAGGTACCAGCATGTCTGTGTAGTCGATGGTCACTTCCTGTCCTGGAAAGAAAACTTGGCTTGTATTACACCCTTTTTCAGGTTTCAGGGTTGGTCTCACCGTACATGTATTACACACTTCACAATGTTGCACATAGTCTTCCACCATTTCCTGAATAAATGGATGCCACCATGCTTTTAATCGTCTGATGGTTTCCTGTTTTCCCACATGTGTGGGGCCATGTGCTTCTTCAATCAAACTCTTGAGCATGGCAGCTGGAGGTATGGGGCGTCCCCCTTTTCCCCAGATGCCATCTTCAGTTTGTATAGCACCCTTGTGTTTCCACATAGATTTTTCCTCAGGGCTTGCTGCTGCTTGAATTTTCAGCATTGTTTGGGTGTCCAATTTGGCTGGGATGGGAGTATTGTCCTGATTATCACTTAATACTACCATTTGAGTGTCCATTGGCACATAACCAGCCATTTTCTTTGCAACTTCATCTGCTGCCCGGTTGCCTCTTGCAACCGGGTCATTTCCAATTGCATGCCCTTTGCATTTGATCACTGCCACTTTAAAAGGACAGTGCAAAGCCTGATGTAATTTTAATACATCATCAGCGTTTTTTACTGGAGTTCCCGAGGCAGTCACGTATCCAGTCCTTTGCCATTCTGCTAGTCCGTAGTGAACTGCTGTTACTACGTAAGCAGAGTCAGTATAGATATTTACAGTCAAGTCCGTTGCACATAAAAGTGCTTCTGTCATGGCGATCATTTCTGCTCTTTGGGCAGATTGTCTGCCGTCGATCATTTCTGTCTTTACTGTTGTATGTTGTCCGTCTGTCTGTCGTATGACCGCGTAGGAGGATTTCAGTCCGTCACCCTGTCTGAAACAACATCCGTCAGTGAACAGTACAAGGTCTGGGTTTGTCAATGGTTCCATGTATAAGTGTGACCTAACTGTCTGTGCTTCTTTATCTCTCTGTGCACATTCATGTGTTTCACCTTCTACAATACCATCTGCCATGTTTGCACCTTCATGTTTGAAAATCAAATTTTGTGCAGTCAGAACCCTTTCCAACTTTCTTTGCCTACTGGCTGTCATCGTGAACAATTTACTAGTTACATACTGTACCACACTATGTGACGTGAGGATATGTACAGGGTGCCCCATGGTCAAATGAGAGGTTTTTTGCAAAATTTTTGCTAGTGCCGAGGCATATCTGGCACATGGTGGGCTTTTGGCCTCATAAGGGTCCAATGTTACTGAACAGTACATATTTACAAATCGGTCAGTACCTCCCCCTTTTTTCTGAAAAAGCACGGCGGAGACAGACTGCGATTTTTCAGAAACATCCAAGTGAAACGGCTTGCGATAATCGGGGACACACATGTCTGCTGCTGCCGCCAGCAGTTGTTTGAGAGAAATGAAAGCCGTATCCGCCGATAAGGTCCATTCTAAAGTCGCGGTCAGATTCCGCGCTCCCTGTGCGTTAATCATCTGTCGTAATGGAGCACAATGATCGCAAAAATCTGGAATGTAATGCCTGGAATAGTTAGCTAATCCAAGAAAACTCAACATGTCTCTGACTGTAACTGGTTTGGTGTGATGGAGAATTGTGGATCTGTGAGAAGAACTAAGTCCAGTACCATTGGTGGATAGTACTCTGCCCAGAAAGGTAACAACTGGTCTGCAAATCTGTAGTTTGGAACGTGAAAGTTTGAAGCCGCAGGAATGCAAGTGTTTCAGTAAAAAGCTAGTAGCCTCAAGACAGACTCGCTCCGTGGGAGCCCCCAAGAGCAGGTCATCTACATACTGGACCAAGAGAGTGCCCACAGGTAGGTTCAGAGTTTGTAACAAGTCTCTTAAGACCGAGTTAAAGATACCCGGAGAGAGAACAAAGCCTTGTGGTAACCTGGTATATGTGTACCTGGTTCCTTCGAACGTGAAAGTAAACAAAGATCGCATAGCCTGAGACAGAGGTATGCAGAAAAATGCGTTTGCCAGATCAACAACTGTAAAGAAAGAGTGTTCGGGCGAGAGCATTGCCAATGCAGCATGAGGGTTAGGAACCGGCGCAATGGGGGTGAGAACTTTTGAGTTAATCAACCTAAGGTCATGTACCATACGATATTTGCCGGTCCCCTTCTTTTCGACTGGCAGAATAGGAGTGTTCCAGGTTGGGTCAGAGGTTACTTCTAGAACACCTGCCTGCAACAAACCAGCGATAGTTTCTTTGATTCCCCTCCGGCCTACAGGATCGGTGTGATACTGAGGGACATGGACATAGCCTTCAGATATGTCGAATGTAATGGGAGCAACGGTAGAACAGAAACCAACATCCGTTGGTGAAGTTGCCCATAAGGATGAAGGCATTGAGTCAAGTAATGGGCCTGCCCCTTCCGAATCTGTATATTCACGACCATGGTGTCTTTGTAAAAGTTCATGGTGCAAGATGGCAGGGACAGGTTGCTCTGACAAAGAAATGCGGTACATGCCAGACGAGGGAGAGAAAGCCAATTCAGGGTGGAAAGTAGACTGCCAATCTGTCAGAGAGACGGCACGTTTGGTCATAGGACCCAAGTCCTTAGCGGTGTGAGATGGAGCAATACCCAGAGTGATATGGGGACTACAAGGGGGCAAGGAGGGATCTGGAGGTGACTCGATTTTATACCAAAGTTGTTGATCGTCAGCCAGAATGGTTTGTAGAGCAATCCCTTCAGGCCCTATTAGTAGAAATGGGTTTGTTAACAGCCATTCTTGACCTGAGATTTTACCAAAAGCTTCCTCGTAACACACATCTCCTGACCTATCATAGTACAGTGTACAATGTAATGGATCTATAGGGGACATGTATGGGCGGAGGGCAATGCACCAGGGCCACCAGGACCGGATTTTGGCGTCAAGCACTTGCCAGGGTGTGGATAGTAGTTCAATTTGGGCCCAATATATGTCTGCCATGGGCTCATGTGGAATGGGTTGGTCAACGTCCATCAATGGAAACATTCCACTGCCGCAATTCTCCATGGATGTATTGCATTGTAGTCCGTTCGGGAAAGTGAGCAACAGTCCGTCAGAGGAGCAGTGAATTATTACTGCCAACCTAATCAACAAGTCTCTTCCCAACAGATTGATGGGGCATTCAGGCGCATAGATAAATGAATGTTGATGTGTTTGTCCAGCAAGAGAAACAGAGACGGGCATGGTAAGTGGCAGGCGCTGCAACTGTCCAGAGAAACCAACAAGTGACACTGTTTGGGAGGAAAGAGTTATGAAACCAGGCAAAGAGGACAAAGTCGAATGCCGAGCTCCAGTGTCCACCATAAATGGAAAGGAAACCCCGCAAACAGTCATCATGAGGGTGGGGTCCTGCAGCCCACCTAGTTGATCTCTTTGGCCCCTTCATTGTTGGGGGTATTGTCCACCCGGTGCCAGGTTCTGGTTAGGGTGTTGTGGGTGTTGTGGCGGACCTGGAGGTGGTGGTCCTTGTGGGTGAAATGGGGGTGGGCCATAGCCACCACGCCCCTGTTGTCGTCTCTTACGAGGGCAGCCCGTTGAGATATGCCCGTACTCACCACACGACCAGCATTGTACCGACCCCTGATCCTGATTCCAGCCACCCTGCTGCATGCCTCCTCGACCTCCTGGAGGACCATTACTTCCCCTGAGGGCATTATTATTGTTATAGCCCCGCCCTGCATACATCTGACGCCCATTCCTATTACAATACACACTTCTACCTGAGTACATCTGCATATGTGACTGTACCTGAGGTGGGTCAAAATCCCACCCTGTGTGACCCGTACCTGGCCATGGTGGCTGTGGAACGTATGGAGTGTAAGTCGTGGGTGCTGGTTCAGTTTGAACATATTCGGCTTGAACAGGGGCTTGCGTTACTGCCTTGTGCTTCTTTGATTGAGAAGCTTCCTGTTTTGCGCTCTGCACCTGGAGTGCGAGTAGCTCATTTTTTAGTTTTTCCATTTTGTCCTCATGTGATCCAGCCCTGTCTGAATATTTTTGTAAGTGATGCTTAAGATGGGAGCACCATCTACTATGATCGGCGGTCGGGAGATCTGGATTTTCTACCATACTATTTTTAACAGGTTCTGGCATGCCTTTAATTACTGCTGACCTAAATAGAGAAGCTGCCATTGGAGATTGCATGGGGTTTTCTCCTGTTTTGCTAACAAAATCTTCTTCTGCTCTAGCCAGAAAAGCTGAGGGCGACTCAGCTGGTTGAGGTGTATATGAGAGTTCCGCATAAGTTACAGTTGGGGTGGGAAAGTGTTCACGAATTGCCTCCCTCAGTGTCTGTAACATGGCCGCCGTTAGAGGAACAGAAGGGTCAGCCACAAGCCATGGACAAGCAGCTCTCAAAGGCATGAGTTGTGTAGAGGAACAGCATCTTGAAAGTATAGAGCTAATATCTCCGGCTGAGAGCAATATACCAGAAGTCAAAGCTCCAAATTTGTGTAACCATATTGCTCCTCCTCCTGTGAGGGCAGGAAGTTGGCAGGCTAAAGCAGTCACATCAGTAAATGAGAGGGGTTTGTATTGTGTGTGTACTCTACCATCAGTATCTTGTCTATGGAAAACCGGAAGCTGATACGCACCACCCTCCGCTTTCTCTCCATCATTCTCCTCTCCGCATTTTACAGACGCCAATAATTCTGTGATTGCTTGACTATCTTTAACTTGCTGTCGAGTTTTTATGGGGGACCTTCTCGCGGATATTTCCGACACTTTTTTCGTTGTTGGAAGCACCTGTTGTAGTCTTTCTTCTAATTCTTCCAGTTCATTCTCTTCCTCTTCTTTACCTGCCTCGTCTCGCTCGTTTCTCTTTCTTTCATGTTGGTGTTTCTCTATGTCAGCCAGTATTCTCTGCATTTCCCTCTTCATTTTTTCCCCCAACATGGGATTTGCTCCCATAGTCGTGGCGGTAGATAACGTAGTTATCATGCCTTTACCCAACATCTCTTCATCTACGTAACCTTTTTTCCATCCGTCCAGTAATTTCATCACATTGCTCATTTTAGCACTCACTATTCCTTCTAAAGTGGTAAAACCGTCAGCATCACCTCCCTTAGTTTCTGCTTTATTTGTACTAGCTGAACCTGGTGTTGTGGTTACTTTTACTTCTAACTGTTTCTTCCTATATGTTTTATTATCAATCATTTCTCCTTCCAAACTGCCACTAGTAATCTCAAAAATGGGCAGTTGGAATTGAAAAGGATTTGTTGGTTCTACTTGTTGGAAAGGGTTCTTGTTACTTGGGTAAGGAGGCGGTTCTAAACTCGCCTGTGTCATATGTGTCTGACTGTGAGTCTGTGTGTGTGTGTAGTCGTGTAGTGGAGGATACAGGCCACCAGGTGGAGCAGTAGGCTCACATTCTGTTCTCTGGTTTCCACCCCCACTTTCTACGTCATCAGTCTTTGCTGCGCAGCCAGTCTGCGCACCAGGCTGTTGTTCCGGTTGGGGCAACATCCCTCCTTTTTTCCACATGTTTGGTCCTGTGCACAGCGCGACACACCGCACACGCTGTCTCAATTTTTCCAATTTCTCCAGACTGGCGCTCTGTTGCCGCCCTTTACGCGACCATTTTGACGCTTTTTCTGCCGTCAATTCTTGTTGTCTCGTCACAATCCGACCTTCCGCTTTATTCATCAAAGTCAACAAACTCTTTTTCACCTCATAAGGCGGAAAGTGTCCACTTTTCTGACATTTCTCAAACCATTTCTTTAATTCATGCTGTTTCTTATCTCGCTCCCCCACTTCATGATTGTGTCCATGAATTTCCAAAGCAGCCTCAAACTGCTCTTTCAATGTCGATCCACTGTCCCTGAGTGTCCCTAAATCAAACCACTGTTTCTCCGCGTCAAATTCTCCGTCCATTCTGTTAACTTATTTACGTCGGGCAGCGCCCTTCTCCACAACTTTATTATTATGTACTTCACTTATAAAGAAGCCTACTTCAAAACTTTACACATTTATTATTTTCGTAACCATATGATTTACGTCACCACAGGACAACCTCTTTCAGGCGTATAAGGCTACTATAACCATGTCATTTACGTCACCACAGGACAACCTCTTTTAAGGGCTACAAGGCTAACATTCAACTTCTTATAATATAACCATGTCGTTTACGTCACCACAGGACAACCCCTATTGGGAATACAAGGCTAATATTACAACTTTTTATACCATAACCATGTCGTTTACGCCACCACAGGACAACCCCTATTGGGAATACAAGGCTAATATTTTTCACAGTATTTAATCTATCCCCACAAAACCTTTACTGTATTATCCGGATTTCACAGCAACAGCTCACTTCAAATCAACATTGCTTTTAGACGACTGAGGTTCGGAATAGAACACCAAGCGTGAAGGTAAATTCCTTCTTACCTTATTTCAGGGCCACACGGTGGTGTAGTGGTTAGCACTCTCGCCTTGCAGCGAGAAGACCCGGGTTCGAGCCCCGGTTGGAACAAGGGCCTTTCTGCATGGAGTTTGCATGTTCTCCCCGTGTGTGCGTGGGTTCTCTCCGGGTACTCCGGCTTCCTCCCACAGTCCAAAAACATGCAATGTGGGGATAGGTAAATTGGACACTCCAAATTGACCATAGGAGTGAGTGTGAGAGTGAATGGTTGTTTGTCTCTATCTGTGTGTGGCCCTGCGATGGACTGGCGAACTGTCCAGGGTGTACCCCGCCTATCGCCCGATGTAGCTGAGATTGGCACAGCACCCCCCGCGACCCTCTGGTTGAGGATAAAGCGGTAGATGATGACTGACTGACTGACCTTATTTCAGGTTAGGGCCCCGCAAGGCGTTCCACCCAAACCAACAGACTTTTGCCAATTCTTCAAACGTCTTTCCTAGAGGATCCTGTTCGTGACGCCAAAATTGAAGGATGTTCCTTCCTCAGGTTCGTTTGGATCCTCGGTTGGAAAGAATGGAGGAGGCAATATTGAGTTTGAGCAAAGCAGTGCTTGTTTATTCTTGAGTTACAAATGGCACAAAGCACGAAGTGTAACCCGAGAGTCGCAGCTGGAGTCTGACTCGGGTCCGGAATTCTGTGTATATTATAGCTGTCCTAGGGGGTCGTCTGAGTCGTGTGAGTCATGTCCTTATAAGGAGTCGTTTTGTCTGTTCGGGCTGATCTGGCAGTCAGTCATGTGGTGTTATGCAAATCTTGTGGCACCAGTGTAGTGCAGTTAAAGCGTAGTTAAAGTTGTTTAAGGGAGTGAAAACAAGATATGAGACTGGTACATCTGGTAAACAAAATATATAAGTCATGTCAGAGGAAAATACTGTCTTCAATTAATATGTAAGTCATGTCAGAGGAAAATACTGTCTTCAAGTAATATGTAAGTCATGTCAGAGGAAAATACTGTCTTCAATACACATACGGAAAAATCAGACTCCTGGCTCAATGCCTTTATGAATTATTACAAAAAACACACCCGAACGGCTGACCATTGACCTTTCCGAAGGTTGCACAGGTCTGAAACTCGGCTACCGGGATAAGCTTTAGTCCCTGATACACATACGGAAAAATCAGACTCCTGACTCAATGACTTTAGGAATTATTACAAAAAACACACCCGAACGACTGACTATTGACCTTTCCGAAGGTTGCACAGGTCTGAAACTCTGCACCCGGGATAAGCCTAAATCCCTGATACACATACGGAAAAATTTGACTCCTGGCTCAATGCCTTTAGGAATTATTTCAAAAACACACCCGAACGGCTGACCATTGACCTTTTCGAAGGTTGCACAAGCCTGAAACTCTGCACCCGGGATAAGCCTAAATCCCTGATACACATACGGAAAAATCAGACTCCTGGCTCAATGCCTTTATGAATTATTACAAAAAACACACCCGAACGGCTGACCATTGACCTTTCCGAAGGTTGCACAGGTCTGAAACTCTGCACCGGGGATAAGCCTAAATCCCTGATACACATACGGAAAAATCAGACTCCTGGCTCAATGCCTTTAGGAATTATTACAAAAAACACACCCGAACGGCTGACCATTGACCTTTCCGAAGGTTGCACGGGTCTGAAACTCGGCACCCTGGATCAGCCTTAGTCCCTGATACACATACGGAAAAATCAGACTCCTGGCTCAATGCCTTTAGGAATTATTACTAAAAACACACCCGAACGGCTGACCTTTGACCTTTCCAAAGGTTGCACGGGTCTGAAACTTGGCACCCTGGATAAGCCTTAGTCCCTGATACAGATACGGAAAAATCAGACCACTGGCTTAATGCCTTTAGGAATTATTACAAAAAACACACCCGAACGGCTGACCATTGACCTTTCCGAAGGTTGCACAAGCCTAAAACTCTGCACCCGGGATAAGCCTAAATCCCTGATACACATACGGAAAAATCAGACTCCTGGCTCAATGCCTTTAGGAATTATTACAAAAAACACACCCGAACGGCTGACCATTGACCTTTCCGAAGGTTGCACAGGTCTGAAACTCGGCTACCGGGATAAGCTTTAGTCCCTGATACACATACGGAAAAATCAGACTCCTGGCTCAGTGCCTTTAGGAATTATTACAAAAAACACACCCGAACGGCTGACCATTGACCTTTTCGAAGGTTGCACAAGCCTGAAACTCTGCACCCGGGATAAGCCTAAATCCCTGATACACATACGGAAAAATCAGACTCCTGGCTCAATGCCTTTATGAATTATTACAAAAAACACACCCGAACGGCTGACCATTGACCTTTCCGAAGGTTGCACAGGTCTGAAACTCGGCTACCGGGATGAGCTTTAGTCCCTGATACACATACGGAAAAATCAGACTCCTGACTCAATGACTTTAGGAATTATTACAAAAAACACACCCGAACGACTGACTATTGACCTTTCCGAAGGTTGCACAGGTCTGAAACTCTGCACCCGGGATAGGCCTAAATCCCTGATACACATACGAAAAAATCAGACTCCTGGCTCAATGCCTTTAGGAATTATTACAAAAAACACACCCGAACGGCTGACCATTGACCTTTCCGAAGGTTGCACAGGTCTGGAACTCGGCACGCTAGATTAGCCTTAGTCCCTGATGCACATACGGAAAAATCAGAGTCCTGGCTCAATGCCTTTAGGAATTATTACAAAAAACACACCCGAACGGCTGACCATTGACCTTTCCGAAGGTTGCACAGGTCTGAAACTCTGCACCCGGGATAGGCCTAAATCCCTGATACACATACGGAAAAATCAGACTCCTGGCTCAATGCCTTTAGGAATTATTACAAAAAACACATCCGAACGGCTGACCATTGACCTTTCCGAAGGTTGCACAGGTCTGAAACTCGGCACCCTGGATCAGCCTTAGTCCCTGATACACACACGGAAAAATCAGACTCCTGGCTCAATGCCTTTAGGAATTATTACAAAAAACACACCCGAACGGCTGACCTTTGACCTTTCAAAAGGTTGCACGGGTCTGAAACTCGGCACCCTGGATCAGCCTTAGTCCCTGATACACATACGGAAAAATCAGACTCCTGGCTCAATGCCTTTAGGAATTATTACAAAAAACACACCCGAACGGCTGACCTTTGACCTTTCCAAGGCTCATTGCCTTTAGGAATTATTGAAGAAAAGACAGTTTCCCACCTTTCTTACGTTTGAATTTTACAGACTGTGTTTTTGGCAGTTTTTTTTGGCCAGGGGGAAAAAAGCCCAAAGTCCTGTGTCCAAAAACTGAAAATCAGGTCATGTCAGACTCTATACAGTCTTAGACTCTTTGGCCAGAGTGGAAGTTTTGGAGGAACTACATTTCTACAGGTCGCAGGAGTGTGAATATTTCATATGTCGTTTGGGGTCCCAAGACGAGCGGAACGACGAGGGTACATTAGTATATCTTATAAGATGTTAACTTTATTTGTGAGGTTTATGTTATGGGGCAGTAGAAAAATGAAAAAAAATCAGAAAACAGTCGTATTCCAGCTGAATGCGCACAAAAACAGACAAAAATAGAAAAACACATTCAAACAGTGAGATCATTGCAAAATCAAACACTGACGGCATATAACAATATCTTATAAGATGTTAACTTTATTTGTGAGGTTTATGTTTTGCGACAGTAGAAAATTGAAAAAAATCAGAAAACAGCCGTATACTTGCTTGAATGTGCACAAAAACAGACACAAATAGAAAAACACATCCAAACAGTGAAATCATTGCAAAATCAAACACTGAGGGTATATAACTATATCTTATGAGATGTTAACTTAATTTGTGAGGTTTATGTTATGGGACAGTAGAAAAATGAAAAAAATCCGGAAACAGCCTTATCTCAGCTGAATGCGCACACAAACAGACACCAATAGAAAAACACATCCAAACAGTGAAATCATTGCAAAATCAAACACTGAGGGTATATAACTATATCTCATAAGATGTTAACTTCATTTGTGAGGTTTATGTTATGGGCCAGTAGAAAAATAAAAAAAATCAGAAAACAGCTGTATCCCTGCTGAATGCGCACAAAAACAGACACAAATAGAAAAACACATCCAAACAGTGAAATCATTGCAAAATCAAACACTGAAGGTATATAACTATATCTTATGAGATGTTAACTTTATTTGTGAGGTTTATGTTATGGGACAGTAGAAAAATGAAAAAAATCAGGAAACAGCCTTATCTCAGCTGAATGCGCACACAAACAGACACAAATAGAAAAACACATCCAAACAGTGAAATCATTGCAAAATCAAACACTGAAGGTATATAACTATATCTTATGAGATGTTAACTTTATTTGTGAGGTTTATGTTATGGGCCAGTAGAAAAATAAAAAAAATCAGAAAACAGCCGTATCCCAGCTGAATGCGCACAAAAACAGACACAAATAGAAAAACACATCCAAACAGGGGCCACACGGTGGTGTAGTGGTTAGCACTCTCTCCTTGCAGCGAGAAGACCCGGGTTCGAGCCCCGGTTGGGACAAGGGCCTTTCTGCATGGAGTTTGCATGTTCTCCCCGTGTGTGCGTGGGTTCTCTCCGGGTACTCCGGCTTCCTCCCACAGTCCAAAAACATGCAATGTGGGGATAGGTAAATTGGACACTCCAAATTGACCATAGGAGTGAGTGTGAGAGTGAATGGTTGTTTGTCTCTATCTGTGTGTGGCCCTGCGATGGACTGGCGAACTGTCCAGGGTGTACCCCGCCTATCGCCCGATGTAGCTGAGATTGGCACAGCACCCCCCGCGACCCTCTGGTTGAGGATAAAGCGGTAGATGATGACTGACTGACTGACCTTATTTCAGGTTAGGGCCCCGCAAGGCGTTCCACCCAAACCAACAGACTTTTGCCAATTCTTCAAACGTCTTTCCTAGAGGATCCTGTTCGTGACGCCAAAATTGAAGGATGTTCCTTCCTCAGGTTCGTTTGGATCCTCGGTTGGAAAGAATGGAGGAGGCAATATTGAGTTTGAGCAAAGCAGTGCTTGTTTATTCTTGAGTTACAAATGGCACAAAGCACGAAGTGTAACCCGAGAGTCGCAGCTGGAGTCTGACTCGGGTCCGGAATTCTGTGTATATTATAGCTGTCCTAGGGGGTCGTCTGAGTCGTGTGAGTCATGTCCTTATAAGGAGTCGTTTTGTCTGTTCGGGCTGATCTGGCAGTCAGTCATGTGGTGTTATGCAAATCTTGTGGCACCAGTGTAGTGCAGTTAAAGCGTAGTTAAAGTTGTTTAAGGGAGTGAAAACAAGATATGAGACTGGTACATCTGGTAAACAAAATATATAAGTCATGTCAGAGGAAAATACTGTCTTCAATTAATATGTAAGTCATGTCAGAGGAAAATACTGTCTTCAAGTAATATGTAAGTCATGTCAGAGGAAAATACTGTCTTCAATACACATACGGAAAAATCAGACTCCTGGCTCAATGCCTTTATGAATTATTACAAAAAACACACCCGAACGGCTGACCATTGACCTTTCCGAAGGTTGCACAGGTCTGAAACTCGGCTACCGGGATAAGCTTTAGTCCCTGATACACATACGGAAAAATCAGACTCCTGACTCAATGACTTTAGGAATTATTACAAAAAACACACCCGAACGACTGACTATTGACCTTTCCGAAGGTTGCACAGGTCTGAAACTCTGCACCCGGGATAAGCCTAAATCCCTGATACACATACGGAAAAATTTGACTCCTGGCTCAATGCCTTTAGGAATTATTTCAAAAACACACCCGAACGGCTGACCATTGACCTTTTCGAAGGTTGCACAAGCCTGAAACTCTGCACCCGGGATAAGCCTAAATCCCTGATACACATACGGAAAAATCAGACTCCTGGCTCAATGCCTTTATGAATTATTACAAAAAACACACCCGAACGGCTGACCATTGACCTTTCCGAAGGTTGCACAGGTCTGAAACTCTGCACCGGGGATAAGCCTAAATCCCTGATACACATACGGAAAAATCAGACTCCTGGCTCAATGCCTTTAGGAATTATTACAAAAAACACACCCGAACGGCTGACCATTGACCTTTCCGAAGGTTGCACGGGTCTGAAACTCGGCACCCTGGATCAGCCTTAGTCCCTGATACACATACGGAAAAATCAGACTCCTGGCTCAATGCCTTTAGGAATTATTACTAAAAACACACCCGAACGGCTGACCTTTGACCTTTCCAAAGGTTGCACGGGTCTGAAACTTGGCACCCTGGATAAGCCTTAGTCCCTGATACAGATACGGAAAAATCAGACCACTGGCTTAATGCCTTTAGGAATTATTACAAAAAACACACCCGAACGGCTGACCATTGACCTTTCCGAAGGTTGCACAAGCCTAAAACTCTGCACCCGGGATAAGCCTAAATCCCTGATACACATACGGAAAAATCAGACTCCTGGCTCAATGCCTTTAGGAATTATTACAAAAAACACACCCGAACGGCTGACCATTGACCTTTCCGAAGGTTGCACAGGTCTGAAACTCGGCTACCGGGATAAGCTTTAGTCCCTGATACACATACGGAAAAATCAGACTCCTGGCTCAGTGCCTTTAGGAATTATTACAAAAAACACACCCGAACGGCTGACCATTGACCTTTTCGAAGGTTGCACAAGCCTGAAACTCTGCACCCGGGATAAGCCTAAATCCCTGATACACATACGGAAAAATCAGACTCCTGGCTCAATGCCTTTATGAATTATTACAAAAAACACACCCGAACGGCTGACCATTGACCTTTCCGAAGGTTGCACAGGTCTGAAACTCGGCTACCGGGATGAGCTTTAGTCCCTGATACACATACGGAAAAATCAGACTCCTGACTCAATGACTTTAGGAATTATTACAAAAAACACACCCGAACGACTGACTATTGACCTTTCCGAAGGTTGCACAGGTCTGAAACTCTGCACCCGGGATAGGCCTAAATCCCTGATACACATACGAAAAAATCAGACTCCTGGCTCAATGCCTTTAGGAATTATTACAAAAAACACACCCGAACGGCTGACCATTGACCTTTCCGAAGGTTGCACAGGTCTGGAACTCGGCACGCTAGATTAGCCTTAGTCCCTGATGCACATACGGAAAAATCAGAGTCCTGGCTCAATGCCTTTAGGAATTATTACAAAAAACACACCCGAACGGCTGACCATTGACCTTTCCGAAGGTTGCACAGGTCTGAAACTCTGCACCCGGGATAGGCCTAAATCCCTGATACACATACGGAAAAATCAGACTCCTGGCTCAATGCCTTTAGGAATTATTACAAAAAACACATCCGAACGGCTGACCATTGACCTTTCCGAAGGTTGCACAGGTCTGAAACTCGGCACCCTGGATCAGCCTTAGTCCCTGATACACACACGGAAAAATCAGACTCCTGGCTCAATGCCTTTAGGAATTATTACAAAAAACACACCCGAACGGCTGACCTTTGACCTTTCAAAAGGTTGCACGGGTCTGAAACTCGGCACCCTGGATCAGCCTTAGTCCCTGATACACATACGGAAAAATCAGACTCCTGGCTCAATGCCTTTAGGAATTATTACAAAAAACACACCCGAACGGCTGACCTTTGACCTTTCCAAGGCTCATTGCCTTTAGGAATTATTGAAGAAAAGACAGTTTCCCACCTTTCTTACGTTTGAATTTTACAGACTGTGTTTTTGGCAGTTTTTTTTGGCCAGGGGGAAAAAAGCCCAAAGTCCTGTGTCCAAAAACTGAAAATCAGGTCATGTCAGACTCTATACAGTCTTAGACTCTTTGGCCAGAGTGGAAGTTTTGGAGGAACTACATTTCTACAGGTCGCAGGAGTGTGAATATTTCATATGTCGTTTGGGGTCCCAAGACGAGCGGAACGACGAGGGTACATTAGTATATCTTATAAGATGTTAACTTTATTTGTGAGGTTTATGTTATGGGGCAGTAGAAAAATGAAAAAAAATCAGAAAACAGTCGTATTCCAGCTGAATGCGCACAAAAACAGACAAAAATAGAAAAACACATTCAAACAGTGAGATCATTGCAAAATCAAACACTGACGGCATATAACAATATCTTATAAGATGTTAACTTTATTTGTGAGGTTTATGTTTTGCGACAGTAGAAAATTGAAAAAAATCAGAAAACAGCCGTATACTTGCTTGAATGTGCACAAAAACAGACACAAATAGAAAAACACATCCAAACAGTGAAGTCATTGCAAAATCAAACACTGAGGTTACAGAAGTATATCTTATAAGATGTTAACTTTATTTGTGAGGTTTATGTTTTGCGACAGTAGAAAATTGAAAAAAAACAGAAAACAGCCGTATACTTGCTTGAATGTGCACAAAAACAGACACAAATAGAAAAACACATCCAAACAGTGAAATCATTGCAAAATCAAACACTGAGGTTACAGAAGTATATCTTATAAGATGTTAACTTTATTTGTGAGGTTTATGTTTTGCGACAGTAGAAAATTGAAAAAAATCAGAAAACAGCCGTATACTTGCTGAATGTGCACAAAACAGACACAAATAGAAAAACACATCCAAACAGTGAAATCATTGCAAAATCAAACACTGAGGGTACAGAAGTATATCTTATAAGATGTGAACTTTATTTGTGAGGTTTATGTTATGGGACAGTAGAAAATTGATAAAAATCAGAAAACAGCCGTATACTTGCTGAATGTGCACAAAACAGACACAAATAGAAAAGCACATCCAAACAGTGAAATCATTGCAAAATCAAACACTGAGGGTACAGAAGTATATCTTATAAGATGTTAACTTTATTTGTGAGGTTTATGTTATGCGACAGTCGAAAATTGAAAAAAATCAGAAAACAGCCGTATACTTGCTGAATGCGCACAAAAACAGACACAAATAGAAAAACACATCCAAACAGTGAAATCATTGCAAAATCAAACACTGACGGCATATAACTATATCTTACAAGATTTTAACTTTATTCGTGAGGTTTATGTTATGGGACAGTAGAAAATTGAAAAAAATCAGAAAACATCCGTATACTTGCTGAATGTGGACAAAAACAGACACAAATAGAAAAACACATCCAAACAGTGAAATCATTGCAAAATCAAACACTGAAGGCATATAACTATATCTTATAAGATGTTAACTTTATTTGTGAGGTTTATGTTATGCGACAGTCGAAAATTGAAAAAAATCAGAAAACAGCCGTATACTTGCTGAATGCGCACAAAAACAGACACAAATAGAAAAACACATCCAAACAGTGAAATCATTGCAAAATCAAACACTGACGGCATATAACTATATCTTATAAGATTTTAACTTTATTTGTGAGGTTTATGTTATGGGACAGTAGAAAATTGAAAAAAATCAGAAAACATCCGTATACTTGATGAATGTGGACAAAAACAGACACAAATAGAAAAACACATCCAAACAGTGAAATCATTGCAAAATCAAACACTGAAGGCATATAACTATATCTTATAAGATTTTTACTTTATTTGTGAGGTTTATGTTATGGGACAGTAGAAAATTGAAAAAAATCAGAAAACAGCCGTATACTTGCTGAATGTGCACAAAAACAGACACAAATAGAAAAACACATCCAAACAGTGAAATCATTGCAAAATCAAACACTGAAGGCATATAACTATATCTTATAAGATGTTAACTTTATTTGTGAGGTTTATGTTATGCGACAGTAGAAAATTGAAAAAAATCAGAAAACAGCCGTATACTTGCTGAATGCGCACAAAAACAGACACAAATAGAAAAACACATCCAAACAGTGAAATCATTGCAAAATCAAACACTGACGGCGTATAACTATATCTTATAAGATGTTAACTTCATTTGTGAGGTTTATGTTATGGGACAGTAGAAAATTGAAAAAAATCAGAAAACAGCCGTATACTTGCTGAATGTGCACAAAAACAGACACAAATAGAAAAACACATCCAAACAGTGAAATCATTGCAAAATCAAACACTGAAGGCATATAACTATATCTTATAAGATGTTAACTTTATTTGTGAGGTTTATGTTATGCGACAGTAGAAAATTGATAAAAATCAGAAAACAGCCGTATACTTGCTGAATGTGCACAAAACAGACACAAATAGAAAAGCACATCCAAACAGTGAAATCATTGCAAAATCAAACACTGAGGGTACAGAAGTATATCTTATAAGATGTTAACTTTATTTGTGAGGTTTATGTTATGGGACAGTAGAAAATTGAAAAAAATCAGAAAACAGTCGATACTTGCTGAATGTGCACAACAAAAGACACAAATAGAAAAACACATCCAAACAGTGAAATCATTGCAAAATCAAACACTGAAGGTATATAACTATATCTTATAAGATGTTAACTTTATTTGTGAGGTTTATGTTATGCGACAGTAGAAAATTGAAAAAAATCAGAAAACAGTCGATACTTGCTGAATGTGCACAACAAAAGACACAAATAGAAAAACACATCCAAACAGTGAAATCATTGCAAAATCAAACACTGAAGGTATATAACTATATCTTATAAGATGTTAACTTTATTTGTGAGGTTTATGTTATGCGACAGTAGAAAATTGAAAAAAATCAGAAAACAGCCGTATACTTGCTGAATGCGCACAAAAACAGACACAAATAGAAAAACACATCCAAACAGTGAAATCATTGCAAAATCAAACACTGAAGGCATATAACTATATCTTATAAGATGTTAACTTTATTTGTGAGGTTTATGTTATGGGACAGTAGAAAATTGAAAAAAATCTGAAAACAGCCGTATACTTGCTGAATGTGCACAAAAACAGACACAAATAGAAAAACACATCCAAACAGTGAAATCATTGCAAAATCAAACACTGAGGGTACAGAAGTATATCTTATAAGATGTTAACTTTATTTGTGAGGTTTATGTTATGCGACAGTAGAAAATTGAAAAAATCAGAAAACAGCCGTATACTTGCTGAATGCGCACAAAAACAGACACAAATAGAAAAACACATCCAAACAGTGAAATCATTGCAAAATCAAACACTGACGGCATATAACTATATCTTATAAGATTTTAACTTTATTTGTGAGGTTTATGTTATGGGACAGTAGAAAATTGAAAAAAATCAGAAAACATCCGTATACTTGATGAATGTGGACAAAAACAGACACAAATAGAAAAACACATCCAAACAGTGAAATCATTGCAAAATCAAACACTGAAGGCATATAACTATATCTTATAAGATTTTAACTTTATTTGTGAGGTTTATGTTATGGGACAGTAGAAAATTGAAAAAAATCAGAAAACAGCCGTATACTTGCTGAATGTGCACAAAAACAGACACAAATAGAAAAACACATCCAAACAGTGAAATCATTGCAAAATCAAACACTGTGGTAACAGAAGTATATCTTATAAGATGTTAACTTTATTTGTGAGGTTTATGTTATGGGACAGTAGAAAATTGAAAAAAATCAGAAAACAGTCGATACTTGCTGAATGTGCACAACAAAAGACACAAATAGAAAAGCACATCCAAACAGTGAAATCATTGCAAAATCAAACACTGAGGGTACAGAAGTATATCTTATAAGATTTTAACTTTATTTGTGAGGTTTATGTTATGCGACAGTAGAAAATTGAAAAAAATCAGAAAACAGCCGTATACTTGCTGAATGCGCACAAAAACAGACACAAATAGAAAAACACATCCAAACAGTGAAATCATTGCAAAATCAAACACTGAAGGCATATAACTATATCTTATAAGATGTTAACTTTATTTGTGAGGTTTATGTTATGGGACAGTAGAAAATTGAAAAAAATCTGAAAACAGCCGTATACTTGCTGAATGTGCACAAAAACAGACACAAATAGAAAAACACATCCAAACAGTGAAATCATTGCAAAATCAAACACTGAGGGTACAGAAGTATATCTTATAATATGTTAACTTTATTTGTGAGGTTTATGTTATGGGACAGTAGAAAATTGAAAAAAATCATAAAACAGTCGATACTTGCTGAATGTGCACAACAAAAGACACAAATAGAAAAACACATCCAAACAGTGAAATCATTGCAAAATCAAACACTGAGGGTACAGAAGTATATCTTATAAGATGTTAACTTTATTTGTGAGGTTTATGTTATGGGACAGTAGAAAATTGAAAAAAATCAGAAAACAGCTGTATACTTGCTGAATGCGCACAAAAACAGACACAAATAGAAAAACACATCCAAACAGTGAAATCATTGCAAAATCAAACACTGAAGGCATATAACTATATCTTATAAGATGTTAACTTTATTTGTGAGGTTTATGTTATGGGACGGTAGAAAATTGAAAAAAATCTGAAAACAGCTGTATACTTGCTGAATGTGCACAAAAACAGACACAAATAGAAAAACACATCCAAACAGTGAAATCATTGCAAAATCAAACACTGAGGGTACAGAAGTATATCTTATAATATGTTAACTTTATTTGTGAGGTTTATGTTATGGGACAGTAGAAAATTGAAAAAAATCATAAAACAGTCGATACTTGCTGAATGTGCACAACAAAAGACACAAATAGAAAAACACATCCAAACAGTGAAATCATTGCAAAATCAAACACTGAGGGTACAGAAGTATATCTTATAAGATGTTAACTTTATTTGTGAGATTTATGTTATGCGACAGTAGAAAATTGAAAAAATCAGAAAACAGCCGTATACTTGCTGAATTCGCACAAAAACAGACTTAAATAGAAAAACACATCCAAACAGTGAAATCATTGCAAAATCAAACACTGACGGCATATAACTATATCTTATAAGATGTGAACTTTATTTGTGAGGTTTATGTTATGGGACAGTAGAAAATTGAAAAAAATCAGAAAACAGCCGTATACTTGCTGAATGCGCACAAAAACAGACACAAATAGAAAAACACATCCAAACAGTGAAATCATTGCAAAAATAAACACTGACGGCATATAACTATATCTTATAAGATTTTAACTTTATTTGTGAGGTTTATGTTATGGGACAGTAGAAAATTGAAAAAAATCAGAAAACATCCGTATACTTGATGAATGTGGACAAAAACAGACACAAATAGAAAAACACATCCAAACAGTGAAATCATTGCAAAATCAAACACTGAAGGTATATAACTATATCTTATAAGATGTTAACTTTATTTGTGAGGTTTATGTTATGGGACAGTAGAAAATTGAAAAAAATCAGAAAACAGCCGTATACTTGCTGAATGCGCACAAAAACAGACACAAATAGAAAAACACATCCAAACAGTGAAATCATTGCAAAATCAAACACTGAGGTTACAGAAGTGTATCTTATAAGATGTTAACTTTATTTGTGAGGTTTATGTTACGGGACAATAGAAAATTGAAAAAAATCAGATAACAGCCGTATACTTGCTGAATGTGCACAACAAAAGACACAAATAGAAAAACACATCCAAACAGTGAAATCATTGCAAAATCAAACACTGACGGCATATAACTATATCTTATAAGATGTTAACTTCATTTGTGAGGTTTATGTTATGGGACAGTAGAAAATTGAAAAAAATCAGAAAACAGCCGTATACTTGCTGAATGTGCACAAAAATAGACACAAATAGAAAAACACATCCAAACAGTGAAATCATTGCAAAATCAAACACTGAAGGCATATAACTATATCTTATAAGATTTTAACTTTATTTGTGAGGTTTATGTTATGGGACAGTAGAAAATTGAAAAAAAATCAGAAAACAGTCGATACTTGCTGAATGTGCACAACAAAAGACACAAATAGAAAAACACATCCAAACAGTGAAATCATTGCAAAATCAAACACTGACAGCATATAACTATATCTTATAAGATTTTAACTTTATTTGTGAGGTTTATGTTATGGGACAGTAGAAAATTGAAAAAAAATCAGAAAACAGCCGTATACTTGCTGAATGTGCACAACAAAAGACACAAATAGAAAAACACTTCCAAAAAGTGAAATCATTGCAAAATCAAACACTGAGGGTAAATAACTATATCTTATAAGATGTTAACTTTATTTGTGAGGTTTATGTTATGGGACAGTAGAAAATTGAAAAAAATCAGAAAACAGCCGTATACTTGCTGAATGCGCACAAAAACAGACACAAATAGAAAAACACATCCAAACAGTGAAATCATTGCAAAATCAAACACTGAGGTTACAGAAGTGTATCTTATAAGATGTTAACTTTATTTGTGAGGTTTATGTTACGGGACAATAGAAAATTGAAAAAAATCAGAAAACAGCCGTATACTTGCTGAATGTGCACAACAAAAGACACAAATAGAAAAACACATCCAAAAAGTGAAATCATTGCAAAATCAAACACTGAAGGCATATAACTATATCTTATAAGATGTTAACTTTATTTGTGAGGTTTATGTTATGGGACAGTAGAAAATTGAAAAAAATCAGAAAACAGCCGTATACTTGCTGAATGCGCACAAAAACAGACACAAATAGAAAAACACATCCAAACAGTGAAATCATTGCAAAATCAAACACTGACAGCATATAACTATATCTTATAAGATGTTAACTTTATTTGTGAGGTTTATGTTACGGGATAATAGAAAATTGAAAAAAATCAGAAAACAGCCGTCTACTTGCTGAATGTGCACAACAAAAGACACAAATAGAAAAACACATCCAAACAGTGAAATCATTGCGAAATCAAACACTGAGGGTAAATAACTATATCTTATAAGATTTTAACTTTATTTGTGAGGTTTATGTTATGGGACAGTAGAAAATTGAAAAAAATCAGAAAACAGCTGTATACTTGCTGAATGCGCACAAAAACAGACACAAATAGAAAAACACTTCCAAACAGTGAAATCATTGCAAAATCAAACACTGAGGGTACAGAAGTATATCTGATAAGATGTTAACTTTATTTGTGAGATTTATGTTATGGGACAGTAGAAAATTGAAAAAAATCAGAAAACAGCCGTATACTTGCTGAATGTGCAGAAAAACAGACACAAATAGAAAAACACATCCAAAAAGTGAAATCATTGCAAAATCAAACACCGAAGGCATATAACTATATCTTATAAGATGTTAACTTTATTTGAGAGGTTTATGTTATGGGACAGTAGAAAATTGAAAAAAATCAGAAAACAGCCGTATACTTGCTGAATGCGCACAAAAACAGACACAAATAGAAAAACACATCCAAACAGTGAAATCATTGCAAAATCAAACACTGAAGGCATATAACTATATCTTATAAGATTTTAACTTTATTTGTGAGGTTTATGTTATGGGACGGTAGAAAATTGAAAAAAATCTGAAAACAGCCGTATACTTGCTGAATGTGCACAAAAACAGACACAAATAGAAAAACACATCCAAACAGTGAAATCATTGCAAAATCAAACACTGAAGGCATATAACTATATCTTATAAGATTTTAACTTTATTTGTGAGGTTTATGTTATGGGACAGTAGAAAATTGAAAAAAAATCAGAAAACAGTCGATACTTGCTGAATGTGCACAACAAAAGACACAAATAGAAAAACACATCCAAACAGTGAAATCATTGCAAAATCAAACACTGAGGGTACAGAAGTATATCTTATAAGATGTTAACTTTATTTGTGAGGTTTATGTTATGGGACAGTAGAAAATTGAAAAAAATCAGAAAACAGCCGTATACTTGCTGAATGCGCACAAAAACAGACACAAATAGAAAAACACATCCAAACAGTGAAATCATTGCAAAATCAAACACTGACAGCATATAACTATATCTTATAAGATTTTAACTTTATTTGTGAGGTTTATGTTATGGGACAGTAGAAAATTGAAAAAAATCAGAAAACAGCCGTATACTTGCTGAATGTGCACAACAAAAGACACAAATAGAAAAACACATCCAAACAGTGAAATCATTGCAAAATCAAACACTGAAGGCATATAACTATATCTTATAAGATGTTAACTTTATTTGTGAGGTTTATGTTATGCGACAGTAGAAAATTGAAAAAAATCAGAAAACAGCCGTATACTTGCTGAATGTGCACAAAAACAGACACAAATAGAAAAACACATCCAAACAGTGAAATCATTGCAAAATCAAACACTGAAGGCATATAACTATATCTTATAAGATGTTAACTTTATTTGTGAGGTTTATGTTATGGGACAGTAGAAAATTGAAAAAAATCAGAAAATAGCCGTATACTTGCTGAATGTGCACAAAACAGACACAAATAGAAAAACACATCCAAACAGTGAAATCATTGCAAAATCAAACACTGAAGGCATATAACTATATCTTATAAGATGTTAAATTTATTTGTGAGGTTTATGTTATGCGACAGTAGAAAATTGAAAAAAATCAGAAAACAGCCGTATACTTGCTGAATGTGCACAAAAACAGACACAAATAGAAAAACACATCCAAACAGTGAAATCATTGCAAAATCAAACACTGAGGTTACAGAAGTATATCTTATAAGATGTTAACTTTATTTGTGAGGTTTATGTTATGGGCGAGGAGAAAATTGAAAAAAATCAGAAAACAGCCGTATACTTGCTGAATGTGCACAAAACAGACACAAATAGAAAAACACATCCAAACAGTGAAATCATTGCAAAATCAAACACTGAGGGTACAGAAGTATATCTTATAAGATGTTAACTTTATTTGTGAGGTTTATGTTATGCGACAGTAGAAAATTGAAAAAAATCAGAAAACAGCCGTATACTTGCTGAATGCGCACAAAAACAGACACAAATAGAAAAACACATCCAAACAGTGAAATCATTGCAAAATCAAACACTGAAGGCATATAACTACATCTTATAAGATGTGAACTTTATTTGTGAGGTTTATGTTATGGGACAGTAGAAAATTGAAAAAAATCAGAAAACAGCCGTATACTTGCTGAATTAGCACAACAAAAGACACAAATAGAAAAACACATCCAAACACTGAAATCATTGCAAAATCAAACCCTGAAGGCATATAACTATATCTTATAAGATTTTAACTTTATTTGTGAGGTTTATGTTATGGGACAGTAGAAAATTGAAAAAAATCAGAAAACAGCCGTATACTTGCTGAATGTGCACAAAAACAGACACAAATAGAAAAACACATCCAAACAGTGAAATCATTGCAAAATCAAACACTGACGGCATATAACTATATCTTATAAGATGTTAACTTCATTTGTGAGGTTTATGTTATGGGATAGTAGAAAATTGATAAAAATCAGAAAACAGCCCTATACTTGCTGAATGTGCACAAAACAGACACAAATAGAAAAGCACATCCAAACAGTGAAATCATTGCAAAATCAAACACTGAGGGTACAGAAGTATATCTTATAAGATGTTAACTTTATTTGTGAGGTTTATGTTATGCGACAGTAGAAAATTGAAAAAAATCAGAAAACAGCCGTATACTTGCTGAATGCGCACAAAAACAAACACAAATAGAAAAACACATCCAAACAGTGAAATCATTGCAAAAATAAACACTGACGGCATATAACTATATCTTATAAGATTTTAACTTTATTTGTGAGGTTTATGTTATGGGACAGTAGAAAATTGAAAAAAATCAGAAAACATCCGTATACTTGATGAATGTGGACAAAAACAGACACAAATAGAAAAACACATCCAAACAGTGAAATCATTGCAAAATCAAACACTGAAGGTATATAACTATATCTTATAAGATGTTAACTTTATTTGTGAGGTTTATGTTATGGGACAGTAGAAAATTGAAAAAAATCAGAAAACAGCCGTATACTTGCTGAATGCGCACAAAAACAGACACAAATAGAAAAACACATCCAAACAGTGAAATCATTGCAAAATCAAACACTGAGGTTACAGAAGTGTATCTTATAAGATGTTAACTTTATTTGTGAGGTTTATGTTACGGGACAATAGAAAATTGAAAAAAATCAGATAACAGCCGTATACTTGCTGAATGTGCACAACAAAAGACACAAATAGAAAAACACATCCAAACAGTGAAATCATTGCAAAATCAAACACTGACGGCATATAACTATATCTTATAAGATGTTAACTTCATTTGTGAGGTTTATGTTATGGGACAGTAGAAAATTGAAAAAAATCAGAAAACAGCCGGATACTTGCTGAATGTGCACAAAAACAGACACAAATAGAAAAACACATCCAAACAGTGAAATCATTGGAAAATCAAACACTGACGGCATATAACTATATCTTATAAGATGTTAACTTCATTTGTGAGGTTTATGTTATGGGACAGTAGAAAATTGAAAAAAATCAGAAAACAGCCGTATACTTGCTGAATGTGCACAACAAAAGACACAAATAGAAAAACACATCCAAACAGTGAAATCATTGCAAAATCAAACACTGAGGGTACAGAAGTATATCTTATAAGATGTTAACTTTATTTGTGAGGTTTATGTTATGGGACAGTAGAAAATTGAAAAAAATCAGAAAACAGCCGTATACTTGCTGAATGTGCACAAAACAGAAACAAATAGAAAAACACATCCAAACAGTGAAATCATTGCAAAATCAAACACTGACGGCATATAACTATATCTTATAAGATGTTAACTTTATTTGTGAGGTTTATGTTATGGGACAGTAGAAAATTAAAAAAAAATCAGAAAACAGCCGTATACTTGCTGAATGTGCAAAACAAAAGACACAAATAGAAAAACACATCCAAACAGTGAAATCATTGCAAAATAAAACAGAAGTATATCTTATAAGATGTTAACTTTATTTGTGAGGTTTATGTTATGGGACAGTAGAAAATTGAAAAAAATCAGAAAACAGCCGTATACTTGCTGAATGCGCACAAAAACAGACACAAATAGAAAAACACATCCAAACAGTGAAATCATTGCAAAATCAAACACTGAAGGCATATAACTATATATCTTATAAGATGTTAACTTTATTTGTGAGGTTTATGTTATGGGACAGTAGAAAATTGAAAAAAATCAGAAAACAGCCGTATACTTGCTGAATGTGCACAAAAACAGACACAAATAGAAAAACACATCCAAACAGTGAAATCATTGCAAAATCAAACACTGAGGTTACAGAAGTATATCTTATAAGATGTTAACTTTATTTGTGAGGTTTATGTTATGGGACAGTAGAAAATTTAAAAAAATCAGAAAACAGCCGTATACTTGCTGAATGTGCACAAAACAGACACAAATAGAAAAACACATCCAAACAGTGAAATCATTGGAAAATCAAACACTGACGGCATATAACTATATCTTATAAGATGTTAACTTCATTTGTGAGGTTTATGTTATGGGACAGTAGAAAATTGAAAAAAATCAGAAAACAGCCGTATACTTGCTGAATGTGCACAACAAAAGACACAAATAGAAAAACACATCCAAACAGTGAAATCATTGCAAAATCAAACACTGACGGCATATAACTATATCTTACAAGATTTTAACTTTATTTGTGAGGTTTATGTTATGGGACAGTAGAAAATTGAAAAAAATCAGAAAACAGCCGTATACTTGCTGAATGTGCACAAAAACAGACACAAATAGAAAAACACATCCAAACAGTGAAATCATTGCAAAATCAAACACTGAGGTTACAGAAGTATATCTTATAAGATGTTAACTTTATTTGTGAGGTTTATGTTATGGGACAGTAGAAAATTGAAAAAAATCAGAAAACAGCCGTATACTTGCTGAATGCGCACAAAAACAGACACAAATAGAAAAACACATCCAAACAGTGAAATCATTGCAAAATCAAACACTGAAGGCATATAACTATATATCTTATAAGATGTTAACTTTATTTGTGAGGTTTATGTTATGGGACAGTAGAAAATTGAAAAAAATCAGAAAACAGCCGTATACTTGCTGAATGTGCACAAAAACAGACACAAATAGAAAAACACATCCAAACAGTGAAATCATTGCAAAATCAAACACTGAAGGCATATAACTATATCTTATAAGATTTTAACTTTATTTGTGAGGTTTATGTTATGGGACAGTAGAAAATTGAAAAAAATCAGAAAACAGCCGTATACTTGCTGAATGCGCACAAAAATAGACACAAATAGAAAAACTCATCCAAACTGTGAAATCATTGCAAAATCAAACACTGAAGGCATATAACTATATCTTATAAGATGTTAACTTTATTTGTGAGGTTTATGTTATGGGACAGTAGAAAATTGAAAGAAATCAGAAAACAGCCGTATACTTGCTGAATGCGCACAAAAACAGACACAAATAGAAAAACACATCCAAACAGTGAAATCATTGCAAAATCAAACAGAAGTATATCTTATAAGATGTTAACTTTATTTGTGAGGTTTATGTTATGGGACAGTAGAAAATTGAAAAAAATCAGAAAACAGCCGTATACTTGCTGAATGTGCACAACAAAAGACACAAATAGAAAAACACATCCAAACAGTGAAATCATTGCAAAATCAAACACTGACGGCATATAACTATATCTTACAAGATTTTAACTTTATTTGTGAGGTTTATGTTATGGGACAGTAGAAAATTGAAAAAAATGAGAAAACAGCCGTATACTTGCTGAATGTGCACAAAAACAGACACAAATAGGAAAACACATCCAAACAGTGAAATCATTGCAAAATCAAACACTGAGGTTACAGAAGTATATCTTATAAGATGTTAACTTTATTTGTGAGGTTTATGTTATGGGACAGTAGAAAATTGAAAAAAATCAGAAAACAGCCGTATACTTGCTGAATGCGCACAAAAACAGACACAAATAGAAAAACACATCCAAACAGTGAAATCATTGCAAAATCAAACAATGACGGCATATAACTATATCTTATAAGATGTGAACTTTATTTGTGAGGTTTATGTTATGGGACAGTAGAAAATTGATAAAAATCAGAAAACAGACGTATACTTGCTGAATGTGCACAAAACAGACACAAATAGAAAAGCACATCCAAACAGTGAAATCATTGCAAAATCAAACACTGAGGGTACAGAAGTATATCTTATAAGATGTTAACTTTATTTGTGAGGTTTATGTTATGCGACAGTAGAAAATTGAAAAAAATCAGAAAACAGCCGTATACTTGCTGAATGCGCACAAAAACAGACACAAATAGAAAAACACATCCAAACAGTGAAATCATTGCAAAATCAAACACTGAGGGTACAGAAGTATATCTTATAAGATGTTAACTTTATTTGTGAGGTTTATGTTATGCGACAGTAGAAAATTGAAAAAAATCAGAAAACAGCCGTATACTTGCTGAATGTGCACAAAACAGAAACAAATAGAAAAACACATCCAAACAGTGAAATCATTGCAAAATCAAACACTGACGGCATATAACTATATCTTATAAGATGTTAACTTTATTTGTGAGGTTTATGTTATGGGACAGTAGAAAATTAAAAAAAAATCAGAAAACAGCCGTATACTTGCTGAATGTGCAAAACAAAAGACACAAATAGAAAAACACATCCAAACAGTGAAATCATTGCAAAATCAAACAGAAGTATATCTTATAAGATGTTAACTTTATTTGTGAGGTTTATGTTATGGGACAGTAGAAAATTGAAAAAAATCAGAAAACAGCCGTATACTTGCTGAATGTGCACAACAAAAGACACAAATAGAAAAACACATCCAAACAGTGAAATCATTGCAAAATCAAACACTGAGGTTACAGAAGTATATCTTATAAGATGTTAACTTTATTTGTGAGGTTTATGTTATGGGACAGTAGAAAATTGAAAAAAATCAGAAAACAGCCGTATATTTGCTGAATGCGCACAAAAACAGACACAAATAGAAAAACACATCCAAACAGTGAAATCATTGCAAAATCAAACACTGACGGCATATAACTATATCTTATAAGATGTTAACTTTATTTGTGAGGTTTATGTTATGGGACAGTAGAAAATTGAAAAAAATCAGAAAACAGCCGTATACTTGCTGAATGTGCACAAAAACAGACACAAATAGAAAAACACATCCAAACAGTGAAATCATTGCAAAATCAAACACTGAAGGCATATAACTATATCTTATAAGATGTTAACTTTATTTGTGAGGTTTATGTTATGGGACAGTAGAAAATTGAAAAAAATCAGAAAACAGCCGTATACTTGCTGAATGTGCACAAAACAGACACAAATAGAAAAACACATCCAAACAGTGAAATCATTGGAAAATCAAACACTGACGGCATATAACTATATCTTATAAGATGTTAACTACATTTGTGAGGTTTATGTTATGGGACAGTAGAAAATTGAAAAAAATCAGAAAACAGCCGTATACTTGCTGAATGTGCACAAAAACAGACACAAATAGAAAAACACATCCAAACAGTGAAATCATTGCAAAATCAAACACTGAGGTTACAGAAGTATATCTTATAAGATGTTAACTTTATTTGTGAGGTTTATGTTATGGGACAGTAGAAAATTTAAAAAAATCAGAAAACAGCCGTATACTTGCTGAATGTGCACAAAACAGACACAAATAGAAAAACACATCGAAACAGTGAAATCATTGCAAAATCAAACACTGAGGGTACAGAAGTATGTCTTATAAGATGTTAACCTTATTTGTGAGGTTTATGTTATGGGACAGTAGAAAATTGAAAAAAATCAGAAAACAGCCGTATACTTGCTGAATGTGCACAACAAAAGACACAAATAGAAAAACACATCCAAACAGTGAAATCATTGCAAAATCAAACACTGAAGGCATATAACTATATCTTATAAGATTTTAACTTTATTTGTGAGGTTTATGTTATGGGACAGTAGAAAATTGAAAAAAATCAGAAAACAGCCGTATACTTGCTGAATGCGCACAAAAATAGACACAAATAGAAAAACTCATCCAAACTGTGAAATCATTGCAAAATCAAACACTGAAGGCATATAACTATATCTTATAAGATGTTAACTTTATTTGTGAGGTTTATGTTATGGGACAGTAGAAAATTTAAAAAAATCAGAAAACAGCCGTATACTTGCTGAATGCGCACAAAAACAGACACAAATAGAAAAACACATCCAAACAGTGAAATCATTGCAAAATCAAACAGAAGTATATCTTATAAGATGTTAACTTTATTTGTGAGGTTTATGTTATGGGACAGTAGAAAATTGAAAAAAATCAGAAAACAGCCGTATACTTGCTGAATGTGCACAAAACAGACACAAATAGAAAAACACATCCAAACAGTGAAATCATTGAAAAATCAAACACTGACGGCTTATAACTATATCTTATAAGATGTTAACTTCATTTGTGAGGTTTATGTTATGGGACAGTAGAAAATTGAAAAAAATCAGAAAACCGCCGGATACTTGCTGAATGTGCACAACAAAAGACACAAATAGAAAAACACATCCAAACAGTGAAATCATTGCAAAATCAAACAGAAGTATATCTTATAAGATGTTAACTTTATTTGTGAGGTTTATGTTATGGGACAGTAGAAAATTGAAAAAAATCAGAAAACAGCCGTATACTTGCTGAATGTGCACAACAAAAGACACAAATAGAAAAACACATCCAAACAGTGAAATCATTGCAAAATCAAACACTGACGGCATATAACTATATCTTACAAGATTTTAACTTTATTTGTGAGGTTTATGTTATGGGACAGTAGAAAATTGAAAAAAATCAGAAAACAGCCGTATACTTGCTGAATGTGCACAAAAACAGACACAAATAGAAAAACACATCCAAACAGTGAAATCATTGCAAAATCAAACACTGAGGTTACAGAAGTATATCTTATAAGATGTTAACTTTATTTGTGAGGTTTATGTTATGGGACAGTAGAAAATTGAAAAAAATCAGAAAACAGCCGTATACTTGCTGAATGCGCACAAAAACAGACACAAATAGAAAAACACATCCAAACAGTGAAATCATTGCAAAATCAAACACTGAAGGCATATAACTATATCTTATAAGATTTTAACTTTATTTGTGAGGTTTATGTTATGGGACAGTAGAAAATTGAAAAAAATCAGAAAACAGCCGTATACTTGCTGAATGCGCACAAAAATAGACACAAATAGAAAAACTCATCCAAACTGTGAAATCATTGCAAAATCAAACACTGAAGGCATATAACTATATCTTATAAGATGTTAACTTTATTTGTGAGGTTTATGTTATGGGACAGTAGAAAATTGAAAAAAATCAGAAAACAGCCGTATACTTGCTGAATGCGCACAAAAACAGACACAAATAGAAAAACACATCCAAACAGTGAAATCATTGCAAAATCAAACACTGAGGTTACAGAAGTATATCTTATAAGATGTTAACTTTATTTGTGAGGTTTATGTTATGGGACAGTAGAAAATTGAAAAAAATCAGAAAACAGCCGTATACTTGCTGAATGTGCACAAAACAGACACAAATAGAAAAACACATCCAAACAGTGAAATCATTGCAAAATCAAACACTGACGGCATATAACTATATCTTATAAGATGTTAACTTCATTTGTGAGGTTTATGTTATGGGACAGTAGAAAATTGAAAAAAATCAGAAAACAGTCGATACTTGCTGAATGTGCACAACAAAAGACACAAATAGAAAAACACATCCAAACAGTGAAATCATTGCAAAATCAAACACTGAGGGTACAGAAGTATATCTTATACTATGTTAACTTTATTTGTGAGGTTTATGTTATGGGACAGTAGAAAATTGAAAAAAATCAGAAAACAGCCGTATACTTGCTGAATGTGCACAAAAACAGACACAAATAGAAAAACACATCCAAACAGTGAAATCATTGCAAAATCAAACACTGAAGGCATATAACTATATCTTATAAGATGTTAACTTTATTTGTGAGGTTTATGTTATGGGACAGTAGAAAATTGAAAAAAATCAGAAAACAGCCGTATACTTGCTGAATGCGCACAAAAACAGACACAAATAGAAAAACACATCCAAACAGTGAAATCATTGCAAAATCAAACAGAAGTATATCTTATAAGATGTTAACTTTATTTGTGAGGTTTATGTTATGGGACAGTAGAAAATTGAAAAAAATCAGAAAACAGCCGTATACTTGCTGAATGTGCACAAAACAGACACAAATAGAAAAACACATCCAAACAGTGAAATCATTGCAAAATCAAACACTGACGGCATATAACTATATCTTATAAGATGTTAACTTCATTTGTGAGGTTTATGTTATGGGACAGTAGAAAATTGAAAAAAATCAGAAAACAGTCGATACTTGCTGAATGTGCACAACAAAAGACACAAATAGAAAAACACATCCAAACAGTGAAATCATTGCAAAATCAAACACTGAGGGTACAGAAGTATATCTTATAAGATGTTAACTTTATTTGTGAGGTTTATGTTATGGGACAGTAGAAAATTGAAAAAAATCAGAAAACAGCCGTATACTTGCTGAATGTGCACAACAAAAGACACAAATAGAAAAACACATCCAAACAGTGAAATCATTGCAAAATCAAACACTGACGGCATATAACTATATCTTATACTATGTTAACTTTATTTGTGAGGTTTATGTTATGGGACAGTAGAAAATTGAAAAAAATCAGAAAACAGCCGTATACTTGCTGAATGTGCACAAAAACAGACACAAATAGAAAAACACATCCAAACAGTGAAATCATTGCAAAATCAAACACTGAAGGCATATAACTATATCTTATAAGATGTTAACTTTATTTGTGAGGTTTATGTTATGGGACAGTAGAAAATTGAAAAAAATCAGAAAACAGTCGTATACTTGCTGAATGCGCACAAAAACAGACACAAATAGAAAAACACATCCAAACAGTGAAATCATTGCAAAATCAAACAGAAGTATATCTTATAAGATGTTAACTTTATTTGTGAGGTTTATGTTATGGGACAGTAGAAAATTGAAAAAAATCAGAAAACAGCCGTATACTTGCTGAATGTGCACAAAACAGACACAAATAGAAAAACACATCCAAACAGTGAAATCATTGGAAAATCAAACACTGACGGCATATAACTATATCTTATAAGATGTTAACTTTATTTGTGAGGTTTATGTTATGGGACAGTAGAAAATTGAAAAAAATCAGAAAACAGCCGTATACTTGCTGAATGCGCACAAAAACAGACACAAATAGAAAAACACATCCAAACAGTGAAATCATTGCAAAATCAAACACTGAGGTTACAGAAGTATATCTTATAAGATGTTAACTTTATTTGTGAGGTTTATGTTATGGAACAGTAGAAAATTGAAAAAAATCAGAAAACAGCCGTATACTTGCTGAATGTGCACAAAAACAGACACAAATAGAAAAACACATCCAAACAGTGAAATCATTGCAAAATCAAACACTGAGGTTACAGAAGTATATCTTATAAGATGTTAACTTTATTTGTGAGGTTTATGTTATGGAACAGTAGAAAATTGAAAAAAATCAGAAAACAGCCGTATACTTGCTGAATGTGCACAAAAACAGACACAAATAGAAAAACACATCCAAACAGTGAAATCATTGCAAAATCAAACACTGAAGGCATATAACTATATCTTATAAGATGTTAACTTTATTTGTGAGGTTTATGTTATGGGACAGTAGAAAATTGAAAAAAATCAGAAAACAGCCGTATACTTGCTGAATGTGCACAAAAACAGACACAAATAGAAAAACACCTCCAAACAGTGAAATCATTGCAAAATCAAACACTGAAGGCATATAACTATATCTTATAAGATGTTAACTTTATTTATGAGGTTTATGTTACGGGACAATAGAAAATTGAAAAAAATCAGAAAACAGCCGTATACTTGCTGAATGCGCACAAAAACAGACACAAATAGAAAAACACATCCAAACAGTGAAATCATTGCAAAATCAAACACTGAGATTACAGAAGTATATCTTATAAGATGTTAACTTTATTTGTGAGGTTTATGTTATGGGACAGTAGAAAATTGAAAAAAATCAGAAAACAGCTGTATACTTGCTGAACGTGCACAAAGACAGACACAAATAGAAAAACACATCCAAACAGTGAAATCATTGCAAAATCAAACACTGAGGTTACAGAAGTATATCTTATAAGATGTTTACTTTATTTGTGAGGTTTATGTTATGGGACAGTAGAAAATTGAAAAAAATCAGAAAACAGCCGTATACTTGCTGAATGTGCACAACAAAAGACACAAATAGAAAAACACATCCAAACAGTGAAATCATTGCAAAATCAAACACTGAAGGCATATAACTATATCTTATAAGATTTTAACTTTATTTGTGAGGTTTATGTTATGGGACTGTTGAAAATTTAAAAAAATCAGAAAACAGCCGTATACTTGCTGAATGTGCCCAAAAACAGACACAAATAGAAAAACACATCCAAACAGTGAAATCATTGCAAAATCAAACACTGAGGTTACAGAAGTATATCTTGTAAGATTTTAACTTTATTTGTGAGGTTTATGTTATGGGACAGTAGAAAATTGAAAAAAATCAGAAAACAGCCGTATACTTGCTGAATGTGCACAAAAACGGACACAAATAGAAAAACACATCCAAACAGTGAAATCATTGCGAAATCAAACACTGAGGTTACAGAAGTATATCTTATAAGATGTTAACTTTATTTGTGAGGTTTATGTTATGGGACAGTAGAAAATTGAAAAAAATCAGAAAACAGCCGTATACTTGCTGAATGTGCACAACAAAAGACACAAATCGAAAAACACATCCAAACAGTGAAATCATTGCAAAATCAAACACTGAAGGCATATAACTATATCTTATAAGATGTTAACTTTATTTGTGAGGTTTATGTTATGGGACAGTAGAAAATTGAAAAAAATCAGAAAACAGTCGTATACTTGCTGAATGCGCACAAAAACAGACACAAATAGAAAAACACATCCAAACAGTGAAATCATTGCAAAATCAAACAGAAGTATATCTTATAAGATGTTAACTTTATTTGTGAGGTTTATGTTATGGGACAGTAGAAAATTGAAAAAAATCAGAAAACAGCCGTATACTTGCTGAATGTGCACAAAACAGACACAAATAGAAAAACACATCCAAACAGTGAAATCATTGGAAAATCAAACACTGACGGCATATAACTATATCTTATAAGATGTTAACTTTATTTGTGAGGTTTATGTTATGGGACAGTAGAAAATTGAAAAAAATCAGAAAACAGCCGTATACTTGCTGAATGCGCACAAAAACAGACACAAATAGAAAAACACATCCAAACAGTGAAATCATTGCAAAATCAAACACTGAGGTTACAGAAGTATATCTTATAAGATGTTAACTTTATTTGTGAGGTTTATGTTATGGAACAGTAGAAAATTGAAAAAAATCAGAAAACAGCCGTATACTTGCTGAATGTGCACAAAAACAGACACAAATAGAAAAACACATCCAAACAGTGAAATCATTGCAAAATCAAACACTGAGGTTACAGAAGTATATCTTATAAGATGTTAACTTTATTTGTGAGGTTTATGTTATGGAACAGTAGAAAATTGAAAAAAATCAGAAAACAGCCGTATACTTGCTGAATGTGCACAAAAACAGACACAAATAGAAAAACACATCCAAACAGTGAAATCATTGCAAAATCAAACACTGAAGGCATATAACTATATCTTATAAGATGTTAACTTTATTTGTGAGGTTTATGTTATGGGACAGTAGAAAATTGAAAAAAATCAGAAAACAGCCGTATACTTGCTGAATGTGCACAAAAACAGACACAAATAGAAAAACACCTCCAAACAGTGAAATCATTGCAAAATCAAACACTGAAGGCATATAACTATATCTTATAAGATGTTAACTTTATTTATGAGGTTTATGTTACGGGACAATAGAAAATTGAAAAAAATCAGAAAACAGCCGTATACTTGCTGAATGCGCACAAAAACAGACACAAATAGAAAAACACATCCAAACAGTGAAATCATTGCAAAATCAAACACTGAGATTACAGAAGTATATCTTATAAGATGTTAACTTTATTTGTGAGGTTTATGTTATGGGACAGTAGAAAATTGAAAAAAATCAGAAAACAGCTGTATACTTGCTGAACGTGCACAAAGACAGACACAAATAGAAAAACACATCCAAACAGTGAAATCATTGCAAAATCAAACACTGAGGTTACAGAAGTATATCTTATAAGATGTTTACTTTATTTGTGAGGTTTATGTTATGGGACAGTAGAAAATTGAAAAAAATCAGAAAACAGCCGTATACTTGCTGAATGTGCACAACAAAAGACACAAATAGAAAAACACATCCAAACAGTGAAATCATTGCAAAATCAAACACTGAAGGCATATAACTATATCTTATAAGATTTTAACTTTATTTGTGAGGTTTATGTTATGGGACTGTTGAAAATTTAAAAAAATCAGAAAACAGCCGTATACTTGCTGAATGTGCCCAAAAACAGACACAAATAGAAAAACACATCCAAACAGTGAAATCATTGCAAAATCAAACACTGAGGTTACAGAAGTATATCTTGTAAGATTTTAACTTTATTTGTGAGGTTTATGTTATGGGACAGTAGAAAATTGAAAAAAATCAGAAAACAGCCGTATACTTGCTGAATGTGCACAAAAACGGACACAAATAGAAAAACACATCCAAACAGTGAAATCATTGCGAAATCAAACACTGAGGTTACAGAAGTATATCTTATAAGATGTTAACTTTATTTGTGAGGTTTATGTTATGGGACAGTAGAAAATTGAAAAAAATCAGAAAACAGCCGTATACTTGCTGAATGTGCACAACAAAAGACACAAATCGAAAAACACATCCAAACAGTGAAATCATTGCAAAATCAAACACTGACGGCATATAACTATATCTTATAAGATTTTAACTTTATTTGTGAGGTTTATGTTACGGGACAGTAGAAAATTGAAAAAAATCAGAAAACAGCCGTATACTTGCTGAATGTGCACAAAAACAGACACAAATAGAAAAACACATCCAAACAGTGAAATCATTGCAAAATCAAACACTGAAGGTATATAACTATATCTTATAAGATGTTAACTTTATTTGTGAGGTTTATGTTATGGGACAGTAGAAAATTGAAAAAAATCAGAAAACAGCCGTATACTTGCTGAATGCGCACAAAAACAGACACAAATAGAAAAACACATCCAAACAGTGAAATCATTGCAAAATCAAACACTGAGGGTAAATAACTATATCTTATAAGATGTTAACTTTATTTGTGAGGTTTATGTTATGGGACAGTAGAAAATTGAAAAAAATCAGAAAACATCCGTATACTTGATGAATGTGGACAAAAACAGACACAAATAGAAAAACACATCCAAACAGTGAAATCATTGCAAAATCAAACACTGAAGGTATATAACTATATCTTATAAGATGTTAACTTTATTTGTGAGGTTTATGTTATGGGACAGTAGAAAATTGAAAAAAATCAGAAAACAGCCGTATACTTGCTGAATGCGCACAAAAACAGACACAAATAGAAAAACACATCCAAACAGTGAAATCATTGCAAAATCAAACACTGAGGTTACAGAAGTGTATCTTATAAGATGTTAACTTTATTTGTGAGGTTTATGTTACGGGACAATAGAAAATTGAAAAAAATCAGAAAACAGCCGTATACTTGCTGAATGCGCACAAAAACAGACACAAATAGAAAAACACATCCAAACAGTGAAATCATTGCAAAATCAAACACTGACGGCATATAACTATATCTTATAAGATGTTAACTTCATTTGTGAGGTTTATGTTATGGGACAGTAGAAAATTGAAAAAAATCAGAAAACAGCCGTATACTTGCTGAATGTGCACAAAAATAGACACAAATAGAAAAACACATCCAAACTGTGAAATCATTGCAAAATCAAACACTGAAGGCATATAACTATATCTTATAAGATGTTAACTTTATTTGTGAGGTTTATGTTATGGGACAGTAGAAAATTGAAAAAAATCAGAAAACAGCCGTATACTTGCTGAATGTGCACAACAAAAGACACAAATAGAAAAACACATCCAAACAGTGAAATCATTGCAAAATCAAACACTGACAGCATATAACTATATCTTATAAGATTTTAACTTTATTTGTGAGGTTTATGTTATGGGACAGTAGAAAATTGAAAAAAAATCAGAAAACAGCCGTATACTTGCTGAATGTGCACAACAAAAGACACAAATAGAAAAACACTTCCAAAAAGTGAAATCATTGCAAAATCAAACACTGAGGGTAAATAACTATATCTTATAAGATGTTAACTTTATTTGTGAGGTTTATGTTATGGGACAGTAGAAAATTGAAAAAAATCAGAAAACAGCCCTATACTTGCTGAATGCGCACAAAAACAGACACAAATAGAAAAACACATCCAAACAGTGAAATCATTGCAAAATCAAACACTGAGGTTACAGAAGTGTATCTTATAAGATGTTAACTTTATTTGTGAGGTTTATGTTACGGGACAATAGAAAATTGAAAAAAATCAGAAAACAGCCGTATACTTGCTGAATGTGCACAACAAAAGACACAAATAGAAAAACACATCCAAAAAGTGAAATCATTGCAAAATCAAACACTGAAGGCATATAACTATATCTTATAAGATGTTAACTTTATTTGTGAGGTTTATGTTATGGGACAGTAGAAAATTGAAAAAAATCAGAAAACAGCCGTATACTTGCTGAATGCGCACAAAAACAGACACAAATAGAAAAACACATCCAAACAGTGAAATCATTGCAAAATCAAACACTGACAGCATATAACTATATCTTATAAGATGTTAACTTTATTTGTGAGGTTTATGTTACGGGATAATAGAAAATTGAAAAAAATCAGAAAACAGCCGTCTACTTGCTGAATGTGCACAACAAAAGACACAAATAGAAAAACACATCCAAACAGTGAAATCATTGCGAAATCAAACACTGAGGGTAAATAACTATATCTTATAAGATTTTAACTTTATTTGTGAGGTTTATGTTATGGGACAGTAGAAAATTGAAAAAAATCAGAAAACAGCTGTATACTTGCTGAATGCGCACAAAAACAGACACAAATAGAAAAACACTTCCAAACAGTGAAATCATTGCAAAATCAAACACTGAGGGTACAGAAGTATATCTGATAAGATGTTAACTTTATTTGTGAGATTTATGTTATGGGACAGTAGAAAATTGAAAAAAATCAGAAAACAGCCGTATACTTGCTGAATGTGCAGAAAAACAGACACAAATAGAAAAACACATCCAAAAAGTGAAATCATTGCAAAATCAAACACCGAAGGCATATAACTATATCTTATAAGATGTTAACTTTATTTGAGAGGTTTATGTTATGGGACAGTAGAAAATTGAAAAAAATCAGAAAACAGCCGTATACTTGCTGAATGCGCACAAAAACAGACACAAATAGAAAAACACATCCAAACAGTGAAATCATTGCAAAATCAAACACTGAAGGCATATAACTATATCTTATAAGATTTTAACTTTATTTGTGAGGTTTATGTTATGGGACGGTAGAAAATTGAAAAAAATCTGAAAACAGCCGTATACTTGCTGAATGTGCACAAAAACAGACACAAATAGAAAAACACATCCAAACAGTGAAATCATTGCAAAATCAAACACTGAAGGCATATAACTATATCTTATAAGATTTTAACTTTATTTGTGAGGTTTATGTTATGGGACAGTAGAAAATTGAAAAAAAATCAGAAAACAGTCGATACTTGCTGAATGTGCACAACAAAAGACACAAATAGAAAAACACATCCAAACAGTGAAATCATTGCAAAATCAAACACTGAGGGTACAGAAGTATATCTTATAAGATGTTAACTTTATTTGTGAGGTTTATGTTATGGGACAGTAGAAAATTGAAAAAAATCAGAAAACAGCCGTATACTTGCTGAATGCGCACAAAAACAGACACAAATAGAAAAACACATCCAAACAGTGAAATCATTGCAAAATCAAACACTGACAGCATATAACTATATCTTATAAGATTTTAACTTTATTTGTGAGGTTTATGTTATGGGACAGTAGAAAATTGAAAAAAATCAGAAAACAGCCGTATACTTGCTGAATGTGCACAACAAAAGACACAAATAGAAAAACACATCCAAACAGTGAAATCATTGCAAAATCAAACACTGAAGGCATATAACTATATCTTATAAGATGTTAACTTTATTTGTGAGGTTTATGTTATGCGACAGTAGAAAATTGAAAAAAATCAGAAAACAGCCGTATACTTGCTGAATGTGCACAAAAACAGACACAAATAGAAAAACACATCCAAACAGTGAAATCATTGCAAAATCAAACACTGAAGGCATATAACTATATCTTATAAGATGTTAACTTTATTTGTGAGGTTTATGTTATGGGACAGTAGAAAATTGAAAAAAATCAGAAAATAGCCGTATACTTGCTGAATGTGCACAAAACAGACACAAATAGAAAAACACATCCAAACAGTGAAATCATTGCAAAATCAAACACTGAAGGCATATAACTATATCTTATAAGATGTTAAATTTATTTGTGAGGTTTATGTTATGCGACAGTAGAAAATTGAAAAAAATCAGAAAACAGCCGTATACTTGCTGAATGTGCACAAAAACAGACACAAATAGAAAAACACATCCAAACAGTGAAATCATTGCAAAATCAAACACTGAGGTTACAGAAGTATATCTTATAAGATGTTAACTTTATTTGTGAGGTTTATGTTATGGGCGAGGAGAAAATTGAAAAAAATCAGAAAACAGCCGTATACTTGCTGAATGTGCACAAAACAGACACAAATAGAAAAACACATCCAAACAGTGAAATCATTGCAAAATCAAACACTGAGGGTACAGAAGTATATCTTATAAGATGTTAACTTTATTTGTGAGGTTTATGTTATGCGACAGTAGAAAATTGAAAAAAATCAGAAAACAGCCGTATACTTGCTGAATGCGCACAAAAACAGACACAAATAGAAAAACACATCCAAACAGTGAAATCATTGCAAAATCAAACACTGAAGGCATATAACTACATCTTATAAGATGTGAACTTTATTTGTGAGGTTTATGTTATGGGACAGTAGAAAATTGAAAAAAATCAGAAAACAGCCGTATACTTGCTGAATTAGCACAACAAAAGACACAAATAGAAAAACACATCCAAACACTGAAATCATTGCAAAATCAAACCCTGAAGGCATATAACTATATCTTATAAGATTTTAACTTTATTTGTGAGGTTTATGTTATGGGACAGTAGAAAATTGAAAAAAATCAGAAAACAGCCGTATACTTGCTGAATGTGCACAAAAACAGACACAAATAGAAAAACACATCCAAACAGTGAAATCATTGCAAAATCAAACACTGACGGCATATAACTATATCTTATAAGATGTTAACTTCATTTGTGAGGTTTATGTTATGGGATAGTAGAAAATTGATAAAAATCAGAAAACAGCCCTATACTTGCTGAATGTGCACAAAACAGACACAAATAGAAAAGCACATCCAAACAGTGAAATCATTGCAAAATCAAACACTGAGGGTACAGAAGTAGATCTTATAAGATGTTAACTTTATTTGTGAGGTTTATGTTATGCGACAGTAGAAAATTGAAAAAAATCAGAAAACAGCCGTATACTTGCTGAATGCGCACAAAAACAAACACAAATAGAAAAACACATCCAAACAGTGAAATCATTGCAAAAATAAACACTGACGGCATATAACTATATCTTATAAGATGTTAACTTTATTTGTGAGGTTTATGTTATGGGACAGTAGAAAATTGAAAAAAATCAGAAAATAGCCGTATACTTGCTGAATGTGCACAAAACAGACACAAATAGAAAAACACATCCAAACAGTGAAATCATTGCAAAATCAAACACTGAAGGCATATAACTATATCTTATAAGATGTTAAATTTATTTGTGAGGTTTATGTTATGCGACAGTAGAAAATTGAAAAAAATCAGAAAACAGCCGTATACTTGCTGAATGTGCACAAAAACAGACACAAATAGAAAAACACATCCAAACAGTGAAATCATTGCAAAATCAAACACTGAGGTTACAGAAGTATATCTTATAAGATGTTAACTTTATTTGTGAGGTTTATGTTATGGGCGAGGAGAAAATTGAAAAAAATCAGAAAACAGCCGTATACTTGCTGAATGTGCACAAAACAGACACAAATAGAAAAACACATCCAAACAGTGAAATCATTGCAAAATCAAACACTGAGGGTACAGAAGTATATCTTATAAGATGTTAACTTTATTTGTAAGGTTTATGTTATGCGACAGTAGAAAATTGAAAAAAATCAGAAAACAGCCGTATACTTGCTGAATGCGCACAAAAACAGACACAAATAGAAAAACACATCCAAACAGTGAAATCATTGCAAAATCAAACACTGAAGGCATATAACTACATCTTATAAGATGTGAACTTTATTTGTGAGGTTTATGTTATGGGACAGTAGAAAATTGAAAAAAATCAGAAAACAGCCGTATACTTGCTGAATTAGCACAACAAAAGACACAAATAGAAAAACACATCCAAACACTGAAATCATTGCAAAATCAAACCCTGAAGGCATATAACTATATCTTATAAGATTTTAACTTTATTTGTGAGGTTTATGTTATGGGACAGTAGAAAATTGAAAAAAATCAGAAAACAGCCGTATACTTGCTGAATGTGCACAAAAACAGACACAAATAGAAAAACACATCCAAACAGTGAAATCATTGCAAAATCAAACACTGACGGCATATAACTATATCTTATAAGATTTTAACTTTATTTGTGAGGTTTATGTTATGGGACAGTAGAAAATTGAAAAAAATCAGAAAACATCCGTATACTTGATGAATGTGGACAAAAACAGACACAAATAGAAAAACACATCCAAACAGTGAAATCATTGCAAAATCAAACACTGAAGGTATATAACTATATCTTATAAGATGTTAACTTTATTTGTGAGGTTTATGTTATGGGACAGTAGAAAATTGAAAAAAATCAGAAAACAGCCGTATACTTGCTGAATGCGCACAAAAACAGACACAAATAGAAAAACACATCCAAACAGTGAAATCATTGCAAAATCAAACACTGAGGTTACAGAAGTGTATCTTATAAGATGTTAACTTTATTTGTGAGGTTTATGTTACGGGACAATAGAAAATTGAAAAAAATCAGATAACAGCCGTATACTTGCTGAATGTGCACAACAAAAGACACAAATAGAAAAACACATCCAAACAGTGAAATCATTGCAAAATCAAACACTGACGGCATATAACTATATCTTATAAGATGTTAACTTCATTTGTGAGGTTTATGTTATGGGACAGTAGAAATTGAAAAAAATCAGAAAACAGCCGGATACTTGCTGAATGTGCACAAAAACAGACACAAATAGAAAAACACATCCAAACAGTGAAATCATTGGAAAATCAAACACTGACGGCATATAACTATATCTTATAAGATGTTAACTTCATTTGTGAGGTTTATGTTATGGGACAGTAGAAAATTGAAAAAAATCAGAAAACAGCCGTATACTTGCTGAATGTGCACAACAAAAGACACAAATAGAAAAACACATCCAAACAGTGAAATCATTGCAAAATCAAACACTGAGGGTACAGAAGTATATCTTATAAGATGTTAACTTTATTTGTGAGGTTTATGTTATGGGACAGTAGAAAATTGAAAAAAATCAGAAAACAGCCGTATACTTGCTGAATGTGCACAAAACAGAAACAAATAGAAAAACACATCCAAACAGTGAAATCATTGCAAAATCAAACACTGACGGCATATAACTATATCTTATAAGATGTTAACTTTATTTGTGAGGTTTATGTTATGGGACAGTAGAAAATTAAAAAAAAATCAGAAAACAGCCGTATACTTGCTGAATGTGCAAAACAAAAGACACAAATAGAAAAACACATCCAAACAGTGAAATCATTGCAAAATAAAACAGAAGTATATCTTATAAGATGTTAACTTTATTTGTGAGGTTTATGTTATGGGACAGTAGAAAATTGAAAAAAATCAGAAAACAGCCGTATACTTGCTGAATGCGCACAAAAACAGACACAAATAGAAAAACACATCCAAACAGTGAAATCATTGCAAAATCAAACACTGAAGGCATATAACTATATATCTTATAAGATGTTAACTTTATTTGTGAGGTTTATGTTATGGGACAGTAGAAAATTGAAAAAAATCAGAAAACAGCCGTATACTTGCTGAATGTGCACAAAAACAGACACAAATAGAAAAACACATCCAAACAGTGAAATCATTGCAAAATCAAACACTGAGGTTACAGAAGTATATCTTATAAGATGTTAACTTTATTTGTGAGGTTTATGTTATGGGACAGTAGAAAATTTAAAAAAATCAGAAAACAGCCGTATACTTGCTGAATGTGCACAAAACAGACACAAATAGAAAAACACATCCAAACAGTGAAATCATTGGAAAATCAAACACTGACGGCATATAACTATATCTTATAAGATTTTAACTTTATTTGTGAGGTTTATGTTATGGGACAGTAGAAAATTGAAAAAAATCAGAAAACAGCCGTATACTTGCTGAATGCGCACAAAAACAGACACAAATAGAAAAACACATCCAAACAGTGAAATCATTGCAAAATCAAACACTGACGGCATATAACTATATCTTATAAGATGTTAACTTTATTTGTGAGGTTTATGTTATGGGACAGTAGAAAATTAAAAAAAAATCAGAAAACAGCCGTATACTTGCTGAATGTGCAAAACAAAAGACACAAATAGAAAAACACATCCAAACAGTGAAATCATTGCAAAATAAAACAGAAGTATATCTTATAAGATGTTAACTTTATTTGTGAGGTTTATGTTATGGGACAGAAGAAAATTGAAAAAAATCAGAAAACAGCCGTATACTTGCTGAATGCGCACAAAAACAGACACAAATAGAAAAACACATCCAAACAGTGAAATCATTGCAAAATCAAACACTGAAGGCATATAACTATATATCTTATAAGATGTTAACTTTATTTGTGAGGTTTATGTTATGGGACAGTAGAAAATTGAAAAAAATCAGAAAACAGCCGTATACTTGCTGAATGTGCACAAAAACAGACACAAATAGAAAAACACATCCAAACAGTGAAATCATTGCAAAATCAAACACTGAAGGCATATAACTATATCTTATAAGATTTTAACTTTATTTGTGAGGTTTATGTTATGGGACAGTAGAAAATTGAAAAAAATCAGAAAACAGCCGTATACTTGCTGAATGCGCACAAAAACAGACACAAATAGAAAAACACATCCAAACAGTGAAATCATTGCAAAATCAAACACTGAGGGTACAGAAGTATATCTTATAAGATGTTAACTTTATTTGTGAGGTTTATGTTATGCGACAGTAGAAAATTGAAAAAAATCAGAAAACAGCCGTATACTTGCTGAATGTGCACAAAACAGAAACAAATAGAAAAACACATCCAAACAGTGAAATCATTGCAAAATCAAACACTGACGGCATATAACTATATCTTATAAGATGTTAACTTTATTTGTGAGGTTTATGTTATGGGACAGTAGAAAATTTAAAAAAAATCAGAAAACAGCCGTATACTTGCTGAATGTGCAAAACAAAAGACACAAATAGAAAAACACATCCAAACAGTGAAATCATTGCAAAATCAAACAGAAGTATATCTTATAAGATGTTAACTTTATTTGTGAGGTTTATGTTATGGGACAGTAGAAAATTGAAAAAAATCAGAAAACAGCCGTATACTTGCTGAATGTGCACAACAAAAGACACAAATAGAAAAACACATCCAAACAGTGAAATCATTGCAAAATCAAACACTGAGGTTACAGAAGTATATCTTATAAGATGTTAACTTTATTTGTGAGGTTTATGTTATGGGACAGTAGAAAATTGAAAAAAATCAGAAAACAGCCGTATATTTGCTGAATGCGCACAAAAACAGACACAAATAGAAAAACACATCCAAACAGTGAAATCATTGCAAAATCAAACACTGACGGCATATAACTATATCTTATAAGATGTTAACTTTATTTGTGAGGTTTATGTTATGGGACAGTAGAAAATTGAAAAAAATCAGAAAACAGCCGTATACTTGCTGAATGTGCACAAAAACAGACACAAATAGAAAAACACATCCAAACAGTGAAATCATTGCAAAATCAAACACTGAAGGCATATAACTATATCTTATAAGATGTTAACTTTATTTGTGAGGTTTATGTTATGGGACAGTAGAAAATTGAAAAAAATCAGAAAACAGCCGTATACTTGCTGAATGTGCACAAAACAGACACAAATAGAAAAACACATCCAAACAGTGAAATCATTGGAAAATCAAACACTGACGGCATATAACTATATCTTATAAGATGTTAACTACATTTGTGAGGTTTATGTTATGGGACAGTAGAAAATTGAAAAAAATCAGAAAACAGCCGTATACTTGCTGAATGTGCACAAAAACAGACACAAATAGAAAAACACATCCAAACAGTGAAATCATTGCAAAATCAAACACTGAGGTTACAGAAGTATGTCTTATAAGATGTTAACTTTATTTGTGAGGTTTATGTTATGGGACAGTAGAAAATTTAAAAAAATCAGAAAACAGCCGTATACTTGCTGAATGTGCACAAAACAGACACAAATAGAAAAACACATCCAAACAGTGAAATCATTGGAAAATCAAACACTGACGGCATATAACTATATCTTATAAGATGTTAACTTCATTTGTGAGGTTTATGTTATGGGACAGTAGAAAATTGAAAAAAATCAGAAAACAGCCGTATACTTGCTGAATGTGCACAACAAAAGACACAAATAGAAAAACACATCCAAACAGTGAAATCATTGCAAAATCAAACACTGACGGCATATAACTATATCTTACAATATTTTAACTTTATTTGTGAGGTTTATGTTATGGGACAGTAGAAAATTGAAAAAAATCAGAAAACAGCCGTATACTTGCTGAATGTGCACAAAAACAGACACAAATAGAAAAACACATCCAAACAGTGAAATCATTGCAAAATCAAACACTGAGGTTACAGAAGTATATCTTATAAGATGTTAACTTTATTTGTGAGGTTTATGTTATGGGACAGTAGAAAATTGAAAAAAATCAGAAAACAGCCGTATACTTGCTGAATGCGCACAAAAACAGACACAAATAGAAAAACACATCCAAACAGTGAAATCATTGCAAAATCAAACACTGAAGGCATATAACTATATATCTTATAAGATGTTAACTTTATTTGTGAGGTTTATGTTATGGGACAGTAGAAAATTGAAAAAAATCAGAAAACAGCCGTATACTTGCTGAATGTGCACAAAAACAGACACAAATAGAAAAACACATCCAAACAGTGAAATCATTGCAAAATCAAACACTGAAGGCATATAACTATATCTTATAAGATTTTAACTTTATTTGTGAGGTTTATGTTATGGGACAGTAGAAAATTGAAAAAAATCAGAAAACAGCCGTATACTTGCTGAATGCGCACAAAAATAGACACAAATAGAAAAACTCATCCAAACTGTGAAATCATTGCAAAATCAAACACTGAAGGCATATACAGTAACTATATCTTATAAGATGTTAACTTTATTTGTGAGGTTTATGTTATGGGACAGTAGAAAATTGAAAGAAATCAGAAAACAGCCGTATACTTGCTGAATGCGCACAAAAACAGACACAAATAGAAAAACACATCCAAACAGTGAAATCATTGCAAAATCAAACAGAAGTATATCTTATAAGATGTTAACTTTATTTGTGAGGTTTATGTTATGGGACAGTAGAAAATTGAAAAAAATCAGAAAACAGCCGTATACTTGCTGAATGTGCACAACAAAAGACACAAATAGAAAAACACATCCAAACAGTGAAATCATTGCAAAATCAAACACTGACGGCATATAACTATATCTTACAAGATTTTAACTTTATTTGTGAGGTTTATGTTATGGGACAGTAGAAAATTGAAAAAAATGAGAAAACAGCCGTATACTTGCTGAATGTGCACAAAAACAGACACAAATAGGAAAACACATCCAAACAGTGAAATCATTGCAAAATCAAACACTGAGGTTACAGAAGTATATCTTATAAGATGTTAACTTTATTTGTGAGGTTTATGTTATGGGACAGTAGAAAATTGAAAAAAATCAGAAAACAGCCGTATACTTGCTGAATGTGCACAAAAACAGACACAAATAGAAAAACACATCCAAACAGTGAAATCATTGCAAAATCAAACACTGAAGGCATATAACTATATCTTATAAGATTTTAACTTTATTTGTGAGGTTTATGTTATGGGACAGTAGAAAATTGAAAAAAATCAGAAAACAGCCGTATACTTGCTGAATGCGCACAAAAATAGACACAAATAGAAAAACTCATCCAAACTGTGAAATCATTGCAAAATCAAACACTGAAGGCATATACAGTAACTATATCTTATAAGATGTTAACTTTATTTGTGAGGTTTATGTTATGGGACAGTAGAAAATTGAAAGAAATCAGAAAACAGCCGTATACTTGCTGAATGCGCACAAAAACAGACACAAATAGAAAAACACATCCAAACAGTGAAATCATTGCAAAATCAAACAGAAGTATATCTTATAAGATGTTAACTTTATTTGTGAGGTTTATGTTATGGGACAGTAGAAAATTGAAAAAAATCAGAAAACAGCCGTATACTTGCTGAATGTGCACAACAAAAGACACAAATAGAAAAACACATCCAAACAGTGAAATCATTGCAAAATCAAACACTGACGGCATATAACTATATCTTACAAGATTTTAACTTTATTTGTGAGGTTTATGTTATGGGACAGTAGAAAATTGAAAAAAATGAGAAAACAGCCGTATACTTGCTGAATGTGCACAAAAACAGACACAAATAGGAAAACACATCCAAACAGTGAAATCATTGCAAAATCAAACACTGAGGTTACAGAAGTATATCTTATAAGATGTTAACTTTATTTGTGAGGTTTATGTTATGGGACAGTAGAAAATTGAAAAAAATCAGAAAACAGCCGTATACTTGCTGAATGCGCACAAAAACAGACACAAATAGAAAAACACATCCAAACAGTGAAATCATTGCAAAATCAAACAATGACGGCATATAACTATATCTTATAAGATGTGAACTTTATTTGTGAGGTTTATGTTATGGGACAGTAGAAAATTGATAAAAATCAGAAAACAGACGTATACTTGCTGAATGTGCACAAAACAGACACAAATAGAAAAGCACATCCAAACAGTGAAATCATTGCAAAATCAAACACTGAGGGTACAGAAGTATATCTTATAAGATGTTAACTTTATTTGTGAGGTTTATGTTATGCGACAGTAGAAAATTGAAAAAAATCAGAAAACAGCCGTATACTTGCTGAATGCGAACAAAAACAGACACAAATAGAAAAACACATCCAAACAGTGAAATCATTGCAAAATCAAACACTGAGGGTACAGAAGTATGTCTTATAAGATGTTAACCTTATTTGTGAGGTTTATGTTATGGGACAGTAGAAAATTGAAAAAAATCAGAAAACAGCCGTATACTTGCTGAATGTGCACAACAAAAGACACAAATAGAAAAACACATCCAAACAGTGAAATCATTGCAAAATCAAACACTGAAGGCATATAACTATATCTTATAAGATTTTAACTTTATTTGTGAGGTTTATGTTATGGGACAGTAGAAAATTGAAAAAAATCAGAAAACAGCCGTATACTTGCTGAATGCGCACAAAAATAGACACAAATAGAAAAACTCATCCAAACTGTGAAATCATTGCAAAATCAAACACTGAAGGCATATAACTATATCTTATAAGATGTTAACTTTATTTGTGAGGTTTATGTTATGGGACAGTAGAAAATTGAAAAAAATCAGAAAACAGCCGTATACTTGCTGAATGCGCACAAAAACAGACACAAATAGAAAAACACATCCAAACAGTGAAATCATTGCAAAATCAAACAGAAGTATATCTTATAAGATGTTAACTTTATTTGTGAGGTTTATGTTATGGGACAGTAGAAAATTGAAAAAAATCAGAAAACAGCCGTATACTTGCTGAATGTGCACAAAACAGACACAAATAGAAAAACACATCCAAACAGTGAAATCATTGAAAAATCAAACACTGACGGCTTATAACTATATCTTATAAGATGTTAACTTCATTTGTGAGGTTTATGTTATGGGACAGTAGAAAATTGAAAAAAATCAGAAAACCGCCGGATACTTGCTGAATGTGCACAACAAAAGACACAAATAGAAAAACACATCCAAACAGTGAAATCATTGCAAAATCAAACACTGAGGGTACAGAAGTATATCTTATAAGATGTTAACTTTATTTGTGAGGTTTATGTTATGGGACAGTAGAAAATTGAAAAAAATCAGAAAACAGCCGTATACTTGCTGAATGTGCACAAAACAGAAACAAATAGAAAAACACATCCAAACAGTGAAATCATTGCAAAATCAAACACTGACGGCATATAACTATATCTTATAAGATGTTAACTTTATTTGTGAGGTTTATGTTATGGGACAGTAGAAAATTTAAAAAAAATCAGAAAACAGCCGTATACTTGCTGAATGTGCAAAACAAAAGACACAAATAGAAAAACACATCCAAACAGTGAAATCATTGCAAAATCAAACAGAAGTATATCTTATAAGATGTTAACTTTATTTGTGAGGTTTATGTTATGGGACAGTAGAAAATTGAAAAAAATCAGAAAACAGCCGTATACTTGCTGAATGTGCACAACAAAAGACACAAATAGAAAAACACATCCAAACAGTGAAATCATTGCAAAATCAAACACTGACGGCATATAACTATATCTTACAAGATTTTAACTTTATTTGTGAGGTTTATGTTATGGGACAGTAGAAAATTGAAAAAAATCAGAAAACAGCCGTATACTTGCTGAATGTGCACAAAAACAGACACAAATAGAAAAACACATCCAAACAGTGAAATCATTGCAAAATCAAACACTGAGGTTACAGAAGTATATCTTATAAGATGTTAACTTTATTTGTGAGGTTTATGTTATGGGACAGTAGAAAATTGAAAAAAATCAGAAAACAGCCGTATACTTGCTGAATGCGCACAAAAACAGACACAAATAGAAAAACACATCCAAACAGTGAAATCATTGCAAAATCAAACACTGAAGGCATATAACTATATCTTATAAGATTTTAACTTTATTTGTGAGGTTTATGTTATGGGACAGTAGAAAATTGAAAAAAATCAGAAAACAGCCGTATACTTGCTGAATGCGCACAAAAATAGACACAAATAGAAAAACTCATCCAAACTGTGAAATCATTGCAAAATCAAACACTGAAGGCATATAACTATATCTTATAAGATGTTAACTTTATTTGTGAGGTTTATGTTATGGGACAGTAGAAAATTGAAAAAAATCAGAAAACAGCCGTATACTTGCTGAATGCGCACAAAAACAGACACAAATAGAAAAACACATCCAAACAGTGAAATCATTGCAAAATCAAACACTGAGGTTACAGAAGTATATCTTATAAGATGTTAACTTTATTTGTGAGGTTTATGTTATGGGACAGTAGAAAATTGAAAAAAATCAGAAAACAGCCGTATACTTGCTGAATGTGCACAAAACAGACACAAATAGAAAAACACATCCAAACAGTGAAATCATTGCAAAATCAAACACTGACGGCATATAACTATATCTTATAAGATGTTAACTTCATTTGTGAGGTTTATGTTATGGGACAGTAGAAAATTGAAAAAAATCAGAAAACAGTCGATACTTGCTGAATGTGCACAACAAAAGACACAAATAGAAAAACACATCCAAACAGTGAAATCATTGCAAAATCAAACACTGAGGGTACAGAAGTATATCTTATAAGATGTTAACTTTATTTGTGAGGTTTATGTTTTGGGACAGTAGAAAATTGAAAAAAATCAGAAAACAGCCGTATACTTGCTGAATGTGCACAACAAAAGACACAAATAGAAAAACACATCCAAACAGTGAAATCATTGCAAAATCAAACACTGACGGCATATAACTATATCTTATACTATGTTAACTTTATTTGTGAGGTTTATGTTATGGGACAGTAGAAAATTGAAAAAAATCAGAAAACAGCCGTATACTTGCTGAATGTGCACAAAAACAGACACAAATAGAAAAACACATCCAAACAGTGAAATCATTGCAAAATCAAACACTGAAGGCATATAACTATATCTTATAAGATGTTAACTTTATTTGTGAGGTTTATGTTATGGGACAGTAGAAAATTGAAAAAAATCAGAAAACAGCCGTATACTTGCTGAATGCGCACAAAAACAGACACAAATAGAAAAACACATCCAAACAGTGAAATCATTGCAAAATCAAACAGAAGTATATCTTATAAGATGTTAACTTTATTTGTGAGGTTTATGTTATGGGACAGTAGAAAATTGAAAAAAATCAGAAAACAGCCGTATACTTGCTGAATGTGCACAAAACAGACACAAATAGAAAAACACATCCAAACAGTGAAATCATTGCAAAATCAAACACTGACGGCATATAACTATATCTTATAAGATGTTAACTTCATTTGTGAGGTTTATGTTATGGGACAGTAGAAAATTGAAAAAAATCAGAAAACAGTCGATACTTGCTGAATGTGCACAACAAAAGACACAAATAGAAAAACACATCCAAACAGTGAAATCATTGCAAAATCAAACACTGAGGGTACAGAAGTATATCTTATAAGATGTTAACTTTATTTGTGAGGTTTATGTTATGGGACAGTAGAAAATTGAAAAAAATCAGAAAACAGCCGTATACTTGCTGAATGTGCACAACAAAAGACACAAATAGAAAAACACATCCAAACAGTGAAATCATTGCAAAATCAAACACTGACGGCATATAACTATATCTTATACTATGTTAACTTTATTTGTGAGGTTTATGTTATGGGACAGTAGAAAATTGAAAAAAATCAGAAAACAGCCGTATACTTGCTGAATGTGCACAAAAACAGACACAAATAGAAAAACACATCCAAACAGTGAAATCATTGCAAAATCAAACACTGAAGGCATATAACTATATCTTATAAGATGTTAACTTTATTTGTGAGGTTTATGTTATGGGACAGTAGAAAATTGAAAAAAATCAGAAAACAGCCGTATACTTGCTGAATGCGCACAAAAACAGACACAAATAGAAAAACACATCCAAACAGTGAAATCATTGCAAAATCAAACAGAAGTATATCTTATAAGATGTTAACTTTATTTGTGAGGTTTATGTTATGGGACAGTAGAAAATTGAAAAAAATCAGAAAACAGCCGTATACTTGCTGAATGTGCACAAAACAGACACAAATAGAAAAACACATCCAAACAGTGAAATCATTGGAAAATCAAACACTGACGGCATATAACTATATCTTATAAGATGTTAACTTTATTTGTGAGGTTTATGTTATGGGACAGTAGAAAATTGAAAAAAATCAGAAAACAGCCGTATACTTGCTGAATGCGCACAAAAACAGACACAAATAGAAAAACACATCCAAACAGTGAAATCATTGCAAAATCAAACACTGAGGTTACAGAAGTATATCTTATAAGATGTTAACTTTATTTGTGAGGTTTATGTTATGGAACAGTAGAAAATTGAAAAAAATCAGAAAACAGCCGTATACTTGCTGAATGTGCACAAAAACAGACACAAATAGAAAAACACATCCAAACAGTGAAATCATTGCAAAATCAAACACTGAGGTTACAGAAGTATATCTTATAAGATGTTAACTTTATTTGTGAGGTTTATGTTATGGAACAGTAGAAAATTGAAAAAAATCAGAAAACAGCCGTATACTTGCTGAATGTGCACAAAAACAGACACAAATAGAAAAACACATCCAAACAGTGAAATCATTGCAAAATCAAACACTGAGGTTACAGAAGTATATCTTATAAGATGTTTACTTTATTTGTGAGGTTTATGTTATGGGACAGTAGAAAATTGAAAAAAATCAGAAAACAGCCGTATACTTGCTGAATGTGCACAACAAAAGACACAAATAGAAAAACACATCCAAACAGTGAAATCATTGCAAAATCAAACACTGAAGGCATATAACTATATCTTATAAGATTTTAACTTTATTTGTGAGGTTTATGTTATGGGACAGTTGAAAATTTAAAAAAATCAGAAAACAGCCGTATACTTGCTGAATGTGCCCAAAAACAGACACAAATAGAAAAACACATCCAAACAGTGAAATCATTGCAAAATCAAACACTGAGGTTACAGAAGTATATCTTGTAAGATTTTAACTTTATTTGTGAGGTTTATGTTATGGGACAGTAGAAAATTGAAAAAAATCAGAAAACAGCGGTATACTTGCTGAATGTGCACAAAAACGGACACAAATAGAAAAACACATCCAAACAGTGAAATCATTGCGAAATCAAACACTGAGGTTACAGAAGTATATCTTATAAGATGTTAACTTTATTTGTGAGGTTTATGTTATGGGACAGTAGAAAATTGAAAAAAATCAGAAAACAGCCGTATACTTGCTGAATGTGCACAACAAAAGACACAAATCGAAAAACACATCCAAACAGTGAAATCATTGCAAAATCAAACACTGACGGCATATAACTATATCTTATAAGATTTTAACTTTATTTGTGAGGTTTATGTTACGGGACAGTAGAAAATTGAAAAAAATCAGAAAACAGCCGTATACTTGCTGAATGTGCACAAAAACAGACACAAATAGAAAAACACATCCAAACAGTGAAATCATTGCAAAATCAAACACTGAAGGCATATAACTATATCTTATAAGATGTTAACTTTATTTGTGAGGTTTATGTTATGCGACAGTAGAAAATTGAAAAAAATCAGAAAACAGCCGTATACTTGCTGAACGTGCACAAAGACAGACAGAAAATAGAAAAACACATCCAAACAGTGAAATCATTGCAAAATGAAACACTGAAGGCATATAACTATATCTTATGAGATGTTAACTTTATTTATGAGGTTAATGTTACGGGACAATAGAAAATTGAAAAAAATCAGAAAACAGCCGTATACTTGCTGAATGCGCACAAAAACAGACACAAATAGAAAAACACATCCAAACAGTGAAATCATTGCAAAATCAAACAGTGAGGGTAAAGAAGTATATCTTATAAGATGTTAAGTTCATTTGTTAGGTTTATATTATGGGAAAGTAGAAAAATGAAAGAAATCCGAAAACAGCCTTATCTCAGCTCAATGGGGCACAAACAGACACTTGTAGAAAAACACATCCAAACAGTGAAATCATTGCAAAATCAAACATTGAAGGCATATAACTATATCTTATAAGATTTTAACTTTATTTGTGAGGTTTATGTTATAGGACAATAGAAAATTGAAAAAAATCAGAAAACAGCCGTATACTTGCTGAATGTGCACAAAAACAGACACAAATAGAAAAACACATCCAAACAGTGAAATCATTGCAAAATCAAACACTGAGGGTACAGAACTAAATCTTTTAAGATTTTAACTTCATTTGTGAGGTTTATGTTATGGGACAGTAGAAAATTGAAAAAAATCAGAAAACAGCCGTATACTTGCTGAATGTGCACAAAAACAGACACAAATAGAAAAACACATCCAAACAGTGAAATCATTGCAAAATCAAACACTGAGGTTACATAAGTATATCTTATAAGATGTTTACTTTATTTGTGAGGTTTATGTTATGGCACAGTAGAAAATTGAAAAAAATCAGAAAACAGCCGTATACTTGCTGAATGTGCACAACAAAAGACACAAATAGAAAAACACATCCAAACAGTGAAATCATTGCAAAATCAAACACTGAAGGCATATAACTATAACTTCTAAGATTTTAACTTTATTTGTGAGGTGTATGTTATGGGACAGCAGAAAAATGAAAAAAATCCGGAAACAGCCTTATCTCAGCTGAATGCGCACACAAACAGACACCAATAGAAAAACACATCCAAACAGTGAAATCAAAGCAAAATCAAACACTGAGGGTACAGAACTAAATATTTTAAGATGTTAACTTCATTTGTGAGGTTTATGTTATGGGACAGCAGAAAAATTAAAAAAATCCTTAAAAAGCCTTATCTCAGCTGAATGCGCACACAAACAGATACTTGTAGAAAAACACATCCCAACAGTGAAATCATTGCAAAATTCAACACTGAGGGTAAAGAAGTATATCTTATAAGATGTTAACTTCATTTGTGAGGTTTATGTTATGGAACAGCAGAAAAATTAGAAAAATCCGTAAACAGCCTTATCTCAGCTGAATGCGCACACAAACAGACACTTGTAGAAAAACACATCCCAACAGTGAAATCATTGCAAAATCAAACACTGAGGGTACAGAACTAAATCTTTTAAGATGTTAACTTCATTTGTGATGTTTATGTTATGGGACAGCAGAAAAATTAAAAAAATCCTTAAACAGCCTTATCTCAGCTGAATGCGCAGACAAACAGACACTTGTAGAAAAACACATCCAAACAGTGAAATCATTGCAAAATCAAACAGTGAGGGTACAGAACTAAATCTTTTAAGATGTTAACTTTATTTGTGAGGTTTATGTTATGGGACAGTAGAAAATTGAAAAAAATCAGAAAACAGCCGTATACTTGCTGAATGCGCACAAAAACAGACACAAATAGAAAAACACATCCAAACAGTGAAATCATTGCAAAATCAAACACTGAAGGCATATAACTATATATCTTATAAGATGTTAACTTTATTTGTGAGGTTTATGTTATGGGACAGTAGAAAATTGAAAAAAATCAGAAAACAGCCGTATACTTGCTGAATGTGCACAACAAAAGACACAAATAGAAAAACACATCCAAACAGTGAAATCATTGCAAAATCAAACAGAAGTATATCTTATAAGATGTTAACTTTATTTGTGAGGTTTATGTTATGGGACAGTAGAAAATTGAAAAAAATCAGAAAACAGCCGTATACTTGCTGAATGTGCACAAAACAGACACAAATAGAAAAACACATCCAAACAGTGAAATCATTGGAAAATCAAACACTGACGGCATATAACTATATCTTATAAGATGTTAACTTTATTTGTGAGGTTTATGTTATGGGACAGTAGAAAATTGAAAAAAATCAGAAAACAGCCGTATACTTGCTGAATGCGCACAAAAACAGACACAAATAGAAAAACACATCCAAACAGTGAAATCATTGCAAAATCAAACACTGAGGTTACAGAAGTATATCTTATAAGATGTTAACTTTATTTGTGAGGTTTATGTTATGGAACAGTAGAAAATTGAAAAAAATCAGAAAACAGCCGTATACTTGCTGAATGTGCACAAAAACAGACACAAATAGAAAAACACATCCAAACAGTGAAATCATTGCAAAATCAAACACTGAGGTTACAGAAGTATATCTTATAAGATGTTAACTTTATTTGTGAGGTTTATGTTATGGAACAGTAGAAAATTGAAAAAAATCAGAAAACAGCCGTATACTTGCTGAATGTGCACAAAAACAGACACAAATAGAAAAACACATCCAAACAGTGAAATCATTGCAAAATCAAACACTGAAGGCATATAACTATATCTTATAAGATGTTAACTTTATTTATGAGGTTTATGTTACGGGACAATAGAAAATTGAAAAAAATCAGAAAACAGCCGTATACTTGCTGAATGTGCACAACAAAAGACACAAATAGAAAAACACATCCAAACAGTGAAATCATTGCAAAATCAAACACTGAGGTTACAGAAGTATATCTTAAAAGATGTTAACTTTATTTGTGAGGTTTATGTTATGGGACAGTAGAAAATTGAAAAAAATCAGAAAACAGCCGTATACTTGCTGAATGCGCACAAAAACAGACACAAATAGAAAAACACATCCAAACAGTGAAATCATTGCAAAATCAAACACTGAGATAACAGAAGTATATCTTATAAGATGTTAACTTTATTTGTGAGGTTTATGTTATGGGACAGTAGAAAATTGAAAAAAATCAGAAAACAGCTGTATACTTGCTGAACGTGCACAAAGACAGACACAAATAGAAAAACACATCCAAACAGTGAAATCATTGCAAAATCAAACACTGAAGGCATATAACTATATCTTATAAGATGTTAACTTTATTTGTGAGGTTTATGTTATGGGACAGTAGAAAATGAAAAAAAATCAGAAAACAGCCATATACTTGCTGAATGTGCACAAAAACAGACACAAATAGAAAAACACATCCAAACAGTGAAATCATTGCAAAATCAAACACTGAAGGCATATAACTATATCTTATAAGATGTTAACTTTATTTGTGAGGTTTATGTTATGGGACAGTAGAAAATTGAAAAAATCAGAAAACAGCCGTATACTTGCTGAATGTGCACAAAAACAGACACAAATAGAAAAACACATCCAAACAGTGAAATCATTGCAAAATCAAACACTGAAGGCATATAACTATATCTTATAAGATTTTAACTTTATTTGTGAGGTTTATGTTATGGGACAGTAGAAAATTTAAAAAAATCAGAAAACAGCCGTATACTTGCTGAATGTGCCCAAAAACAGACACAAATAGAAAAACACATCCAAACAGTGAAATCATTGCAAAATCAAACACTGAGGTTACAGAAGTATATCTTATAAGATGTTAACTTTATTTGTGAGGTTTATGTTATGGGACAGTAGAAAATTGAAAAAAATCAGAAAACAGCTGTATACTTGCTGAACGTGCACAAAGACAGACACAAATAGAAAAACACATCCAAACAGTGAAATCATTGCAAAATCAAACACTGAAGGCATATAACTATATCTTATAAGATGTTAACTTTATTTATGAGGTTTATGTTACGGGACAATAGAAAATTGAAAAAAATCAGAAAACAGCCGTATACTTGCTGAATGTGCACAACAAAAGACACAAATAGAAAAACACATCCAAACAGTGAAATCATTGCAAAATCAAACACTGAAGGCATATAACTATATCTTATAAGATGTTAACTTTATTTATGAGGTTTATGTTACGGGACAATAGAAAATTGAAAAAAATCAGAAAACAGCCGTATACTTGCTGAACGTGCACAACAAAAGACACAAATAGAAAAACACATCCAAACAGTGAAATCATTGCAAAATCAAACACTGAGGTTACAGAAGTATATCTTATAAGATGTTAACTTTATTTGTGAGGTTTATGTTATGGGACAGTAGAAAATTGAAAAAAATCAGAAAACAGCCGTATACTTGCTGAATGTGCACAAAAACAGACACAAATAGAAAAACACATCCAAACAGTGAAATCATTGCAAAATCAAACACTGAAGGCATATAACTATATCTTATAAGATGTTAACTTTATTTGTGAGGTTTATGTTATGGGACAGTAGAAAATTGAAAAAAATCAGAAAACAGCCGTATACTTGCTGAATGTGCACAAAAACAGACACAAATAGAAAAACACATCCAAACAGTGAAATCATTGCAAAATCAAACACTGAAGGCATATAACTATATCTTATAAGATTTTAACTTTATTTGTGAGGTTTATGTTATGGGACAGTAGAAAATTTAAAAAAATCAGAAAACAGCCGTATACTTGCTGAATGTGCCCAAAAACAGACACAAATAGAAAAACACATCCAAACAGTGAAATCATTGCAAAATCAAACACTGAGGTTACAGAAGTATATCTTATAAGATGTTTACTTTATTTGTGAGGTTTATGTTATGGGACAGTAGAAAATTGAAAAAAATCAGAAAACAGCCGTATACTTGCTGAATGTGCACAACAAAAGACACAAATAGAAAAACACATCCAAACAGTGAAATCATTGCAAAATCAAACACTGAAGGCATATAACTATATCTTATAAGATTTTAACTTTATTTGTGACGTTTATGTTATGGGACAGTAGAAAATTGAAAAAAATCAGAAAACAGCCGTATACTTGCTGAATGTGCACAAAAACAGACACAAATAGAAAAACACATCCAAACAGTGAAATCATTGCAAAATCAAACACTGAGGTTACAGAAGTATATCTTGTAAGATGTTAACTTTATTTGTGAGGTTTATGTTATGGGACAGTAGAAAATTGAAAAAAATCAGAAAACAGCCGTATACTTGCTGAATGCGCACAAAAACAGACACAAATAGAAAAACACATCCAAACAGTGAAATCATTGCAAAATCAAACACTGAGGATAAATAACTATATCTTATAAGATTTAAACTTTATTTGTGAGGTTTATGTTATGGGACAGTAGAAAATTGAAAAAAATCAGAAAACAGCCGTTTGCTTGCTGAATGTGCACAAAAACAGACACAAATAGAAAAACACATCCAAACAGTGAAATCATTGCAAAATCAAACACTGAAGGCATTTAACTATATCTTATAAGATTTTAACTTTATTTGTGAGGTTTATGTTATGGGACAGTAGAAAATTGAAAAAAATCAGAAAACAGCCGTATACTTGCTGAATGTGCACAAAAACAGACACAAATAGAAAAACACATCCAAACAGTGAAATCATTGCAAAATCAAACACTGAAGGCATATAACTATATCTTATAAGATTTTAACTTTATTTGTGAGGTTTATGTTATGGGACAGTAGAAAATTGAAAAAAATCAGAAAACAGCCGTATACTTGCTGAATGTGCACAAAAACAGACACAAATAGAAAAACACATCCAAACAGTGAAATCATTGCAAAATCAAACACTGAAGGCATATAACTATATCTTATAAGATGTTAACTTTATTTGTGAGGTTTATGTTATGCGACAGTAGAAAATTGAAAAAAATCAGAAAACAGCCGTATACTTGCTGAATGTGCACAAAAACAGACACAAATAGAAAAACACCTCCAAACAGTGAAATCATTGCAAAATCAAACACTGAAGGCATATAACTATATCTTATAAGATGTTAACTTTATTTATGAGGTTTATGTTACGGGACAATACAAAATTGAAAAAAATCAGAAAACAGCCGTATACTTGCTGAATGTGCACAACAAAAGACACAAATAGAAAAACAAATCCAAACAGTGAAATCATTGCAAAATCAAACACTGAGGTTACAGAAGTATATCTTATAAGATGTTAACTTTATTTGTGAGGTTTATGTTATGGGACAGTAGAAAATTGAAAAAAATCAGAAAACAGCCGTATACTTGCTGAATGCGCACAAAAACAGACACAAATAGAAAAACACATCCAAACAGTGAAATCATTGCAAAATCAAACACTGAGCATACAGAAGTATATCTTATAAGATGTTAACTTTATTTATGAGGTTTATGTTACGGGACAATAGAAAATTGAAAAAAATCAGAAAACAGCCGTATACTTGCTGAATGTGCACAACAAAAGACACAAATAGAAAAACACATCCAAACAGTGAAATCATTGCAAAATCAAACACTGAGGTTACAGAAGTATATCTTAAAAGATGTTAACTTTATTTGTGAGGTTTATGTTATGGGACAGTAGAAAATTGAAAAAAATCAGAAAACAGCCGTATACTTGCTGAATGCTCACAAAAACAGACACAAATAGAAAAACACATCCAAACAGTGAAATCATTGCAAAATCAAACACTGAGATAACAGAAGTATATCCTATAAGATGTTAACTTTATTTGTGAGGTTTATGTTATGGGACAGTAGAAAATGAAAAAAAATCAGAAAACAGCCGTATACTTGCTGAATGTGCACAAAAACAGACACAAATAGAAAAACACATCCAAACAGTGAAATCATTGCAAAATCAAACACTGAAGGCATATAACTATATCTTATAAGATGTTAACTTTATTTGTGAGGTTTACGTTATGGGACAGTAGAAAATTGAAAAAAATCAGAAAACAGCCGTATACTTGCTGAACGTGCACAACAAAAGACACAAATAGAAAAACACATCCAAACAGTGAAATCATTGCAAAATCAAACACTGAGGTTACAGAAGTATATCTTATAAGATGTTAACTTTATTTATGAGGTTTATGTTACGGGACAATAGAAAATTGAAAAAAAATCAGAAAACAGCCGTATACTTGCTTAATGTGCACAACAAAAGACACAAATAGAAAAACACATCCAAACAGTGAAATCATTGCAAAATCAAACACTGAGGTTACAGAAGTATATCTTATAAGATGTTAACTTTATTTGTGAGGTTTATGTTATGGGACAGTAGAAAATTGAAAAAAATCAGAAAACAGCTGTATACTTGCTGAACGTGCACAAAGACAGACACAAATAGAAAAACACATCCAAACAGTGAAATCATTGCAAAATCAAACACTGAGGTTACAGAAGTATATCTTATAAGATGTTTACTTTATTTGTGAGGTTTATGTTATGGGACAGTAGAAAATTGAAAAAAATCAGAAAACAGCCGTATACTTGCTGAATGTGCACAACAAAAGACACAAATCGAAAAACACATCCAAACAGTGAAATCATTGCAAAATCAAACACTGAAGGCATATAACTATATCTTATAAGATTTTAACTTTATTTGTGAGGTTTATGTTATGGGACAGTAGAAAATTGAAAAAATTCAGAAAACAGCCGTATACTTGCTGAATGTGCACAACAAAAGACACAAATAGAAAAACACATCCAAACAGTGAAATCATTGCAAAATCAAACACTGAGGATAAATAACTATATCTTATAAGATTTAAACTTTATTTGTGAGGTTTATGTTATGGGACAGTAGAAAATTGAAAAAAATCAGAAAACAGCCGTATACTTGCTGAATGTGCACAAAAACAGACACAAATAGAAAAACACATCCAAACAGTGAAATCATTGCAAAATCAAACACTGAAGGCATATAACTATATCTTATAAGATGTTAACTTTATTTATGAGGTTTATGTTACGGGACAATAGAAAATTGAAAAAAATCAGAAAACAGCCGTATACTTGCTGAATGTGCACAACAAAAGACACAAATAGAAAAACACATCCAAACAGTGAAATCATTGCAAAATCAAACACTGAGGTTACAGAAGTATATCTTAAAAGATGTTAACTTTATCTGTGAGGTTTATGTTATGGGACAGTAGAAAATTGAAAAAAATCAGAAAACAGCCGTATACTTGCTGAATGCGCACAAAAACAGACACAAATAGAAAAACACATCCAAACAGTGAAATCATTGCAAAATCAAACACTGAGATTACAGAAGTATATCTTATAAGATGTTAACTTTATTTGTGAGGTTTATGTTATGGGACAGTAGAAAATTGAAAAAAATCAGAAAACAGCTGTATACTTGCTGAACGTGCACAAAGACAGACACAAATAGAAAAACACATCCAAACAGTGAAATCATTGCAAAATCAAACACTGAGGTTACAGAAGTATATGTTATAAGATGTTTACTTTATTTGTGAGGTTTATGTTATGGGACAGTAGAAAATTGAAAAAAATCAGAAAACAGCCGTATACTTGCTGAATGTGCACAACAAAAGACACAAATCGAAAAACACATCCAAACAGTGAAATCATTGCAAAATCAAACACTGACGGCATATAACTATATCTTATAAGATTTTAACTTTATTTGTGAGGTTTATGTTATGGGACAGTAGAAAATTGAAAAAAATCAGAAAACAGCCGTATACTTGCTGAATGTGCACAAAAACAGACACAAATAGAAAAACACATCCAAACAGTGAAATCATTGCAAAATCAAACACTGAGGTTACAGAAGTATATCTTGTAAGATGTTAACTTTATTAGTGAGGTTTATGTTATGGGACAGTAGAAAATTGAAAAAAATCAGAAAACAGCCGTATACTTGCTGAATGTGCACAAAAACAGACACAAATAGAAAAACACATCCAAACAGTGAAATCATTGCAAAATCAAACACTGAGGTTACAGAAGTATATCTTATAAGATGTTAACTTTATTTGTGAGGTTTATGTTATGGGACAGTAGAAAATTGAAAAAAATCAGAAAACAGCCATATAATTGCTGAATGTGCACAACAAAAGACACAAATCGAAAAACACATCCAAACAGTGAAATCATTGCAAAATCAAACACTGACGGCATATAACTATATCTTTTAAGATTTTAACTTTATTTGTGAGGTTTATGTTACGGGACAGTAGAAAATTGAAAAAAATCAGAAAACAGCCGTATACTTGCTGAATGTGCACAAAAACAGACACAAATAGAAAAACACATCCAAACAGTGAAATCATTGCAAAATCAAACACTGAAGGCATATAACTATATCTTATAAGATGTTAACTTTATTTGTGAGGTTTATGTTATGGGACAGTAGAAAATTGAAAAAAATCAGAAAACAGCCGTATACTTGCTGAATGCGCACAAAAACAGACACAAATAGAAAAACACATCCAAACAGTGAAATCATTGCAAAATCAAACACTGAGATGACAGAAGTATATCTTATAAGATGTTAACTTTATTTGTGAGGTTTATGTTATGGGACAGTAGAAAATTGAAAAAAATCAGAAAACAGCCATATAATTGCTGAATGTGCACAACAAAAGACACAAATCGAAAAACACATCCAAACAGTGAAATCATTGCAAAATCAAACACTGACGGCATATAACTATATCTTTTAAGATTTTAACTTTATTTGTGAGGTTTATGTTACGGGACAGTAGAAAATTGAAAAAAATCAGAAAACAGCCGTATACTTGCTGAATGTGCACAAAAACAGACACAAATAGAAAAACACATCCAAACAGTGAAATCATTGCAAAATCAAACACTGAAGGCATATAACTATATCTTATAAGATGTTAACTTTATTTGTGAGGTTTATGTTATGGGACAGTAGAAAATTGAAAAAAATCAGAAAACAGCCGTATACTTGCTGAATGTGCACAAAAACAGACACAAATAGAAAAACACCTCCAAACAGTGAAATCATTGCAAAATCAAACACTGAAGGCATATAACTATATCTTATAAGATGTTAACTTTATTTATGAGGTTTATGTTACGGGACAATAGAAAATTGAAAAAAATCAGAAAACAGCCGTATACTTGCTGAATGCGCACAAAAACAGACACAAATAGAAAAACACATCCAAACAGTGAAATCATTGCAAAATCAAACACTGAGATTACAGAAGTATATCTTATAAGATGTTAACTTTATTTGTGAGGTTTATGTTATGGGACAGTAGAAAATTGAAAAAAATCAGAAAACAGCCATATAATTGCTGAATGTGCACAACAAAAGACACAAATCGAAAAACACATCCAAACAGTGAAATCATTGCAAAATCAAACACTGACGGCATATAACTATATCTTTTAAGATTTTAACTTTATTTGTGAGGTTTATGTTACGGGACAGTAGAAAATTGAAAAAAATCAGAAAACAGCCGTATACTTGCTGAATGTGCACAAAAACAGACACAAATAGAAAAACACATCCAAACAGTGAAATCATTGAAAAATCAAACACTGAAGGCATATAACTATATCTTATAAGATGTTAACTTTATTTGTGAGGTTTATGTTATGGGACAGTAGAAAATTGAAAAAAATCAGAAAACAGCCGTATACTTGCTGAATGTGCACAAAAACAGACACAAATAGAAAAACACCTCCAAACAGTGAAATCATTGCAAAATCAAACACTGAAGGCATATAACTATATCTTATAAGATGTTAACTTTATTTATGAGGTTTATGTTACGGGACAATAGAAAATTGAAAAAAATCAGAAAACAGCCGTATACTTGCTGAATGCGCACAAAAACAGACACAAATAGAAAAACACATCCAAACAGTGAAATCATTGCAAAATCAAACACTGAGATTACAGAAGTATATCTTATAAGATGTTAACTTTATTTGTGAGGTTTATGTTATGGGACAGTAGAAAATTGAAAAAAATCAGAAAACAGCTGTATACTTGCTGAACGTGCACAAAGACAGACACAAATAGAAAAACACATCCAAACAGTGAAATCATTGCAAAATCAAACACTGAGGTTACAGAAGTATATCTTATAAGATGTTTACTTTATTTGTGAGGTTTATGTTATGGGACAGTAGAAAATTGAAAAAAATCAGAAAACAGCCGTATACTTGCTGAATGTGCACAACAAAAGACACAAATAGAAAAACACATCCAAACAGTGAAATCATTGCAAAATCAAACACTGAAGGCATATAACTATATCTTATAAGATTTTAACTTTATTTGTGAGGTTTATGTTATGGGACAGTTGAAAATTTAAAAAAATCAGAAAACAGCCGTATACTTGCTGAATGTGCCCAAAAACAGACACAAATAGAAAAACACATCCAAACAGTGAAATCATTGCAAAATCAAACACTGAGGTTACAGAAGTATATCTTGTAAGATTTTAACTTTATTTGTGAGGTTTATGTTATGGGACAGTAGAAAATTGAAAAAAATCAGAAAACAGCCGTATACTTGCTGAATGTGCACAAAAACGGACACAAATAGAAAAACACATCCAAACAGTGAAATCATTGCGAAATCAAACACTGAGGTTACAGAAGTATATCTTATAAGATGTTAACTTTATTTGTGAGGTTTATGTTATGGGACAGTAGAAAATTGAAAAAAATCAGAAAACAGCCGTATACTTGCTGAATGTGCACAACAAAAGACACAAATCGAAAAACACATCCAAACAGTGAAATCATTGCAAAATCAAACACTGACGGCATATAACTATATCTTATAAGATTTTAACTTTATTTGTGAGGTTTATGTTACGGGACAGTAGAAAATTGAAAAAAATCAGAAAACAGCCGTATACTTGCTGAATGTGCACAAAAACAGACACAAATAGAAAAACACATCCAAACAGTGAAATCATTGCAAAATCAAACACTGAAGGCATATAACTATATCTTATAAGATGTTAACTTTATTTGTGAGGTTTATGTTATGCGACAGTAGAAAATTGAAAAAAATCAGAAAACAGCCGTATACTTGCTGAATGCGCACAAAAACAGACACAAATAGAAAAACACATCCAAACAGTGAAATCATTGCAAAATCAAACAGTGAGGGTAAAGAAGTATATCTTATAAGATGTTAAGTTCATTTGTTAGGTTTATATTATGGGAAAGTAGAAAAATGAAAGAAATCCGAAAACAGCCTTATCTCAGCTCAATGGGGCACAAACAGACACTTGTAGAAAAACACATCCAAACAGTGAAATCATTGCAAAATCAAACACTGAAGGCATATAACTATATCTTATAAGATTTTAACTTTATTTGTGAGGTTTATGTTATAGGACAATAGAAAATTGAAAAAAATCAGAAAACAGCCGTATACTTGCTGAATGTGCACAAAAACAGACACAAATAGAAAAACACATCCAAACAGTGAAATCATTGCAAAATCAAACACTGAGGGTACAGAACTAAATCTTTTAAGATTTTAACTTCATTTGTGAGGTTTATGTTATGGGACAGTAGAAAATTGAAAAAAATCAGAAAACAGCCGTATACTTGCTGAATGTGCACAAAAACAGACACAAATAGAAAAACACATCCAAACAGTGAAATCATTGCAAAATCAAACACTGAGGTTACATAAGTATATCTTATAAGATGTTTACTTTATTTGTGAGGTTTATGTTATGGCACAGTAGACAATTGAAAAAAATCAGAAAACAGCCGTATACTTGCTGAATGTGCACAACAAAAGACACAAATAGAAAAACACATCCAAACAGTGAAATCATTGCAAAATCAAACACTGAAGGCATATAACTATATCTTATAAGATTTTAACTTTATTTGTGAGGTTATGTTATAGGACAATAGAAAATTGAAAAAAATCAGAAAACAGCCGTATACTTGCTGAATGTGCACAAAAACAGACACAAATAGAAAAACACATCCAAACAGTGAAATCATTGCAAAATCAAACACTGAAGGCATATAACTATAACTTCTAAGATTTTAACTTTATTTGTGAGGTGTATATTATGGGACAGCAGAAAAATGAAAAAAATCCGGAAACAGCCTTATCTCAGCTGAATGCGCACACAAACAGACACCAATATAAAAACACATCCAAACAGTGAAATCAAAGCAAAATCAAACACTGAGGGTACAGAACTAAATCTTTTAAGATTTTAACTTCATTTGTGAGGTTTATGTTATGGGACAGCAGAAAAATGAAAAAAATCCGGACACAGCCTTATCTCAGCTGAATGCGCACACAAACAGACACCAATAGAAAAACACATCCAAACAGTGAAATCATTGCAAAATCAAACACTGAGGGTACAGAACTAAATCTTTTAAGATTTTAACTTCATTTGTGAGGTTTATGTTATGGGACAGTAGAAAATTGAAAAAAATCAGAAAACAGCCGTATACTTGCTGAATGTGCACAAAAACAGACACAAATAGAAAAACACATCCAAACAGTGAAATCATTGCAAAATCAAACACTGAGGTTACAGAAGTATATCTTATAAGATGTTTACTTTATTTGTGAGGTTTATGTTATGGCACAGTAGAAAATTGAAAAAAATCAGAAAACAGCCGTATACTTGCTGAATGTGCACAACAAAAGACACAAATAGAAAAACACATCCAAACAGTGAAATCATTGCAAAATCAAACACTGAAGGCATATAACTATATCTTATAAGATTTTAACTTTATTTGTGAGGTTATGTTATAGGACAATAGAAAATTGAAAAAAATCAGAAAACAGCCGTATACTTGCTGAATGTGCACAAAAACAGACACAAATAGAAAAACACATCCAAACAGTGAAATCATTGCAAAATCAAACACTGAAGGCATATAACTATAATCTAAGATTTTAACTTTATTTGTGAGGTGTATGTTATGGGACAGCAGAAAAATGAAAAAAATCCGGAAACAGCCTTATCTCAGCTGAATGCGCACACAAACAGACACCAATAGAAAAACACATCCAAACAGTGAAATCATTGCAAAATCAAACACTGAGGGTACAGAACTAAATCTTTTAAGATGTTAACTTCATTTGTGATGTTTATGTTATGGGACAGCAGAAAAATTAAAAAAATCCTTAAACAGCCTTATCTCAGCTGAATGCGCAGACAAACAGACACTTGTAGAAAAACACATCCAAACAGTGAAATCATTGCAAAATCAAACAGTGAGGGTACAGAACTAAATCTTTTAAGATGTTAACTTCATTTGTGAGGTTTATGTTATGGGACAGTAGAAAATTGAAAAAAAACAGAAAACAGCCGTATACTTGCTGAATGTGCACAAAAACAGACACAAATAGAAAAACACATCCAAACAGTGAAATCATTGCAAAATCAAACACTGAAGGCATATAACTATAACTTCTAAGATTTTAACTTTATTTGTGAGGTTTATGTTATGGGACATCAGAAAAATGAAAAAAATCCGGAAACAGCCTTATCTCAGCTGAATGCGCACACAAACAGACACCAATAGAAAAACACATCCAAACAGTGAAATCATTGCAAAATCAAACACTGAGGGTACAGAACTAAATCTTTTAAGATGTTAACTTCATTTGTGAGGTTTATGTTATGGGACAGCAGAAAAATTAAAAAAATCCTTAAACAGCCTTATCTCAGCTGAATGCGCACACAAACAGATACTTGTAGAAAAACACATCCCAACAGTGAAATCATTGCAAAATTTAACACTGAGGGTAAAGAAGTATATCTTATAAGATGTTAACTTCATTTGTGAGGTTTATGTTATGGGACAGCAGAAAAATTAAAAAAATCCGGAAACAGCCTTATCTCAGCTGAATGCGAACACAAACAGACACCAATAGAAAAACACATCCAAACAGTGAAATCATTGCAAAATCAAACAGTGAGTGTACAGAACTAAATCTTTTAAGATGTTAACTTCATTTGTGAGATTTATGTTATGGGACAGCAGAAAAATTAAAAAAATCCTTAAACAGCCTTATCTCAGCTGAATGCGCACACAAACAGATACTTGTAGAAAAACACATCCCAACAGTGAAATCATTGCAAAATTAAACACTGAGGGTAAAGAAGTATATCTTATAAGATGTTAAGTTCATTTGTTAGGTTTATATTATGGGAAAGTAGAAAAATGAAAAAAATCCGAAAACAGCCTTATCTCAGCTCAATGGGGCACAAACAGACACTTGTAGAAAAACACATCCAAACAGTGAAATCATTGCAAAATCAAACAGTGAGGGTAAAGAAGTATATCTTATAAGATGTTAAGTTCATTTGTTAGGTTTATATTATGGGAAAGTAGAAAAATGAAAGAAATCCGAAAACAGCCTTATCTCAGCTCAATGGGGCACAAACAGACACTTGTAGAAAAACACATCCAAACAGTGAAATCATTGCAAAATCAAACACTGAAGGCATATAACTATATCTTATAAGATTTTAACTTTATTTGTGAGGTTTATGTTATAGGACAATAGAAAATTGAAAAAAATCAGAAAACAGCCGTATACTTGCTGAATGTGCACAAAAACAGACACAAATAGAAAAACACATCCAAACAGTGAAATGATTGCAAAATCAAACACTGAAGGCATATAACTATAACTTCTAAGATTTTAACTTTATTTGTGAGGTTTATGTTATGGGACAGCAGAAAAATGAAAAAAATCCGGAAACAGCCTTATCTCAGCTGAATGCGCACACAAACAGACACCAATAGAAAAACACATCCAAACAGTGAAATCATTGCAAAATCAAACACTGAGGGTACAGAACTAAATCTTTTAAGATGTTAACTTCATTTGTGAGGTTTATGTTATGGGACAGTAGAAAATTGAAAAAAATCAGAAAACAGCCGTATACTTGCTGAATGTGCACAAAAACAGACACAAATAGAAAAACACATCCAAACAGTGAAATCATTGCAAAATCAAACACTGAGGTTACAGAAGTATATCTTATAAGATGTTTACTTTATTTGTGAGGTTTATGTTATGGGACAGTAGAAAATTGAAAAAAATCAGAAAACAACCGTATACTTGCTGAATGTGCACAACAAAAGACACAAATAGAAAAACACATCCAAACAGTGAAATCATTGCAAAATCAAACACTGAAGGCATATAACTATATCTTATAAGATTTTAACTTTATTTGTGAGGTTATGTTATAGGACAATAGAAAATTGAAAAAAATCAGAAAACAGCCGTATACTTGCTGAATGTGCACAAAAACAGACACAAATAGAAAAACACATCCAAACAGTGAAATCATTGCAAAATCAAACACTGAAGGCATATAACTATAACTTCTAAGATTTTAACTTTATTTGTGAGGTGTATGTTATGGGACAGCAGAAAAATGAAAAAAATCCGGAAACAGCCTTATGTCAGCTGAATGCGCACACTAACAGACACCAATAGAAAAACACATCCAAACAGTGAAATCATTGCAAAATCAAACAGTGAGTGTACAGAACTAAATCTTTTAAGATGTTAACTTCATTTGTGAGGTTTATGTTATGGAACAGCAGAAAAATTAGAAAATCCGTAAACAGCCTTATCTCAGCTGAATGCGCACACAAACAGACACTTGTAGAAAAACACATCCCAACAGTGAAATCATTGCAAATTCAAACACTGAGGGTACAGAACTAAATCTTTTAAGATGTTAACTTCATTTGTGATGTTTATGTTATGGGACAGCAGAAAAATTAAAAAAATCCTTAAACAGCCTTATCTCAGCTGAATGCGCACACAAACAGATACTTGTAGAAAAACACATCCCAACAGTGAAATCATTGCAAAATTAAACACTGAGGGTAAAGAAGTATATCTTATAAGATGTTAACTTCATTTGTGAGGTTTATGTTATGGGACAGCAGAAAAATTAAAAAAATCCGGAAACAGCCTTATCTCAGCTGAATGCGAACACAAACAGACACCAATAGAAAAACACATCCAAACAGTGAAATCATTGCAAAATCAAACAGTGAGTGTACAGAACTAAATCTTTTAAGATGTTAACTTCATTTGTGAGGTTTATGTTATGGAACAGCAGAAAAATTAGAAAAATCCGTAAACAGCCTTATCTCAGCTGAATGCGCACACAAACAGACACTTGTAGAAAAACACATCCCAACAGTGAAATCATTGCAAAATCAAACACTGAGGGTACAGAACTAAATCCTTTAAGATGTTAACTTCATTTGTGATGTTTATGTTATGGGACAGCAGAAAAATTAAAAAAATCCTTAAACAGCCTTATCTCAGCTGAATGCGCAGACAAACAGACACTTGTAGAAAAACACATCCAAACAGTGAAATCATTGCAAAATCAAACAGTGAGTGTACAGAACTAAATCTTTTAAGATGTTAACTTCATTTGTGAGATTTATGTTATGGGACAGCAGAAAAATTAAAAAAATCCTTAAACAGCCTTATCTCAGCTGAATGCGCACACAAACAGATACTTGTAGAAAAACACATCCCAACAGTGAAATCATTGCAAAATTAAACACTGAGGGTAAAGAAGTATATCTTATAAGATGTTAAGTTCATTTGTTAGGTTTATATTATGGGAAAGTAGAAAAATGAAAAAAATCCGAAAACAGCCTTATCTCAGCTCAATGGGGCACAAACAGACACTTGTAGAAAAACACATCCAAACAGTGAAATCATTGCAAAATCAAACAGTGAGGGTAAAGAAGTATATCTTATAAGATGTTAAGTTCATTTGTTAGGTTTATATTATGGGAAAGTAGAAAAATGAAAGAAATCCGAAAACAGCCTTATCTCAGCTCAATGGGGCACAAACAGACACTTGTAGAAAAACACATCCAAACAGTGAAATCATTGCAAAATCAAACACTGAAGGCATATAACTATATCTTATAAGATTTTAACTTTATTTGTGAGGTTTATGTTATAGGACAATAGAAAATTGAAAAAAATCAGAAAACAGCCGTATACTTGCTGAATGTGCACAAAAACAGACACAAATAGAAAAACACATCCAAACAGTGAAATGATTGCAAAATCAAACACTGAAGGCATATAACTATAACTTCTAAGATTTTAACTTTATTTGTGAGGTTTATGTTATGGGACAGCAGAAAAATGAAAAAAATCCGGAAACAGCCTTATCTCAGCTGAATGCGCACACAAACAGACACCAATAGAAAAACACATCCAAACAGTGAAATCATTGCAAAATCAAACAGTGAGGGTACAGAAATAAATCTTTTAAGATGTTAACTTCATTTGTGAGGTTTATGTTATGGGACAGTAGAAAATTGAAAAAAATCAGAAAACAGCCGTATACTTGCTGAATGTGCACAAAAACAGACACAAATAGAAAAACACATCCAAACAGTGAAATCATTGCAAAATCAAACACTGAAGGCATATAACTATAACTTCTAAGATTTTAACTTTATTTGTGAGGTTTATGTTATGGGACATCAGAAAAATGAAAAAAATCCGGAAACAGCCTTATCTCAGCTGAATGCGCACACAAACAGACACCAATAGAAAAACACATCCAAACAGTGAAATCATTGCAAAATCGAAACACTGAGGGTACAGAACTAAATCTTTTAAGATGTTAACTTCATTTGTGAGGTTTATGTTATGGGACAGCAGAAAAATTAAAAAAATCCTTAAACAGCCTAATCTCAGCTGAATGCGCACACAAACAGATACTTGTAGAAAAACACATCCCAACAGTGAAATCATTGCAAAATTAAACACTGAGGGTAAAGAAGTATATCTTATAAGATGTTAACTTCATTTGTGAGGTTTATGTTATGGGACAGCAGAAAAATTAAAAAAATCCGGAAACAGCCTTATCTCAGCTGAATGCGAACACAAACAGACACCAATAGAAAAACACATCCAAACAGTGAAATCATTGCAAAATCAAACAGTGAGTGTACAGAACTAAATCTTTTAAGATGTTAACTTCATTTTTTAGGTTTATGTTATGGAACAGCTGAAAAATTAAAAAAATCCGTAAACAGCCTTATCTCAGCTGAATGCGCACACAAACAGACACTTGTAGAAAAACACATCCCAACAGTGAAATCATTGCAAAATCAAACAGTGAGGGTACAGAACTAAATCTTTTAAGATGTTAACTTCATTTGTGATGTTTATGTTATGGGACAGCAGAAAAATTAAAAAAATCCTTAAACAGCCTTATCTCAGCTGAATGCGCAGACAAACAGATACTTGTAGAAAAACACATCCCAACAGTGAAATCATTGCAAAATTAAACACTGAGGGTAAAGAAGTATATCTTATAAGATGTTAAGTTCATTTGTTAGGTTTATATTATGGGAAAGTAGAAAAATGAAAAAAATCCGAAAACAGCCTTATCTCAGCTCAATGGGGCACAAACAGACACTTGTAGAAAAACACATCCAAACAGTGAAATCATTGCAAAATCAAACACTGAAGGCATATAACTATATCTTATAAGATTTTAACTTTATTTGTGAGGTTTATGTTATAGGACAATAGAAAATTGAAAAAAATCAGAAAACAGCCGTATACTTGCTGAATGTGCACAAAAACAGACACAAATAGAAAAACACATCCAAACAGTGAAATCATTGCAAAATCAAACACTGAAGGCATATAACTATAACTTCTAAGATTTTAAATTTATTTGTGAGGTTTATGTTATGGGACAGCAGAAAAATGAAAAAAATCCGGAAACAGCCTTATCTCAGCTGAATGCGCACACAGACACCAATAGAAAAAAACATCCAAACAGTGAAATCATTGCAAAATCAAACACTGAGGGTACAGAACTAAATCTTTTAAGATGTTAAGTTCATTTGTGAGGTTTATGTTATGAGACAGCAAAAAAATGAAAAAAATCCGGAAACAGCCTTATCTCAGCTGAATGCGCACACCAACAGACACTTGTAGAAAAACACATCCAAACAGTGAAATCTTTGCAAAATTAAACACTGAGGGTAAAGAAGTATATCTTATAAGATGTTAAGTTCATTTGTGAGGTTTATGTTATGGGACAGCAGAAAAATTAAAAAAATCCGGAAACAGCCTTATCGCAGCTGAATGCGCACACAAACAGATACTTGTAGAAAAACACATCCAAACAGTGAAATCTTTGCAAAATTAAACACTGAGGGTAAAGAAGTATATCTCATAAGATGTTAAGTTCATTTGTTAGGTTTATATTATGGGAAAGTAGAAAAATGAAAAAAATCCGAAAACAGCCTTATCTCAGCTGTATGCGCACACAAACAGACACCAATAGAAAAACACATCCAAACAGTGAAATCTTTGCAAAATTAAACACTGAGGGTAAAGAAGTATATCTTATAAGATGTTAAGTTCATTTGTTAGGTTTATATTATGGGAAAGTAGAAAAATGAAAAAATTCGAAAATAGCCTTATCTCAGCTCAATGGGGCACAAACAGACACCAATAGAAAAACACATCCAAACAGTGAAATCATTGCAAAATCAAACAGGTAGTGTACAGAACTAAATCTTTTAAGATGTTAACTTCATTTGTGAGGTTTATGTTATGGGACAGCAGAAAAATTAAAAAAATCCGTAAACAGCCTTATCTCAGCTGAATGCGCACACAAACAGACACCAATAGAAAAACACATCCAAACAGTGAAATCATTGCAAAATCAAACAGTGAGTGTACAGAACTAAATCTTTTAAGATGTTAACTTCATTTGTGAGGTTTATGTTATGGGACAGCAGAAAAATTAAAAAAATCCGTAAACAGCCTTATCTCAGCTGAATGCGCATACAAACAGACAATTGTAGAAAAACACATCCCAACAATGAAACCATTGCAAAATCAAACACTGAGGGTACAGAACTAAATATTTTAAGATGTTAACTTCATTTGTGAGGTTTATGTTATGGGACAGCAGAAAAATTAAAAAAATCCGGAAACAGCCTTATCTCAGCTGAATGCGCACACAAACAGACTTCAATAGAAAAACACATCCAAACAGTGAAATCATTGCAAAATCAAACACTGAGGGTAAAGAAGTATATCTTATAAGATGTTAAGTTCATTTGTGAGGTTTATGTTATGGGACAGCAGAAAAATGAAAAAAATCCGTAAACAGCCTTATCTCAGCTGAATGCGCACACAAACAGACACTTGTAGAAAAACACATCCCAACAGTGAAATCATTGCAAAATCAAACACTGAGGGTACAGAACTAAATATTTTAAGATGTTAACTTCATTTGTGAGGTTTATGTTATGGGACAGCAGAAAAATGAGAAAAATCCGTAAACAGCCTTATCTCAGCTGAATGCGCACACAAACAGACACCAATAGAAAAACACATCCAAACAGTGAAATCATTGCAAAATCAAACAGTGAGTGTACAGAACTAAATCTTTTAAGATGTTAACTTCATTTGTGAGGTTTATGTTATGGGACAGCAGAAAAATTAAAAAAATCCGTAAACAGCCTTATCTCAGCTGAATGCGCACACAAACAGACACCAATAGAAAAACACATCCAAACAGTGAAATCATTGCAAAATCAAACGGTGAGTGTACAGAACTAAATCTTTTGAGATGTTAACTTCATTTGTGAGGTTTATGTTATGGGACAGCAGAAAAATTAAAAAAATCCGTAAACAGCCTTATCTCAGCTGAATGCGCACACAAACAGACACTTGTAGAAAAACACATCCAAACAGTGAAATCTTTGCAAAATTAAACACTGAGGGTAAAGAAGTATATCTTATAAGATGTTAAGTTCATTTGTTAGGTTTATATTATGGGAAAGTAGAAAAATGAAAAAAATCCGAAAACAGCCTTATCTCAGCTGTATGCGCACACAAACAGACACCAATAGAAAAACACATCCAAACAGTGAAATCAATGCAAAATCAAACAGTGAGTGTACAGAACTAAATCTTTTAAGATGTTAAGTTCATTTGTGAGGTTTATGTTATGGGACAGCAGAAAAATTAAAAAAATCCGTAAACAGCCTTATCTCAGCTGAATGCGCACACAAACAGACACTTGTAGAAAAACACATCCCAACAGTGAAATCTTTGCAAAATCAAACACTGAGGGTACAGAACTAAATCTTTTAAGATGTTAACTTCATTTGTGAGGTTTATGTTATGGGACAGCAAAAAAATGAAAAAAATCCGGAAACAGCCTTATCTCAACTGAATGCGCACACAAACAGACACCAATAGAAAAACACATCCAAACAGTGAAATCATTGCAAAATCAAACAGTGAGTGTACAGAACTAAATCTTTTGAGATGTTAACTTCATTTGTGAGGTTTATGTTATGGGACAGCAGAAAAATTAAAAAAATCCGTAAAAAACCTTATCTCAGCTGAATGCGCACACAAACAGACACTTGTAGAAAAACACATCCAAACAGTGAAATCAATGCAAAATCAAACAGTGAGTGTACAGAACTAAATCTTTTAAGATGTTAAGTTCATTTGTGAGGTTTATGTTATGAGACAGCAAAAAAATGAAAAAAATCCGGAAACAGCCTTATCTCAGCTGAATGCGCACACAAACAGACACCAATAGAAAAACACATCCAAACAGTGAAATCATTGCAAAATCAAACAGTGAGTGTACAGAACTAAATCTTTTGAGATGTTAACTTCATGTGTGAGGTTTATGTTATGGGACAGCAGAAAAATTAAAAAAATCCGTAAACAGCCTTATCTCAGCTGAATGCGCACACAAACAGACACTTGTAGAAAAACACATCCAAACAGTGAAATCAATGCAAAATCAAACAGTGAGTGTACAGAACTAAATCTTTTAAGATGTTAAGTTCATTTGTGAGGTTTATGTTATGAGACAGCAAAAAAATGAAAAAAATCCGGAAACAGCCTTATCTCAGCTGAATGCGCACACAAACAGACACCAATAGAAAAACACATCCAAACAGTGAAATCAATGCAAAATCAAACAGTGAGTGTACAGAACTAAATCTTTTAAGATGTTAACTTCATTTGTGAGGTTTATGTTATGGGACAGCAGAAAAATTAAAAAAATCCGTAAACAGCCTTATCTCAGCTGAATGCGCACACAAACATACACCAATAGAAAAACACATCCAAACACTGAAATCATTGCAAAATCAAACAGTGAGTGTACAGAACTAAATATTTTAAGATGTTAAGTTCATTTGTGAGGTTTATGTTATGGGACAGCAGAAAAATTAAAAAAATCCGTAAACAGCCTTATCTCAGCTGAATGCGCACACAAACAGACACTTGTAGAAAAACACATCCAAACAGTGAAATCTTTGCAAAATTAAACACTGAGGGTAAAGAAGTATATCTTATAAGATGTTAAGTTCATTTGTGAGGTTTATGTTATGGGACAGCAGAAAAATTAAAAAAATCCGTAAACAGCCTTATCTCAGCTGAATGCGCACACAAACAGACACTTGTAGAAAAACACATCCAAACAGTGAAATCTTTGCAAAATTAAACACTCAGGGTAAAGAAGTATATCTTATAAGATGTTAAGTTCATTTGTTAGGTTTATATTATGGGAAAGTAGAAAAATGAAAAAAATCCGAAAACAGCCTTATCTCAGCTGTATGCGCACACAAACAGACACCAATAGAAAAACACATCCAAACAGTGAAATCTTTGCAAAATTAAACACTGAGGGTAAAGAACTAAATCTTTTAAGATGTTAAGTTCATTTGTGAGGTTTATGTTATGAGACAGCAAAAAAATGAAAAAAATCCGGAAACAGCCTTATCGCAGCTGAATGCGCACACAAACAGATACTTGTAGAAAAACACATCCAAACAGTGAAATCTTTGCAAAATTAAACACTGAGGGTAAAGAAGTATATCTCATAAGATGTTAAGTTCATTTGTTAGGTTTATATTATGGGAAAGTAGAAAAATGAAAAAAATCCGAAAACAGCCTTATCTCAGCTGTATGCGCACACAAACAGACACCAATAGAAAAACACATCCAAACAGTGAAATCTTTGCAAAATTAAACACTGAGGGTAAAGAAGTATATCTTATAAGATGTTAAGTTCATTTGTTAGGTTTATATTATGGGAAAGTAGAAAAATGAAAAAATTCGAAAATAGCCTTATCTCAGCTCAATGGGGCACAAACAGACACCAATAGAAAAACACATCCAAACAGTGAAATCATTGCAAAATCAAACAGGTAGTGTACAGAACTAAATCTTTTAAGATGTTAACTTCATTTGTGAGGTTTATGTTATGGGACAGCAGAAAAATTAAAAAAATCCGTAAACAGCCTTATCTCAGCTGAATGTGCACACAAACAGACACCAATAGAAAAACACATCCAAACAGTGAAATCATTGCAAAATCAAACAGTGAGTGTACAGAACTAAATCTTTTAAGATGTTAACTTCATTTGTGAGGTTTATGTTATGGGACAGCAGAAAAATTAAAAAAATCCGTAAACAGCCTTATCTCAGCTGAATGCGCATACAAACAGACAATTGTAGAAAAACACATCCCAACAATGAAACCATTGCAAAATCAAACACTGAGGGTACAGAACTAAATATTTTAAGATGTTAACTTCATTTGTGAGGTTTATGTTATGGGACAGCAGAAAAATTAAAAAAATCCGGAAACAGCCTTATCTCAGCTGAATGCGCACACAAACAGACTTCAATAGAAAAACACATCCAAACAGTGAAATCATTGCAAAATCAAACACTGAGGGTAAAGAAGTATATCTTATAAGATGTTAAGTTCATTTGTGAGGTTTATGTTATGGGACAGCAGAAAAATGAAAAAAATCCGTAAACAGCCTTATCTCAGCTGAATGCGCACACAAACAGACACTTGTAGAAAAACACATCCCAACAGTGAAATCATTGCAAAATCAAACACTGAGGGTACAGAACTAAATCTTTTAAGATGTTAACTTCATTTGTGAGGTTTATGTTATGGGACAGCAGAAAAATGAGAAAAATCCGTAAACAGCCTTATCTCAGCTGAATGCGCACACAAACAGACACCAATAGAAAAACACATCCAAACAGTGAAATCATTGCAAAATCAAACAGTGAGTGTACAGAACTAAATCTTTTAAGATGTTAACTTCATTTGTGAGGTTTATGTTATGGGACAGCAGAAAAATTAAAAAAATCCGTAAACAGCCTTATCTCAGCTGAATGCGCACACAAACAGACACCAATAGAAAAACACATCCAAACAGTGAAATCATTGCAAAATCAAACGGTGAGTGTACAGAACTAAATCTTTTGAGATGTTAACTTCATTTGTGAGGTTTATGTTATGGGACAGCAGAAAAATTAAAAAAATCCGTAAACAGCCTTATCTCAGCTGAATGCGCAGACAAACAGACACTTGTAGAAAAACACATCCAAACAGTGAAATCTTTGCAAAATTAAACACTGAGGGTAAAGAAGTATATCTTATAAGATGTTAAGTTCATTTGTTAGGTTTATATTATGGGAAAGTAGAAAAATGAAAAAAATCCGAAAACAGCCTTATCTCAGCTGTATGCGCACACAAACAGACACCAATAGAAAAACACATCCAAACAGTGAAATCAATGCAAAATCAAACAGTGAGTGTACAGAACTAAATCTTTTAAGATGTTAAGTTCATTTGTGAGGTTTATGTTATGGGACAGCAGAAAAATTAAAAAAATCCGTAAACAGCCTTATCTCAGCTGAATGCGCACACAAACAGACACTTGTAGAAAAACACATCCCAACAGTGAAATCTTTGCAAAATCAAACACTGAGGGTACAGAACTAAATCTTTTAAGATGTTAACTTCATTTGTGAGGTTTATGTTATGGGACAGCAAAAAAATGAAAAAAATCCGGAAACAGCCTTATCTCAACTGAATGCGCACACAAACAGACACCAATAGAAAAACACATCCAAACAGTGAAATCATTGCAAAATCAAACAGTGAGTGTACAGAACTAAATCTTTTGAGATGTTAACTTCATTTGTGAGGTTTATGTTATGGGACAGCAGAAAAATTAAAAAAATCCGTAAAAAACCTTATCTCAGCTGAATGCGCAGACAAACAGACACTTGTAGAAAAACACATCCAAACAGTGAAATCAATGCAAAATCAAACAGTGAGTGTACAGAACTAAATCTTTTAAGATGTTAAGTTCATTTGTGAGGTTTATGTTATGAGACAGCAAAAAAATGAAAAAAATCCGGAAACAGCCTTATCTCAGCTGAATGCGCACACAAACAGACACCAATAGAAAAACACATCCAAACAGTGAAATCATTGCAAAATCAAACAGTGAGTGTACAGAACTAAATCTTTTAAGATGTTAACTTCATTTGTGAGGTTTATGTTATGGGACAGCAAAAAAATGAAAAAAATCCGGAAACAGCCTTATCTCAGCTGAATGCGCACACAAACAGACACCAATAGAAAAACACATCCAAACAGTGAAATCATTGCAAAATCAAACAGTGAGTGTACAGAACTAAATATTTTAAGATGTTAAGTTCATTTGTGAGGTTTATGTTATGGGACAGCAGAAAAATTAAAAAAATCCGTAAACAGCCTTATCTCAGCTGAATGCGCACACAAACAGACACTTGTAGAAAAACACATCCAAACAGTGAAATCTTTGCAAAATTAAACACTGAGGGTAAAGAAGTATATCTTATAAGATGTTAAGTTCATTTGTGAGGTTTATGTTATGGGACAGCAGAAAAATTAAAAAAATCCGTAAACAGCCTTATCTCAGCTGAATGCGCACACAAACAGACACTTGTAGAAAAACACATCCAAACAGTGAAATCTTTGCAAAATTAAACACTGAGGGTAAAGAAGTATATCTTATAAGATGTGAAGTTCATTTGTTAGGTTTATATTATGGGAAAGTAGAAAAATGAAAAAAATCCGAAAACAGCCTTATCTCAGCTGTATGCGCACACAAACAGACACCAATAGAAAAACACATCCAAACAGTGAAATCAATGCAAAATCAAACAGTGAGTGTACAGAACTAAATCTTTTAAGATGTTAAGTTCATTTGTGAGGTTTATGTTATGGGACAGCAGAAAAATTAAAAAAATCCGTAAACAGCCTTATCTCAGCTGAATGCGTACACAAACAGACACTTGTAGAAAAACACATCCTAACAGTGAAATCTTTGCAAAATCAAACACTGAGGGTACAGAACTAAATCTTTTAAGATGTTAACTTCATTTGTGAGGTTTATGTTATGGGACAGCAAAAAAATGAAAAAAATCCGGAAACAGCCTTATCTCAGCTGAATGCGCACACAAACAGACACCAATAGAAAAACACATCCAAACAGTGAAATCATTGCAAAATCAAACAGTGAGTGTACAGAACTAAATCTTTTGAGATGTTAACTTCATTTGTGAGGTTTATGTTATGGGACAGCAGAAAAATTAAAAAAATCCGTAAACAGCCTTATCTCAGCTGAATGCGCACACTAACAGACACTTGTAGAAAAACACATCCAAACAGTGAAATCAATGCAAAATCAAACAGTGAGTGTACAGAACTAAATCTTTTAAGATGTTAAGTTCATTTGTGAGGTTTATGTTATGAGACAGCAAAAAAATGAAAAAAATCCGGAAACAGCCTTATCTCAGCTGAATGCGCACACAAACAGACACCAATAGAAAAACACATCCAAACAGTGAAATCATTGCAAAATCAAACAGTGAGTGTACAGAACTAAATCTTTTAAGATGTTAACTTCATTTGTGAGGTTTATGTTATGGGACAGCAGAAAAATTAAAAAAATCCGTAAACAGCCTTATCTCAGCTGAATGCGCACACAAACAGACACATGTAGAAAAACACATCCCAACAGTGAAATCTTTGCAAAATCAAACACTGAGGGTACAGAACTAAATCTTTTAAGATGTTAACTTCATTTGTGAGGTTTATGTTATGGGACAGCAAAAAAATGAAAAAAATCCGGAAACAGCCTTATCTCAGCTGAATGCGCACACAAACAGACACCAATAGAAAAACACATCCAAACAGTGAAATCATTGCAAAATCAAACAGTGAGTGTACAGAACTAAATCTTTTGAGATGTTAACTTCATTTGTGAGGTTTATGTTATGGGACAGCAGAAAAATTAAAAAAATCCGTAAACAGCCTTATCTCAGCTGAATGCGCACACAAAAACAGACACTTGTAGAAAAACACATCCGAACAGTGAAATCAATGCAAAATCAAACAGTGAGTGTACAGAACTAAATCTTTTAAGATGTTAAGTTTATTTGTGAGGTTTATGTTATGAGACAGCAAAAAAATGAAAAAAATCCGGAAACAGCCTTATCTCAGCTGAATGCGCACACAAACAGACACCAATAGAAAAACACATCCAAAGAGTGAAATCATTGCAAAATCAAACAGTGAGTGTACAGAACTAAATCTTTTGAGATGTTAACTTCATTTGTGAGGTTTATGTTATGGGACAGCAGAAAAATTAAAAAAATCCGGAAACAGCCTTATCTCAGCTGAATGCGCACACAAACAGACACTTGTAGAAAAACACATCCAAACAGTGAAATCAATGCAAAATCAAACAGTGAGTGTACAGAACTAAATCTTTTAAGATGTTAAGTTCATTTGTGAGGTTTATGTTATGAGACAGCAAAAAAATGAAAAAAATCCGGAAACAGCCTTATCTCAGCTGAATGCGCACACAAACAGACACCAATAGAAAAACACATCCAAACAGTGAAATCATTGCAAAATCAAACAGTGAGTGTACAGAACTAAATCTTTTAAGATGTTAACTTCATTTGTGAGGTTTATGTTATGGGACAGCAGAAAAATTAAAAAAATCCGTAAACAGCCTTATCTCAGCTGAATGCGCACACAAACAGACACCAATAGAAAAACACATCCAAACAGTGAAATCATTGCAAAATCAAACAGTGAGTGTACAGAACTAAATATTTTAAGATGTTAACTTCATTTGTGAGGTTTATGTTATGGGACAGCAGAAAAATTTAAAAAATCCGTAAACAGCCTTATCTCAGCTGTATGCGCACACAAACAGACACCAATAGAAAAACACATCCAAACAGTGAAATCAATGCAAAATCAAACAGTGAGTGTACAGAACTAAATCTTTTAAGATGTTAAGTTCATTTGTGAGGTTTATGTTATGGGACAGCAGAAAAATTAAAAAAATCCGTAAACAGCCTTATCTCAGCTGAATGCGCACACAAACAGACACTTGTAGAAAAACACATCCAAACAGTGAAATCTTTGCAAAATTAAACACTGAGGGTAAAGAAGTATATCTTATAAGATGTTAAGTTCATTTGTTAGGTTTATATTATGGGAAAGTAGAACAATGAAAAAAATCCGAAAACAGCCTTATCTCAGCTGTATGCGCACACAAACAGACACCAATAGAAAAACACATCCAAACAGTGAAATCAATGCAAAATCAAACAGTGAGTGTACAGAACTAAATCTTTTAAGATGTTAAGTTCATTTGTGAGGTTTATGTTATGGGACAGCAGAAAAATTAAAAAAATCCGTAAACAGCCTTATCTCAGCTGAATGCGCACACAAACAGACACTTGTAGAAAAACACATCCCAACAGTGAAATCTTTGCAAAATCAAACACTGAGGGTACAGAACTAAATCTTTTAAGATGTTAACTTCATTTGTGAGGTTTATGTTATGGGACAGCAAAAAAATGAAAAAAATCCGGAAACAGCCTTATCTCAGCTGAATGCGCACACAAACAGACACCAATAGAAAAACACATCCAAACAGTGAAATCATTGCAAAATCAAACAGTGAGTGTACAGAACTAAATCTTTTGAGATGTTAACTTCATTTGTGAGGTTTATGTTATGGGACAGTAGAAAATTGAAAAAAATCAGAAAACAGCCGTATACTTGCTGAATGTGCACAAAAACAGACACAAATAGAAAAACACATCCAAACAGTGAAATCATTGCGAAATCAAACACTGAGGTTACAGAAGTATATCTTATAAGATGTTTACTTTATTTGTGAGGTTTATGTTATGGGACAGTAGAAAATTGAAAAAAATCAGAAAACAGCCATATACTTGCTGAATGTGCACAACAAAAGACACAAATCGAAAAACACATCCAAACAGTGAAATCATTGCAAAATCAAACACTGACGGCATATAACTATATCTTATAAGATTTTAACTTTATTTGTGAGGTTTATGTTACGGGACAGTAGAAAATTGAAAAAAATCAGAAAACAGCCGTATACTTGCTGAATGTGCACAAAAACAGACACAAATAGAAAAACACATCCAAACAGTGAAATCATTGCAAAATCAAACACTGACGGCATATAACTATATCTTATAAGATTTTAACTTTATTTGTGAGGTTTATGTTATGGGACAGTAGAAAATTGAAAAAAATCAGAAAACAGCTGTATACTTGCTGAACGTGCACAAAGACAGACACAAATAGAAAAACACATCCAAACAGTGAAATCATTGCAAAATCAAACACTGAGGTTACAGAAGTATATCTTATAAGATGTTTACTTTATTTGTGAGGTTTATGTTATGGGACAGTAGAAAATTGAAAAAAATCAGAAAACAGCCGTATACTTGCTGAATGTGCACAACAAAAGACACAAATAGAAAAACACATCCAAACAGTGAAATCATTGCAAAATCAAACACTGAAGGCATATAACTATATCTTATAAGATTTTAACTTTATTTGTGAGGTTTATGTTATGGGACAGTTGAAAATTTAAAAAAATCAGAAAACAGCCGTATACTTGCTGAATGTGCCCAAAAACAGACACAAATAGAAAAACACATCCAAACAGTGAAATCATTGCAAAATCAAACACTGAGGTTACAGAAGTATATCTTGTGAGATTTTAACTTTATTTGTGAGGTTTATGTTATGGGACAGTAGAAAATTTAAAAAAATCAGAAAACAGCCGTATACTTGCTGAATGTGCCCAAAAACAGACACAAATAGAAAAACACATCCAAACAGTGAAATCATTGCAAAATCAAACACTGAGGTTACAGAAGTATATCTTATAAGATGTTAACTTTATTTGTGAGGTTTATGTTATGGGACAGTAGAAAATTGAAAAAAATCAGAAAACAGCCGTATACTTGCTGAATGTGCACAAAAACAGACACAAATAGAAAAACACATCCAAACAGTGAAATCATTGCGAAATCAAACACTGAGGTTACAGAAGTATATCTTGTGAGATTTTAACTTTATTTGTGAGGTTTATGTTATGGGACAGTAGAAAATTTAAAAAAATCAGAAAACAGCCGTATACTTGCTGAATGCGCACAAAAACAGACACAAATGGAAAAACACATCCAAACAGTGAAATCATTGCAAAATCAAACAGAAGTATATCTTATAAGATGTTAACTTTATTTGTGAGGTTTATGTTATGGGACAGTAGAAAATTGAAAAAAATCAGAAAACAGCCGTATACTTGCTGAATGTGCACAAAACAGACACAAATAGAAAAACACATCCAAACAGTGAAATCATTGCAAAATCAAACACTGAGGTTACAGAAGTATATCTTATAAGATGTTAACTTTATTTGTGAGGTTTATGTTATGGGACAGTAGAAAATTGAAAAAAATCAGAAAACAGCCGTATACTTGCTGAATGTGCACAAAAACAGACACAAATAGAAAAACACATCCAAACAGTGAAATCATTGCGAAATCAAACACTGAGGTTACAGAAGTATATCTTATAAGATGTTTACTTTATTTGTGAGGTTTATGTTATGGGACAGTAGAAAATTGAAAAAAATCAGAAAACAGCCGTATACTTGCTGAATGTGCACAACAAAAGACACAAATCGAAAAACACATCCAAACAGTGAAATCATTGCAAAATCAAACACTGACGGCATATAACTATATCTTATAAGATTTTAACTTTATTTGTGAGGTTTATGTTACGGGACAGTAGAAAATTTAAAAAAATCAGAAAACAGCCGTATACTTGCTGAATGTGCCCAAAAACAGACCAAAATAGAAAAACACATCCAAACAGTGAAATCATTGCAAAATCAAACACTGAAGGCATATAACTATATCTTATAAGATGTTAACTTTATTTGTGAGGTTTATGTTACGGGACAATAGAAAATTGAAAAAAATCAGAAAACAGCCGTATACTTGCTGAATGCGCACAAAAACAGACACAAATGGAAAAACACATCCAAACAGTGAAATCATTGCAAAATCAAACAGTGAGGGTAAAGAAGTATATCTTATAAGATGTTAAGTTCATTTGTTAGGTTTATATTATGGGAAAGTAGAAAAATGAAAGAAATCCGAAAACAGCCTTATCTCAGCTCAATGGGGCACAAACAGACACTTGTAGAAAAACACATCCAAACAGTGAAATCATTGCAAAATTAAACACTGAAGGCATATAACTATATCTTATAAGATTTTAACTTTATTTGTGAGGTTTATGTTATAGGACAATAGAAAATTGAAAAAAATCAGAAAACAGCTGTATACTTGCTGAACGTGCACAAAGACAGACACAAATAGAAAAACACATCCAAACAGTGAAATCATTGCAAAATCAAACACTGAGGTTACAGAAGTATATCTTATAAGATGTTTACTTTATTTGTGAGGTTTATGTTATGGGACAGTAGAAAATTGAAAAAAATCAGAAAACAGCCGTATACTTGCTGAATGTGCACAACAAAAGACACAAATAGAAAAACACATCCAAACAGTGAAATCATTGCAAAATCAAACACTGAAGGCATATAACTATATCTTATAAGATTTTAACTTTATTTGTGAGGTTTATGTTATGGGACAGTTGAAAATTTAAAAAAATCAGAAAACAGCCGTATACTTGCTGAATGTGCCCAAAAACAGACACAAATAGAAAAACACATCCAAACAGTGAAATCATTGCAAAATCAAACACTGAGGTTACAGAAGTATATCTTGTGAGATTTTAACTTTATTTGTGAGGTTTATGTTACTGGACAGTAGAAAATTGAAAAAAATCAGAAAACAGCCGTATACTTGCTGAATGCGCACAAAAACAGACACAAATAGAAAAACACATCCAAACAGTGAAATCATTGCAAAATCAAACACTGAAGGCATATAACTATATCTTATAAGATTTTAACTTTATTTGTGAGGTTATGTTATAGGACAATAGAAAATTGAAAAAAATCAGAAAACAGCCGTATACTTGCTGAATGTGCACAAAAACAGACACAAATAGAAAAACACATCCAAACAGTGAAATCATTGCAAAATCAAACACTGAAGGCATATAACTATAACTTCTAAGATTTTAACTTTATTTGTGAGGTGTATGTTATGGGACAGCAGAAAAATGAAAAAAATCCGGAAACAGCCTTATGTCAGCTGAATGCGCACACAAACAGACACCAATAGAAAAACACATCCAAACAGTGAAATCAAAGCAAAATCAAACACTGAGGGTACAGAACTAAATATTTTAAGATGTTAACTTCATTTGTGATGTTTATGTTATGGGACAGCAGAAAAATTAAAAAAAATCCTTAAACAGCCTTATCTCAGCTGAATGCGCACACAAACAGATACTTGTAGAAAAACACATCCCAACAGTGAAATCATTGCAAAATTAAACACTGAGGGTAAAGAAGTATATCTTATAAGATGTTAACTTCATTTGTGAGGTTTATGTTATGGGACAGCAGAAAAATTAAAAAAATCCGGAAACAGCCTTATCTCAGCTGAATGCGAACACAAACAGACACCAATAGAAAAACACATCCAAACAGTGAAATCATTGCAAAATCAAACAGTGAGTGTACAGAACTAAATCTTTTAAGATGTTAACTTCATTTGTGAGGTTTATGTTATGGAACAGCAGAAAAATTAGAAAAATCCGTAAACAGCCTTATCTCAGCTGAATGCGCACACAAACAGACACTTGTAGAAAAACACATCCCAACAGTGAAATCATTGCAAAATCAAACACTGAGGGTACAGAACTAAATCTTTTAAGATGTTAACTTCATTTGTGATGTTTATGTTATGGGACAGCAGAAAAATTAAAAAAATCCTTAAACAGCCTTATCTCAGCTGAATGCGCAGACAAACAGACACTTGTAGAAAAACACATCCAAACAGTGAAATCATTGCAAAATCAAACAGTGAGGGTACAGAACTAAATCTTTTAAGATGTTAACTTCATTTGTGAGGTTTATGTTATGGGACAGTAGAAAATTGAAAAAAATCAGAAAACAGCCGTATACTTGCTGAATGTGCACAAAAACAGACACAAATAGAAAAACACATCCAAACAGTGAAATCAATGCAAAATCAAACACTGAAGGCATATAACTATAACTTCTAAGATTTTAACTTTATTTGTGAGGTTTATGTTATGGGACATCAGAAAAATGAAAAAAATCCGGAAACAGCCTTATCTCAGCTGAATGCGCACACAAACAGACACCAATAGAAAAACACATCCAAACAGTGAAATCATTGCAAAATTAAACACTGAGGGTAAAGAAGTATATCTTATAAGATGTTAACTTCATTTGTGAGGTTTATGTTATGGGACAGTAGAAAAATTAAAAAAATCCGGAAACAGCCTTATCTCAGCTGAATGCGAACACAAACAGACACCAATAGAAAAACACATCCAAACAGTGAAATCATTGCAAAATCAAACAGTGAGTGTACAGAACTAAATCTTTTAAGATGTTAACTTCATTTTTTAGATTTATGTTATGGAACAGCTGAAAAATTAAAAAAATCCGTAAACAGCCTTATCTCAGCTGAATGCGCACACAAACAGACACTTGTAGAAAAACACATCCCAACAGTGAAATCATTGCAAAATCAAACACTGAGGGTACAGAACTAAATCTTTTAAGATGTTAACTTCATTTGTGATGTTTATGTTATGGGACAGCAGAAAAATTTAAAAAATCCTTAAACAGCCTTATCTCAGCTGAATGCGCAGACAAACAGATACTTGTAGAAAAACACATCCCAACAGTGAAATCATTGCAAAATTAAACACTGAGGGTAAAGAAGTATATCTTATAAGATGTTAACTTCATTTGTGAGGTTTATGTTATGAGACAGCAAAAAAATGAAAAAAATCCGTAAACAGCCTTATCTCAGCTGAATGCGCACACAAACAGACACCAATAGAAAAACACATCCAAACAGTGAAATCATTGCAAAATCAAACAGTGAGTGTACAGAACTAAATCTTTTAAGATGTTAACTTCATTTGTGAGGTTTATGTTATGGGACAGCAGAAAAATTAAAAAAATCCGTAAACAGCCTTATCTCAGCTGAATGCGCACACAAACAGACACCAATAGAAAAACACATCCAAACAGTGAAATCATTGCAAAATCAAACAGTGAGTGTACAGAACTAAATATTTTAAGATGTTAAGTTCATTTGTGAGGTTTATGTTATGGGACAGCAGAAAAATTAAAAAAATCCGTAAACAGCCTTATCTCAGCTGAATGCGCACACAAACAGACACTTGTAGAAAAACACATCCCAACAGTGAAATCTTTGCAAAATCAAACACTGAGGGTACAGAACTAAATCTTTTAAGATGTTAACTTCATTTGTGAGGTTTATGTTATGGGACAGCAAAAAAATGAAAAAAATCCGGAAACAGCCTTATCTCAGCTGAATGCGCACACAAACAGACACCAATAGAAAAACACATCCAAACAGTGAAATCATTGCAAAATCAAACAGTGAGTGTACAGAACTAAATCTTTTGAGATGTTAACTTCATTTGTGAGGTTTATGTTATGGGACAGCAGAAAAATTAAAAAAATCCGTAAACAGCCTTATCTCAGCTGAATGCGCACACAAACAGACACTTGTAGAAAAACACATCCCAACAGTGAAATCATTGCAAATTCAAACACTGAGGGTACAGAACTAAATCTTTTAAGATGTTAACTTCATTTGTGATGTTTATGTTATGGGACAGCAGAAAAATTAAAAAAATCCTTAAACAGCCTTATCTCAGCTGAATGCGCAGACAAACAGACACTTGTAGAAAAACACATCCAAACAGTGAAATCATTGCAAAATCAAACAGTGAGGGTACAGAACTAAATCTTTTAAGATGTTAACTTCATTTGTGAGGTTTATGTTATGGGACAGTAGAAAATTGAAAAAAATCAGAAAACAGCCGTATACTTGCTGAATGTGCACAAAAACAGACACAAATAGAAAAACACATCCAAACAGTGAAATCATTGCAAAATCAAACACTGAAGGCATATAACTATAACTTCTAAGATTTTAACTTTATTTGTGAGGTTTATGTTATGGGACATCAGAAAAATGAAAAAAATCCGGAAACAGCCTTATCTCAGCTGAATGGGCACACAAACAGACACCAATAGAAAAACACATCCAAACAGTGAAATCATTGCAAAATCGAAACACTGAGGGTACAGAACTAAATCTTTTAAGATGTTAACTTCATTTGTGAGGTTTATGTTATGGGACAGCAGAAAAATTAAAAAAATCCTTAAACAGCCTAATCTCAGCTGAATGCGCACACAAACAGATACTTGTAGAAAAACACATCCCAACAGTGAAATCATTGCAAAATTAAACACTGAGGGTAAAGAAGTATATCTTATAAGATGTTAACTTCATTTGTGAGGTTTATGTTATGGGACAGCAGAAAAATTAAAAAAATCCGGAAACAGCCTTATCTCAGCTGAATGCGAACACAAACAGACACCAATAGAAAAACACATCCAAACAGTGAAATCATTGCAAAATTAAACAGTGAGTGTACAGAACTAAATCTTTTAAGATGTTAACTTCATTTTTTAGGTTTATGTTATGGGACAGCAGAAAAATTAAAAAAATCCTTAAACAGCCTTATCTCAGCTGAATGCGCAGACAAACAGATACTTGTAGAAAAACACATCCCAACAGTGAAATCATTGCAAAATTAAACACTGAGGGTAAAGAAGTATATCTTATAAGATGTTAACTTCATTTGTGAGGTTTATGTTATGAGACAGCAAAAAAATGAAAAAAATCCGGAAACAGCCTTATCTCATCTGTATGCGCACACAAACAGACACCAATAGAAAAACACATCCAAACAGTGAAATCAATGCAAAATCAAACAGTGAGTGTACAGAACTAAATCTTTTAAGATGTTAAGTTCATTTGTGAGGTTTATGTTATGGGACAGCAGAAAAATTAAAAAAATCCGTAAACAGCCTTATCTCAGCTGAATGCGCACACAAACAGACACTTGTAGAAAAACACATCCCAACAGTGAAATCTTTGCAAAATCAAACACTGAGGGTACAGAACTAAATCTTTTAAGATGTTAACTTCATTTGTGAGGTTTATGTTATGGGACAGCAAAAAAATGAAAAAAATCCGGAAACAGCCTTATCTCAGCTGAATGCGCACACAAACAGACACCAATAGAAAAACACATCCAAACAGTGAAATCATTGCAAAATCAAACAGTGAGTGTACAGAACTAAATCTTTTGAGATGTTAACTTCATTTGTGAGGTTTATGTTATGGGACAGCAGAAAAATTAAAAAAATCCGTAAACAGCCTTATCTCAGCTGAATGCGCACACAAACAGACACTTGTAGAAAAACACATCCAAACAGTGAAATCAATGCAAAATCAAACAGTGAGTGTACAGAACTAAATCTTTTAAGATGTTAACTTCATTTGTGAGGTTTATGTTATGAGACAGCAAAAAAATGAAAAAAATCCGGAAACAGCCTTATCTCAGCTGAATGCGCACACAAACAGACACCAATAGAAAAACACATCCAAACAGTGAAATCAATGCAAAATCAAACAGTGAGTGTACAGAACTAAATCTTTTAAGATGTTAACTTCATTTGTGAGGTTTATGTTATGGGACAGCAGAAAAATTAAAAAAATCCGTAAACAGCCTTATCTCAGCTGAATGCGCACACAAACAGACACCAATAGAAAAACACATCCAAACAGTGAAATCATTGCAAAATCAAACAGTGAGTGTACAGAACTAAATATTTTAAGATGTTAACTTCATTTGTGAGGTTTATGTTATGGGACAGCAGAAAAATTAAAAAAATCCGTAAACAGCCTTATCTCAGCTGTATGCGCACACAAACAGACACCAATAGAAAAACACATCCAAACAGTGAAATCAATGCAAAATCAAACAGTGAGTGTACAGAACTAAATCTTTTAAGATGTTAAGTTAATTTGTGAGGTTTATGTTATGGGACAGCAGAAAAATTAAAAAAATCCGTAAACAGCCTTATCTCAGCTGAATGCGCACACAAACATACACCAATAGAAAAACACATCCAAACAGTGAAATCATTGCAAAATCAAACAGTGAGTGTACAGAACTAAATATTTTAAGATGTTAACTTCATTTGTGAGGTTTATGTTATGGGACAGCAGAAAAATTAAAAAAATCCGTAAACAGCCTTATCTCAGCTGAATGCGCACACAAACAGACACTTGTAGAAAAACACATCCAAACAGTGAAATCTTTGCAAAATTAAACACTGAGGGTAAAGAAGTATATCTTATAAGATGTTAAGTTCATTTGTTAGGTTTATATTATGGGAAAGTAGAACAATGAAAAAAATCCGAAAACAGCCTTATCTCAGCTGTATGCGCACACAAACAGACACCAATAGAAAAACACATCCAAACAGTGAAATCAATGCAAAATCAAACAGTGAGTGTACAGAACTAAATCTTTTAAGATGTTAAGTTCATTTGTGAGGTTTATGTTATGGGACAGCAGAAAAATTAAAAAAATCCGTAAACAGCCTTATCTCAGCTGAATGCGCACACAAACAGACACTTGTAGAAAAACACATCCCAACAGTGAAATCTTTGCAAAATCAAACACTGAGGGTACAGAACTAAATCTTTTAAGATGTTAACTTCATTTGTGAGGTTTATGTTATGGGACAGCAAAAAAATGAAAAAAATCCGGAAACAGCCTTATCTCAGCTGAATGCGCACACAAACAGACACCAATAGAAAAACACATCCAAACAGTGAAATCAATGCAAAATCAAACAGTGAGTGTACAGAACTAAATCTTTTGAGATGTTAACTTCATTTGTGAGGTTTATGTTATGAGACAGCAAAAAAATGAAAAAAATCCGGAAACAGCCTTATCTCAGCTGAATGCGCACACAAACAGACACTTGTAGAAAAACACATCCAAACAGTGAAATCTTTGCAAAATTAAACACTGAGGGTAAAGAAGTATATCTTATAAGATGTTAAGTTCATTTGTTAGGTTTATATTATGGGAAAGTAGAACAATGAAAAAAATCCGAAAACAGCCTTATCTCAGCTGTATGCGCACACAAACAGACACCAATAGAAAAACACATCCAAACAGTGAAATCATTGCAAAATCAAACAGTGAGTGTACAGAACTAAATCTTTTAAGATGTTAAGTTCATTTGTGAGGTTTATGTTATGGGACAGCAGAAAAATTAAAAAAATCCGTAAACAGCCTTATCTCAGCTGAATGCGCACACAAACAGACACTTGTAGAAAAACACATCCCAACAGTGAAATCTTTGCAAAATCAAACACTGAGGGTACAGAACTAAATCTTTTAAGATGTTAACTTCATTTGTGAGGTTTATGTTATGGGACAGCAAAAAAATGAAAAAAATCCGGAAACAGCCTTATCTCAGCTGAATGCGCACACAAACAGACACCAATAGAAAAACACATCCAAACAGTGAAATCATTGCAAAATCAAACAGTGAGTGTACAGAACTAAATCTTTTGAGATGTTAACTTCATTTGTGAGGTTTATGTTATGGGACAGCAGAAAAATTAAAAATATCCGTAAACAGCCTTATCTCAGCTGAATGCGCACACAAACAGACACTTGTAGAAAAACACATCCAAACAGTGAAATCAATGCAAAATCAAACAGTGAGTGTACAGAACTAAATCTTTTAAGATGTTAACTTCATTTGTGAGGTTTATGTTATGAGACAGCAAAAAAATGAAAAAAATCCGTAAACAGCCTTATCTCAGCTGAATGCGCACACAAACAGACACCAATAGAAAAACACATCCAAACAGTGAAATCATTGCAAAATCAAACAGTGAGTGTACAGAACTAAATATTTTAAGATGTTAAACTTCATTTGTGAGGTTTATGTTATGGGACAGCAGAAAAATTAAAAAAATCCGTAAACAGCCTTATCTCAGCTGTATGCGCACACAAACAGACACCAATAGAAAAACACATCCAAACAGTGAAATCAATGCAAAATCAAACAGTGAGTGTACAGAACTAAATCTTTTAAGATGTTAAGTTCATTTGTGAGGTTTATGTTATGGGACAGCAGAAAAATTAAAAAAATCCGTAAACAGCCTTATCTCAGCTGAATGCGCACACAAACATACACCAATAGAAAAACACATCCAAACAGTGAAATCATTGCAAAATCAAACAGTGAGTGTACAGAACTAAATATTTTAAGATGTTAACTTCATTTGTGAGGTTTATGTTATGGGACAGCAGAAAAATTAAAAAAATCCGTAAACAGCCTTATCTCAGCTGAATGCGCACACAAACAGACACTTGTAGAAAAACACATCCAAACAGTGAAATCTTTGCAAAATTAAACACTGAGGGTAAAGAAGTATATCTTATAAGATGTTAAGTTCATTTGTTAGGTTTATATTATGGGAAAGTAGAACAATGAAAAAAATCCGAAAACAGCCTTATCTCAGCTGTATGCGCACACAAACAGACACCAATAGAAAAACACATCCAAACAGTGAAATCAATGCAAAATCAAACAGTGAGTGTACAGAACTAAATCTTTTAAGATGTTAAGTTCATTTGTGAGGTTTATGTTATGGGACAGCAGAAAAATTAAAAAAATCCGTAAACAGCCTTATCTCAGCTGAATGCGCACACAAACAGACACTTGTAGAAAAACACATCCCAACAGTGAAATCTTTGCAAAATCAAACACTGAGGGTACAGAACTAAATCTTTTAAGATGTTAACTTCATTTGTGAGGTTTATGTTATGGGACAGCAAAAAAATGAAAAAAATCCGGAAACAGCCTTATCTCAGCTGAATGCGCACACAAACAGACACCAATAGAAAAACACATCCAAACAGTGAAATCATTGCAAAATCAAACAGTGAGTGTACAGAACTAAATCTTTTAAGATGTTAACTTCATTTGTGAGGTTTATGTTATGGGACAGCAGAAAAATTAAAAAAATCCGTAAAAAGCCTTATCTCAGCTGAATGCGCACACAAACAGACACTTGTAGAAAAACACATCCAAACAGTGAAATCTTTGCAAAATTAAACACTGAGGGTAAAGAAGTATATCTTATAAGATGTTAAGTTCATTTGTTAAGTTTATATTATGGGAAAGTAGAAAAATGAAAAAAATCCGAAAACAGCCTTATCTCAGCTGTATGCGCACACAAACAGACACCAATAGAAAAACACATCCAAACAGTGAAATCAATGCAAAATCAAACAGTGAGTGTACAGAACTAAATCTTTTAAGATGTTAACTTCATTTGTGAGGTTTATGTTATGGGACACCAGAAAAATTAAAAAAATCCGTAAACAGCCTTATATCAGCTGAATGCGCACACAAACAGACACTTGTAGAAAAACACATCCCAACAGTGAAATCTTTGCAAAATCAAACACTGAGGGTACAGAACTAAATCTTTTAAGATGTTAACTTCATTTGTGAGGTTTATGTTATGGGACAGCAGAAAAATGAAAAAAATCCGGAAACAGCCTTATCTCAGCTGAATGCGCACACAAACAGACACCAATAGAAAAACACATCCAAACAGTGAAATCATTGCAAAATCAAACAGTGAGTGTACAGAACTAAATCTTTTAAGATGTTAACTTCATTTGTGAGGTTTATGTTATGGGACAGCAGAAAAATTAAAAAAATCCGTAAACAGCCTTATCTCAGCTGAATGCGCACACAAACAGACACCAATAGAAAAACACATCCAAACAGTGAAATCATTGCAAAATCAAACAGTGAGTGTACAGAACTAAATATTTTAAGATGTTAACTTCATTTGTGAGGTTTATGTTATGGGACAGCAGAAAAATTAAAAAAATCCGTAAACAGCCTTATCTCAGCTGAATGCGCACACAAACAGACACTTGTAGAAAAACACATCCAAACAGTGAAATCTTTGCAAAATTAAACACTGAGGGTAAAGAAGTATATCTTATAAGATGTTAAGTTCATTTGTTAAGTTTATATTATGGGAAAGTAGAAAAATGAAAAAAATCCGAAAACAGCCTTATCTCAGCTGTATGCGCACACAAACAGACACCAATAGAAAAACACATCCAAACAGTGAAATCAATGCAAAATCAAACAGTGAGTGTACAGAACTAAATCTTTTAAGATGTTAACTTCATTTGTGAGGTTTATGTTATGGGACACCAGAAAAATTAAAAAAATCCGTAAACAGCCTTATATCAGCTGAATGCGCACACAAACAGACACTTGTAGAAAAACACATCCCAACAGTGAAATCTTTGCAAAATCAAACACTGAGGGTACAGAACTAAATCTTTTAAGATGTTAACTTCATTTGTGAGGTTTATGTTATGGGACAGCAGAAAAATGAAAAAAATCCGGAAACAGCCTTATCTCAGCTGAATGCGCACACAAACAGACACCAATAGAAAAACACATCCAAACAGTGAAATCATTGCAAAATCAAACAGTGAGTGTACAGAACTAAATCTTTTAAGATGTTAACTTCATTTGTGAGGTTTATGTTATGGGACAGCAGAAAAATTAAAAAAATCCGTAAACAGCCTTATCTCAGCTGAATGCGCACACAAACAGACACCAATAGAAAAACACATCCAAACAGTGAAATCATTGCAAAATCAAACAGTGAGTGTACAGAACTAAATATTTTAAGATGTTAACTTCATTTGTGAGGTTTATGTTATGGGACAGCAGAAAAATTAAAAAAATCCGTAAACAGCCTTATCTCAGCTGAATGCGCACACAAACAGACACTTGTAGAAAAACACATCCCAACAGTGAAATCTTTGCAAAATCAAACACTGAGGGTACAGAACTAAATCTTTTAAGATGTTAACTTCATTTGTGAGGTTTATGTTATGGGACAGCAAAAAAATGAAAAAAATCCGGAAACAGCCTTATCTCAGCTGAATGCGCACACAAACAGACACCAATAGAAAAACACATCCAAACAGTGAAATCAATGCAAAATCAAACAGTGAGTGTACAGAACTAAATCTTTTGAGATGTTAACTTCATTTGTGAGGTTTATGTTATGAGACAGCAAAAAAATGAAAAAAATCCGGAAACAGCCTTATCTCAGCTGAATGCGCACACAAACAGACACTTGTAGAAAAACACATCCAAACAGTGAAATCTTTGCAAAATTAAACACTGAGGGTAAAGAAGTATATCTTATAAGATGTTAAGTTCATTTGTTAGGTTTATATTATGGGAAAGTAGAACAATGAAAAAAATCCGAAAACAGCCTTATCTCAGCTGTATGCGCACACAAACAGACACCAATAGAAAAACACATCCAAACAGTGAAATCATTGCAAAATCAAACAGTGAGTGTACAGAACTAAATCTTTTAAGATGTTAAGTTCATTTGTGAGGTTTATGTTATGGGACAGCAGAAAAATTAAAAAAATCCGTAAACAGCCTTATCTCAGCTGAATGCGCACACAAACAGACACTTGTAGAAAAACACATCCCAACAGTGAAATCTTTGCAAAATCAAACACTGAGGGTACAGAACTAAATCTTTTAAGATGTTAACTTCATTTGTGAGGTTTATGTTATGGGACAGCAAAAAAATGAAAAAAATCCGGAAACAGCCTTATCTCAGCTGAATGCGCACACAAACAGACACCAATAGAAAAACACATCCAAACAGTGAAATCATTGCAAAATCAAACAGTGAGTGTACAGAACTAAATATTTTAAGATGTTAACTTCATTTGTGAGGTTTATGTTATGGGACAGCAGAAAAATTAAAAAAATCCGTAAACAGCCTTATCTCAGCTGAATGCGCACACAAACAGACACTTGTAGAAAAACACATCCCAACAGTGAAATCTTTGCAAAATCAAACACTGAGGGTACAGAACTAAATCTTTTAAGATGTTAACTTCATTTGTGAGGTTTATGTTATGGGACAGCAAAAAAATGAAAAAAATCCGGAAACAGCCTTATCTCAGCTGAATGCGCACACAAACAGACACCAATAGAAAAACACATCCAAACAGTGAAATCAATGCAAAATCAAACAGTGAGTGTACAGAACTAAATCTTTTGAGATGTTAACTTCATTTGTGAGGTTTATGTTATGAGACAGCAAAAAAATGAAAAAAATCCGGAAACAGCCTTATCTCAGCTGAATGCGCACACAAACAGACACTTGTAGAAAAACACATCCAAACAGTGAAATCTTTGCAAAATTAAACACTGAGGGTAAAGAAGTATATCTTATAAGATGTTAAGTTCATTTGTTAGGTTTATATTATGGGAAAGTAGAACAATGAAAAAAATCCGAAAACAGCCTTATCTCAGCTGTATGCGCACACAAACAGACACCAATAGAAAAACACATCCAAACAGTGAAATCATTGCAAAATCAAACAGTGAGTGTACAGAACTAAATCTTTTAAGATGTTAAGTTCATTTGTGAGGTTTATGTTATGGGACAGCAGAAAAATTAAAAAAATCCGTAAACAGCCTTATCTCAGCTGAATGCGCACACAAACAGACACTTGTAGAAAAACACATCCCAACAGTGAAATCTTTGCAAAATCAAACACTGAGGGTACAGAACTAAATCTTTTAAGATGTTAACTTCATTTGTGAGGTTTATGTTATGGGACAGCAAAAAAATGAAAAAAATCCGGAAACATCCTTATCTCAGCTGAATGCGCACACAAACAGACACCAATAGAAAAACACATCCAAACAGTGAAATCATTGCAAAATCAAACAGTGAGTGTACAGAACTAAATCTTTTGAGATGTTAACTTCATTTGTGAGGTTTATGTTATGGGACAGCAGAAAAATTAAAAATATCCGTAAACAGCCTTATCTCAGCTGAATGCGCACACAAACAGACACTTGTAGAAAAACACATCCAAACAGTGAAATCAATGCAAAATCAAACAGTGAGTGTACAGAACTAAATCTTTTAAGATGTTAACTTCATTTGTGAGGTTTATGTTATGAGACAGCAAAAAAATGAAAAAAATCCGTAAACAGCCTTATCTCAGCTGAATGCGCACACAAACAGACACCAATAGAAAAACACATCCAAACAGTGAAATCATTGCAAAATCAAACAGTGAGTGTACAGAACTAAATATTTTAAGATGTTAAACTTCATTTGTGAGGTTTATGTTATGGGACAGCAGAAAAATTAAAAAAATCCGTAAACAGCCTTATCTCAGCTGTATGCGCACACAAACAGACACCAATAGAAAAACACATCCAAACAGTGAAATCAATGCAAAATCAAACAGTGAGTGTACAGAACTAAATCTTTTAAGATGTTAAGTTCATTTGTGAGGTTTATGTTATGGGACAGCAGAAAAATTAAAAAAATCCGTAAACAGCCTTATCTCAGCTGAACATACACCAATAGAAAAACACATCCAAACAGTGAAATCATTGCAAAATCAAACAGTGAGTGTACAGAACTAAATATTTTAAGATGTTAACTTCATTTGTGAGGTTTATGTTATGGGACAGCAGAAAAATTAAAAAAATCCGTAAACAGCCTTATCTCAGCTGAATGCGCACACAAACAGACACTTGTAGAAAAACACATCCAAACAGTGAAATCTTTGCAAAATTAAACACTGAGGGTAAAGAAGTATATCTTATAAGATGTTAAGTTCATTTGTTAGGTTTATATTATGGGAAAGTAGAACAATGAAAAAAATCCGAAAACAGCCTTATCTCAGCAGTATGCGCACACAAACAGACACCAATAGAAAAACACATCCAAACAGTGAAATCAATGCAAAATCAAACAGTGAGTGTACAGAACTAAATCTTTTAAGATGTTAAGTTCATTTGTGAGGTTTATGTTATGGGACAGCAGAAAAATTAAAAAAATCCGTAAACAGCCTTATCTCAGCTGAATGCGCACACAAACAGACACTTGTAGAAAAACACATCCCAACAGTGAAATCTTTGCAAAATCAAACACTGAGGGTACAGAACTAAATCTTTTAAGATGTTAACTTCATTTGTGAGGTTTATGTTATGGGACAGCAAAAAAATGAAAAAAATCCGGAAACAGCCTTATCTCAGCTGAATGCGCACACAAACAGACACCAATAGAAAAACACATCCAAACAGTGAAATCATTGCAAAATCAAACAGTGAGTGTACAGAACTAAATCTTTTAAGATGTTAACTTCATTTGTGAGGTTTATGTTATGGGACAGCAGAAAAATTAAAAAAATCCGTAAAAAGCCTTATCTCAGCTGAATGCGCACACAAACAGACACTTGTAGAAAAACACATCCAAACAGTGAAATCTTTGCAAAATTAAACACTGAGGGTAAAGAAGTATATCTTATAAGATGTTAAGTTCATTTGTTAAGTTTATATTATGGGAAAGTAGAAAAATGAAAAAAATCCGAAAACAGCCTTATCTCAGCTGTATGCGCACACAAACAGACACCAATAGAAAAACACATCCAAACAGTGAAATCAATGCAAAATCAAACAGTGAGTGTACAGAACTAAATCTTTTAAGATGTTAACTTCATTTGTGAGGTTTATGTTATGGGACACCAGAAAAATTAAAAAAATCCGTAAACAGCCTTATATCAGCTGAATGCGCACACAAACAGACACTTGTAGAAAAACACATCCCAACAGTGAAATCTTTGCAAAATCAAACACTGAGGGTACAGAACTAAATCTTTTAAGATGTTAACTTCATTTGTGAGGTTTATGTTATGGGACAGCAGAAAAATGAAAAAAATCCGGAAACAGCCTTATCTCAGCTGAATGCGCACACAAACAGACACCAATAGAAAAACACATCCAAACAGTGAAATCATTGCAAAATCAAACAGTGAGTGTACAGAACTAAATCTTTTAAGATGTTAACTTCATTTGTGAGGTTTATGTTATGGGACAGCAGAAAAATTAAAAAAATCCGTAAACAGCCTTATCTCAGCTGAATGCGCACACAAACAGACACCAATAGAAAAACACATCCAAACAGTGAAATCATTGCAAAATCAAACAGTGAGTGTACAGAACTAAATATTTTAAGATGTTAACTTCATTTGTGAGGTTTATGTTATGGGACAGCAGAAAAATTAAAAAAATCCGTAAACAGCCTTATCTCAGCTGAATGCGCACACAAACAGACACTTGTAGAAAAACACATCCAAACAGTGAAATCTTTGCAAAATTAAACACTGAGGGTAAAGAAGTATATCTTATAAGATGTTAAGTTCATTTGTTAAGTTTATATTATGGGAAAGTAGAAAAATGAAAAAAATCCGAAAACAGCCTTATCTCAGCTGTATGCGCACACAAACAGACACCAATAGAAAAACACATCCAAACAGTGAAATCAATGCAAAATCAAACAGTGAGTGTACAGAACTAAATCTTTTAAGATGTTAACTTCATTTGTGAGGTTTATGTTATGGGACACCAGAAAAATGAAAAAAATCCGGAAACAGCCTTATCTCAGCTGAATGCGCACACAAACAGACACCAATAGAAAAACACATCCAAACAGTGAAATCAATGCAAAATCAAACAGTGAGTGTACAGAACTAAATCTTTTGAGATGTTAACTTCATTTGTGAGGTTTATGTTATGAGACAGCAAAAAAATGAAAAAAATCCGGAAACAGCCTTATCTCAGCTGAATGCGCACACAAACAGACACTTGTAGAAAAACACATCCAAACAGTGAAATCTTTGCAAAATTAAACACTGAGGGTAAAGAAGTATATCTTATAAGATGTTAAGTTCATTTGTTAGGTTTATATTATGGGAAAGTAGAACAATGAAAAAAATCCGAAAACAGCCTTATCTCAGCTGTATGCGCACACAAACAGACACCAATAGAAAAACACATCCAAACAGTGAAATCATTGCAAAATCAAACAGTGAGTGTACAGAACTAAATCTTTTAAGATGTTAAGTTCATTTGTGAGGTTTATGTTATGGGACAGCAGAAAAATTAAAAAAATCCGTAAACAGCCTTATCTCAGCTGAATGCGCACACAAACAGACACTTGTAGAAAAACACATCCCAACAGTGAAATCTTTGCAAAATCAAACACTGAGGGTACAGAACTAAATCTTTTAAGATGTTAACTTCATTTGTGAGGTTTATGTTATGGGACAGCAAAAAAATGAAAAAAATCCGGAAACATCCTTATCTCAGCTGAATGCGCACACAAACAGACACCAATAGAAAAACACATCCAAACAGTGAAATCATTGCAAAATCAAACAGTGAGTGTACAGAACTAAATCTTTTGAGATGTTAACTTCATTTGTGAGGTTTATGTTATGGGACAGCAGAAAAATTAAAAATATCCGTAAACAGCCTTATCTCAGCTGAATGCGCACACAAACAGACACTTGTAGAAAAACACATCCAAACAGTGAAATCAATGCAAAATCAAACAGTGAGTGTACAGAACTAAATCTTTTAAGATGTTAACTTCATTTGTGAGGTTTATGTTATGAGACAGCAAAAAAATGAAAAAAATCCGTAAACAGCCTTATCTCAGCTGAATGCGCACACAAACAGACACCAATAGAAAAACACATCCAAACAGTGAAATCATTGCAAAATCAAACAGTGAGTGTACAGAACTAAATATTTTAAGATGTTAAACTTCATTTGTGAGGTTTATGTTATGGGACAGCAGAAAAATTAAAAAAATCCGTAAACAGCCTTATCTCAGCTGTATGCGCACACAAACAGACACCAATAGAAAAACACATCCAAACAGTGAAATCAATGCAAAATCAAACAGTGAGTGTACAGAACTAAATCTTTTAAGATGTTAAGTTCATTTGTGAGGTTTATGTTATGGGACAGCAGAAAAATTAAAAAAATCCGTAAACAGCCTTATCTCAGCTGAACATACACCAATAGAAAAACACATCCAAACAGTGAAATCATTGCAAAATCAAACAGTGAGTGTACAGAACTAAATATTTTAAGATGTTAACTTCATTTGTGAGGTTTATGTTATGGGACAGCAGAAAAATTAAAAAAATCCGTAAACAGCCTTATCTCAGCTGAATGCGCACACAAACAGACACTTGTAGAAAAACACATCCAAACAGTGAAATCTTTGCAAAATTAAACACTGAGGGTAAAGAAGTATATCTTATAAGATGTTAAGTTCATTTGTTAGGTTTATATTATGGGAAAGTAGAACAATGAAAAAAATCCGAAAACAGCCTTATCTCAGCAGTATGCGCACACAAACAGACACCAATAGAAAAACACATCCAAACAGTGAAATCAATGCAAAATCAAACAGTGAGTGTACAGAACTAAATCTTTTAAGATGTTAAGTTCATTTGTGAGGTTTATGTTATGGGACAGCAGAAAAATTAAAAAAATCCGTAAACAGCCTTATCTCAGCTGAATGCGCACACAAACAGACACTTGTAGAAAAACACATCCCAACAGTGAAATCTTTGCAAAATCAAACACTGAGGGTACAGAACTAAATCTTTTAAGATGTTAACTTCATTTGTGAGGTTTATGTTATGGGACAGCAAAAAAATGAAAAAAATCCGGAAACAGCCTTATCTCAGCTGAATGCGCACACAAACAGACACCAATAGAAAAACACATCCAAACAGTGAAATCATTGCAAAATCAAACAGTGAGTGTACAGAACTAAATCTTTTAAGATGTTAACTTCATTTGTGAGGTTTATGTTATGGGACAGCAGAAAAATTAAAAAAATCCGTAAAAAGCCTTATCTCAGCTGAATGCGCACACAAACAGACACTTGTAGAAAAACACATCCAAACAGTGAAATCTTTGCAAAATTAAACACTGAGGGTAAAGAAGTATATCTTATAAGATGTTAAGTTCATTTGTTAAGTTTATATTATGGGAAAGTAGAAAAATGAAAAAAATCCGAAAACAGCCTTATCTCAGCTGTATGCGCACACAAACAGACACCAATAGAAAAACACATCCAAACAGTGAAATCAATGCAAAATCAAACAGTGAGTGTACAGAACTAAATCTTTTAAGATGTTAACTTCATTTGTGAGGTTTATGTTATGGGACACCAGAAAAATTAAAAAAATCCGTAAACAGCCTTATATCAGCTGAATGCGCACACAAACAGACACTTGTAGAAAAACACATCCCAACAGTGAAATCTTTGCAAAATCAAACACTGAGGGTACAGAACTAAATCTTTTAAGATGTTAACTTCATTTGTGAGGTTTATGTTATGGGACAGCAGAAAAATGAAAAAAATCCGGAAACAGCCTTATCTCAGCTGAATGCGCACACAAACAGACACCAATAGAAAAACACATCCAAACAGTGAAATCATTGCAAAATCAAACAGTGAGTGTACAGAACTAAATCTTTTAAGATGTTAACTTCATTTGTGAGGTTTATGTTATGGGACAGCAGAAAAATTAAAAAAATCCGTAAACAGCCTTATCTCAGCTGAATGCGCACACAAACAGACACCAATAGAAAAACACATCCAAACAGTGAAATCATTGCAAAATCAAACAGTGAGTGTACAGAACTAAATATTTTAAGATGTTAACTTCATTTGTGAGGTTTATGTTATGGGACAGCAGAAAAATTAAAAAAATCCGTAAACAGCCTTATCTCAGCTGAATGCGCACACAAACAGACACTTGTAGAAAAACACATCCAAACAGTGAAATCTTTGCAAAATTAAACACTGAGGGTAAAGAAGTATATCTTATAAGATGTTAAGTTCATTTGTTAAGTTTATATTATGGGAAAGTAGAAAAATGAAAAAAATCCGAAAACAGCCTTATCTCAGCTGTATGCGCACACAAACAGACACCAATAGAAAAACACATCCAAACAGTGAAATCAATGCAAAATCAAACAGTGAGTGTACAGAACTAAATCTTTTAAGATGTTAACTTCATTTGTGAGGTTTATGTTATGGGACACCAGAAAAATTAAAAAAATCCGTAAACAGCCTTATATCAGCTGAATGCGCACACAAACAGACACTTGTAGAAAAACACATCCCAACAGTGAAATCTTTGCAAAATCAAACACTGAGGGTACAGAACTAAATCTTTTAAGATGTTAACTTCATTTGTGAGGTTTATGTTATGGGACAGCAGAAAAATGAAAAAAATCCGGAAACAGCCTTATCTCAGCTGAATGCGCACACAAACAGACACCAATAGAAAAACACATCCAAACAGTGAAATCATTGCAAAATCAAACAGTGAGTGTACAGAACTAAATCTTTTAAGATGTTAACTTCATTTGTGAGGTTTATGTTATGGGACAGCAGAAAAATTAAAAAAATCCGTAAACAGCCTTATCTCAGCTGAATGCGCACACAAACAGACACCAATAGAAAAACACATCCAAACAGTGAAATCATTGCAAAATCAAACAGTGAGTGTACAGAACTAAATATTTTAAGATGTTAACTTCATTTGTGAGGTTTATGTTATGGGACAGCAGAAAAATTAAAAAAATCCGTAAACAGCCTTATCTCAGCTGAATGCGCACACAAACAGACACTTGTAGAAAAACACATCCAAACAGTGAAATCTTTGCAAAATTAAACACTGAGGGTAAAGAAGTATATCTTATAAGATGTTAAGTTCATTTGTTAAGTTTATATTATGGGAAAGTAGAAAAATGAAAAAAATCCGAAAACAGCCTTATCTCAGCTGTATGCGCACACAAACAGACATCAATAGAAAAACACATCCAAACAGTGAAATAAATGCAAAATCAAACAGTGAGTGTACAGAACTAAATCTTTTAAGATGTTAACTTCATTTGTGAGGTTTATGTTATGGGACACCAGAAAAATTAAAAAAATCCTTAAACAGCCTTATCTCAGCTGAATGCGCACACAAACAGACACTTGTAGAAAAACACATCCCAACAGTGAAATCTTTGCAAAATCAAACACTGAGGGTACAGAACTAAATCTTTTAAGATGTTAACTTCATTTGTGAGGTTTATGTTATGGGACAGCAGAAAAATGAAAAAAATCCGGAAACAGCCTTATCTCAGCTGAATGCGCACACAAACAGACACTTGTAGAAAAACACATCCCAACAGTGAAATCTTTGCAAAATCAAACACTGAGGGTACAGAACTAAATCTTTTAAGATGTTAACTTCATTTGTGAGGTTTATGTTATGGGACAGCAGAAAAATGAAAAAAATCCGGAAACAGCCTTATCTCAGCTGAATGCGCACACAAACAGACACCAATAGAAAAACACATCCAAACAGTGAAATCATTGCAAAATCAAACAGTGAGTGTACAGAACTAAATCTTTTAAGATGTTAACTTCATTTGTGAGGTTTATGTTATGGGACAGCAGAAAAATTAAAAAAATCCGTAAACAGCCTTATCTCAGCTGAATGCGCACACAAACAGACACCAATAGAAAAACACATCCAAACAGTGAAATCATTGCAAAATCAAACAGTGAGTGTACAGAACTAAATATTTTAAGATGTTAACTTCATTTGTGAGGTTTATGTTATGGGACAGCAGAAAAATTAAAAAAATCCGTAAACAGCCTTATCTCAGCTGAATGCGCACACAAACAGACACTTGTAGAAAAACACATCCAAACAGTGAAATCTTTGCAAAATTAAACACTGAGGGTAAAGAAGTATATCTTATAAGATGTTAAGTTCATTTGTTAAGTTTATATTATGGGAAAGTAGAAAAATGAAAAAAATCCGAAAACAGCCTTATCTCAGCTGTATGCGCACACAAACAGACACCAATAGAAAAACACATCCAAACAGTGAAATCAATGCAAAATCAAACAGTGAGTGTACAGAACTAAATCTTTTAAGATGTTAACTTCATTTGTGAGGTTTATGTTATGGGACACCAGAAAAATTAAAAAAATCCGTAAACAGCCTTATATCAGCTGAATGCGCACACAAACAGACACTTGTAGAAAAACACATCCCAACAGTGAAATCTTTGCAAAATCAAACACTGAGGGTACAGAACTAAATCTTTTAAGATGTTAACTTCATTTGTGAGGTTTATGTTATGGGACAGCAGAAAAATGAAAAAAATCCGGAAACAGCCTTATCTCAGCTGAATGCGCACACAAACAGACACCAATAGAAAAACACATCCAAACAGTGAAATCATTGCAAAATCAAACAGTGAGTGTACAGAACTAAATCTTTTAAGATGTTAACTTCATTTGTGAGGTTTATGTTATGGGACAGCAGAAAAATTAAAAAAATCCGTAAACAGCCTTATCTCAGCTGAATGCGCACACAAACAGACACCAATAGAAAAACACATCCAAACAGTGAAATCATTGCAAAATCAAACAGTGAGTGTACAGAACTAAATATTTTAAGATGTTAACTTCATTTGTGAGGTTTATGTTATGGGACAGCAGAAAAATTAAAAAAATCCGTAAACAGCCTTATCTCAGCTGAATGCGCACACAAACAGACACTTGTAGAAAAACACATCCCAACAGTGAAATCTTTGCAAAATCAAACACTGAGGGTACAGAACTAAATCTTTTAAGATGTTAACTTCATTTGTGAGGTTTATGTTATGGGACAGCAAAAAAATGAAAAAAATCCGGAAACAGCCTTATCTCAGCTGAATGCGCACACAAACAGACACCAATAGAAAAACACATCCAAACAGTGAAATCATTGCAAAATCAAACAGTGAGTGTACAGAACTAAATATTTTAAGATGTTAACTTCATTTGTGAGGTTTATGTTATGGGACAGCAGAAAAATTAAAAAAATCCGTAAACAGCCTTATCTCAGCTGAATGCGCACACAAACAGACACTTGTAGAAAAACACATCCAAACAGTGAAATCTTTGCAAAATTAAACACTGAGGGTAAAGAAGTATATCTTATAAGATGTTAAGTTCATTTGTTAAGTTTATATTATGGGAAAGTAGAAAAATGAAAAAAATCCGAAAACAGCCTTATCTCAGCTGTATGCGCACACAAACAGACATCAATAGAAAAACACATCCAAACAGTGAAATAAATGCAAAATCAAACAGTGAGTGTACAGAACTAAATCTTTTAAGATGTTAACTTCATTTGTGAGGTTTATGTTATGGGACACCAGAAAAATTAAAAAAATCCTTAAACAGCCTTATCTCAGCTGAATGCGCACACAAACAGACACTTGTAGAAAAACACATCCCAACAGTGAAATCTTTGCAAAATCAAACACTGAGGGTACAGAACTAAATCTTTTAAGATGTTAACTTCATTTGTGAGGTTTATGTTATGGGACAGCAGAAAAATGAAAAAAATCCGGAAACAGCCTTATCTCAGCTGAATGCGCACACAAACAGACACTTGTAGAAAAACACATCCAAACAGTGAAATCTATGCAAAATTAAACACTGAGGGTAAAGAAGTATATCTTATAAGATGTTAAGTTCATTTGTTAAGTTTATATTATGGGAAAGTAGAAAAATGAAAAAAATCCGAAAACAGCCTTATCTCAGCTGTATGCGCACACAAACAGACACCAATAGAAAAACACATCCAAACAGTGAAATCAATGCAAAATCAAACAGTGAGTGTACAGAACTAAATCTTTTAAGATGTTAACTTCATTTGTGAGGTTTATGTTATGGGACAGCAGAAAAATTAAAAAAATCCGGAAACAGCCTTATCTCAGCTGAATGCGCACACAAACAGACACCAATAGAAAAACACATCCCAACAGTGAAATCTTTGCAAAATCAAACACTGAGGGTACAGAACTAAATCTTTTAAGATGTTAACTTCATTTGTGAGGTTTATGTTATGGGACAGCAAAAAAATGAAAAAAATCCGGAAACAGCCTTATCTCAGCTGAATGCGCACACAAACAGACACCAATAGAAAAACACATCCAAACAGTGAAATCATTGCAAAATCAAACAGTGAGTGTACAGAACTAAATCTTTTAAGATGTTAACTTCATTTGTGAGGTTTATGTTATGGGACAGCAGAAAAATGAAAAAAATCCGGAAACAGCCTTATCTCAGCTGAATGCGCACACAAACAGACACCAATAGAAAAACACATCCAAACAGTGAAATCATTGCAAAATCAAACAGTGAGTGTACAGAACTAAATCTTTTAAGATGTTAACTTCATTTGTGAGGTTTATGTTATGGGACAGCAGAAAAATTAAAAAAATCCGGAAACAGCCTTATCTCAGCTGAATGCGCACACAAACAGACACTTGTAGAAAAACACATCCAAACAGTGAAATCTTTGCAAAATTAAACACTGAGGGGAAAGAAGTATATCTTATAAGATGTTAAGTTCATTTGTTAAGTTTATATTATGGGAAAGTAGAAAAATGAAAAAAATCCGAAAACAGCCTTATCTCAGCTGTATGCGCACACAAACAGACACCAATAGAAAAACACATCCAAACAGTGAAATCAATGCAAAATCAAACAGTGAGTGTACAGAACTAAATCTTTTAAGATGTTACGTTCATTTGTGAGGTTTATGTTATGGGACACCAGAAAAATTAAAAAAATCCTTAAACAGCCTTATCTCAGCTGAATGCGCACACAAACAGACACTTGTAGAAAAACACATCCCAACAGTGAAATCTTTGCAAAATCAAACACTGAGGGTACAGAACTAAATCTTTTAAGATGTTAACTTCATTTGTGAGGTTTATGTTATGGGACAGCAGAAAAATGAAAAAAATCCGGAAACAGCCTTATCTCAGCTGAATGCGCACACAAACAGACACCAATAGAAAAACACATCCAAACAGTGAAATCATTGCAAAATCAAACACTGAGGGTACAGAACTAAATCTTTTAAGATGTTAACTTCATTTGTGAGGTTTATGTTATGGGACAGCAAAAAAATGAAAAAAATCCGGAAACAGCCTTATCTCAGCTGAATGCGCACACAAACAGACACCAATAGAAAAACACATCCAAACAGTGAAATCATTGCAAAATCAAACAGTGAGTGTACAGAACTAAATCTTTTAAGATGTTAACTTCATTTGTGAGGTTTATGTTATGGGACAGCAGAAAAATGAAAAAAATCCGTAAACAGCCTTATCTCAGCTGAATGCGCACACAAACAGACACTTGTAGAAAAACACATCCAAACAGTGAAATCTTTGCAAAATTAAACACTGAGGGGAAAGAAGTATATCTTATAAGATGTTAAGTTCATTTGTTAAGTTTATATTATGGGAAAGTAGAAAAATGAAAAAAATCCGAAAACAGCCTTATCTCAGCTGTATGCGCACACAAACAGACACCAATAGAAAAACACATCCCAACAGTGAAATCTTTGCAAAATCAAACACTGAGGGTACAGAACTAAATCTTTTAAGATGTTAACTTCATTTGTGAGGTTTATGTTATGGGACAGCAGAAAAATGAAAAAAATCCGGAAACAGCCTTATCTCAGCTGAATGCGCACACAAACAGACACCAATAGAAAAACACATCAAAACAGTGAAATCATTGCAAAATCAAACAGTGAGTGTACAGAACTAAATCTTTTAAGATGTTAACTTCATTTGTGAGGTTTATGTTATGGGCAAGCAGAAAAATTAAAAAAATCCGTAAACAGCCTTATCTCAGCTGAATGCGCACACAAACAGACACTTGTAGAAAAACACTTCCAAACAGTGAAATCTTTGCAAAATTAAACACTGAGGGTAAAGAAGTATATCTTATAAGATGTTAAGTTCATTTGTTAAGTTTATATTATGGGAAAGTAGAAAAATGAAAAAAATCCGAAAACAGCCTTATCTCAGCTGTATGCGCAAACAAACAGACACCAATAGAAAAACACATCCAAACAGTGAAATCAATGCAAAATCAAACAGTGAGTGTACAGAACTAAATCTTTTAAGATGTTAAGTTCATTTGTGAGGTTTATGTTATGGGACACCAGAAAAATTAAAAAAATCCGTAAACAGCCTTATCTCAGCTGAATGCGCACACAAACAGACACTTGTAGAAAAACACATCCCAACAGTGAAATCTTTGCAAAATCAAACACTGAGGGTACAGAACTAAATCTTTTAAGATGTTAACTTCATTTGTGAGGTTTATGTTATGGGACAGCAGAAAAATGAAAAAAATCCGGAAACAGCCTTATCTCAGCTGTATGCGCACACAAACAGACACCAATAGAAAAACACATCCAAACAGTGAAATCAATGCAAAATCAAACAGTGAGTGTACAGAACTAAATATTTTAAGATGTTAAGTTCATTTGTGAGGTTTATGTTATGGGACACCAGAAAAATTAAAAAAATCCATAAACAGCCTTATCTCAGCTGAATGCGCACACAAACAGACACCAATAGAAAAACACATCCCAACAGTGAAATCTTTGCAAAATCAAACACTGAGGGTACAGAACTAAATATTTTAAGTTCTTAACTTCATTTGTGAGGTTTATGTTATGGGACAGCAGAAAAATTTAAAAAATCCGGAAGAGCCTTATCTCAGCTGAATGCGCACACAAACAGACACCAATAGAAAAACACATCCCAACAGTTAAATCTTTGCAAAATCAAACAGTGAGTGTACAGAACTAAATCTTTTAATTGTGAACTTCATTTGTGAGGTTAATATTATGGGACAGCAGAAAAATTTAAAAAAATCCGGAAACAGCCATATCTCAGCAGAATGCGCTTACAAACAGACACCAATAGAAAAACACATCCGTGAAATCATTGCAAAATCAAACACTGAGAGTACAGAAGTATATCTTATAAGATGTACATTTCATTTGTTCAGTTAACTGTATGGTTATTTGTCATAATCAAACTTCAAAAAAATATTTCTTCACTGTTTTTTTCAACAAATGTTGCTTTCACAGCACACATTATTGTTGTAATCATATCATTATTATTAATATTATTATTATTATCGCTGTTAATATTATTATTGTTATCATCACCATCATTATATTTATATCATTAATACATTGACATTATATTAACATAAAAAAACAAAAACTCGCGCACTCATTCTATTGGGAACAATGACATGATGATGCTGTAGGGCCACCTTCAGCATTCGCTTCCGATTTTCATTAAGTTTCGATTCCACCTTAAAAAAAATGCACGTTTCGGCCAGTAGGGAGAAGTGCAAATTCAGGAATGGTTGCAATAGAATTCAGTCAGCATTCATATTTGAGATGGACTTTCTCCTATAGTCCAAAGTAGATATGGACATAAAGGGGATCACTGGAAAAATAAGGAGCTGTAGCATGCAAAGCAGGTGACATATTTCATGTGAAATCATATTAGGCCACTAGAGGGCAGTGCAAAGTCACAAATTGTTGCAAAATAATTGTCAAAATCTTGACTTTTGAGCTTGATTTTCTCCAAAATTCTCAAACCAGGAAAATTCATCACAAATACCCGATCACGATATGACAATATCAAAATTCTAAGATCATATCTTGTCTCATGTCATTATATAGCTATAATATTGTCATGCCTTCCTCATCATAGTTCACATTCCATTTGTCAGAGATAAAATATGAATCCATAACCCATTTTGAGAGGCAGGTTCTCATAAGGTTGGGATGTGTCAACTATTTGGGTTGCCACTAGACTCCCCTGTTTAAATGTAGGAGTTTAGTATTTTGGGCAACACCATGTTAGTTTTTGAAACCAGAAACAACCATAGTTATAAGAGAAGGGATGGATACTGATAGCTTGTCCACTACAAATCCACCTATAACTGCAACTTTGCAAACATGAAATGCAGAGCTGTCAATCACACACTGACAGCTCTGCATTTAAATGTAAAATTAAATTTACATTGTGGACATGCAGCTCTACTGAAGAGGAACTAAGACCATAAACCCTTTAGAACAATGTATGCAGGGCACCAGACTAACTTTTTACTAGGAGCACAGTAGCCCCCCCTATAACTGAATGTTTTAGGAGAGCAAGCAGAACATTTAGGGGCGCACACCTTAAACATTTCCTCTCATTTTCACTGTATTACTGATCAATACTCCGATAATAATTGAATAAATAGCAATGTGCTGTTTAGAATTCCCAGTGAATTTTTATTGTGCACTTGTTTGTTAAAGAATAACATCACATAAGAGACATTAAGTGTACATAAAATACCATCACTGTCACTACAGTACAATTATTAACTAGAAGTGGCCCGGTACTGTCCAGTACACAGAAACGGCACTTTTATTTGTGTACTGGCACATTTCACAAGATGCCGGTAATCTCTTATCAGTCCACTTGATTATGGTCCAGAGCAATAATGTCTCAGGGTACACTATGTGACGTTCACCTGTTCTCGCAAAAGTCAAGTGTTTATTCCTTGAGTTTGGAGTTTTTATTTTCTATCTAATCTCTATCTGGAAGACGACCGCTGTGGCGACCATCATCATGCTTCAAAAGCATGAGTTAGCTCATCCACACACTCATACTTTCTGATATAATAAAAATAAACATGGAGCTGGCAAGTTGAGGCTTGAAAATATCAGAGGAAGATGCACAGAAGGGATTAAGCTGGGCAATAGCCCGGTATCCTGGACTCTTGCTCAAAAATTAATAAATTGATAAAGTTGAACCTGAATTTTCCTTAACACTAAAACAAGGCCAGACCAAAAGTTTCACTCCCAGGGCTGGAGTATGCCAGGTGTAATATTATTAGATATTAATGTAGATGTGATGCAATAATTTGATGCACAAGCCTGTTTTCTTTGTGTATTACCTTAATGACTCTGTCCTGGCAGTGCTGGATGATCTTACACAGCTCCTCTGTACCCTGAGACTCGAGACTCTGATGAAGGATCTGCTCAAACATCTAGTAAAACACAATTTGTAGTTTTGTACCTAACTTTGTGACATACATGCATGTAACACCAGACAAACTGACTCATATAGGAATATATCATGAAATAATGTGATAATGTTATTTATCACATGTGGACCCAGGTCCACAGTCTGTATTGTGGCATGTTTAACTGTTTAACTGTCCACTGAGTTATCAAACCGCCAAAAGATGTTCGCCTTTAGTTCTACTGTGTCCTTGATCAATGCCACAGTCAGAACCTCATCATTCAACTATTTGACAAACTCTAGTCAAACAGGAGCTACAGTGTAGGAAAATGATCAAGCAATATAATGAGTGTCAATAAAATGATTAGCTCTCATAGAAACTTCCCATTGTGTTAACCAGTTAACCAATAACCTATATCAGACTGGTTAGTCAGTAGTTGAGGTTTCACCTCTCTCATGGGGATCTGGGCCCTTTGGACAAACACTGACGGGCTGCTCACGTCAAACTGTTGCTGCAGACCCTCAAGGCTCAGGTTCACCACCTTCTCATAGCAGCTGTGCATCTTAACTGGATGGAAAGCCAGCATGGAGATCTTCTCCATGTGCTGAGGAGGAAGACAAGAAGGGAGAGGAAGAGATGGATGAGGCATGGACAGATTTGGGAAAAATGTATAATTGTGTCTCACAATAAATATACTACTGCAAAAGTATCACTAATGTTACACTAGACAAATGCTGTTTAAATCACAAACATATTTGGAATAGGAGTATAGGAATTGCGGATAGATAACATTTGTTTTGTAAAGATCCAGATTCTTGTGCTTCAACTGCGAAAATCAGAGTGCATTTTCTATACATAATCATTATATATTGTGCTTCAATTTAAGCACATTCTCATGTTATGGGTTTTATTTAAAGCAACACAATTTTCAACCTTCACGTAATGTCTCTAAGCAGGGATGGGAAGTATTTCTGATACATGTATTAAAAAAAATACATATTTAAAATACGAAATATGCTCTTTTCTGGAGATGATGAAAAATTCCTTCAGATTTTGTACCAATATATTTCCATTATGTGTATTTTATTTAAAATACTGTAACATACATCCTTTGAAAAAAAGTGATGACATAAGAAGACAAATTGCAGGATGCTGCTTCAGCTTGGACGTCATGGTGCTTGTGCCTACTTTAATTTGCCAGGACTTGTTAAGATCACAATTAGTCTACATAAGAATTGAATTGAGTCAAGCGATTACCATCAGAGCTGAGTTTCAAGACTTTAGAGCTCACTCTGTCGTTTACATCGATGACAGTGTTAAAGTCGCCACATAAAATAATTTTGTATCCGACCAATAGGGGTTCTTTAAGTCTTTTAAAAAGTTGAAAAATGTTTGTTCTCTCATGAGAGGTGTACACGTGTATCGTTCGTATTTTTTCTCCTCGGTAAAAACAATCCAACATGAGCAATCTACAAGGAATTAAATTAGGAAATCATTCGTTTTACGAATAATAGTGACATCACCAGTTTTAGAAAAAAGATCCCACCATCAGCTTTACTTTCGCCAATAGAAATTACACTTAGACCTTTGTTCCACATGCTGGATACCGTTACTCTTTACTTGTGTTCAGTCTCAGTTCTTGACAACATAATATGTCAAAGTCAGTTTTCAACAAGAATTTAATTTGTTGGGCTCTAAAAGAATTTGATTGGATGCCATGGGCATTCCAAGATGAAACTTTGGGGAAGGTCATAAATGTTTGGGGGGTTATGGTGTGGGTTTGTCGTGATTTTATAATATATATATATATATATATTTATATATATTTATTTTAAAATAAGTTGTTGCCAAAGTTGTTGCTGTAAGGGGGGCTCTCTGCTACAGCCTGCGGGTAAAGCGGGGTGCTGCCAACTCGCTGACCCTGACCCTTATACCTATTCCAAGCCCTACCAGTAGAGGTCCCCCAAGCCCCAATTTATGAGCTGGAATAAAATGATATCAAAGTTTAGTTGGGGTGGCAAAAGACCCACGATAAGACTGGAAACTCTCCAGCTGCCAAAAGAAGAAGGAGGGATGAGACTTCCAAAATTAAAGGAATACTACCATGCGGCCCAATTGAGATATATTGTAGGTTGGTGCAAACCAGACACAGTGAAATGAAATAGAAATAGAGTTTGGAGAAAACCCAGTACAGAATATAATTGGGGATAAAGAAACATACAAGAAGATTCAAAACCAAATAGACACAATCACGATGTTCACATACAAAATATGGTTCAGTATAATAAAAAAATATAAGATACAGAAAGACACTAATTTATTGAATATGATAGCAATTTTACACCGACTAGGTACGATATAGGATTTAAACAGTGGACAACCAAGGGAATCACAGCATGGTGTGTTTTGGTGAAAGATGGACAGCTTGAGAGTTTCCAAAATATGACAGAAAAAAAGGATTTAGATAATCAATCATGAATTCTGTGGATTCCTGCAACTTAGAGACTACTATATGAAAGAGATCAGGATGGACCCCTCCTGAGAAGTGAATAGTGTGATCCAGATCATCATAATCAACGCATACAAAGAAACCACAATTAGAATTATATTGGGACTATATAAAAAAAATGCTACAAAATACATTAAAAAAAAGATGGGAATCAGGATTTAACATAAAACTTAGTGATGAAGATTGGCTAAGATTGGTATAATCTGCCAGACATTAGCCTCATGTATGAAACAAAGTGATTTTGAAGCAGAAACATATTTAGGTTACAAGGTCAGAGCTGCAGTGACTTCCTGACAAGTACAAATGAGCATTTCATGGGTTGTACTGGCAACAGATATGACAAATGTTGGGTGGCTGGGAGATTTTTTTTAATCAGTCTTGAATATGTCAAAGATTACCCACAATATTAACTTTGAAGCATTGTTAGTTTTGTGTAGCATCAGCTAAAACATGTACTCCCTCCCCTCTTAATTTGAAAAGAGGACATTTGTAATATGGAAATGATTGAATATTTGGTGGTTTTGAGGAGGACTGATGCAGGACAAAAGTATTAATCTTTTATGACAACAATTCTTGGGAGTGAACATTCCTGCCATATACTCAAGTGTATGGTGAAAACAATGTTCAGTGTTCTATTGATCTATTAATAAAATGTTTTCATTTGAATTCCAATTTGCCAAGAGACCTTCTTACAAGAAAGTGTGCCATATGCACTAACACAGTGGAAATGAATCATAATGAAGCCTGAGGGTTAAGGAAACAGTTTGTCATCAACTAAATACTGTAGGTGTCCAAAGCCTGAGGGTCAGCCTCTTTCCCCGGATGAAGCAGAATCCAGTCACGTTAACTGTGCGTTGTAAGAATGGAAAAGACTGTCATAAAAAAAAAATAATAATTACTACACCCACACTGTATCAACATTCAGAGTGGACCTAATTTTTAAGAATAGAGGGATAGATTTAGTGTATAGCCTACTTGTTAAATAGACAGGACAGTGCAGCAGCAGCACCAGCGAAGCTCTCTGAACAGATCAGCAATGTGACCCACAGTCCTCACAACCGAAGACGCAGCCGAAACACAGCAAGCGGTTCCGCGAAAACGGGAGCTTTGCAGCTGCGGGTCCGGGTGAGAGGACATCGGTTCTCACAGTGGAACTGTTCAGACAGCAAGTCTGGCTCCCGTGTAACGTCGCAGACAACACCATCTCAGAGATAGGATACTGACTGCATTTAAACACTAAACTTTCGAAAAAAACAGCAAAGCGAAAAAGAAAAAAAAGAGCATGGAACATTTACATGTGCATATATTAGTATTAACTATATTTCGATTAATGCGTGTGTGTTTAAATGCATGTGTATGTATGTAGTGAAAAGACGTAGTTACTGTAATTAACGAACACATTTTAGCAATGGCCTGCTGTTTAGCTCATTATAATAATTTAAAATTTCACTTACCTCTACATTTTTGAGCATCTTCCTGTGACATGTCAATAGCCTCCCTCTACCACCAACTTCCCCAGTAATTCCTTGGTCAGCGACTGATGCTGCAACTCCATTACATGTTCATCCACCTGCTGAGCAGACACTAACCTGTTCACGTTTTGGATATTAATCCGCTGCTGCTGTGGTGGGGAACTACGTTGCGTTGGAGTGTGACGATGGTCGATAATTATCTTAAAGCTACAGTAGTAGTTGAAATAAACTGCCCCTTTGTTTCACCACACATGCATGGCAGAAATGTTCGCTTCCAAGATTTTTTGTAATAAAAACATAACAGATTAATCCTCTGCATTCTTTGTGCGTTTGGATTTTTTTTTGAGGATATCTTACACCAAATTGCTTCAAATTTGGTGTAGGTGAAGTTATTTTCCACTGTCAGGGAATATCAAAATTTTTCATTATCATATAACACACTATTCAATCAATATCTGAAGCTAAAATGGTGTGGGTGTATTTTAGGGATATCATAGTATGGTGTGAATGTGGGTTTAGGAATAAATGTGTGTGTGTGTGTGTGTGTCTGTGTCTGTGTGTCTGTGTGTATGTGCAACCCCAGGCACTTCTTGTTCTCACATCAAGTTCAAATCGACATGATACACAGGCACCTACACCTACAAAGAGGCTCATACACACATTCACTCCTTTGAGTAAAAAAAAGAAACAGGCATCTTGAGGGACTTCAAAGACTTGCCCTCTACGTGAACCCAAACAAAAGTCTGGTTTTGTTTACACAGGTGCAATTACAGGTAAACACAATGTTTCACTTTGTTTGGGGCTCAATTCATCCTGACTGTCAAAGACACAGCCTCAGACGCTGAAGACCTCGACCTCATCAACATCAGTCACAATGTACTGAAAAAGAAAAAGGTTAAATAATTTATCAAAACTAACCCTAACCCTATCATATTATAGTGATTACATGTAAAATAATTACATCAAATCAAACATAAGCTAGATGTTTTGTATGACCTGTGTGATCATCCGTTTTTGATGAAGTTTAAAATCCATAATTTGTATTAGTAGTGTATGATTTCAGTTTCACTGAACTCAGTACCACCTATACTTCATATACTAGTAGTATGGAGTACTTTTACTGTATACGTTTTGGAGGAATATAGGGTCAAAGTTCACTTTTTGCAACAAACAATAGGGTAACATTTTTTGATGAAGTATAAAATCCTTATTTTTTATCAGTAGTTTATGATTTAACTTTCACTGGACGTATTCAGCTGAGGTTAGGCTGTTTTCGGATTTTTTTCTTTTTTCTACTGTCCCATAATATAAACCTCACTAATGAAGTTAACATCATATAAGATATACTTCTGTACCCTCAGTGTTTGATTTTGCAATGATTTCACTGTTGGGATGTGTTTTTCTATTGGTGTCTGTTTGTGTGCGCATCCAGCCGAGATAAGGCTGTTTTCGGATTTTTTTCTACTGTCCACAGTACTGTGCAAAGGTTTTAGGCAGTTGTGAAAAAAATGAATCAATCATCAATCAACAAAATGCAGTGAATAAACAAAAGAGAAATCTAAATCACCCTTTGTGAGGTTTATGTTATGGGACAGTAGAAAAATGAAAAAAATCAGAAAACAGCCGTATCCCTGCTGAATGCGCACAAAAACAGAGACAAATAGAAAAACACATCCAAACAGTGAAATCATTGCAAAATCAAACACTGAAGGTATATAACTATATCTTATGAGATGTTAACTTTATTTGTGAGGTTTATGTTATGGGACAGTAGAAAAATGAAAAAAATTGCGAAAACAGCCGTATCCATGCTGAATGCGCACAAAAACAGAGACAAATAGAAAAACACATCCAAACAGTGAAATCATTGCAAAATCAAACACTGAGGGTACATCAATATACCTTATAAGATGTTAACTTCATATTATTGGACGGTAGAAAAAAGATTAAAATACCCTCGATCAGCCTTAGTCCCTGATACACATACGGAAAAATCAGACTCCTGGCTTAATGCCTTTAGGAATTATTACAAAAAACACACCTAAACGGCTGACCTTTGACCTTTCCGAAGGTTACACAGGTCTGAAACTCGGCACCCTAGATTAGCCTTAGTCCCTGATACACATACGGAAAAATCAGACTCCTGGCTCAATGCCTTTAGGAATTATTACAAAAAACACACCCGAACGGCTGACCATTGACCTTTCCGAAGGTTGCACAGGTCTGAAACTCGGCACCCTGGATCAGCCTTAGTCCCTGATACACACACGGAAAAATCAGACTCCTGGCTCAATGCCTTTAGGAATTATTGAAGAAAAGACAGTTTCCCACCTTTCTTACGTTTGAATTTTACAGACTGTGTTTTTGGCAGTTTTTTTTGGCCAGGGGGAAAAAAGCCCAAAGTCCTGTGTCCAAAAACTGAAAATCAGGTCATGTCAGACTCTATACAGTCTTAGACTCTTTGGCCAGAGTGGAAGTTTTGGAGGAACTACATTTCTACAGGTCGCAGGAGTGTGAATATTTCATATGTCGTTTGGGGTCCCAAGACGAGCGGAACGACGAGGGTACATTAGTATATCTTATAAGATGTTAACTTTGTTTGTGAGGTTTATGTTATGGGACAATAAAAAAATGAAAAAAAAACGAAAACAGCCGTATCCCTGCTGAATGCGCACAAAAACAGACACAAATAGAAAAACACATCCAAACAGTGAAATCATTATAAATTCAAACACTGAGGGTACATCAATATACCTTATAAGATGTTAACTTCATATTATAGGACAGTAGAAAAAAGATTAAAATACCCTCGATCAGCCTTAGTCCCTGATACACATACGGAAAAATCAGACTCCTGGCTTAATGCCTTTAGGAATTATTACAAAAAACACACCTAAACGGCTGACCTTTGACCTTTCCGAAGGTTACACAGGTCTGAAACTCGGCACCCTAGATTAGCCTTAGTCCCTGATACACACACGGAAAAATCAGACTCCTGGCTCAATGCCTTTAGGAATTATTACAAAAAACACACCCGAACGGCTGACCATTGACCTTTGCGAAGGTTGCACAGGTCTGAAACTCGGCACCCTGGATCAGCCTTAGTCCCTGATACACACACGGAAAAATCAGACTCCTGGCTCAATGCCTTTAGGAATTATTACAAAAAACACACCCGAACGGCTGACCTTTGACCTTTCCAAAGGTTGCACGGGTCTGAAACTCGGCACCCGGGATAAGCCTTAGTCCCTGATACACATACGGAAAAATCAGACTCCTGGCTTAATGCCTTTAGGAATTATTACAAAAAACACACCCGAACGGCTGACCATTGACCTTTTCCGAAAGTTGCACAGGTCTGAAACTCGGCAACCGGGATAAGCTTTAGTCCCTGATACACATACGGAAAAATCAGACTCCTGACTCAATGCCTTTAGGAATTATTACAAAAAACACACCACAGCGGCTGACCTTTGACCTTTCCAAAGGTTGCACGGGTCTGAAAATCGGCACCCTTGATCAGCCAGGAGTCCCTGATACACATACGGAGAAATCAGCATCCGGGCTCATTGCCTTTAGGAATTATTGAAGAAAAGACAGTTTCCCACCTTTCTTACGTTTGAATTTTACAGACTGTGTTTTTGGCAGTTTTTTTTGGCCAGGGGGAAAAAAGCCCAAAGTCCTGTGTCCAAAAACTGAAAATCAGGTCATGTCAGACTCTATACAGTCTTAGACTCTTTGGCCAGAGTGGAAGTTTTGGAGGAACTACATTTCTACAGGTCGCAGGAGTGTGAATATTTCACATGTCGTTTGGGGTCCCAAGACGAGCGGAACGACGAGGGTACATTAGTATATCTTATAAGATGTTAACTTTATTTGTGAGGTTTATGTTATGGGACAGTAGAAAATGAAAAAAAATCAGAAAACAGTCGTATTCCAGCTGAATGCTCACAAAAACAGACACAAATAGAAAAACACATCCAAACAGTGAAATCATTGCAAAATCAAACACTGAGGGTACCGAAGAATATCTTATTAGATGTTAACTTTATTTGTGAGGTTTATGTTATGGAACAGTAGAAAAATGAAAAAAAATCAGAAAACAGTCGTATTCCAGCTGAATGCGCACAAAAACAGACAAAAATAGAAAAACACATTCAAACAGTGAAATCATTGCAAAATCAAACACTGAATGTATATAACAATATCTTATAAGATGTTAACTTTATTTCTGAGGTTTATGTTATGGGACAGTAGAAAAATGAAAAAAAAATCAGAAAACAGTCGTATTCCAGCTGAATGCGCACAAAAACAGACAAAAATAGAAAAACACATTCAAACAGTGAAATCATTGCAAAATCAAACACTGAAGGTATATAACTATATCTTATAAGATTCTAACTTTATTTGTGAGGTTTATGTTATGGGACAGTAGAAAAATTAAAAATATTGCGAAAACAGCCGTATCCCTGCTGAATGCGCACAAAAACAGACACAAATAGAAAAACACATCCAAACAGTGAAATCAATATAAATTTAAACACTGAGGGTACATCAATATACCTTATAAGATGTTAACTTCATATTATAGGACAGTAGAAAAAAGATTAAAATACCCTCGATCAGCCTTAGTCCCTGATACACATACGGAAAAATCAGACTCCTGGCTTAATGCCTTTAGGAATTATTACAAAAAACACACCCGAACAGCTGACCTTTGACCTTTCCGAAGGTTGCACAGGTCTGAAACTCGGCACCCTAGATCAGCCTTAGTCCCTGATACACACACGGAAAAATCAGACTCCTGGCTCAATGCCTTTAGGAGTTATTACAAAAAACACACCCGAACGGCTGACCTTTGACCTTTCCAAAGGTTGCACGGGTCTGAAACTCGGCACCCTGGATCAGCCTTAGTCCCTATACACACACGGAAAAATCAGACTCCTGGCTCAATGCCTTTAGGAATTATTACAAAAAACACACCCGAACGGCTAACCATTGACCTTTTTTGAAAGTTGCACAGGTCTGAAACTCGGCAACCGGGATAAGCTTTAGTCCCTGATACACATACGGAAAAATCAGACTCCTGACTCAATGCCTTTAGGAATTATTACAAAAAAAACACCACAGTGGCTGACCTTTGACCTTTCCAAAGGTTGCACAGATCTGAAACTCAGCACCCTGGATCAGCCAGGAGTCCCTGATACACATACGGAGAAATCAGCATCCGGGCTCATTGCCTTTAGGAATTATTGGAGAAAAGACAGTTTCCCACCTTTCTTACGTTTGAATTTTACAGACTGTGTTTTTGGCAGTTTTTTTTGGCCAGGGGGAAAAAAGCCCAAAGTCCTGTGTCCAATAACTGAAAATCAGGTCATGTCAGACTCTATACAGTCTTAGACTCTTTGGCCAGAGTGGAAGTTTTGGAGGAACTACATTTCTACAGGTCGCAGGAGTGTGAATATTTCATATGTCGTTTGGGGTCCCAAGACGAGCGGAACGACGAGGGTACATTAGTATATCTTATAAGATGTTAACTTTATTTGTGAGGTTTATGTTATGGGACAGTAGAAAATGAAAAAAAATCAGAAAACAGTCGTATTCCAGCTGAATGCGCACAAAAACAGACACAAATAGAAAAACACATCCAAACAGTGAAACTATTGCAAAATCAAACACTGAGGGTACCGAAGAATATCTTATAAGATGTTAACTTTATTTGTGAGGTTTATGTTATGGGACAGTAGAAAAATGAAAAAAAAATCAGAAAACAGTCGTATTCCAGCTTACTGCAAACAAAAACAGACAAAAATAGAAAAACACATTCAAACAGTGAAATCATTGCAAAATCAAACACTGAAGGTATATAACTATATCTTATAAGATGTTAAATTTATTTGTGAGGTTTATGTTATGGGACAGTAGAAAAATGAAAAAAAATCAGAAAACAGCCGTATCCCTGCTGAATGCACACAAAAACAGAGACAAATAGAAAAACACATCCAAACAGTGAAATCATTGCAAAATCAAACACTGAAGGTATATAACTATATCTTTTAAGATTTTAACTTTATTTGTGAGGTTTATGTTATGGGACAGTAGAAAAATGAAAAAAATTGCGAAAACAGCCGTATCCCTGCTGAATGCGCACAAAAACAGACACAAATAGAAAAACACATCCAAACAGTAAAATCATTATAAATTCAAACACTGAGGGTACATCAATATACCTTATAAGATGTTAACTTCATATTATAGGACAGTAGAAAAAAGATTAAAATACCCTCGATCAGCCTTAGTCCCTGATACACATACGGAAAAATCAGACTCCTGGCTTAATGCCTTTAGGAATTATTACAAAAAAACACACCTAAACGGCTGACCTTTGACCTTTCCGAAGGTTACACAGGTCTGAAACTCGGCACCCTAGATTAGCCTTAGTCCCTGATACACACACGGAAAAATCAGACTCCTGGCTCAATGCCTTTAGGAATTATTACAAAAAACACACCCGAACGGCTGACCTTTGACCTTTCCAAAGGTTGCACGGGTCTGAAACTCGACACCCTGGATTAGCCTTAGTCCCTGATACACATACGGAAAAATCAGACTCCTGGCTTAATGCCTTTAGGAATTATTACAAAAAACACACCTGAACGGCTGACCTTTGACCTTTCCAAAGGTTGCACGGGTCTGAAACTCGGCACCCTGGATTAGCCTTAGTCCCTGATACACATACAGAAAAATCAGACTCCTGGCTAAATGCCTTTAGGAATTATTACAAAAAACACACCCGAACGGCTGACCATTGACCTTTCCGAAGGTTGCACAGGTCTGAAACTCGGCACCCTGGATCAGCCAGGAGTCCCTGATACACATACGGAGAAATCAGCATCCGGGCTCATTGCCTTTAGGAATTATTGAAGAAAAGACAGTTTCCCACCTTTCTTACGTTTGAATTTTACAGACTGTGTTTTTGGCAGTTTTTTTTGGCCAGGGGGAAAAAAGCCCAAAGTCCTGTGTCCAAAAACTGAAAATCAGGTCATGTCAGACTCTATACAGTCTTAGACTCTTTGGCCAGAGTGGAAGTTTTGGAGGAACTACATTTCTACAGGTCGCAGGAGTGTGAATATTTCATATGTCGTTTGGGGTCCCAAGACGAGCGGAACGACGAGGGTACATTAGTATATCTTATAAGATGTTAACTTTATTTGTGAGGTTTATGTTATGGGACAGTAGAAAATGAAAAAAAATCAGAAAACAGTCGTATTCCAGCTGAATGCTCACAAAAACAGACACAAATAGAAAAACACATCCAAACAGTGAAATCATTGCAAAATCAAACACTGAGGGTACCGAAGAATATCTTATTAGATGTTAACTTTATTTGTGAGGTTTATGTCATGGGACAGTAGAAAAATGAAAAAAAATCAGAAAACAGTCGTATTCCAGCTGAATGCGCACAAAAACAGACAAAAATAGAAAAACACATTCAAACAGTGAAATCATTGCAAAATCAAACACTGAAGGTATATAACAATATCTTATAAGATGTTAACTTTATTTCTGAGGTTTATGTTATGGGACAGTAGAAAAATGAAAAAAAAAATCAGAAAACAGTCGTATTCCAGCTGAATGCGCACAAAAACAGACAAAAATAGAAAAACACATTCAAACAGTGAAATCATTGCAAAATCAAACACTGAAGGTATATAACTATATCTTATAAGATTCTAACTTTATTTGTGAGGTTTATGTTATGGGACAGTAGAAAAATGAAAAAAATTGCGAAAACAGCCGTATCCCTGCTGAATGCGCACAAAAACAGACACAAATAGAAAAACACATCCAAACAGTGAAATCAATATAAATTTAAACACTGAGGGTACATCAATATACCTTATAAGATGTTAACTTCATATTATAGGACAGTAGAAAAAAGATTAAAATACCCTCGATCAGCCTTAGTCCCTGATACACATACGGAAAAATCAGACTCCTGGCTTAATGCCTTTAGGAATTATTACAAAAAACACACCCGAACGGCTGACCTTTGACCTTTCCGAAGGTTACACAGGTCTGAAACTCGGCACCCTAGATTAGCCTTAGTACCTGATACACATACGGAAAAATCAGACTCCTGGCTCGATGCCTTTAGGAATTATTACAAAAAACACACCCGAACGGCTGACCATTGACCTTTCCGAAGGTTGCACAGGTCTGAAACTCGGCACCCTGGATCAGCCTTAGTCCCTATACACACACGGAAAAATCAGACTCCTGGCTCAATGCCTTTAGGAATTATTACAAAAAACACACCACAGCGGCTGACCTTTGACCTTTCCAAAGGTTGCACGGGTCTGAAACTCGGCACCCTGGATCAGCCAGGAGTCCCTGATACACATACGGAGAAATCAGCATCCGGGCTCATTGCCTTTAGGAATTATTGAAGAAAAGACAGTTTCCCACCTTTCTTACATTTGAATTTTACAGACTGTGTTTTTGGCAGTTTTTTTTGGCCAGGGGGAAAAAAGCCCACAGTCCTGTGTCCAAAAACTGAAGACTCTATACAGTCTTAGACTCTTTGGCCAGAGTGAAAGTTTTGGAGGAACTACATTTCTACAGGTCGCAGGAGTGTGAATATTTCATATGTCGTTTGGGGTCCCAAGACGAGCGGAACGACGAGGGTACATTAGTATATCTTATAAGATGTTAACTTTATTTGTGAGGTTTATGTTATGGGACAGTAGAAAAATGAAAAAAAATCAGAAAACAGTCGTATTCCAGCTGAATGCGCACAAAAACAGACAAAAATAGAAAAACACATTCAAACAGTGAAATCATTGCAAAATCAAACACTGAAGGTATATAACTATATCTTATAAGATGTTAACTTTATTTGTGAGGTTTATGTTATGGGACAGTTAAAAAATGAAAAAAAATCAGAAAACAGTCGTATTCCAGCTGAATGCGCACAAAAACAGACAAAAATAGAAAAACACATTCAAACAGTGAGATCATTGCAAAATCAAACACTGAAGGTATATAACTATATCTTATGAGATGTTAACTTTATTTGTGAGGTTTATGTTATGGGACAATAAAAAAATGAATAAAATCAGAAAACAGCCGTATCCCTGCTGAATGCACACAAAAACAGAGACAAATAGAAAAACACATCCAAACAGTGAAATCATTATAAATTCAAACACTGAGGGTACATCAATATACCTTATAAGATGTTAACTTCATATTATAGGACAGTAGAAAAAAGATTAAAATACCCTCGATCAGCCTTAGTCCCTGATACACATACGGAAAAATCAGACTCCTGGCTTAATGCCTTTAGGAATTATTACAAAAAACACACCTAAACGGCTGACCTTTGACCTTTCCGAAGGTTACACAGGTCTGAAACTCGGCACCCTAGATTAGCCTTAGTCCCTGATACACATACGGAAAAATCAGACTCCTGGCTCGATGCCTTTATGAATTATTACAAAAAACACACCCGAACGGCTGACCATTGACCTTTCCGAAGGTTGCACAGGTCTGAAACTCGGCACCCTGGATCAGCCTTAGTCCCTATACACACACGGAAAAATCAGACTCCTGGCTCAATGCCTTTAGGAATTATTACAAAAAACACACCACAGCGGCTGACCTTTGACCTTTCCAAAGGTTGCACGGGTCTGAAACTCGGCACCCTGGATCAGCCAGGAGTCCCTGATACACATACGGAGAAATCAGCATCCGGGCTCATTGCCTTTAGGAATTATTGAAGAAAAGACAGTTTCCCACCTTTCTTACGTTTGAATTTTACAGACTGTGTTTTTGGCAGTTTTTTTTGGCCAGGGGGAAAAAAGCCCAAAGTCCTGTGTCCAAAAACTGAAAATCAGGTCATGTCAGACTCTATACAGTCTTAGACTCTTTGGCCAGACTCCTGGCTTAATGCCTTTAGGAATTATTACAAAAAACACACCCGAACGGCTGACCTTTGACCTTTCCAAAGGTTGCACGGGTCTGAAACTCGGCACCCTGGATTAGCCTTAGTCCCTGATACACATACAGAAAAATCAGACTCCTGGCTTAATGCCTTTAGGAATTATTACAAAAAACACACCCGAACGGCTAACCACTGACCTTTTCCGAAAGTTGCACAGGTCTGAAACTCGGCAACCGGGATAAGCTTTAGTCCCTGATACACATACGGAAAAATCAGACTCCTGACTCAATGCCTTTAGGAATTATTCCAAAAAATACACCACAGTGGCTGACCTTTGACCTTTCCAAAGGTTGCACAGATCTGAAACTCAGCACCATGGATCAGCCAGGAGTCCCTGATACACATACGGAGAAATCAGCATCCGGGCTCATTGCCTTTAGGAATTATTGAAGAAAAGACAGTTTCCCACCTTTCTTACGTTTGAATTTTACAGACTGTGTTTTTGGCAGTATTTGGCCCGGGGGAAAAAAGCCCAAAGTCCTGTATCCAAAAACTGAAAATCAGGTCATGTCAGACTCTATACAGTCTTACCCTGGATTTCCACTGGACGCGGAACGGCCGCGGAACGGCCGCGGCGCGGTTCTGCTTCGTCCTCTCCCAAACGTCAATCCCCACCGGGCGCGTTACGGCAGCGGCGCGGAGCCTTGGGAGCCAGCGGTATTCACGGAAGATCGCGCGATAATCTCGAACGGACGCGAGATCCCGCGATAGACTGTGTGTATAAAGGAAACAACAACAACAACACAGCTTCTTTCATTTCTCCACTTCCATAATCAGTCTCTCGTCGTCCATTGTCTCCGAGACCCTCGGATCAAATGACTGTTGACCTGGGAGCACCGTGACGTTGAGGTGAAGTTGTGACCTGCGTATTGTGTTTTATTTTGAAAGGGGGGCGGAAAGTGTTTTACTTTGATACTGTGTCGGACTTCCTGTCTTGTGCGATCTGCTTCGTTGAAATTTACGAGGTTCAGCAGCGGCAACGGAAAAAATAGAACTGATTCCTATCGATAGCGCTGCGGCGCGGCGAGCCGCTTCTGGGCCGCTGCTGATCCGGGCCGCAGTGCGGCCGGTGGGAATGCTCACATTGATTAGAATGGAAGCGATTAGCAACGGCTACCGTTCCGCGGCAGTTCCGCGGCCGTTCCGCGTCCAGTGGAAATCCAGGGTTAGACCCTTTTGGCCAGAGTGAAAGAGGAACTACAGGTCGCAGGAGTGTGAATCTTTCATATGTCGTTTGGGGTCCCAAGACGAGCGGAACGACGAGGGTACATTAGTATATCTTATAAGATGTTAACTTTATTTGTGAGGTTTATGTTATGGGACAGTAGAAAATGAAAAAAAATCAGAAAACAGCCTTATCTCAGCTGAATGCGAACACAAACAGACACTTGTAGAAAAACACATCCAAACAGTGAAATCATTGCAAAATCAAACAGTGAGTGTACAGAACTAAATATTTTAAGATGTTAACTTCATTTGTGAGGTTTATGTTATGGGACAGCAGAAAAATTAAAAAAATCCGGAAACAGCCTTATCTCAGCTGAATGCGCACACAAACAGACACTTGTAGAAAAACACATCCCAACAGTGAAATATTTGCATAATTAAACACTGAGGGTAAAGAAGTATATCTTATAAGATGTTAAGTTCATTTGTTAGGTTTATATTATGGGAAAGTAGAAAAATGAAAAAAATCCGATAACAGCCTTATCTCAGCTGTATGCGCACACAAACAGACACTTGTAGAAAAACACATCCCAACAGTGAAACCATTGCAAAATCAAACACTGAGGATACAGAACTAAATATTTTAAGATGTTAACTTCATTTGTGAGGTTTATGTTATGGGACAGAAGAAAAATTAAAAAAATCCGGAAACAGCCTTATCTCAGCTGAATGCGCACACAAACAGACTTCAATAGAAAAACACATCCAAACAGTGAAATCATTGCAAAATCAAACACTGAGGGTAAAGAAGTATATCTCATAAGATGTTAAGTTCATTTGTGAGGTTTATGTTATGGGACAGCAGAAAAATGAAAAAAATCCGTAAACAGCCTTATCTCAGCTGAATGCGCACACAAACAGACACTTGTAGAAAAACACATCCCAACAGTGAAATCATTGCAAAATCAAACATTGAGTGTACAGAACTAAATATTTTAAGATGTTAACTTCATTTGTGAGGTTTATGTTATGGGACAGCAGAAAAATTAAAAAAAATCCGGAAACAGCCTTATCTCAGCTGAATGCGCACACAAAACAGACACCAATAGAAAAACACATCCAAACAGTGAAATCAATGCAAAATCAAACAGTAAGTGTACAGAACTAAATCTTTTAAGATGTTAACTTCATTTGTGAGGTTTATGTTATGGGACAGCAGAAAAATTAAAAAAATCCGTAAACAGCCTTATCTCAGCTGAATGCGCACACAAACAGACACTTGTAGAAAAACACATCCAAACAGTGAAATCTTTGCAAAATTAAACACTGAGGGTAAAGAAGTATATCTTATAAGATGTTAAGTTCATTTGTTAGGTTTATGTTATGGGACAGCAGAAAAATTAAAAAAATCCGGAAACAGCCTTATCTCAGCTGAATGCGCACACAAACAGACACCAATAGAAAAACACATCCAAACAGTGAAATCATTGCAAAATCAAACAGTGAGTGTACAGAACTAAATCTTTTAAGATGTTAACTTCATTTGTGAGGTTTATGTTATGGGACAGCAGAAAAATTAAAAAAATCCGTAAACAGCCTTATCTCAGCTAAATGCGCACACAAACAGACACCAATAGAAAAACACATCCAAACAGTGAAATCTTTGCAAAATTAAACACTGAGGGTAGAGAAGTATATCTTATAAGATGTTAAGTTCATTTGTTAGGTTTATATTATGGTAAAGTAGAAAAATGAAAAAAATCCGAAAACAGCCTTATCTCAGCTGTATGCGCACACAAACAGACACCAATAGAAAAACACATCCAAACAGTGAAATCAATGCAAAATCAAACAGTGAGTGTACAGAACTAAATCTTTTAAGATGTTAACTTCATTTGTGAGGTTTATGTTATGGGACAGCAGAAAAATTAAAAAAATCCGTAAACAGCCTTATCTCAGCTGAATGCGCACACAAACAGACACTTGTAGAAAAACACATCCCAACAGTGAAACCATTGCAAAATCAAACACTGAGGGTACATAACTAAATATTTTAAGATGTTAACTTCATTTGTGAGGTTTATGTTATGGGACAGAAGAAAAATTAAAAAAATCCGGAAACAGCCTTATCTCAGCTGAATGCGCACACAAACAGACTTCAATAGAAAAACGCATCCAAACAGTGAAATCATTGCAAAATCAAACACTGAGGGTAAAGAAGTATATCTTATAAGATGTTAAGTTCATTTGTGAGGTTTATGTTATGGGACAGCAGAAAAATGAAAAAAATCCGTAAACAGCCTTATCTCAGCTGAATGCGCACACAAACAGACACTTGTAGAAAAACACATCCCAACAGTGAAATCATTGCAAAATTAAACACTGAGGGTAAAGAAGTATATCTTATAAGATGTTAAGTTCATTTGTTAGGTTTATATTATGGGAAAGTAGAAAAATGAAAAAAATCCGAAAACAGCCTTATCTCAGCTGTATGCGCACACAAACAGACACCAATAGAAAAACACATCCAAACAGTGAAATCAATGCAAAATCAAACAGTGAATGTACAGAACTAAATCTTTTAAGATGTTAACTTCATTTGTGAGGTTTATGTTATGGGACAGCAGAAAAATTAAAAAAATCCGGAAACAGCCTTATCTCAGCTGAATGCGCACACAAACAGACTTCAATAGAAAAACACATCCAAACAGTGAAATCATTGCAAAATCAAACACTGAGGGTAAAGAAGTATATCTTATAAGATGTTAAGTTCATTTGTGAGGTTTATGTTATGGGACAGCAGAAAAATGAAAAAAATCCGTAAACAGCCTTATCTCAGCTGAATGCGCTTACAAACAGACACTTGTAGAAAAACACATCCCAACAGTGAAACCATTGCAAAATCAAACACTGAGGATACAGAACTAAATATTTTAAGATGTTAACTTTATTTGTGAGGTTTATGTTATGGGACAGAAGAAAAATTAAAAAAATCCGGAAACAGCCTTATCTCAGCTGAATGCGCACACAAACAGACTTCAATAGAAAAACACATCCAAACAGTGAAATCATTGCAAAATCAAACACTGAGGGTAAAGAAGTATATCTTATAATATGTTAAGTTCATTTGTGAGGTTTATGTTATGGGACAGCAGAAAAATGAAAAAAATCCGTAAACAGCCTTATCTCAGCTGAATGCGCACACAAACAGACACTTGTAGAAAAACACATCCCAACAGTGAAATCATTGCAAAATCAAACACTGAGGGTAAAGAAGTATATCTTATAAGATGTTAACTTCATTTGTGAGGTTTATGTTATGGGACAGCAGAAAAATGAAAAAAATCCGGAAACAGCCTTATCTCAGCTGAATGCGCACACAAACAGACACTTGTAGAAAAACACATCCCAACAGTGAAACCATTGCAAAATCAAACACTGAGGATACAGAACTAAATATTTTAAGATGTTAACTTCATTTGTGAGGTTTATGTTATGGGACAGAAGAAAAATTAAAAAAATCCGGAAACAGCCTTATCTCAGCTGAATGCGCACACAAACAGACTTCAATAGAAAAACACATCCAAACAGTGAAATCATTGCAAAATCAAACACTGAGGGTAAAGAAGTATATCTCATAAGATGTTAAGTTCATTTGTGAGGTTTATGTTATGGGACAGCAGAAAAATGAAAAAAATCCGTAAACAGCCTTATCTCAGCTGAATGCGCACACAAACAGACACTTGTAGAAAAACACATCCCAACAGTGAAATCATTGCAAAATCAAACAGTGAGTGTACAGAACTAAATATTTTAAGATGTTAACTTCATTTGTGAGGTTTATGTTATGGGACAGCAGAAAAATTAAAAAAAATCCGGAAACAGCCTTATCTCAGCTGAATGCGCACACAAAACAGACACCAATAGAAAAACACATCCAAACAGTGAAATCATTGCAAAATCAAACAGTGAGTGTACAGAACTAAATATTTTAAGATGTTAACTTCATTTGTGAGGTTTATGTTATGGGACAGCAGAAAAATGAAAAAAATCCGTAAACAGCTTTATCTCAGCTGAATGCGCACACAAACAGACACCAATAGAAAAACACATCCAAACAGTGAACTCTTTGCAAAATTAAACACTGAGGGTAAAGAAGTATATCTTATAAGATGTTAAGTTCATTTGTTAGGTTTATGTTATGGGACAGCAGAAAAATTTAAAAAATCCGTAAACAGCCTTATCTCAGCTGAATGCGCACACAAACAGACACCAATAGAAAAACACATCCAAACAGTGAAATCATTGCAAAATCAAACAGTGAGTGTACAGAACTAAATCTTTTAAGATGTTAACTTCATTTGTGAGGTTTATGTTATGGGACAGCAGAAAAATTAAAAAAATCCGTAAACAGCCTTATCTCAGCTGAATGCGCACACAAACAGACACTTGTAGAAAAACACATCCCAACAGTGAAATCATTGCAAAATCAAACACTGAGGGTAAAGAAGTATATCTTATAAGATGTCAACTTCATTTGTGAGGTTTATGTTATGGGACAGCAGAAAAATGAAAAAAATCCGGAAACAGCCTTATCTCAGCTGAATGCGCACACAAACGGACACCAATAGAAAAACACATCCAAACAGTGAAATCATTGCAAAATCAAACAGTGAGTGTACAGAACTAAATCTTTTAAGATGTTAACTTCATTTGTGAGGTTTATGTTATGGGACAGAAGAAAAATTAAAAAAATCCGGAAACAGCCTTATCTCAGCTGAATGCGCACACAAACAGACACCAATAGAAAAACACATCCAAACAGTGAAATCATTGCAAAATCAAACACTGAGGGTAAAGAAGTATATCTTATAAGATGTTAAGTTCATTTGTGAGGTTTATGTTATGGGACAGCAGAAAAATGAAAAAAATCCGTAAACAGCCTTATCTCAGCTGAATGCGCACACAAAACAGACACCAATAGAAAAACACATCCAAACAGTGAAATCATTGCAAAATCAAACAGTGAGTGTACAGAACTAAATATTTTAAGATGTTAACTTCATTTGTGAGGTTTATGTTATGGGACAGCAGAAAAATGAAAAAAATCCGTAAACAGCCTTATCTCAGCTGAATGCGCACACAAACAGACACCAATAGAAAAACACATCCAAACAGTGAAATCATTGCAAAATCAAACAGTGAGTGTACAGAACTAAATCTTTTAAGATGTTAACTTCATTTGTGAGGTTTATGTTATGGGACAGCAGAAAAATTAAAAAAATCCGTAAACAGCCTTATCTCAGCTGAATGCGCACACAAACAGACACTTGTAGAAAAACACATCCCAACAGTGAAACCATTGCAAAATCAAACACTGAGGGTACAGAACTAAATATTTTAAGATGTTAACTTCATTTGTGAGGTTTATGTTATGGGACAGAAGAAAAATTAAAAAAATCCGGAAACAGCCTTATCTCAGCTGAATGCGCACACAAACAGACTTCAATAGAAAAACACATCCAAACAGTGAAATCATTGCAAAAGCAAACACTGAGGGTAAAGAAGTATATCTTATAAGATGTTAAGTTCATTTGTGAGGTTTATGTTATGGGACAGCAGAAAAATGAAAAAAATCCGTAAACAGCCTTATCTCAGCTGAATGCGCACACAAACAGACACCAATAGAAAAACACATCCAAACAGTGAAATCTTTGCAAAATTAAACACTGAGGGTAAAGAAGTATATCTTATAAGATGTTAAGTTCATTTGTTAGGTTTATATTATGGGAAAGTAGAAAAATGAAAAAAATCCGAAAACAGCCTTATCTCAGCTGTATGCGCACACAAACAGACACCAATAGAAAAACACATCCAAACAGTGAAACCATTGCAAAATCAAACACTGAGGGTACAGAACTAAATATTTTAAGATGTTAACTTCATTTGTGAGGTTTATGTTATGGGACAGAAGAAAAATTAAAAAAATCCGGAAACAGCCTTATCTCAGCTGAATGCGCACACAAACAGACTTCAATAGAAAAACACATCCAAACAGTGAAATCATTGCAAAAGCAAACACTGAGGGTAAAGAAGTATATCTTATAAGATGTTAAGTTCATTTGTGAGGTTTATGTTATGGGACAGCAGAAAAATGAAAAAAATCCGTAAACAGCTTTATCTCAGCTGAATGCGCACACAAACAGACACCAATAGAAAAACACATCCAAACAGTGAAATCTTTGCAAAATTAAACACTGAGGGTAAAGAAGTATATCTTATAAGATGTTAAGTTCATTTGTTAGGTTTATATTATGGGAAAGTAGAAAAATGAAAAAAATCCGAAAACAGCCTTATCTCAGCTGTATGCGCACACAAACAGACACCAATAGAAAAACACATCCAAACAGTGAAATCAATGCAAAATCAAACAGTGAGTGTACAGAACTAAATCTTTTAAGATGTTAACTTCATTTGTGAGGTTTATGTTATGGGACAGCAGAAAAATTAAAAAAATCCGTAAACAGCCTTATCTCAGCTGAATGCGCACACAAACAGACACTTGTAGAAAAACACATCCAAACAGTGAAATCATTGCAAAATCAAACACTGAGGGTACAGAACTAAATCTTTTAAGATGTTAACTTCATTTGTGAGGTTTATGTTATGGGACAGCAGAAAAATTAAAAAAATCCGGAAACAGCCTTATCTCAGCTGAATGCGCACACAAACAGACACCAATAGAAAAACACATCCAAACAGTGACATCTTTGCAAAATTAAACACTGAGGGTAAAGAACTATATCTTATAAGATGTTAAGTTCATTTGTTAGGTTTATATTATGGGAAAGTAGAAAAATGAAAAAAATCCGGAAACAGCCTTATCTCAGCTGAATGCGCACACAAACAGACACCAATAGAAAAACACATCCCAACAGTGAAATCTTTGCAAAATCAAACACTGAGGGTACAGAACTAAATATTTTAAGTTCTTAACTTCATTTGTGAGGTTTATGTTATGGGACAGCAGAAAAATTAAAAAAATCCGGAAGAGCCTTATCTCAGCTGAATGCGCACACAAACAGACACCAATAGAAAAACACATCCCAACAGTTAAATCTTTGCAAAATCAAACACTGAGTGTACAGAACTAAATCTTTTAAGATGTGAACTTCATTTGTGAGGTTAATATTATGGGACAGCAGAAAAATTTTAAAAAATCCGGAAACAGCCATATCTCAGCAGAATGCGCTTACAAACAGACACCAATAGAAAAACACATCCGTGAAATCATTGCAAAATCAAACACTGAGAGTACAGAAGTATATCTTATAAGATGTACATTTCATTTGTTCAGTTAACTGTATGGTTATTTGTCATAATCAAACTTCAAAAAAATATTTCTACAATGTTTTTTTCAACAAATGTTGCTTTCACAGCACACATTATTGTTGTAATCATATCATTATTATTAATATTATTATTATTATCGCTGTTAATATTATTATTGTTATCATCACCATCATTATATTTATATCATTAATACATTGACATTATATTAACATAAAAAAACAAAAACTCGCGCACTCATTCTATTGGGAACAATGACATGATGATGCTGTAGGGCCACCTTCAGCATTCGCTTCCGATTTTCATTAAGTTTCGATTCCACCTTAAAAAAAATGCACGTTTCGGCCAGTAGGGAGAAGTGCAAATTCAGGAATGGTTGCAATAGAATTCAGTCAGCATTCATATTTGAGATGGACTTTCTCCTATAGTCCAAAGTAGATATGGACATATAGGGGATCACTGGAAAAATAAGGAGCTGTAGCATGCAAAGCAGGTGACATATTTCATGTGAAATCATATTAGGCCACTAGAGGGCAGTGCAAAGTCACAAATTGTTGCAAAATAATTGTCAAAATCTTGACTTTTGAGCTTGATTTTCTCCAAAATTCTCAAACCAGGAAAATTCATCACAAATACCCGATCACGATATGACAATATCAAAATTCTAAGATCATATCTTGTCTCATGTCATGATATAGCTATAATATTGTCATGCCTTCCTCATCATAGTTCACATTCCATTTGTCAGAGATAAAATATGAATCCATAACCCATTTTGAGAGGCAGGTTCTCATAAGGTTGGGATGTGTCAACTATTTGGGTTGCCACTAGACTCCCCTGTTTAAATGTAGGAGTTTAGTATTTTGGGCAACACCATGTTAGTTTTTGAAACCAGAAAAAACCATAGTTATAAGAGAAGGGATGGATACTGATAGCTTGTCCACTACAAATCCACCTATAACTGCAACTTTGCAAACATGAAATGCAGAGCTGTCAATCACACACTGACAGCTCTGCATTTAAATGTAAAATTAAATTTACATTGTGGACATGCAGCTCTACTGAAGAGGAACTAAGACCATAAACCCTTTAGAACAATGTATGCAGGGCACCAGACTAACTTTTTACTAGGAGCACAGTAGCCCCCCCTATAACTGAATGTTTTAGGAGAGCAAGCAGAACATTTAGGGGCGCACACCTTAAACATTTCCTCTCATTTTCACTGTATTACTGATCAATACTCCGATAATAATTGAATAAATAGCAATGTGCTGTTTAGAATTCCCAGTGAATTTTTATTGTGCACTTGTTTGTTAAAGAATAACATCACATAAGAGACATTAAGTGTACATAAAATACCATCACTGTCACTACAGTACAATTATTAACTAGAAGTGGCCCGGTACTGTCCAGTACACAGAAACGGCACTTTTATTTGTGTACTGGCACATTTCACAAGATGCCGGTAATCTCTTATCAGTCCACTTGATTATGGTCCAGAGCAATAATGTCTCAGGGTACACTATGTGACGTTCACCTGTTCTCGCAATAGTCAAGTGTTTATTCCTTGAGTTTGGAGTTTTTATTTTCTATCTAATCTCTATCTGGAAGACGACCGCTGTGGCGACCATCATCATGCTTCAAAAGCATGAGTTAGCTCATCCACACACTCATACTTTCTGATATAATAAAAATAAACATGGAGCTGGCAAGTTGAGGCTTGAAAATATCAGAGGAAGATGCACAGAAGGGATTAAGCTGGGCAATAGCCCGGTATCCTGGACTCTTGCTCAAAAATTAATAAATTGATAAAGTTGAACCTGAATTTTCCTTAACACTAAAACAAGGCCAGACCAAAAGTTTCACTCCCAGGGCTGGAGTATGCCAGGTGTAATATTATTAGATATTAATGTAGATGTGATGCAATAATTTGATGCACAAGCCTGTTTTCTTTGTGTATTACCTTAATGACTCTGTCCTGGCAGTGCTGGATGATCTTACACAGCTCCTCTGTACCCTGAGACTCGAGACTCTGATGAAGGATCTGCTCAAACATCTAGTAAAACACAATTTGTAGTTTTGTACCTAACTTTGTGACATACATGCATGTAACACCAGACAAACTGACTCATATAGGAATATCCCATGAAATAATGTGATAATGTTATTTATCACATGTGGACCCAGGTCCACAGTCTGTATTGTGGCATGTTTAACTGTTTAACTGTCCACTGAGTTATCAAACCGCCAAAAGATGTTCGCCTTTAGTTCTACTGTGTCCTTGATCAATGCCACAGTCAGAACCTCATCATTCAACTATTTGACAAACTCTAGTCAAACAGGAGCTACAGTGTAGGAAAATGATCAAGCAACATAATGAGTGTCAATAAAATGATTAGCTCTCATAGAAACTTCCCATTGTGTTAACCAGTTAACCAATAACCTATATCAGACTGGTTAGTCAGTAGTTGAGGTTTCACCTCTCTCATGGGGATCTGGGCCCTTTGGACAAACACTGACGGGCTGCTCACGTCAAACTGTTGCTGCAGACCCTCAAGGCTCAGGTTCACCACCTTCTCATAGCAGCTGTGCATCTTAACTGGATGGAAAGCCAGCATGGAGATCTTCTCCATGTGCTGAGGAGGAAGACAAGAAGGGAGAGGAAGAGATGGATGAGGCATGGACAGATTTGGGAAAAATGTATAATTGTGTCTCACAATAAATATACTACTGCAAAAGTATCACTAATGTTACACTAGACAAATGCTGTTTAAATCACAAACATATTTGGAATAGGAGTATAGGAATTGCGGATAGATAACATTTGTTTTGTAAAGATCCAGATTCTTGTGCTTCAACTGCGAAAATCAGAGTGCATTTTCTATACATAATCATTATATATTGTGCTTCAATTTAAGCACATTCTCATGTTATGGGTTTTATTTAAAGCAACACAATTTTCAACCTTCACGTAATGTCTCTAAGCAGGGATGGGAAGTATTTCTGATACATGTATTAAAAAAAATACATATTTAAAATACGAAATATGCTCTTTTCTGGAGATGATGAAAAATTCCTTCAGATTTTGTACCAATATATTTCCATTATGTGTATTTTATTTAAAATACTGTAACATACATCCTTTGAAAAAAAGTGATGACATAAGAAGACAAATTGCAGGATGCTACTTCAGATTGGACGTCATGGTGCTTGTGCCTACTTTAATTTGCCAGGACTTGTTAAGATCACAATTAGTCTACATAAGAATTGAATTGAGTCAAGCGATTACCATCAGAGCTGAGTTTCAAGACTTTAGAGCTCACTCTGTCGTTTACATCGATGACAGTGTTAAAGTCGCCACATAAAATAATTTTGTATCCGACCAATAGGGGTTCTTTAAGTCTTTTAAAAAGTTGAAAAATGTTTGTTCTCTCATGAGAGGTGTACACGTGTATCGTTCGTATTTTTTCTCCTTGGTAAAAACAATCCAACATGAGCAATCTACAAGGAATTAAATTAGGAAATCATTCGTTTTACGAATAATAGTGACATCACCAGTTTTAGAAAAAAGATCCCACCATCAGCTTTACTTTCGCCAATAGAAATTACACTTAGACCTTTGTTCCACATGCTGGATACCGTTACTCTTTACTTGTGTTCAGTCTCAGTTCTTGACAACATAATATGTCAAAGTCAGTTTTCAACAAGAATTTAATTTGTTGGGCTCTAAAAGAATTTGATTGGATGCCATGGGCATTCCAAGATGAAACTTTGGGGAAGGTCATAAATGTTTGGGGGGTTATGGTGTGGGTTTGTCGTGATTTTATAATATATATATATATATATATTTATATATATTTATTTTAAAATAAGTTGTTGCCAAAGTTGTTGCTGTAAGGGGGGCTCTCTGCTACAGCCTGCGGGTAAAGCGGGGTGCTGCCAACTCGCTGACCCTGACCCTTATACCTATTCCAAGCCCTACCAGTAGAGGTCCCCCAAGCCCCAATTTATGAGCTGGAATAAAATGATATCAAAGTTTAGTTGGGGTGGCAAAAGACCCACGATAAGACTGGAAACTCTCCAGCTGCCAAAAGAAGAAGGAGGGATGAGACTTCCAAAATTAAAGGAATACTACCATGCGGCCCAATTGAGATATATTGTAGGTTGGTGCAAACCAGACACAGTGAAATGAAATAGAAAAAGAGTTTGGAGAAAACCCAGTACAGAATATAATTGGGGATAAAGAAACATACAAGAAGATTCAAAACCAAATAGACACAATCACGATGTTCACATACAAAATATGGTTCAGTATAATAAAAAAATATAAGATACAGAAAGACACTAATTTATTGAATATGATAGCAATTTTACACCGACTAGGTACGATATAGGATTTAAACAGTGGACAACCAAGGGAATCACAGCATGGTGTGTTTTGGTGAAAGATGGACAGCTTGAGAGTTTCCAAAATATGACAGAAAAAAAGGATTTCAGATAATCAATCATGAATTCTGTGGATTCCTGCAACTTAGAGACTACTATATGAAAGAGATCAGGATGGACCCCTCCTGAGAAGTGAATAGTGTGATCCAGATCATCATAATCAACGCATACAAAGAAACCACAATTAGAATTATATTGGGACTATATAAAAAAAATGCTACAAAATACATAAAAAAAAAAGATGGGAATCAGGATTTAACATAAAACTTAGTGATGAAGATTGGCTAAGATTGGTATAATCTGCCAGACATTAGCCTCATGTATGAAACAAAGTGATTTTGAAGCAGAAACATATTTAGGTTACAAGGTCAGAGCTGCAGTGACTTCCTGACAAGTACAAATGAGCATTTCATGGGTTGTACTGGCAACAGATATGACAAATGTTGGGTGGCTGGGAGATTTTTTTTAATCAGTCTTGAATATGTCAAAGATTACCCACAATATTAACTTTGAAGCATTGTTAGTTTTCTGTAGCATCAGCTAAAACATGTACTCCCTCCCCTCTTAATTTGAAAAGAGGACATTTGTAATATGGAAATGATTGAATATTTGGTGGTTTTGAGGAGGACTGATGCAGGACAAAAGTATTAATCTTTTATGACAACAATTCTTGGGAGTGAACATTCCTGCCATATACTCAAGTGTATGGTGAAAACAATGTTCAGTGTTCTATTGATCTATTAATAAAATGTTTTCATTTGAATTCCAATTTGCCAAGAGACCTTCTTACAAGAAAGTGTGCCATATGCACTAACACAGTGGAAATGAATCATAATGAAGCCTGAGGGTTAAGGAAACAGTTTGTCATCAACTAAATACTGTAGGTGTCCAAAGCCTGAGGGTCAGCCTCTTTCCCCGGATGAAGCAGAATCCGGACACGTTAACTGTGCGTTGTAAGAATGGAAAAGACTGTCATAAAAAAAAAATAATAATTACTACACCCACACTGTATCAACATTCAGAGTGGACCTAATTTTTAAGAATAGAGGGATAGATTTAGTGTATAGCCTACTTGTTAAATAGACAGGACAGTGCAGCAGCAGCACCAGCGAAGCTCTCTGAACAGATCAGCAATGTGACCCACAGTCCTCACAACCGAAGACGCAGCCGAAACACAGCAAGCGGTTCCGCGAAAACGGGAGCTTTGCAGCTGCGGGTCCGGGTGAGAGGACATCGGTTCTCACAGTGGAACTGTTCAGACAGCAAGTCTGGCTCCCGTGTAACGTCGCAGACAACACCATCTCAGAGATAGGATACTGACTGCATTTAAACACTAAACTTTCGAAAAAAACAGCAAAGCGAAAAAGAAAAAAAAGAGCATGGAACATTTACATGTGCATATATTAGTATTAACTATATTTCGATTAATGCGTGTGTGTTTAAATGCATGTGTATGTATGTAGTGAAAAGACGTAGTTACTGTAATTAACGAACACATTTTAGCAATGGCCTGCTGTTTAGCTCATTATAATAATGTAAAATTTCACTTACCTCTACATTTTTGAGCATCTTCCTGTGACATGTCAATAGCCTCCCTCTACCACCAACTTCCCCAGTAATTCCTTGGTCAGCGACTGATGCTGCAACTCCATTACATGTTCATCCACCTGCTGAGCAGACACTAACCTGTTCACGTTTTGGATATTAATCCGCTGCTGCTGTGGTGGGGAACTACGTTGCGTTGGAGTGTGACGATGGTCGATAATTATCTTAAAGCTACAGTAGTAGTTGAAATAAACTGCCCCTTTGTTTCACCACACATGCATGGCAGAAATGTTCGCTTCCAAGATTTTTTGTAATAAAAACATAACAGATTAATCCTCTGCATTCTTTGTGCGTTTGGATTTTTTTTTGAGGATATCTTACACCAAATTGCTTCAAATTTGGTGTAGGTGAAGTTATTTTCCACTGTCAGGGAATATCAACATTTTTCATTATCATATAACACACTATTCAATCAATATCTGAAGCTAAAATGATGTGGGTGTATTTTAGGGATATCATAGTATGGTGTGAATGTGGGTTTAGGAATAAATGTGTGTGTGTGTGTGTGTGTCTGTGTCTGTGTGTCTGTGTGTATGTGCAACTCCAGGCACTTCTTGTTCTCACATCAAGTTCAAATCGACATGATACACAGGCACCTACACCTACAAAGAGGCTCATACACACATTCACTCCTTTGAGTAAAAAAAAGAAACAGGCATCTTGAGGGACTTCAAAGACTTGCCCTCTACGTGAACCCAAACAAAAGTCTGGTTTTGTTTACACAGGTGCAATTACAGGTAAACACAATGTTTCACTTTGTTTGGGGCTCAATTCATCCTGACTGTCAAAGACACAGCCTCAGACGCTGAAGACCTCGACCTCATCAACATCAGTCACAATGTACTGAAAAAGAAAAAGGTTAAATAATTTATCAAAACTAACCCTAACCCTATCATATTATAGTGATTACATGTAAAATAATTACATCAAATCAAACATAAGCTAGATGTTTTGTATGACCTGTGTGATCATCCGTTTTTGATGAAGTTTAAAATCCATAATTTGTATTAGTAGTGTATGATTTCACTTTCACTGAACTCAGTACCACCTATACTTCATATACTAGTAGTATGGAGTACTTTTACTGTATACGTTTTGGAGGAATATAGGGTCAAAGTTCACTTTTTGCAACAAACAATAGGGTAACATTTTTTGATGAAGTATAAAATCCTTATTTTTTATCAGTAGTTTATGATTTAACTTTCACTGGACGTATTCAGCTGAGGTTAGGCTGTTTTCGGATTTTTTTCTTTTTTCTACTGTCCCATAATATAAACCTCACTAATGAAGTTAACATCATATAAGATATACTTCTGGTATACTGATACTGATATACTTCTTCCCCATGATTTCACTGTTGGGATGTGTTTTTCTATTGGTGTCTGTTTGTGTGCGCATCCAGCCGAGATAAGGCTGTTTTCGGATTTTTTTCTACTGTCCACAGTACTGTGCAAAGGTTTTAGGCAGTTGTGAAAAAAATGAATCAATCATCAATCAACAAAATGCAGTGAATAAACAAAAGAGAAATCTAAATCACCCTTTGTGAGGTTTATGTTATGGGACAGTAGAAAAATGAAAAAAATCAGAAAACAGCCGTATCCCTGCTGAATGCGCACAAAAACAGAGACAAATAGAAAAACACATCCAAACAGTGAAATCATTGCAAAATCAAACACTGAAGGTATATAACTATATCTTATGAGATGTTAACTTTATTTGTGAGGTTTATGTTATGGGACAGTAGAAAAATGAAAAAAATTGCGAAAACAGCCGTATCCATGCTGAATGCGCACAAAAACAGAGACAAATAGAAAAACACATCCAAACAGTGAAATCATTGCAAAATCAAACACTGAGGGTACATCAATATACCTTATAAGATGTTAACTTCATATTATAGGACGGTAGAAAAAAGATTAAAATACCCTCGATCAGCCTTAGTCCCTGATACACATACGGAAAAATCAGACTCCTGGCTTAATGCCTTTAGGAATTATTACAAAAAACACACCCGAACGGCTGACCATTGACCTTTTCCGAAAGTTGCACAGGTCTGAAACTCGGCAACCGGGATAAGCTTTAGTCCCTGATACACATACGGAAAAATCAGACTCCTGACTCAATGCCTTTAGGAATTATTACAAAAAACACACCACAGCGGCTGACCTTTGACCTTTCCAAAGGTTGCACGGGTCTGAAACTCTGCACCCTTGATCAGCCAGGAGTCCCTGATACACATACGGAGAAATCAGCATCCGGGCTCATTGCCTTTAGGAATTATTGAAGAAAAGACAGTTTCCCACCTTTCTTACGTTTGAATTTTACAGACTGTGTTTTTGGCAGTTTTTTTTGGCCAGGGGGAAAAAAGCCCAAAGTCCTGTGTCCAAAAACTGAAAATCAGGTCATGTCAGACTCTATACAGTCTTAGACTCTTTGGCCAGAGTGGAAGTTTTGGAGGAACTACATTTCTACAGGTCGCAGGAGTGTGAATATTTCATATGTCGTTTGGGGTCCCAAGACGAGCGGAACGACGAGGGTACATTAGTATATCTTATAAGATGTTAACTTTATTTGTGAGGTTTATGTTATGGGACAGTAGAAAATGAAAAAAAATCAGAAAACAGTCGTATTCCAGCTGAATGCTCACAAAAACAGACACAAATAGAAAAACACATCCAAACAGTGAAATCATTGCAAAATCAAACACTGAGGGTACGGAAGAATATCTTATTAGATGTTAACTTTATTTGTGAGGTTTATGTTATGGGACAGTAGAAAAATGAAAAAAAATCAGAAAACAGTCGTATTCCAGCTGAATGCGCACAAAAACAGACAAAAATAGAAAAACACATTCAAACAGTGAAATCATTGCAAAATCAAACACTGAAGGTATATAACTATATCTTATGAGATGTTAACTTTATTTGTGAGGTTTATGTTATGGGACAGTAGAAAAATGAAAAAAATTGCGAAAACAGCCGTATCCATGCTGAATGCGCACAAAAACAGAGACAAATAGAAAAACACATCCAAACAGTGAAATCATTGCAAAATCAAACACTGAGGGTACATCAATATACCTTATAAGATGTTAACTTCATATTATAGGACGGTAGAAAAAAGATTAAAATACCCTCGATCAGCCTTAGTCCCTGATACACATACGGAAAAATCAGACTCCTGGCTTAATGCCTTTAGGAATTATTACAAAAAACACACACGAACGGCTGACCATTGACCTTTTCCGAAAGTTGCACAGGTCTGAAACTCGGCAACCGGGATAAGCTTTAGTCCCTGATACACATACGGAAAAATCAGACTCCTGACTCAATGCCTTTAGGAATTATTACAAAAAACACACCACAGCGGCTGACCTTTGACCTTTCCAAAGGTTGCACGGGTCTGAAACTCTGCACCCTTGATCAGCCAGGAGTCCCTGATACACATACGGAGAAATCAGCATCCGGGCTCATTGCCTTTAGGAATTATTGAAGAAAAGACAGTTTCCCACCTTTCTTACGTTTGAATTTTACAGACTGTGTTTTTGGCAGTTTTTTTTGGCCAGGGGGAAAAAAGCCCAAAGTCCTGTGTCCAAAAACTGAAAATCAGGTCATGTCAGACTCTATACAGTCTTAGACTCTTTGGCCAGAGTGGAAGTTTTGGAGGAACTACATTTCTACAGGTCGCAGGAGTGTGAATATTTCATATGTCGTTTGGGGTCCCAAGACGAGCGGAACGACGAGGGTACATTAGTATATCTTATAAGATGTTAACTTTATTTGTGAGGTTTATGTTATGGGACAGTAGAAAATGAAAAAAAATCAGAAAACAGTCGTATTCCAGCTGAATGCTCACAAAAACAGACACAAATAGAAAAACACATCCAAACAGTGAAATCATTGCAAAATCAAACACTGAGGGTACCGAAGAATATCTTATTAGATGTTAACTTTATTTGTGAGGTTTATGTTATGGGACAGTAGAAAAATGAAAAAAAATCAGAAAACAGTCGTATTCCAGCTGAATGCGCACAAAAACAGACAAAAATAGAAAAACACATTCAAACAGTGAAATCATTGCAAAATCAAACACTGAAGGTATATAACAATATCTTATAAGATGTTAACTTTATTTCTGAGGTTTATGTTATGGGACAGTAGAAAAATGAAAAAAAAAATCAGAAAACAGTCGTATTCCAGCTGAATGCGCACAAAAACAGACAAAAATAGAAAAACACATTCAAACAGTGAAATCATTGCAAAATCAAACACTGAAGGTATATAACTATATCTTATAAGATTCTAACTTTATTTGTGAGGTTTATGTTATGGGACAGTAGAAAAATGAAAAATATTGCGAAAACAGCCGTATCCCTGCTGAATGCGCACAAAAACAGACACAAATAGAAAAACACATCCAAACAGTGAAATCAATATAAATTTAAACACTGAGGGTACATCAATATACCTTATAAGATGTTAACTTCATATTATAGGACAGTAGAAAAAAGATTAAAATACCCTCGATCAGCCTTAGTCCCTGATACACATACGGAAAAATCAGACTCCTGGCTCGATGCCTTTAGGAATTATTACAAAAAACACACCCGAACGGCTGACCATTGACCTTTCCGAAGGTTGCACAGGTCTGAAACTCGGCACCCTGGATCAGCCTTAGTCCCTATACACACACGGAAAAATCAGACTCCTGGCTCAATGCCTTTAGGAATTATTACAAAAAACACACCACAGCGGCTGACCTTTGACCTTTCCAAAGGTTGCACGGGTCTGAAACTCGGCACCCTGGATCAGCCAGGAGTCCCTGATACACATACGGAGAAATCAGCATCCGGGCTCATTGCCTTTAGGAATTATTGAAGAAAAGACAGTTTCCCACCTTTCTTACGTTTGAATTTTACAGACTGTGTTTTTGGCAGTATTTGGCCCGGGGGAAAAAAGCCCAAAGTCCTGTGTCCAAAAACTGAAAATCAGGTCATGTCAGACTCTATACAGTCTTAGACTCTTTGGCCAGAGTGGAAGTTTTGGAGGAACTACATTTCTACAGGTCGCAGGAGTGTGAATATTTCATATGTCGTTTGGGGTCCCAAGACGAGCGGAACGACGAGGGTATATAACTATATCTTATAAGATGTTAACTTTATTTGTGAGGTTTATGTTATGGGACAGTTAAAAAATGAAAAAAAATCAGAAAACAGTCGTATTCCAGCTGAATGCGCACAAAAACAGACAAAAATAGAAAAACACATTCAAACAGTGAGATCATTGCAAAATCAAACACTGAAGGTATATAACTATATCTTATGAGATGTTAACTTTATTTGTGAGGTTTATGTTATGGGACAATAAAAAAATGAAAAAACATCAGAAAACAGCCTTATCCCTGCTGAATGCACACAAAAACAGAGACAAATAGAAAAACACATCCAAACAGTGAAATCATTATAAATTCAAACACTGAGGGTACATCAATATACCTTATAAGATGTTAACTTCATATTATAGGACAGTAGAAAAAAGATTAAAATACCCTCGATCAGCCTTAGTCCCTGATACACATACGGAAAAATCAGACTCCTGGCTTAATGCCTTTAGGAATTATTACAAAAAACACACCTAAACGGCTGACCTTTGACCTTTCCGAAGGTTACACAGGTCGGAAACTCGGCACCCTAGATTAGCCTTAGTCCCTGATACACATACGGAAAAATCAGACTCCTGGCTCAATGCCTTTAGGAATTATTACAAAAAACACACCCGAACGGCTGACCATTGACCTTTCCGAAGGTTGCACAGGTCTGAAACTCGGCACCCTGGATCAGCCTTAGTCCCTGATACACACACGGAAAAATCAGACTCCTGGCTCAATGCCTTTAGGAATTATTGAAGAAAAGACAGTTTCCCACCTTTCTTACGTTTGAATTTTACAGACTGTGTTTTTGGCAGTTTTTTTTGGCCAGGGGGAAAAAAGCCCAAAGTCCTGTGTCCAAAAACTGAAAATCAGGTCATGTCAGACTATATACAGTCTTAGACTCTTTGGCCAGAGTGGAAGTTTTGGAGGAACTACATTTCTACAGGTCGCAGGAGTGTGAATATTTCATATGTCGTTTGGGGTCCCAAGACGAGCGGAACGACGAGGGTACATTAGTATATCTTATAAGATGTTAACTTTGTTTGTGAGGTTTATGTTATGGGACAATAAAAAAATGAAAAAAAAACGAAAACAGCCGTATCCCTGCTGAATGCGCACAAAAACAGACACAAATAGAAAAACACATCCAAACAGTGAAATCATTATAAATTCAAACACTGAGGGTACATCAATATACCTTATAAGATGTTAACTTCATATTATAGGACAGTAGAAAAAAGATTAAAATACCCTCGATCAGCCTTAGTCCCTGATACACATACGGAAAAATCAGACTCCTGGCTTAATGCCTTTAGGAATTATTACAAAAAACACACCTAAACGGCTGACCTTTGACCTTTCCGAAGGTTACACAGGTCTGAAACTCGGCACCCTAGATTAGCCTTAGTCCCTGATACACATACGGAAAAATCAGACTCCTGGCTCAATGCCTTTAGGAATTATTACAAAAAACACACCCGAACGGCTGACCATTGACCTTTCCGAAGGTTGCACAGGTCTGAAACTCGGCACCCTGGATCAGCCTTAGTCCCTGATACACACACGGAAAAATCAGACTCCTGGCTCAATGCCTTTAGGAATTATTACAAAAAACACACCCGAACGGCTGACCTTTGACCTTTCCAAAGGTTGCACGGGTCTGAAACTCGGCACCCTGGATAAGCCTTAGTCCCTGATACACATACGGAAAAATCAGACTCCTGGCTTAATGCCTTTAGGAATTATTACAAAAAACACACCCGAACGGCTGACCATTGACCTTTTCCGAAAGTTGCACAGGTCTGAAACTCGGCAACCGGGATAAGCTTTAGTCCCTGATACACATACGGAAAAATCAGACTCCTGACTCAATGCCTTTAGGAATTATTACAAAAAACACACCACAGCGGCTGACCTTTGACCTTTCCAAAGGTTGCACGGGTCTGAAACTCGGCACCCTTGATCAGCCAGGAGTCCCTGATACACATACGGAGAAATCAGCATCCGGGCTCATTGCCTTTAGGAATTATTGAAGAAAAGACAGTTTCCCACCTTTCTTACGTTTGAATTTTACAGACTGTGTTTTTGGCAGTTTTTTTTGGCCAGGGGGAAAAAAGCCCAAAGTCCTGTGTCCAAAAACTGAAAATCAGGTCATGTCAGTCTCTATACAGTCTTAGACTCTTTGGCCAGAGTGGAAGTTTTGGAGGAACTACATTTCTACAGGTCGCAGGAGTGTGAATATTTCATATGTCGTTTGGGGTCCCAAGACGAGCGGAACGACGAGGGTACATTAGTATATCTTATAAGATGTTAACTTTATTTGTGAGGTTTATGTTATGGGACAGTAGAAAATGAAAAAAAATCAGAAAACAGTCGTATTCCAGCTGAATGCTCACAAAAACAGACACAAATAGAAAAACACATCCAAACAGTGAAATCATTGCAAAATCAAACACTGAGGGTACCGAAGAATATCTTATTAGATGTTAACTTTATTTGTGAGGTTTATGTTATGGGACAGTTAAAAAATGAAAAAAAATCAGAAAACAGTCGTATTCCAGCTGAATGCGCACAAAAACAGACAAAAATAGAAAAACACATTCAAACAGTGAGATCATTGCAAAATCAAACACTGAAGGTATATAACTATATCTTATGAGATGTTAACTTTATTTGTGAGGTTTATGTTATGGGACAATAAAAAAATGAAAAAACATCAGAAAACAGCCTTATCCCTGCTGAATGCACACAAAAACAGAGACAAATAGAAAAACACATCCAAACAGTGAAATCATTATAAATTCAAACACTGAGGGTACATCAATATACCTTATAAGATGTTAACTTCATATTATAGGACAGTAGAAAAAAGATTAAAATACCCTCGATCAGCCTTAGTCCCTGATACACATACGGAAAAATCAGACTCCTGGCTTAATGCCTTTAGGAATTATTACAAAAAACACACCTAAACGGCTGACCTTTGACCTTTCCGAAGGTTACACAGGTCGGAAACTCGGCACCCTAGATTAGCCTTAGTCCCTGATACACATACGGAAAAATCAGACTCCTGGCTCAATGCCTTTAGGAATTATTACAAAAAACACACCCGAACGGCTGACCATTGACCTTTCCGAAGGTTGCACAGGTCTGAAACTCGGCACCCTGGATCAGCCTTAGTCCCTGATACACACACGGAAAAATCAGACTCCTGGCTCAATGCCTTTAGGAATTATTGAAGAAAAGACAGTTTCCCACCTTTCTTACGTTTGAATTTTACAGACTGTGTTTTTGGCAGTTTTTTTTGGCCAGGGGGAAAAAAGCCCAAAGTCCTGTGTCCAAAAACTGAAAATCAGGTCATGTCAGACTATATACAGTCTTAGACTCTTTGGCCAGAGTGGAAGTTTTGGAGGAACTACATTTCTACAGGTCGCAGGAGTGTGAATATTTCATATGTCGTTTGGGGTCCCAAGACGAGCGGAACGACGAGGGTACATTAGTATATCTTATAAGATGTTAACTTTGTTTGTGAGGTTTATGTTATGGGACAATAAAAAAATGAAAAAAAAACGAAAACAGCCGTATCCCTGCTGAATGCGCACAAAAACAGACACAAATAGAAAAACACATCCAAACAGTGAAATCATTATAAATTCAAACACTGAGGGTACATCAATATACCTTATAAGATGTTAACTTCATATTATAGGACAGTAGAAAAAAGATTAAAATACCCTCGATCAGCCTTAGTCCCTGATACACATACGGAAAAATCAGACTCCTGGCTTAATGCCTTTAGGAATTATTACAAAAAACACACCTAAACGGCTGACCTTTGACCTTTCCGAAGGTTACACAGGTCTGAAACTCGGCACCCTAGATTAGCCTTAGTCCCTGATACACATACGGAAAAATCAGACTCCTGGCTCAATGCCTTTAGGAATTATTACAAAAAACACACCCGAACGGCTGACCATTGACCTTTCCGAAGGTTGCACAGGTCTGAAACTCGGCACCCTGGATCAGCCTTAGTCCCTGATACACACACGGAAAAATCAGACTCCTGGCTCAATGCCTTTAGGAATTATTACAAAAAACACACCCGAACGGCTGACCTTTGACCTTTCCAAAGGTTGCACGGGTCTGAAACTCGGCACCCTGGATAAGCCTTAGTCCCTGATACACATACGGAAAAATCAGACTCCTGGCTTAATGCCTTTAGGAATTATTACAAAAAACACACCCGAACGGCTGACCATTGACCTTTTCCGAAAGTTGCACAGGTCTGAAACTCGGCAACCGGGATAAGCTTTAGTCCCTGATACACATACGGAAAAATCAGACTCCTGACTCAATGCCTTTAGGAATTATTACAAAAAACACACCACAGCGGCTGACCTTTGACCTTTCCAAAGGTTGCACGGGTCTGAAACTCGGCACCCTTGATCAGCCAGGAGTCCCTGATACACATACGGAGAAATCAGCATCCGGGCTCATTGCCTTTAGGAATTATTGAAGAAAAGACAGTTTCCCACCTTTCTTACGTTTGAATTTTACAGAATGTGTTTTTGGCAGTTTTTTTTGGCCAGGGGGAAAAAAGCCCAAAGTCCTGTGTCCAAAAACTGAAAATCAGGTCATGTCAGTCTCTATACAGTCTTAGACTCTTTGGCCAGAGTGGAAGTTTTGGAGGAACTACATTTCTACAGGTCGCAGGAGTGTGAATATTTCATATGTCGTTTGGGGTCCCAAGACGAGCGGAACGACGAGGGTACATTAGTATATCTTATAAGATGTTAACTTTATTTGTGAGGTTTATGTTATGGGACAGTAGAAAATGAAAAAAAATCAGAAAACAGTCGTATTCCAGCTGAATGCTCACAAAAACAGACACAAATAGAAAAACACATCCAAACAGTGAAATCATTGCAAAATCAAACACTGAGGGTACCGAAGAATATCTTATTAGATGTTAACTTTATTTGTGAGGTTTATGTTATGGGACAGTAGAAAAATGAAAAAAAATCAGAAAACAGTCGTATTCCAGCTGAATGCGCACAAAAACAGACAAAAATAGAAAAACACATTCAAACAGTGAGATCATTGCAAAATCAAACACTGAAGGTATATAACTATATCTTATGAGATGTTAACTTTATTTGTGAGGTTTATGTTATGGGACAATAAAAAAATGAAAAAACATCAGAAAACAGCCTTATCCCTGCTGAATGCACACAAAAACAGAGACAAATAGAAAAACACATCCAAACAGTGAAATCATTATAAATTCAAACACTGAGGGTACATCAATATACCTTATAAGATGTTAACTTCATATTATAGGACAGTAGAAAAAAGATTAAAATACCCTCGATCAGCCTTAGTCCCTGATACACATACGGAAAAATCAGACTCCTGGCTTAATGCCTTTAGGAATTATTACAAAAAACACACCTAAACGGCTGACCTTTGACCTTTCCGAAGGTTACACAGGTCTGAAACTCGGCACCCTAGATTAGCCTTAGTCCCTGATACACATACGGAAAAATCAGACTCCTGGCTCAATGCCTTTAGGAATTATTACAAAAAACACACCCGAACGGCTGACCATTGACCTTTCCGAAGGTTGCACAGGTCTGAAACTCGGCACCCTGGATCAGCCTTAGTCCCTGATACACACACGGAAAAATCAGACTCCTGGCTCAATGCCTTTAGGAATTATTGAAGAAAAGACAGTTTCCCACCTTTCTTACGTTTGAATTTTACAGACTGTGTTTTTGGCAGTTTTTTTTGGCCAGGGGGAAAAAAGCCCAAAGTCCTGTGTCCAAAAACTGAAAATCAGGTCATGTCAGACTCTATACAGTCTTAGACTCTTTGGCCAGAGTGGAAGTTTTGGAGGAACTACATTTCTACAGGTCGCAGGAGTGTGAATATTTCATATGTCGTTTGGGGTCCCAAGACGAGCGGAACGACGAGGGTACATGAGTATATCTTATAAGATGTTAACTTTGTTTGTGAGGTTTATGTTATGGGACAATAAAAAAATGAAAAAAAAACGAAAACAGCCGTATCCCTGCTGAATGCGCACAAAAACAGACACAAATAGAAAAACACATCCAAACAGTGAAATCATTATAAATTCAAACACTGAGGGTACATCAATATACCTTATAAGATGTTAACTTCATATTATAGGACAGTAGAAAAAAGATTAAAATACCCTCGATCAGCCTTAGTCCCTGATACACATACGGAAAAATCAGACTCCTGGCTTAATGCCTTTAGGAATTATTACAAAAAACACACCTAAACGGCTGACCTTTGACCTTTCCGAAGGTTACACAGGTCTGAAACTCGGCACCCTAGATTAGCCTTAGTCCCTGATACACATACGGAAAAATCAGACTCCTGGCTCAATGCCTTTAGGAATTATTACAAAAAACACACCCGAACGGCTGACCATTGACCTTTCCGAAGGTTGCACAGGTCTGAAACTCGGCACCCTGGATCAGCCTTAGTCCCTGATACACACACGGAAAAATCAGACTCCTGGCTCAATGCCTTTAGGAATTATTACAAAAAACACACCCGAACGGCTGACCTTTGACCTTTCCAAAGGTTGCACGGGTCTGAAACTCGGCACCCTGGATAAGCCTTAGTCCCTGATACACATACGGAAAAATCAGACTCCTGGCTTAATGCCTTTAGGAATTATTACAAAAAACACACCCGAACGGCTGACCATTGACCTTTTCCGAAAGTTGCACAAGTCTGAAACTCGGCAACCGGGATAAGCTTTAGTCCCTGATACACATACGGAAAAATCAGACTCCTGACTCAATGCCTTTAGGAATTATTACAAAAAACACACCACAGCGGCTGACCTTTGACCTTTCCAAAGGTTGCACGGGTCTGAAACTCGGCACCCTTGATCAGCCAGGAGTCCCTGATACACATACGGAGAAATCAGCATCCGGGCTCATTGCCTTTAGGAATTATTGAAGAAAAGACAGTTTCCCACCTTTCTTACGTTTGAATTTTACAGACTGTGTTTTTGGCAGTTTTTTTTGGCCAGGGGGAAAAAAGCCCAAAGTCCTGTGTCCAAAAACTGAAAATCAGGTCATGTCAGACTCTATACAGTCTTAGACTCTTTGGCCAGAGTGGAAGTTTTGGAGGAACTACATTTCTACAGGTCGCAGGAGTGTGAATATTTCATATGTCGTTTGGGGTCCCAAGACGAGCGGAACGACGAGGGTACATTAGTATATCTTATAAGATGTTAACTTTATTTGTGAGGTTTATGTTATGGGACAGTAGAAAATGAAAAAAAATCAGAAAACAGTCGTATTCCAGCTGAATGCTCACAAAAACAGACACAAATAGAAAAACACATCCAAACAGTGAAATCATTGCAAAATCAAACACTGAGGGTACCGAAGAATATCTTATTAGATGTTAACTTTATTTGTGAGGTTTATGTTATGGGACAGTAGAAAAATGAAAAAAAATCAGAAAACAGTCGTATTCCAGCTGAATGCGCACAAAAACAGACAAAAATAGAAAAACACATTCAAACAGTGAGATCATTGCAAAATCAAACACTGAAGGTATATAACTATATCTTATGAGATGTTAACTTTATTTGTGAGGTTTATGTTATGGGACAATAAAAAAATGAAAAAACATCAGAAAACAGCCTTATCCCTGCTGAATGCACACAAAAACAGAGACAAATAGAAAAACACATCCAAACAGTGAAATCATTATAAATTCAAACACTGAGGGTACATCAATATACCTTATAAGATGTTAACTTCATATTATAGGACAGTAGAAAAAAGATTAAAATACCCTCGATCAGCCTTAGTCCCTGATACACATACGGAAAAATCAGACTCCTGGCTTAATGCCTTTAGGAATTATTACAAAAAACACACCTAAACGGCTGACCTTTGACCTTTCCGAAGGTTACACAGGTCTGAAACTCGGCACCCTAGATTAGCCTTAGTCCCTGATACACATACGGAAAAATCAGACTCCTGGCTCAATGCCTTTAGGAATTATTACAAAAAACACACCCGAACGGCTGACCATTGACCTTTCCGAAGGTTGCACAGGTCTGAAACTCGGCACCCTGGATCAGCCTTAGTCCCTGATACACACACGGAAAAATCAGACTCCTGGCTCAATGCCTTTAGGAATTATTGAAGAAAAGACAGTTTCCCACCTTTCTTACGTTTGAATTTTACAGACTGTGTTTTTGGCAGTTTTTTTTGGCCAGGGGGAAAAAAGCCCAAAGTCCTGTGTCCAAAAACTGAAAATCAGGTCATGTCAGACTCTATACAGTCTTAGACTCTTTGGCCAGAGTGGAAGTTTTGGAGGAACTACATTTCTACAGGTCGCAGGAGTGTGAATATTTCATATGTCGTTTGGGGTCCCAAGACGAGCGGAACGACGAGGGTACATTAGTATATCTTATAAGATGTTAACTTTGTTTGTGAGGTTTATGTTATGGGACAATAAAAAAATGAAAAAAAAACGAAAACAGCCGTATCCCTGCTGAATGCTCACAAAAACAGACACAAATAGAAAAACACATCCAAACAGTGAAATCATTATAAATTCAAACACTGAGGGTACATCAATATACCTTATAAGATGTAAACTTCATATTATAGGACAGTAGAAAAAAGATTAAAATACCCTCGATCAGCCTTAGTCCCTGATACACATACGGAAAAATCAGACTCCTGGCTTAATGCCTTTAGGAATTATTACAAAAAACACACCTAAACATCAGAGCAGACATCCCCCCCATTCTCCCCTGCACATCAGAGGAACAGCGGTGGAAGTGGTCTCCAGCTTCAGGTACCTGGGCGTGCATCTCAAGGACGACCTCACCTGGAGCAGCAACACTTCCAGCCTGGTCCGGAAGGCACACCAGCGCCTCTACTTCCTCAGGAGGCTGAGACGCGCTGGACTAGGAAGGTCAGCCCTTATCACCTTCTACAGATGTGTAGTGGAGAGTGTCCTGTGCTCCTGCATCACTGTGTGGCACGGCAGCTGCTCTGCAGCAGAGTGGTGAAAGCTGCACAGAGAACCGTGGGCAGCAGCCTCCCCACCATCACGGACATCTTCACCTCCAGATGCAGGAAACGGGCTACCTGCATCATGAGAGATCCCACTCACCCGGCACACACACTGTTCACCCCCCTCCCCTCAGGCAGGAGGCTACGGAGCATCAAGAGCAGCACTACGAGACTGAGGAACAGCTTCTTCCCTGGAGCTGTCAGACTCCTTAACTCTCTGTAACCCCATAGCCCTGCTGCCCCCACCCCCCACGTACTGTACTTTGCACATGCCCCCAGTACCGTACACACCCTTGCACCAAATTCTTTTTTGCACAGCACCTTACCTCCAGAGGTCTAAAGTTTTGATCTCTTTTAATTTATATTTTGTTAAGTTAAACTGTTGGTTCTTATTTCTTATTTTCTTATTCTTCTTATTGCTGGGCCGACCGGGTTCTGGAGAGACTGATTTTCGTTCTGACCTCATGTCTAATGTGTGTTAGTATGACAATGAAGAAATCTTGAATCTTGAATCTTGAATCTTGAATCTAAACGGCTGACCTTTGACCTTTCCGAAGGTTACACAGGTCTGAAACTCGGCACCCTAGATTAGCCTTAGTCCCTGATACACATACGGAAAAATCAGACTCCTGGCTCAATGCCTTTAGGAATTATTACAAAAAACACACCCGAATGGCTGACCATTGACCTTTCCGAAGGTTGCACAGGTCTGAAACTCGGCAACCGGGATAAGCTTTAGTCCCTGATACACATACGGAGAAAACAGACTCCTGACTCAATGCCTTTAGGAATTATTACAAAAAACACACCCGAACGGCTGACCATTGACCTTTCCGAAGGTTACACAGGTCTGAAACTCTGCATCCGGGATAAGCCTAAATCCCTGATACACATACGGAAAAATCAGACTCCTGGCTCAATGCCTTTAGGAATTATTACAAAAAACACACCTGAACGGCTGACCATTGACCTTTCCGAAGGTTGCACAATTCTGAAACTCTGCACCGGGGATAAGCCTAAATCCCTGATACACATACGGAAAGATCAGACTCCTGACTCAATGCCTTTAGGAATTATTACAAAAAACACACCGGAACGGCTGACCATTGACCTTTCCGAAGGTTGCACAGGCCTGAAACTCTGCACCCGGGATAAGCCTAAATCCCTGATAGACAGGTCCCTGACTTCTGTAAATTTGTCAGGGATCAAATCAAACTATTCTGTGAAACAAACTGTCCTTCTTCCCCTAATAGTTTCATACTATGGGATACATTAAAAGCTTATTTAAGAGGACAAATAATCTCATATACAAAAGGACTTAAAAAATCATATGTAGCAGAAGTGGAAAAATTTGAAAAAGAAATTCTTGGGCTGGAAAAAGACTTTCAGCAACATAGGGATAAGAAGATATACAGTTTATTGGTAAAAAGAAAACTCAAGTATAATACACTATGCACTTATAGGGCTGAGAAAGACATTTTGAGAACGAAACAAAGGTACTACGAACTGGGGGAGAAGGCTCATAAAGTCCTATCCTGGCAATTAAAGAAAGAGGAGAGTTCAAAAACAATTAACCAAATTGAAGACGAACATGGCTGTATTACACAGAACCCAAAAGAAATAAATGAAACTTTTAAAAAGTTTATGTTAATTTATACAAGTCGGAATCACCAGAAGATCTGTCCACAATAGATACATTCTTAAATAATATTGATTTGCCTAAACTGAGTCAAGACGACCAGAGGTATTTAGATTCACCATTTACCTCCAAAGAGATCGAAAACGCTCTAGCAACGCTGCAATCTAATAAATCACCAGGGGAGGATGGGTTTCCCCCCGAATTTTATAAAGAGTTTAAGGATTTGCTTATACCTCTCCTTATGGATGTAATTAATCTAGCATCTAAAACAGAAAGCCTCCCTGATTCATTTTCAATGGCTATAATTACAGTGATCCATAAAAAAAACAAAGACCCCTTAAAATGCTCCTCTTTCTGACCAATTTCACTCTTGAATGCGGATTATAAATTGTTTTCTAAAGCTATAGCAAACAGGTTGAGTGAATTCTTACCAAAATTGATAAACCGAGACCAGGTTGGCTTTATCCAGAAGATATCCTCTGCCAATAACATGTGTAGGTTACTTAACGTTATTCATATGGCAACCTCCAGTACTGAACCTAGTATAGCCGTTACGCTGGACGCGGAAAAGGCCTTTGATAGGCTTGAGTGGCCCTATCTATTCAAGGTTCTATCTAAATTTGGATTTGGCTCCTATTTTATTAATTGGGTCAGAATGCTGTATAAGAATCCACAGGCCAGAATAATTACTAATGGACAAATGTCCACTGTCTTCCCCCTCAGTAGATCGAGCAGACAAGGGTGTCCCTTATCCCCTGGGCTTTTCGTTATAGCTATTGAACCTCTGGCCGAGACAATCAGACACGATTCAGAGATAAAAGGTGTGAAAGTGGACCAGACGATACATAAAATCAATCTGATGGCAGATGATATAATTCTGTATTTAACAAAACCATCTGATTCCCTTGCTAAATTGAAAACCCTTTTGCATGCATTTGGATTTGTCTCTGGATATAAGGTAAATTACGATAAATGTGAAATTCTTCCACTTTCAAATTTTGACTACACTGAACATCAGCAAAGAGGTCCATTTAAATGGTCTCCAAGCGGGATAAGATACCTTGGAATTATGGTGGATAACAACCTTTAAAATTTGTACAAACTAAACTACTCACCACTAGTTAGTCGAATAATAGAGGATTTACAGAAATGGATGAGCTTACCTATCACTTTGATCGGCCGAATAAATTGCATTAAAATTAATATATTACCAAGGCTGCAGTACCTCTTTCAGTCCTTACCAATCCCAGTGCCATCCAGCTTTTTTAAAAACCTGAATAAACATATTAGACAATTCATATGGAATGGTAAGACTCCAAGGGTTTCAATGGAAAAACTTACATGGGATTATAAACTGGGGGGTCTTCGACTGCCTAACCTTGAAAAGCATTATTTGGCTGCCCAGATGCGACTTGTTTCTTTTTTATTTGAAAGGGAAAATGTCCCACCTTGGGTTTCAATTGGAATGTATGCTGTTAAAGAAAAGATTCCTGCAGACTTCAGCTATAAATGGACACCTACAACCATCTCCAGAAGAACTGACATCCCTGTTTTGACCCATATCATCAAAACATGGCATGAAGTCCGGAAAAATACTGGACTAAAAAATATATTTCACCCAGGACACCATTGAAACAGAACGAACTCATACCTATGTCAGTGGATAATAAGATCCTGGAAACGTGGCACCAGAAAGGGATTCATCATTTGGAGGACTGTTATAAGGATGGATGCCTGATGTCTTTTGAGGACCTAAGGAGGAAATATGATCTGTCCAGTAGAAACTTTTTTTGTTATTTACAGTTAAGATCATTTCTTAAATCTGTTTTGGGATCTGAAATGACTTTACCCATGCTCAGCGATCTGGAAAAACTGCTTCAGGAGGGTAACGCACCCCGTCTTATTGCAAAAGTCTACTCCCTCTTGATGGATGATGCTCCAAAACCAGGTTTACATAAATCAAGGGAGAAATGGGAGTCTGACTTGGGTGTGACAATGGGTACAGAGCTCTGTGCTGAATTGTGTCAAAAAAGTCTAACTGCCACTCTTAATTCTAGATACAGGCTGACTTATTATAACTTTCTTCATCAAACCTATCTTACGCCACAGAAATTACATAAATATAAACCTGAGATATCCAACCTGTGCTTTAGATGTAGTATAGAAGAGGGTTCATTCCTACACTGCACTTGGTTATGCACAAAACTTAACACATTCTGGCATGATTTCTCTGGCATCATGACAAAACTCCTAGGACTACATCTCCCATTAGATCCTCAAACCTGCTTATTAGGAGATACTACAAATATTAATGCACGATTAAGAAAAGCTCAAAAGAGGTTCCTCTCTTAGCCTTAGTCCCTGATGCACATACGGAAAAATCAGACTCCTGGCTCAATGCCTTTAGGAATTATTACAAAAAAAACACCCGAACGGCTGACCATTGACCTTTCCGAGGGTTGCACAGGTCTGAAACTCGGCAACCGGGATAAGGTTTAGTCCCTGATACACATACGGAAAAATCAGACTCCTGGCTTAAGGCCTTTAGGAATTATTACAAAAAACACACCCGAACGGCTGACCTTTGACCTTTCCAAAGGTTGCACGGGTCTGAAACTTGGCACCCTGGATAAGCCTTAGTCCCTGATACAGATACGGAAAAATCAGACCACTGGGTGAATGCCTTTAGGAATTATTACAAAAAACACACCCGAACGGCTGACCATTGACCTTTCCGAAGGTTGCACAGGTCTGAAACTCTGCCACCGGGGATAAGCCTAAATCCCTGATACACATACGGAAAGATCAGACTCCTGACTCAATGCCTTTAGGAATTATTACAAAAAACACACCCGAACGGCTGACCATTGACCTTTCCGAAGGTTGCACAGGCCTGAAACTCTGCACCCAGGATAAGCCTAAATCCCTGATACACATACGGAAAAATCAGACTCCTGGCTCAATGCCTTTAGGAATTATTACAAAAAACACACCCGAACGGCTGACCATTGACCTTTCCGAAGGTTGCACAGGTCTGAAACTCGGCTACCGGGATAAGCCTAAATCCCTGATACACATACGGAAAAATCAGACTCCTGGCTCAATGCCTTTAGGAATTATTACAAAAAACACACCCGAACGGCTGACCATTGACCTTTCCCAAGGTTGCACAGGTCTGAAACTCTGCACCCGGGATAAGCCTAAATCCCTGATACACATACGGAAAAATCAGACTCCTGGCTCAATGCCTTTAGGAATTATTACAAAAAACACACCAGAGCGGCCGCGGCCGCGGCGCGGTTCTGCTTCGTCCTCTCCCAAACGTCAATCCCCACCGGGCGCGTTACGGCAGGAGCCTTGGGAGCCAGCGGTATTCACGGAAGATCGCGCGATAATCTCGAACGGACGCGAGATCCCGCGATAGACTGTGTGTATAAAGGAAACAACAACAACAACACAGCTTCTTTCATTTCTCCACTTCCATAATCAGTCTCTCGTCGTCCATTGTCTCCGAGACCCTCGGATCAAATGACTGTTGACCTGGGAGCACCGTGACGTTGAGGTGAAGTTGTGACCTGCGTATTGTGTTTTATTTTGAAAGGGGGGCGGAAAGTGTTTTACTTTGATACTGTGTCGGACTTCCTGTCTTGTGCGATCTGCTTCGTTGAAATTTACGAGGTTCAGCAGCGGCAACGGAAAAAATAGAACTGATTCCTATCGATAGCGCTGCGGCGCGGCGAGCCGCTTCTGGGCCGCTGCTGATCCGGGCCGCAGTGCGGCCGGTGGGAATGCTCACATTGATTAGAATGGAAGCGATTAGCAACGGCTACCGTTCCGCGGCAGTTCCGCGGCCGTTCCGCGTCCAGTGGAAATCCAGGGTTAGACCCTTTTGGCCAGAGTGAAAGAGGAACTACAGGTCGCAGGAGTGTGAATCTTTCATATGTCGTTTGGGGTCCCAAGACGAGCGGAACGACGAGGGTACATTAGTATATCTTATAAGATGTTAACTTTATTTGTGAGGTTTATGTTATGGGACAGCAGAAAAATGAAAAAAATCCGGAAACAGCCTTATCTCAGCTGAATGCGCACACAAACAGACACCAATAGAAAAACACATCCAAACAGTGAAATCATTGCAAAATCAAACAGTGAGTGTACAGAACTAAATCTTTTAAGATGTTAACTTCATTTGTGAGGTTTATGTTATGGGACAGCAGAAAAATTAAAAAAATCCGTAAACAGCCTTATCTCAGCTGAATGCGCACACAAAACAGACACCAATAGAAAAACACATCCAAACAGTGAAATCATTGCAAAATCAAACAGTGAGTGTACAGAACTAAATATTTTAAGATGTTAACTTCATTTGTGAGGTTTATGTTATGGGAAAGTAGAAAAATTAAAAAAATCCGGAAACAGCCTTATCTCAGCTGAATGCGCACACAAACAGACTTCAATAGAAAAACACATCCAAACAGTGAAATCATTGCAAAATCAAACACTGAGGGTAAAGAAGTATATCTTATAAGATGTTAAGTTCATTTGTGAGGTTTATGTTATGGGACAGCAGAAAAATGAAAAAAATCCGGAAACAGCCTTATCTCAGCTGAATGCGCACACAAACAGACACCAATAGAAAAACACATCCAAACAGTGAAATCATTGCAAAATCAAACAGTGAGTGTACAGAACTAAATCTTTTAAGATGTTAACTTCATTTGTGAGGTTTATGTTATGGGACAGCAGAAAAATTAAAAAAATCCGTAAACAGCCTTATCTCAGCTGAATGCGCACACAAAACAGACACCAATAGAAAAACACATCCAAACAGTGAAATCATTGCAAAATCAAACAGTGAGTGTACAGAACTAAATATTTTAAGATGTTAACTTCATTTGTGAGGTTTATGTTATGGGACAGCAGAAAAATGAAAAAAATCCGTAAACAGCCTTATCTCAGCTGAATGCGCACACAAACAGACACCAATAGAAAAACACATCCAAACAGTGAAATCATTGCAAAATCAAACAGTGAGTGTACAGAACTAAATCTTTTAAGATGTTAACTTCATTTGTGAGGTTTATGTTATGGGACAGCAGAAAAATTTAAAAAATCCGTAAACAGCCTTATCTCAGCTGAATGCGCACACAAACAGACACTTGTAGAAAAACACATCCCAACAGTGAAACCATTGCAAAATCAAACACTGAGGGTACAGAACTAAATATTTTAAGATGTTAACTTCATTTGTGAGGTTTATGTTATGGGACAGAAGAAAAATTAAAAAAATCCGGAAACAGCCTTATCTCAGCTGAATGCGCACACAAACAGACTTCAATAGAAAAACACATCCAAACAGTGAAATCATTGCAAAAGCAAACACTGAGGGTAAAGAAGTATATCTTATAAGATGTTAAGTTCATTTGTTAGGTTTATATTATGGGAAAGTAGAAAAATGAAAAAAATCCGAAAACAGCCTTATCTCAGCTGTATGCGCACACAAACAGACACTTGTAGAAAAACACATCCAAACAGTGAAATCAATGCAAAATCAAACAGTGAGTGTACAGAACTAAATCTTTTAAGATGTTAACTTCATTTGTGAGGTTTATGTTATGGGACAGCAGAAAAATTAAAAAAAATCCGTAAACAGCCTTATCTCAGCTGAATGCGCACACAAACAGACACTTGTAGAAAAAGACATCCCAACAGTGAAACCATTGCAAAATCAAACACTGAGGATACAGAACTAAATATTTTAAGATGTTAACTTCATTTGTGAGGTTTATGTTATGGGACAGCAGAAAAATTAAAAAAAATCCGTAAACAGCCTTATCTCAGCTGAATGCGCACACAAACAGACACTTGTAGAAAAAGACATCCCAACAGTGAAACCATTGCAAAATCAAACACTGAGGATACAGAACTAAATCTTTTAAGATGTTAACTTCATTTGTGAGGTTTATGTTATGGGACAGCAGAAAAATTAAAAAAATCCGTAAACAGCCTTATCTAACCTGAATGCGCACACAAAACAGACACCAATAGAAAAACACATCCAAACAGTGAAATCATTGCAAAATCAAACAGTGAGTGTACAGAACTAAATATTTTAAGATGTTAACTTCATTTGTGAGGTTTATGTTATGGGACAGCAGAAAAATGAAAAAAATCCGTAAACAGCCTTATCTCAGCTGAATGCGCACACAAACAGACACCAATAGAAAAACACATCCAAACAGTGAAATCATTGCAAAATCAAACAGTGAGTGTACAGAACTAAATCTTTTAAGATGTTAACTTCATTTGTGAGGTTTATGTTATGGGACAGCAGAAAAATTAAAAAAATCCGTAAACAGCCTTATCTCAGCTGAATGCGCACACAAAACAGACACCAATAGAAAAACACATCCAAACAGTGAAATCATTGCAAAATCAAACAGTGAGTGTACAGAACTAAATATTTTAAGATGTTAACTTCATTTGTGAGGTTTATGTTATGGGACAGCAGAAAAATGAAAAAAATCCGTAAACAGCCTTATCTCAGCTGAATGCGCACACAAACAGACACCAATAGAAAAACACATCCAAACAGTGAAATCATTGCAAAATCAAACAGTGAGTGTACAGAACTAAATCTTTTAAGATGTTAACTTCATTTGTGAGGTTTATGTTATGGGACAGCAGAAAAATTTAAAAAATCCGTAAACAGCCTTATCTCAGCTGAATGCGCACACAAACAGACACTTGTAGAAAAACACATCCCAACAGTGAAACCATTGCAAAATCAAACACTGAGGGTACAGAACTAAATATTTTAAGATGTTAACTTCATTTGTGAGGTTTATGTTATGGGACAGAAGAAAAATTAAAAAAATCCGGAAACAGCCTTATCTCAGCTGAATGCGCACACAAACAGACTTCAATAGAAAAACACATCCAAACAGTGAAATCATTGCAAAAGCAAACACTGAGGGTAAAGAAGTATATCTTATAAGATGTTAAGTTCATTTGTGAGGTTTATGTTATGGGACAGCAGAAAAATGAAAAAAATCCGTAAACAGCTTTATCTCAGCTGAATGCGCACACAAACAGACACCAATAGAAAAACACATCCAAACAGTGAAATCTTTGCAAAATTAAACACTGAGGGTAAAGAAGTATATCTTATAAGATGTTAAGTTCATTTGTTAGGTTTATATTATGGGAAAGTAGAAAAATGAAAAAAATCCGGAAACAGCCTTATCTCAGCTGAATGCGCACACAAACAGACACCAATAGAAAACACATCCAAACAGTGAAATCTTTGCAAAATTAAACACTGAGGGTAAAGAAGTATATCTTATAAGATGTTAAGTTCATTTGTTAGGTTTATATTATGGGAAAGTAGAAAAATGAAAAAAATCCGAAAACAGCCTTATCTCAGCTGTATGCGCACACAAACAGACACTTGTAGAAAAACACATCCAAACAGTGAAATCAATGCAAAATCAAACAGTGAGTGTACAGAACTAAATCTTTTAAGATGTTAACTTCATTTGTGAGGTTTATGTTATGGGACAGCAGAAAAATTAAAAAAAATCCGTAAACAGCCTTATCTCAGCTGAATGCGCACACAAACAGACACTTGTAGAAAAAGACATCCCAACAGTGAAACCATTGCAAAATCAAACACTGAGGATACAGAACTAAATATTTTAAGATGTTAACTTCATTTGTGAGGTTTATGTTATGGGACAGAAAAAAAATTAAAAAAATCCGGAAACAGCCTTATCTCAGCTGAATGCGCACACAAACAGACTTCAATAGAAAAACACATCCAAACAGTGAAATCATTGCAAAATCAAACACTGAGGGTAAAGAAGTATATCTTATAAGATGTTAAGTTCATTTGTGAGGTTTATGTTATGGGACAGCAGAAAAATGAAAAAAATCCGGAAACAGCCTTATCTCAGCTGAATGCGCACACAAACAGACACCAATAGAAAAACACATCCAAACAGTGAAATCATTGCAAAATCAAACAGTGAGTGTACAGAACTAAATCTTTTAAGATGTTAACTTCATTTGTGAGGTTTATGTTATGGGACAGCAGAAAAATTAAAAAAATCCGTAAACAGCCTTATCTAACCTGAATGCGCACACAAAACAGACACCAATAGAAAAACACATCCAAACAGTGAAATCATTGCAAAATCAAACAGTGAGTGTACAGAACTAAATATTTTAAGATGTTAACTTCATTTGTGAGGTTTATGTTATGGGACAGCAGAAAAATGAAAAAAATCCGTAAACAGCCTTATCTCAGCTGAATGCGCACACAAACAGACACCAATAGAAAAACACATCCAAACAGTGAAATCATTGCAAAATCAAACAGTGAGTGTACAGAACTAAATCTTTTAAGATGTTAACTTCATTTGTGAGGTTTATGTTATGGGACAGCAGAAAAATTTAAAAAATCCGTAAACAGCCTTATCTCAGCTGAATGCGCACACAAACAGACACTTGTAGAAAAACACATCCCAACAGTGAAACCATTGCAAAATCAAACACTGAGGGTACAGAACTAAATATTTTAAGATGTTAACTTCATTTGTGAGGTTTATGTTATGGGACAGAAGAAAAATTAAAAAAATCCGGAAACAGCCTTATCTCAGCTGAATGCGCACACAAACAGACTTCAATAGAAAAACACATCCAAACAGTGAAATCATTGCAAAAGCAAACACTGAGGGTAAAGAAGTATATCTTATAAGATGTTAAGTTCATTTGTGAGGTTTATGTTATGGGACAGCAGAAAAATGAAAAAAATCCGTAAACAGCTTTATCTCAGCTGAATGCGCACACAAACAGACACCAATAGAAAAACACATCCAAACAGTGAAATCTTTGCAAAATTAAACACTGAGGGTAAAGAAGTATATCTTATAAGATGTTAAGTTCATTTGTTAGGTTTATATTATGGGAAAGTAGAAAAATGAAAAAAATCCGAAAACAGCCTTATCTCAGCTGTATGCGCACACAAACAGACACCAATAGAAAAACACATCCAAACAGTGAAATCAATGCAAAATCAAACAGTGAGTGTACAGAACTAAATCTTTTAAGATGTTAACTTCATTTGTTAGGTTTATATTATGGGAAAGTAGAAAAATTAAAAAAATCCGGAAACAGCCTTATCTCAGCTGAATGCGCACACAAACAGACTTCAATAGAAAAACACATCCAAACAGTGAAATCATTGCAAAATCAAACGCTGAGGGTAAAGAAGTATATCTTATAAGATGTTAAGTTCATTTGTGAGGTTTATGTTATGGGACAGCAGAAAAATTAAAAAAATCCGTAAACAGCCTTATCTCAGCTGAATGCGCACACAAACAGACACTTGTAGAAAAACACATCCCAACAGTGAAATCATTGCAAAATCAAACACTGAGGATACAGAACTAAATATTTTAAGATGTTAACTTCATTTGTGAGGTTTATGTTATGGGACAGAAGAAAAATTAAAAAAATCCGGAAACAGCCTTATCTCAGCTGAATGCGCACACAAACAGACACCAATAGAAAAACACATTCAAACAGTGAAATCTTTGCAAAATTAAACACTGAGGGTAGAGAAGTATATCTTATAAGATGTTAAGTTCATTTGTTAGGTTTATATTATGGGAAAGTAGAAAAATGAAAAAAATCCGGAAACAGCCTTATCTCAGCTGAATGCGCACACAAACAGACACCAATAGAAAACACATCCAAACAGTGAAATCTTTGCAAAATTAAACACTGAGGGTAAAGAAGTATATCTTATAAGATGTTAAGTTCATTTGTTAGGTTTATATTATGGGAAAGTAGAAAAATGAAAAAAATCCGAAAACAGCCTTATCTCAGCTGTATGCGCACACAAACAGACACTTGTAGAAAAACACATCCAAACAGTGAAATCAATGCAAAATCAAACAGTGAGTGTACAGAACTAAATCTTTTAAGATGTTAACTTCATTTGTGAGGTTTATGTTATGGTACAGCAGAAAAATTAAAAAAATCCGTAAACAGCCTTATCTCAGCTGAATGCGCACACAAACAGACACTTGTAGAAAAACACATCCCAACAGTGAAACCATTGCAAAATCAAACACTGAGGATACAGAACTAAATATTTTAAGATGTTAACTTCATTTGTGAGGTTTATGTTATGGGACAGAAGAAAAATTAAAAAAATCCGGAAACAGCCTTATCTCAGCTGAATGCGCACACAAACAGACACTTGTAGAAAAACACATCCAAACAGTGAAATCTTTGCAAAATTAAACACTGAGGGTAAAGAAGTATATCTTATAAGATGTTAAGTTCATTTGTTAGGTTTATGTTATGGGACAGCAGAAAAATTAAAAAAATCCGTAAACAGCCTTATCTCAGCTGAATATGCACACAAACAGACACCAATAGAAAAACACATCCAAACAATGAAATCATTGCAAAATCAAACAGTGAGTGTACAGAACTAAACCTTTTAAGATGTTAACTTCATTTGTGAGGTTTATGTTATGGGACAGCAGAAAAATTAAAAAAATCCGTAAACAGCCTTATCTCAGCTGAATGCGCACACAAACAGACACCAATAGAAAACACATCCAAACAGTGAAATCTTTGCAAAATTAAACACTGAGGGTAAAGAAGTATATCTTATAAGATGTTAAGTTCATTTGTTAGGTTTATATTATGGGAAAGTAGAAAAATGAAAAAAATCCGAAAACAGCCTTATCTCAGCTGTATGCGCACACAAACAGACACTTGTAGAAAAACACATCCAAACAGTGAAATCAATGCAAAATCAAACAGTGAGTGTACAGAACTAAATCTTTTAAGATGTTAACTTCATTTGTGAGGTTTATGTTATGGGACAGCAGAAAAATTAAAAAAATCCGTAAACAGCCTTATCTCAGCTGAATGCGCACACAAACAGACACTTGTAGAAAAACACATCCAAACAGTGAAATCAATGCAAAATCAAACAGTGAGTGTACAGAACTAAATCTTTTAAGATGTTAACTTCATTTGTGAGGTTTATGTTATGGGACAGCAGAAAAATTAAAAAAATCCGTAAACAGCCTTATCTCAGCTGAATGCGCACACAAACAGACACTTGTAGAAAAACACATCCCAACAGTGAAATCATTGCAAAATCAAACACTGAGGATACAGAACTAAATATTTTAAGATGTTAACTTCATTTGTGAGGTTTATGTTATGGGACAGAAAAAAAATTTAAAAAATCCGGAAACAGCCTTATCTCAGCTGAATGCGCACACAAACAGACTTCAATAGAAAAACACATCCAAACAGTGAAATTATTGCAAAATCAAACACTGAGGGTAAAGAAGTATATCTTATAAGATGTTAAGTTCATTTGTGAGGTTTATGTTATGGGACAGCAGAAAAATGAAAAAAATCCGTAAACAGCCTTATCTCAGCTGAATGCGCACACAAACAGACACTTGTAGAAAAACACATCCCAACAGTGAAATCATTGCAAAATCAAACACTGAGGGTAAAGAAGTATATCTTATAAGATGTTAACTTCATTTGTGAGGTTTATGTTATGGGACAGCAGAAAAATGAAAAAAATCCGGAAACAGCCTTATCTCAGCTGAATGCGCACACAAACAGACACCAATAGAAAAACACATCCAAACAGTGAAATCATTGCAAAATCAAACAGTGAGTGTACAGAACTAAATCTTTTAAGATGTTAACTTCATTTGTGAGGTTTATGTTATGGGACAGCAGAAAAATTAAAAAAATCCGTAAACAGCCTTATCTCAGCTGAATGCGCACACAAACAGACACCAATAGAAAAACACATCCAAACAGTGAAATCAATGCAAAATCAAACAGTGAGTGTACATAACTAAATCTTTTAAGATGTTAACTTCATTTGTGAGGTTTATGTTATGGGACAGCAGAAAAATTAAAAAAATCCGTAAACAGCCTTATCACAGCTGAATGCGCACACAAACAGACACTTGTAGAAAAACACATCCCAACAGTGAAACCATTGCAAAATCAAACACTGAGGATACAGAACTAAATATTTTAAGATGTTAACTTCATTTGTGAGGTTTATGTTATGGGACAGAAGAAAAATTAAAAAAATCCGGAAACAGCCGTATCTCAGCTGAATGCGCACACAAACAGACACCAATAGAAAAACACATCCCAACAGTGAAATCATTGCAAAATCAAACACTGAGGGTAAAGAAGTATATCTTATAAGATGTTAACTTCATTTGTGAGGTTTATGTTATGGGACAGCAGAAAAATGAAAAAAATCCGGAAACAGCCTTATCTCAGCTGAATGCGCACACAAACAGACACCAATAGAAAAACACATCCAAACAGTGAAATCATTGCAAAATCAAACAGTGAGTGTACAGAACTAAATCTTTTAAGATGTTAACTTCATTTGTGAGGTTTATGTTATGGGACAGCAGAAAAATTAAAAAAATCCGTAAACAGCCTTATCTCAGCTGAATGCGCACACAAAACAGACACCAATAGAAAAACACATCCAAACAGTGAAATCATTGCAAAATCAAACAGTGAGTGTACAGAACTAAATATTTTAAGATGTTAACTTCATTTGTGAGGTTTATGTTATGGGACAGCAGAAAAATGAAAAAAATCCGTAAACAGCCTTATCTCAGCTGAATGCGCACACAAACAGACACCAATAGAAAAACACATCCAAACAGTGAAATCATTGCAAAATCAAACAGTGAGTGTACAGAACTAAATCTTTTAAGATGTTAACTTCATTTGTGAGGTTTATGTTATGGGACAGCAGAAAAATTTAAAAAATCCGTAAACAGCCTTATCTCAGCTGAATGCGCACACAAACAGACACTTGTAGAAAAACACATCCCAACAGTGAAACCATTGCAAAATCAAACACTGAGGGTACAGAACTAAATATTTTAAGATGTTAACTTCATTTGTGAGGTTTATGTTATGGGACAGAAGAAAAATTAAAAAAATCCGGAAACAGCCTTATCTCAGCTGAATGCGCACACAAACAGACTTCAATAGAAAAACACATCCAAACAGTGAAATCATTGCAAAAGCAAACACTGAGGGTAAAGAAGTATATCTTATAAGATGTTAAGTTCATTTGTGAGGTTTATGTTATGGGACAGCAGAAAAATGAAAAAAATCCGTAAACAGCTTTATCTCAGCTGAATGCGCACACAAACAGACACCAATAGAAAAACACATCCAAACAGTGAAATCTTTGCAAAATTAAACACTGAGGGTAAAGAAGTATATCTTATAAGATGTTAAGTTCATTTGTTAGGTTTATATTATGGGAAAGTAGAAAAATGAAAAAAATCCGAAAACAGCCTTATCTCAGCTGTATGCCCACACAAACAGACACCAATAGAAAAACACATCCAAACAGTGAAATCAATGCAAAATCAAACAGTGAGTGTACAGAACTAAATCTTTTAAGATGTTAACTTCATTTGTTAGGTTTATATTATGGGAAAGTAGAAAAATGAAAAAAATCCGAAAACAGCCTTAACTCAGCTGAATGCGCACACAAACAGACACTTGTAGAAAAACACATCCAAACAGTGAAATCATTGCAAAATCAAACACTGAGGGTACAGAACTAAATCTTTTAAGATGTTAACTTCATTTGTGAGGTTTATGTTATGGGACAGCAGAAAAATTAAAAAAATCCGGAAACAGCCTTATCTCAGCTGAATGCGCACACAAACAGACAAAAATAGAAAAACACATCCAAACAGTGACATCTTTGCAAAATTAAACACTGAGGGTAAAGAAGTATATCTTATAAGATGTTAAGTTCATTTGTTAGGTTTATATTATGGGAAAGTAGAAAAATGAAAAAAATCCGGAAACAGCCTTATCTCAGCTGAATGCGCACACAAACAGACACCAATAGAAAAACACATCCCAACAGTGAAATCTTTGCAAAATCAAACACTGAGGGTACAGAACTAAATATTTTAAGTTCTTAACTTCATTTGTGAGGTTTATGTTATGGGACAGCAGAAAAATTAAAAAAATCCGGAAGAGCCTTATCTCAGCTGAATGCGCACACAAACAGACACCAATAGAAAACACATCCCAACAGTTAAATCTTTGCAAAATCAAACACTGAGTGTACAGAACTAAATCTTTTAAGATGTGAACTTCATTTGTGAGGTTAATATTATGGGACAGCAGAAAAATTTTAAAAAATCCGGAAACAGCCATATCTCTGCAGAATGCGCTTACAAACAGACACCAATAGAAAAACACATCCGTGAAATCATTGCAAAATCAAACACTGAGAGTACAGAAGTATATCTTATAAGATGTACATTTCATTTGTTCAGTTAACTGTATGGTTATTTGTCATAATCAAACTTCAAAAAAATATTTCTACAATGTTTTTTTCAACAAATGTTGCTTTCACAGCACACATTATTGTTGTAATCATATCATTATTATTAATATTATTATTATTATCGCTGTTAATATTATTATTGTTATCATCACCATCATTATATTTATATCATTAATACATTGACATTATATTAACATAAAAAAACAAAAACTCGCGCACTCGTTCTATTGGGAACAATGACATGATGATGCTGTAGGGCCACCTTCAGCATTCGCTTCCGATTTTCATTAAGTTTCGATTCCACCTTAAAAAAAATGCACGTTTCGGCCAGTAGGGAGAAGTGCAAATTCAGGAATGGTTGCAATAGAATTCAGTCAGCATTCATATTTGAGATGGACTTTCTCCTATAGTCCAAAGTAGATATGGACATATAGGGGATCACTGGAAAAATAAGGAGCTGTAGCATGCAAAGCAGGTGACATATTTCATGTGAAATCATATTAGGCCACTAGAGGGCAGTGCAAAGTCACAAATTGTTGCAAAATAATTGTCAAAATCTTGACTTTTGAGCTTGATTTTCTCCAAAATTCTCAAACCAGGAAAATTCATCACAAATACCCGATCACGATATGACAATATCAAAATTCTAAGATCATATCTTGTCTCATGTCATGATATAGCTATAATATTGTCATGCCTTCCTCATCATAGTTCACATTCCATTTGTCAGAGATAAAATATGAATCCATAACCCATTTTGAGAGGCAGGTTCTCATAAGGTTGGGATGTGTCAACTATTTGGGTTGCCACTAGACTCCCCTGTTTAAATGTAGGAGTTTAGTATTTTGGGCAACACCATGTTAGTTTTTGAAACCAGAAACAACCATAGTTATAAGAGAAGGGATGGATACTGATAGCTTGTCCACTACAAATCCACCTATAACTGCAACTTTGCAAACATGAAATGCAGAGCTGTCAATCACACACTGACAGCTCTGCATTTAAATGTAAAATTAAATTTACATTGTGGACATGCAGCTCTACTGAAGAGGAACTAAGACCATAAACCCTTTAGAACAATGTATGCAGGGCACCAGACTAACTTTTTACTAGGAGCACAGTAGCCCCCCCTATAACTGAATGTTTTAGGAGAGCAAGCAGAACATTTAGGGGCGCACACCTTAAACATTTCCTCTCATTTTCACTGTATTACTGATCAATACTCCGATAATAATTGAATAAATAGCAATGTGCTGTTTAGAATTCCCAGTGAATTTTTATTGTGCACTTGTTTGTTAAAGAATAACATCACATAAGAGACATTAAGTGTACATAAAATACCATCACTGTCACTACAGTACAATTATTAACTAGAAGTGGCCCGGTACTGTCCAGTACACAGAAACGGCACTTTTATTTGTGTACTGGCACATTTCACAAGATGCCGGTAATCTCTTATCAGTCCACTTGATTATGGTCCAGAGCAATAATGTCTCAGGGTACACTATGTGACGTTCACCTGTTCTCGCAAAAGTCAAGTGTTTATTCCTTGAGTTTGGAGTTTTTATTTTCTATCTAATCTCTATCTGGAAGACGACCGCTGTGGCGACCATCATCATGCTTCAAAAGCATGAGTTAGCTCATCCACACACTCATACTTTCTGATATAATAAAAATAAACATGGAGCTGGCAAGTTGAGGCTTGAAAATATCAGAGGAAGATGCACAGAAGGGATTAAGCTGGGCAATAGCCCGGTATCCTGGACTCTTGCTCAAAAATTAATAAATTGATAAAGTTGAACCTGAATTTTCCTTAACACTAAAACAAGGCCAGACCAAAAGTTTCACTCCCAGGGCTGGAGTATGCCAGGTGTAATATTATTAGATATTAATGTAGATGTGATGCAATAATTTGATGCACAAGCCTGTTTTCTTTGTGTATTACCTTAATGACTCTGTCCTGGCAGTGCTGGATGATCTTACACAGCTCCTCTGTACCCTGAGACTCGAGACTCTGATGAAGGATCTGCTCAAACATCTAGTAAAACACAATTTGTAGTTTTGTACCTAACTTTGTGACATACATGCATGTAACACCAGACAAACTGACTCATATAGGAATATCCCATGAAATAATGTGATAATGTTATTTATCACATGTGGACCCAGGTCCACAGTCTGTATTGTGGCATGTTTAACTGTTTAACTGTCCACTGAGTTATCAAACCGCCAAAAGATGTTCGCCTTTAGTTCTACTGTGTCCTTGATCAATGCCACAGTCAGAACCTCATCATTCAACTATTTGACAAACTCTAGTCAAACAGGAGCTACAGTGTAGGAAAATGATCAAGCAATATAATGAGTGTCAATAAAATGATTAGCTCTCATAGAAACTTCCCATTGTGTTAACCAGTTAACCAATAACCTATATCAGACTGGTTAGTCAGTAGTTGAGGTTTCACCTCTCTCATGGGGATCTGGGCCCTTTGGACAAACACTGACGGGCTGCTCACGTCAAACTGTTGCTGCAGACCCTCAAGGCTCAGGTTCACCACCTTCTCATAGCAGCTGTGCATCTTAACTGGATGGAAAGCCAGCATGGAGATCTTCTCCATGTGCTGAGGAGGAAGACAAGAAGGGAGAGGAAGAGATGGATGAGGCATGGACAGATTTGGGAAAAATGTATAATTGTGTCTCACAATAAATATACTACTGCAAAAGTATCACTAATGTTACACTAGACAAATGCTGTTTAAATCACAAACATATTTGGAATAGGAGTATAGGAATTGCGGATAGATAACATTTGTTTTGTAAAGATCCAGATTCTTGTGCTTCAACTGCGAAAATCAGAGTGCATTTTCTATACATAATCATTATATATTGTGCTTCAATTTAAGCACATTCTCATGTTATGGGTTTTATTTAAAGCAACACAATTTTCAACCTTCACGTAATGTCTCTAAGCAGGGATGGGAAGTATTTCTGATACATGTATTAAAAAAAATACATATTTAAAATACGAAATATGCTCTTTTCTGGAGATGATGAAAAATTCCTTCAGATTTTGTACCAATATATTTCCATTATGTGTATTTTATTTAAAATACTGTAACATACATCCTTTGAAAAAAAGTGATGACATAAGAAGACAAATTGCAGGATGCTGCTTCAGCTTGGACGTCATGGTGCTTGTGCCTACTTTAATTTGCCAGGACTTGTTAAGATCACAATTAGTCTACATAAGAATTGAATTGAGTCAAGCGATTACCATCAGAGCTGAGTTTCAAGACTTTAGAGCTCACTCTGTCGTTTACATCGATGACAGTGTTAAAGTCGCCACATAAAATAATTTTGTATCCGACCAATAGGGGTTCTTTAAGTCTTTTAAAAAGTTGAAAAATGTTTGTTCTCTCATGAGAGGTGTACACGTGTATCGTTCGTATTTTTTCTCCTCGGTAAAAACAATCCAACATGAGCAATCTACAAGGAATTAAATTAGGAAATCATTCGTTTTACGAATAATAGTGACATCACCAGTTTTAGAAAAAAGATCCCACCATCAGCTTTACTTTCGCCAATAGAAATTACACTTAGACCTTTGTTCCACATGCTGGATACCGTTACTCTTTACTTGTGTTCAGTCTCAGTTCTTGACAACATAATATGTCAAAGTCAGTTTTCAACAAGAATTTAATTTGTTGGGCTCTAAAAGAATTTGATTGGATGCCATGGGCATTCCAAGATGAAACTTTGGGGAAGGTCATAAATGTTTGGGGGGTTATGGTGTGGGTTTGTCGTGATTTTATAATATATATATATATATATATTTATATATATTTATTTTAAAATAAGTTGTTGCCAAAGTTGTTGCTGTAAGGGGGGCTCTCTGCTACAGCCTGCGGGTAAAGCGGGGTGCTGCCAACTCGCTGACCCTGACCCTTATACCTATTCCAAGCCCTACCAGTAGAGGTCCCCCAAGCCCCAATTTATGAGCTGGAATAAAATGATATCAAAGTTTAGTTGGGGTGGCAAAAGACCCACGATAAGACTGGAAACTCTCCAGCTGCCAAAAGAAGAAGGAGGGATGAGACTTCCAAAATTAAAGGAATACTACCATGCGGCCCAATTGAGATATATTGTAGGTTGGTGCAAACCAGACACAGTGAAATGAAATAGAAATAGAGTTTGGAGAAAACCCAGTACAGAATATAATTGGGGATAAAGAAACATACAAGAAGATTCAAAACCAAATAGACACAATCACGATGTTCACATACAAAATATGGTTCAGTATAATAAAAAAATATAAGATACAGAAAGACACTAATTTATTGAATATGATAGCAATTTTACACCGACTAGGTACGATATAGGATTTAAACAGTGGACAACCAAGGGAATCACAGCATGGTGTGTTTTGGTGAAAGATGGACAGCTTGAGAGTTTCCAAAATATGACAGAAAAAAAGGATTTAGATAATCAATCATGAATTCTGTGGATTCCTGCAACTTAGAGACTACTATATGAAAGAGATCAGGATGGACCCCTCCTGAGAAGTGAATAGTGTGATCCAGATCATCATAATCAACGCATACAAAGAAACCACAATTAGAATTATATTGGGACTATATAAAAAAAATGCTACAAAATACATAAAAAAAAAGATGGGAATCAGGATTTAACATAAAACTTAGTGATGAAGATTGGCTAAGATTGGTATAATCTGCCAGACATTAGCCTCATGTATGAAACAAAGTGATTTTGAAGCAGAAACATATTTAGGTTACAAGGTCAGAGCTGCAGTGACTTCCTGACAAGTACAAATGAGCATTTCATGGGTTGTACTGGCAACAGATATGACAAATGTTGGGTGGCTGGGAGATTTTTTTTAATCAGTCTTGAATATGTCAAAGATTACCCACAATATTAACTTTGAAGCATTGTTAGTTTTGTGTAGCATCAGCTAAAACATGTACTCCCTCCCCTCTTAATTTGAAAAGAGGACATTTGTAATATGGAAATGATTGAATATTTGGTGGTTTTGAGGAGGACTGATGCAGGACAAAAGTATTAATCTTTTATGACAACAATTCTTGGGAGTGAACATTCCTGCCATATACTCAAGTGTATGGTGAAAACAATGTTCAGTGTTCTATTGATCTATTAATAAAATGTTTTCATTTGAATTCCAATTTGCCAAGAGACCTTCTTACAAGAAAGTGTGCCATATGCACTAACACAGTGGAAATGAATCATAATGAAGCCTGAGGGTTAAGGAAACAGTTTGTCATCAACTAAATACTGTAGGTGTCCAAAGCCTGAGGGTCAGCCTCTTTCCCCGGATGAAGCAGAATCCAGTCACGTTAACTGTGCGTTGTAAGAATGGAAAAGACTGTCATAAAAAAAAAATAATAATTACTACACCCACACTGTATCAACATTCAGAGTGGACCTAATTTTTAAGAATAGAGGGATAGATTTAGTGTATAGCCTACTTGTTAAATAGACAGGACAGTGCAGCAGCAGCACCAGCGAAGCTCTCTGAACAGATCAGCAATGTGACCCACAGTCCTCACAACCGAAGACGCAGCCGAAACACAGCAAGCGGTTCCGCGAAAACGGGAGCTTTGCAGCTGCGGGTCCGGGTGAGAGGACATCGGTTCTCACAGTGGAACTGTTCAGACAGCAAGTCTGGCTCCCGTGTAACGTCGCAGACAACACCATCTCAGAGATAGGATACTGACTGCATTTAAACACTAAACTTTCGAAAAAAACAGCAAAGCGAAAAAGAAAAAAAAGAGCATGGAACATTTACATGTGCATATATTAGTATTAACTATATTTCGATTAATGCGTGTGTGTTTAAATGCATGTGTATGTATGTAGTGAAAAGACGTAGTTACTGTAATTAACGAACACATTTTAGCAATGGCCTGCTGTTTAGCTCATTATAATAATTTAAAATTTCACTTACCTCTACATTTTTGAGCATCTTCCTGTGACATGTCAATAGCCTCCCTCTACCACCAACTTCCCCAGTAATTCCTTGGTCAGCGACTGATGCTGCAACTCCATTACATGTTCATCCACCTGCTGAGCAGACACTAACCTGTTCACGTTTTGGATATTAATCCGCTGCTGCTGTGGTGGGGAACTACGTTGCGTTGGAGTGTGACGATGGTCGATAATTATCTTAAAGCTACAGTAGTAGTTGAAATAAACTGCCCCTTTGTTTCACCACACATGCATGGCAGAAATGTTCGCTTCCAAGATTTTTTGTAATAAAAACATAACAGATTAATCCTCTGCATTCTTTGTGCGTTTGGATTTTTTTTTGAGGATATCTTACACCAAATTGCTTCAAATTTGGTGTAGGTGAAGTTATTTTCCACTGTCAGGGAATATCAAAATTTTTCATTATCATATAACACACTATTCAATCAATATCTGAAGCTAAAATGGTGTGGGTGTATTTTAGGGATATCATAGTATGGTGTGAATGTGGGTTTAGGAATAAATGTGTGTGTGTGTGTGTGTGTCTGTGTCTGTGTGTCTGTGTGTATGTGCAACCCCAGGCACTTCTTGTTCTCACATCAAGTTCAAATCGACATGATACACAGGCACCTACACCTACAAAGAGGCTCATACACACATTCACTCCTTTGAGTAAAAAAAAGAAACAGGCATCTTGAGGGACTTCAAAGACTTGCCCTCTACGTGAACCCAAACAAAAGTCTGGTTTTGTTTACACAGGTGCAATTACAGGTAAACACAATGTTTCACTTTGTTTGGGGCTCAATTCATCCTGACTGTCAAAGACACAGCCTCAGACGCTGAAGACCTCGACCTCATCAACATCAGTCACAATGTACTGAAAAAGAAAAAGGTTAAATAATTTATCAAAACTAACCCTAACCCTATCATATTATAGTGATTACATGTAAAATAATTACATCAAATCAAACATAAGCTAGATGTTTTGTATGACCTGTGTGATCATCCGTTTTTGATGAAGTTTAAAATCCATAATTTGTATTAGTAGTGTATGATTTCAGTTTCACTGAACTCAGTACCACCTATACTTCATATACTAGTAGTATGGAGTACTTTTACTGTATACGTTTTGGAGGAATATAGGGTCAAAGTTCACTTTTTGCAACAAACAATAGGGTAACATTTTTTGATGAAGTATAAAATCCTTATTTTTTATCAGTAGTTTATGATTTAACTTTCACTGGACGTATTCAGCTGAGGTTAGGCTGTTTTCGGATTTTTTTCTTTTTTCTACTGTCCCATAATATAAACCTCACTAATGAAGTTAACATCATATAAGATATACTTCTGTACCCTCAGTGTTTGATTTTGCAATGATTTCACTGTTGGGATGTGTTTTTCTATTGGTGTCTGTTTGTGTGCGCATCCAGCCGAGATAAGGCTGTTTTCGGATTTTTTTCTACTGTCCACAGTACTGTGCAAAGGTTTTAGGCAGTTGTGAAAAAAATGAATCAATCATCAATCAACAAAATGCAGTGAATAAACAAAAGAGAAATCTAAATCACCCTTTGTGAGGTTTATGTTATGGGACAGTAGAAAAATGAAAAAAATCAGAAAACAGCCGTATCCCTGCTGAATGCGCACAAAAACAGAGACAAATAGAAAAACACATCCAAACAGTGAAATCATTGCAAAATCAAACACTGAAGGTATATAACTATATCTTATGAGATGTTAACTTTATTTGTGAGGTTTATGTTATGGGACAGTAGAAAAATGAAAAAAATTGCGAAAACAGCCGTATCCATGCTGAATGCGCACAAAAACAGAGACAAATAGAAAAACACATCCAAACAGTGAAATCATTGCAAAATCAAACACTGAGGGTACATCAATATACCTTATAAGATGTTAACTTCATATTATTGGACGGTAGAAAAAAGATTAAAATACCCTCGATCAGCCTTAGTCCCTGATACACATACGGAAAAATCAGACTCCTGGCTTAATGCCTTTAGGAATTATTACAAAAAACACACCCGAACGGCTGACCAATGACCTTTTCCGAACGTTGCACAGGTCTGAAACTCGGCAACCAGGATAAGCTTTAGTCCCTGATACACATACGGAAAAATCAGACTCCTGGCTTAATGCCTTTAGGAATTATTACAAAAAACACACCCGAACGGCTGACCAATGACCTTTTCCGAACGTTGCACATGTCTGAAACTCGGCAACCGGGATAAGCTTTAGTCCCTGATACACATACGGAAAAATCAGACTCCTGACTCAATGCCTTTAGGAATTATTACAAAAAACACACCACAGCGGCTGACCTTTGACCTTTCCAAAGGTTGCACGGGTCTGAAACTCGGCACCCTGGATCAGCCAGGAGTCCCTGATACACATACGGAGAAATCAGCATCCGGGCTCATTGCCTTTAGGAATTATTGAAGAAAAGACAGTTTCCCACCTTTCTTACGTTTGAATTTTACAGACTGTGTTTTTGGCAGTTTTTTTTGGCCAGGGGGAAAAAAGCCCAAAGTCCTGTGTCCAAAAACTGAAAATCAGGTCATGTCAGACTCTATACAGTCTTAGACTCTTTGGCCAGAGTGGAAGTTTTGGAGGAACTACATTTCTACAGGTCGCAGGAGTGTGAATATTTCATATGTCGTTTGGGGTCCCAAGACGAGCGGAACGACGAGGGTACATTAGTATATCTTATAAGATGTTAACTTTATTTGTGAGGTTTATGTTATGGGACAATAAAAAAATGAAAAAAAAACGAAAACAGCCGTATCCCTGCTGAATGCGCACAAAAACAGACACAAATAGAAAAACACATCCAAACAGTGAAATCATTATAAATTCAAACACTGAGGGTACATCAATATACCTTATAAGATGTTAACTTCATATTATAGGACAGTAGAAAAAAGATTAAAATACCCTCGATCAGCCTTAGTCCCTGATACACATACGGAAAAATCAGACTCCTGGCTCAATGCCTTTAGGAATTATTACAAAAAACACACCTAAACGGCTGACCTTTGACCTTTCCGAAGGTTACACAGGTCTGAAACTCGGCACCCTAGATTAGCCTTAGTCCCTGATACACATACGGAAAAATCAGACTCCTGGCTCAATGCCTTTAGGAATTATTACAAAAAACACACCCGAACGGCTGACCATTGACCTTTCCGAAGGTTGCACAGGTCTGAAACTCGGCACCCTGGATCAGCCTTAGTCCCTGATACACACACGGAAAAATCAGACTCCTGGCTCAATGCCTTTAGGAATTATTACAAAAAACACACCCGAACGGCTGACCTTTGACCTTTCCAAAGGTTGCACGGGTCTGAAACTCGGCACCCTGGATAAGCCTTAGTCCCTGATACACATAAGGAAAAATCAGACTCCTGGCTTAATGCCTTTAGGAATTATTACAAAAAACACACCCGAACGGCTGACCATTGACCTTTTCCGAAAGTTGCACAGGTCTGAAACTCGGCAACCGGGATAAGCTTTAGTCCCTGATACACATACGGAAAAATCAGACTCCTGACTCAATGCCTTTAGGAATTATTACAAAAAACACACCACAGCGGCTGACCTTTGACCTTTCCAAAGGTTGCACGGGTCTGAAACTCGGCACCCTGGATCAGCCAGGAGTCCCTGATACACATACGGTGAAATCAGCATCCGGGCTCATTGCCTTTAGGAATTATTGGAGAAAAGACAGTTTCCCACCTTTCTTACATTTGAATTTTACAGACTGTGTTTTTGGCAGTTTTTTTTGGCCAGGGGGAAAAAAGCCCACAGTCCTGTGTCCAAAAACTGAAGACTCTATACAGTCTTAGACTCTTTGGCCAGAGTGGAAGTTTTGGAGGAACTACATTTCTACAGGTCGCAGGAGTGTGAATATTTCATATGTCGTTTGGGGTCCCAAGACGAGCGGAACGACGAGGGTACATTAGTATATCTTATAAGATGTTAACTTTATTTGTGAGGTTTATGTTATGGGACAGTAGAAAAATGAAAAAAAATCAGAAAACAGTCGTATTCCAGCTGAATGCGCACAAAAACAGACAAAAATAGAAAAACACATTCAAACAGTGAAATCATTGCAAAATCAAACACTGAAGGTATATAACTATATCTTATAAGATGTTAACTTTATTTGTGAGGTTTATGTTATGGGACAGTTAAAAAATGAAAAAAAATCAGAAAACAGTCGTATTCCAGCTGAATGCGCACAAAAACAGACAAAAATAGAAAAACACATTCAAACAGTGAGATCATTGCAAAATCAAACACTGAAGGTATATAACTATATCTTATGAGATGTTAACTTTATTTGTGAGGTTTATGTTATGGGACAATAAAAAAATGAAAAAACATCAGAAAACAGCCGTATCCCTGCTGAATGCACACAAAAACAGAGACAAATAGAAAAACACATCCAAACAGTGAAATCATTATAAATTCAAACACTGAGGGTACATCGATATACCTTATAAGATGTTAACTTCATATTATAGGACAGTAGAAAAAAGATTAAAATACCCTCGATCAGCCTTAGTCCCTGATACACATACGGAAAAATCAGACTCCTGGCTTAATGCCTTTAGGAATTATTACAAAAAACACACCTAAACGGCTGACCTTTGACCTTTCCGAAGGTTACACAGGTCTGAAACTCGGCACCCTAGATTAGCCTTAGTCCCTGATACACATACGGAAAAATCAGACTCCTGGCTCAATGCCTTTAGGAATTATTACAAAAAACACACCCGAACGGCTGACCATTGACCTTTCCGAAGGTTGCACAGGTCTGAAACTCGGCACCCTGGATCAGCCTTAGTCCCTGATACACACACGGAAAAATCAGACTCCTGGCTCAATGCCTTTAGGAATTATTGAAGAAAAGACAGTTTCCCACCTTTCTTACGTTTGAATTTTACAGACTGTGTTTTTGGCAGTTTTTTTTTGGCCAGGGGGAAAAAAGCCCAAAGTCCTGTGTCCAAAAACTGAAAATCAGGTCATGTCAGACTCTATACAGTCTTAGACTCTTTGGCCAGAGTGGAAGTTTTGGAGGAACTACATTTCTACAGGTCGCAGGAGTGTGAATATTTCATATGTCGTTTGGGGTCCCAAGACGAGCGGAACGACGAGGGTACATTAGTATATCTTATAAGATGTTAACTTTGTTTGTGAGGTTTATGTTATGGGACAATAAAAAAATGAAAAAAAAACGAAAACAGCCGTATCCCTGATGAATGCGCACAAAAACAGACACAAATAGAAAAACACATCCAAACAGTGAAATCATTATAAATTCAAACACTGAGGGTACATCAATATACCTTATAAGATGTTAACTTCATATTATAGGACAGTAGAAAAAAGATTAAAATACCCTCGATCAGCCTTAGTCCCTGATACACATACGGAAAAATCAGACTCCTGGCTTAATGCCTTTAGGAATTATTACAAAAAACACACCTAAACGGCTGACCTTTGACCTTTCCGAAGGTTACACAGGTCTGAAACTCGGCACCCTAGATTAGCCTTAGTCCCTGATACACATACGGAAAAATCAGACTCCTGGCTCAATGCCTTTAGGAATTATTACAAAAAACACACCCGAACGGCTGACCATTGACCTTTCCGAAGGTTGCACAGGTCTGAAACAAGGCACCCTGGATCAGCCTTAGTCCCTGATACACACACGGAAAAATCAGACTCCTGGCTCAATGCCTTTAGGAATTATTACAAAAAACACACCCGAACGGCTGACCTTTGACCTTTCCAAAGGTTGCACGGGTCTGAAACTCGGCACCCTGGATAAGCCTTAGTCCCTGATACACATACGGAAAAATCAGACTCCTGGCTTAATGCCTTTAGGAATTATTACAAAAAACACACCCGAACGGCTGACCATTGACCTTTTCCGAAAGTTGCACAGGTCTGAAACTCGGCAACCGGGATAAGCTTTAGTCCCTGATACACATACGGAAAAATCAGACTCCTGACTCAATGCCTTTAGGAATTATTACAAAAAACACACCACAGCGGCTGACCTTTGACCTTTCCAAAGGTTGCACGGGTCTGAAACTCGGCACCCTTGATCAGCCAGGAGTCCCTGATACACATACGGAGAAATCAGCATCCGGGCTCATTGCCTTTAGGAATTATTGGAGAAAAGACAGTTTCCCACCTTTCTTACATTTGAATTTTACAGACTGTGTTTTTGGCAGTTTTTTTTGGCCAGGGGGAAAAAAGCCCACAGTCCTGTGTCCAAAAACTGAAGACTCTATACAGTCTTAGACTCTTTGGCCAGAGTGGAAGTTTTGGAGGAACTACATTTCTACAGGTCGCAGGAGTGTGAATATTTCATATGTCGTTTGGGGTCCCAAGACGAGCGGAACGACGAGGGTACATTAGTATATCTTATAAGATGTTAACTTTATTTGTGAGGTTTATGTTATGGGACAGTAGAAAAATGAAAAAAAATCAGAAAACAGTCGTATTCCAGCTGAATGCGCACAAAAACAGACAAAAATAGAAAAACACATTCAAACAGTGAAATCATTGCAAAATCAAACACTGAAGGTATATAACTATATCTTATAAGATGTTAACTTTATTTGTGAGGTTTATGTTATGGGACAGTTAAAAAATGAAAAAAAATCAGAAAACAGTCGTATTCCAGCTGAATGCGCACAAAAACAGACAAAAATAGAAAAACACATTCAAACAGTGAGATCATTGCAAAATCAAACACTGAAGGTATATAACTATATCTTATGAGATGTTAACTTTATTTGTGAGGTTTATGTTATGGGACAATAAAAAAATGAAAAAACATCAGAAAACAGCCGTATCCCTGCTGAATGCACACAAAAACAGAGACAAATAGAAAAACACATCCAAACAGTGAAATCATTATAAATTCAAACACTGAGGGTACATCGATATACCTTATAAGATGTTAACTTCATATTATAGGACAGTAGAAAAAAGATTAAAATACCCTCGATCAGCCTTAGTCCCTGATACACATACGGAAAAATCAGACTCCTGGCTTAATGCCTTTAGGAATTATTACAAAAAACACACCTAAACGGCTGACCTTTGACCTTTCCGAAGGTTACACAGGTCTGAAACTCGGCACCCTAGATTAGCCTTAGTCCCTGATACACATACGGAAAAATCAGACTCCTGGCTCAATGCCTTTAGGAATTATTACAAAAAACACACCCGAACGGCTGACCATTGACCTTTCCGAAGGTTGCACAGGTCTGAAACTCGGCACCCTGGATCAGCCTTAGTCCCTGATACACACACGGAAAAATCAGACTCCTGGCTCAATGCCTTTAGGAATTATTGAAGAAAAGACAGTTTCCCACCTTTCTTACGTTTGAATTTTACAGACTGTGTTTTTGGCAGTTTTTTTTTGGCCAGGGGGAAAAAAGCCCAAAGTCCTGTGTCCAAAAACTGAAAATCAGGTCATGTCAGACTCTATACAGTCTTAGACTCTTTGGCCAGAGTGGAAGTTTTGGAGGAACTACATTTCTACAGGTCGCAGGAGTGTGAATATTTCATATGTCGTTTGGGGTCCCAAGACGAGCGGAACGACGAGGGTACATTAGTATATCTTATAAGATGTTAACTTTGTTTGTGAGGTTTATGTTATGGGACAATAAAAAAATGAAAAAAAAACGAAAACAGCCGTATCCCTGATGAATGCGCACAAAAACAGACACAAATAGAAAAACACATCCAAACAGTGAAATCATTATAAATTCAAACACTGAGGGTACATCAATATACCTTATAAGATGTTAACTTCATATTATAGGACAGTAGAAAAAAGATTAAAATACCCTCGATCAGCCTTAGTCCCTGATACACATACGGAAAAATCAGACTCCTGGCTTAATGCCTTTAGGACTTATTACAAAAAACACACCTAAACGGCTGACCTTTGACCTTTCCGAAGGTTACACAGGTCTGAAACTCGGCACCCTAGATTAGCCTTAGTCCCTGATACACATACGGAAAAATCAGACTCCTGGCTCAATGCCTTTAGGAATTATTACAAAAAACACACCCGAACGGCTGACCATTGACCTTTCCGAAGGTTGCACAGGTCTGAAACAAGGCACCCTGGATCAGCCTTAGTCCCTGATACACACACGGAAAAATCAGACTCCTGGCTCAATGCCTTTAGGAATTATTACAAAAAACACACCCGAACGGCTGACCTTTGACCTTTCCAAAGGTTGCACGGGTCTGAAACTCGGCACCCTGGATAAGCCTTAGTCCCTGATACACATACGGAAAAATCAGACTCCTGGCTTAATGCCTTTAGGAATTATTACAAAAAACACACCCGAACGGCTGACCATTGACCTTTTCCGAAAGTTGCACAGGTCTGAAACTCGGCAACCGGGATAAGCTTTAGTCCCTGATACACATACGGAAAAATCAGACTCCTGACTCAATGCCTTTAGGAATTATTACAAAAAACACACCACAGCGGCTGACCTTTGACCTTTCCAAAGGTTGCACGGGTCTGAAACTCGGCACCCTTGATCAGCCAGGAGTCCCTGATACACATACGGAGAAATCAGCATCCGGGCTCATTGCCTTTAGGAATTATTGAAGAAAAGACAGTTTCCCACCTTTCTTACGTTTGAATTTTACAGACTGTGTTTTTGGCAGTTTTTTTTGGCCAGGGGGAAAAAAGCCCAAAGTCCTGTGTCCAAAAACTGAAAATCAGGTCATGTCAGACTCTATACAGTCTTAGACTCTTTGGCCAGAGTGGAAGTTTTGGAGGAACTACATTTCTACAGGTCGCAGGAGTGTGAATATTTCATATGTCGTTTGGGGTCCCAAGACGAGCGGAACGACGAGGGTACATTAGTATATCTTATAAGATGTTAACTTTATTTGTGAGGTTTATGTTATGGGACAGTAGAAAATGAAAAAAAATCAGAAAACAGTCGTATTCCAGCTGAATGCTCACAAAAACAGACACAAATAGAAAAACACATCCAAACAGTGAAATCATTGCAAAATCAAACACTGAGGGTACCGAAGAATATCTTATTAGATGTTAACTTTATTTGTGAGGTTTATGTTATGGGACAGTAGAAAAATGAAAAAAAATCAGAAAACAGTCGTATTCCAACTGAATGCGCACAAAAACAGACAAAAATAGAAAAACACATTCAAACAGTGAAATCATTGCAAAATCAAACACTGAAGGTATATAACAATATCTTATAAGATGTTAACTTTATTTCTGAGGTTTATGTTATGGGACAGTAGAAAAATGAAAAAAAAATCAGAAAACAGTCGTATTCCAGCTGAATGCGCACAAAAACAGACAAAAATAGAAAAACACATTCAAACAGTGAAATCATTGCAAAATCAAACACTGAAGGTATATAACTATATCTTATAAGATTCTAACTTTATTTGTGAGGTTTATGTTATGGGACAGTAGAAAAATGAAAAAAATTGCGAAAACAGCCGTATCCCTGCTGAATGCGCACAAAAACAGACACAAATAGAAAAACACATCCAAACAGTGAAATCAATATAAATTTAAACACTGAGGGTACATCAATATACCTTATAAGATGTTAACTTCATATTATAGGACAGTAGAAAAAAGATTAAAATACCCTCGATCAGCCTTAGTCCCTAGATACACATACGGAAAAATCAGACTCCTGGCTTAATGCCTTTAGGAATTATTACAAAAAACACACCCGAACGGCTGACCTTTGACCTTTCCGAAGGTTACACAGGTCTGAAACTCGGCACCCTAGATTAGCCTTAGTCCCTGATACACATACGGAAAAATCAGACTCCTGGCTCGATGCCTTTAGGAATTATTACAAAAAACACACCCGAACGGCTGACCATTGACCTTTCCGAAGGTTGCACAGGTCTGAAACTCGGCACCCTGGATCAGCCTTAGTCCCTATACACACACGGAAAAATCAGACTCCTGGCTCAATGCCTTTAGGAATTATTACAAAAAACACACCACAGCGGCTGACCTTTGACCTTTCCAAAGGTTGCACGGGTCTGAAACTCGGCACCCTGGATCAGCCAGGAGTCCCTGATACACATACGGAGAAATCAGCATCCGGGCTCATTGCCTTTAGGAATTATTGAAGAAAAGACAGTTTCCCACCTTTCTTACGTTTGAATTTTACAGACTGTGTTTTTGGCAGTATTTGGCCCGGGGGAAAAAAGCCCAAAGTCCTGTGTCCAAAAACTGAAAATCAGGTCATGTCAGACTCTATACAGTCTTAGACTCTTTGGCCAGAGTGGAAGTTTTGGAGGAACTACATTTCTACAGGTCGCAGGAGTGTGAATATTTCATATGTCGTTTGGGGTCCCAAGACGAGCGGAACGACGAGGGTACATTAGTATATCTTATAAGATGTTAACTTTATTTGTGAGGTTTATGTTATGGGACAGTAGAAAAATGAAAAAAAATCAGAAAACAGTCGTATTCCAGCTGAATGCGCACAAAAACAGACAAAAATAGAAAAACACATTCAAACAGTGAAATCATTGCAAAATCAAACACTGAAGGTATATAACTATATCTTATAAGATGTTAAATTTATTTGTGAGGTTTATGTTATGGGACAGTAGAAAAATGAAAAAAAATCAGAAAACAGCCGTATCCCTGCTGAATGCACACAAAAACAGAGACAAATAGAAAAACACATCCAAACAGTGAAATCATTGCAAAATCAAACACTGAAGGTATATAACTATATCTTATAAGATTTTAACTTTATTTGTGAGGTTTATGTTATGGGACAGTAGAAAAATGAAAAAAATTGCGAAAACAGCCGTATCCCTGCTGAATGCGCACAAAAACAGACACAAATAGAAAAACACATCCAAACAGTAAAATCATTATAAATTCAAACACTGAGGGTACATCAATATACCTTATAAGATGTTAACTTCATATTATAGGACAGTAGAAAAAAGATTAAAATACCCTCGATCAGCCTTAGTCCCTGATACACATACGGAAAAATCAGACTCCTGGCTTAATGCCTTTAGGAATTATTACAAAAAAACACACCTAAACGGCTGACCTTTGACCTTTCCGAAGGTTACACAGGTCTGAAACTCGGCACCCTAGATTAGCCTTAGTCCCTGATACACACACGGAAAAATCAGACTCCTGGCTCAATGCCTTTAGGAATTATTACAAAAAACACACCCGAACGGCTGACCTTTGACCTTTCCAAAGGTTGCACGGGTCTGAAACTCGACACCCTGGATTAGCCTTAGTCCCTGATACACATACGGAAAAATCAGACTCCTGGCTTAATGCCTTTAGGAATTATTACAAAAAACACACCCGAACGGCTGACCTTTGACCTTTCCAAAGGTTGCACGGGTCTGAAACTCGGCACCCTGGATTAGCCTTAGTCCCTGATACACATACAGAAAAATCAGACTCCTGGCTAAATGCCTTTAGGAATTATTACAAAAAACACACCCGAACGGCTGACCATTGACCTTTCCGAAGGTTGCACAGGTCTGAAACTCGGCACCCTGGATCAGCCTTAGTCCCTATACACACACGGAAAAATCAGACTCCTGGCTCAATGCCTTTAGGAATTATTACAAAAAACACACCCGAACGGCTAACCATTGACCGTTTTCGAAAGTTGCACAGGTCTGAAACTCGGCAACCGGGATAAGCTTTAGTCCCTGATACACATACGGAAAAATCAGACTCCTGACTCAATGCCTTTAGGAATTATTACAAAAAATACACCACAGTGGCTGACCTTTGACCTTTCCAAAGGTTGCACAGATCTGAAACTCAGCACCCTGGATCAGCCAGGAGTCCCTGATACACATACGGAGAAATCAGCATCCGGGCTCATTGCCTTTAGGAATTATTGAAGAAAAGACAGTTTCCCACCTTTCTTACGTTTGAATTTTACAGACTGTGTTTTTGGCAGTTTTTTTTGGCCAAGGGGAAAAAAGCCCAAAGTCCTGTGTCCAAAAACTGAAAATCAGGTCATGTCAGACTCTATACAGTCTTAGACTCTTTGGCCAGACTCCTGGCTTAATGCCTTTAGGAATTATTACAAAAAACACACCCGAACGGCTGACCTTTGACCTTTCCAAAGGTTGCACGGGTCTGAAACTCGGCACCCTGGATTAGCCTTAGTCCCTGATACACATACAGAAAAATCAGACTCCTGGCTTAATGCCTTTAGGAATTATTACAAAAAACACACCCGAACGGCTAACCATTGACCTTTTCCGAAAGTTGCACAGGTCTGAAACTCGGCAACCGGGATAAGCTTTAGTCCCTGATACACATACGGAAAAATCAGACTCCTGGCTTAATGCCTTTAGGAATTATTACAAAAAACACACCCGAACGGCTAACCATTGACCTTTTCCGAAAGTTGCACAGGTCTGAAACTCGGCAACCGGGATAAGCTTTAGTCCCTGATACACATACGGAAAAATCAGACTCCTGACTCAATGCCTTTAGGAAGTATTACAAAAAATACACCACAGTGGCTGACCTTTGACCTTTCCAAAGGTTGCACAGATCTGAAACTCAGCACCCTGGATCAGCCAGGAGTCCCTGATACACAAACGGAGAAATCAGCATCCGGGCTCATTGCCTTTAGGAATTATTGAAGAAAAGACAGTTTCCCACCTTTCTTACGTTTGAATTTTACAGACTGTGTTTTTGGCAGTTTTTTTTGGCCAGGGGGAAAATAGCCCAAAGTCCTGTGTCCAATAACTGAAAATCAGGTCATGTCAGACTCTATACAGTCTTAGACTCTTTGGCCAGAGTGGAAGTTTTGGAGGAACTACATTTCTACAGGTCGCAGGAGTGTGAATATTTCATATGTCGTTTGGGGTCCCAAGACGAGCGGAACGACGAGGGTACATTAGTATATCTTATAAGATGTTAACTTTATTTGTGAGGTTTATGTTATGGGACAGTAGAAAATGAAAAAAAATCAGAAAACAGTCGTATTCCAGCTGAATGCGCACAAAAACAGACACAAATAGAAAAACACATCCAAACAGTGAAACTATTGCAAAATCAAACACTGAGGGTACCGAGGAATATCTTATAAGATGTTAACTTTATTTGTGAGGTTTATGTTATGGGACAGTAGAAAAATGAAAAAAAAATCAGAAAACAGTCGTATTCCAGCTTACTGCAAACAAAAACAGACAAAAATAGAAAAACACATTCAAACAGTGAAATCATTGCAAAATCAAACACTGAAGGTATATAACTATATCTTATAAGATGTTAAATTTATTTGTGAGGTTTATGTTATGGGACAGTAGAAAAATGAAAAAAAATCAGAAAACAGCCGTATCCCTGCTGAATGCACACAAAAACAGAGACAAATAGAAAAACACATCCAAACAGTGAAATCATTGCAAAATCAAACACTGAAGGTATATAACTATATCTTATAAGATTTTAACTTTATTTGTGAGGTTTATGTTATGGGACAGTAGAAAAATGAAAAAAATTGCGAAAACAGCCGTATCCCTGCTGAATGCGCACAAAAACAGACACAAATAGAAAAACACATCCAAACAGTAAAATCATTATAAATTCAAACACTGAGGGTACATCAATATACCTTATAAGATGTTAACTTCATATTATAGGACAGTAGAAAAAAGATTAAAATACCCTCGATCAGCCTTAGTCCCTGATACACATACGGAAAAATCAGACTCCTGGCTTAATGCCTTTAGGAATTATTACAAAAAAACACACCTAAACGGCTGACCTTTGACCTTTCCGAAGGTTACACAGGTCTGAAACTCGGCACCCTAGATTAGCCTTAGTCCCTGATACACACACAGAAAAATCAGACTCCTGGCTCAATGCCTTTAGGAATTATTACAAAAAACACACCCGAACGGCTGACCTTTGACCTTTCCAAAGGTTGCACGGGTCTGAAACTCGACACCCTGGATTAGCCTTAGTCCCTGATACACATACGGAAAAATCAGACTCCTGGCTTAATGCCTTTAGGAATTATTACAAAAAACACACCCGAACGGCTGACCTTTGACCTTTCCAAAGGTTGCACGGGTCTGAAACTCGGCACCCTGGATTAGCCTTAGTCCCTGATACACATACAGAAAAATCAGACTCCTGGCTAAATGCCTTTAGGAATTATTACAAAAAACACACCCGAACGGCTGACCATTGACCTTTCCGAAGGTTGCACAGGTCTGAAACTCGGCACCCTGGATCAGCCTTAGTCCCTATACACACACGGAAAAATCAGACTCCTGGCTCAATGCCTTTAGGAATTATTACAAAAAACACACCCGAACGGCTAACCATTGACCGTTTTCGAAAGTTGCACAGGTCTGAAACTCGGCAACCGGGATAAGCTTTAGTCCCTGATACACATACGGAAAAATCAGACTCCTGACTCAATGCCTTTAGGAATTATTACAAAAAATACACCACAGTGGCTGACCTTTGACCTTTCCAAAGGTTGCACAGATCTGAAACTCAGCACCCTGGATCAGCCAGGAGTCCCTGATACACATACGGAGAAATCAGCATCCGGGCTCATTGCCTTTAGGAATTATTGAAGAAAAGACAGTTTCCCACCTTTCTTACGTTTGAATTTTACAGACTGTGTTTTTGGCAGTTTTTTTTGGCCAAGGGGAAAAAAGCCCAAAGTCCTGTGTCCAAAAACTGAAAATCAGGTCATGTCAGACTCTATACAGTCTTAGACTCTTTGGCCAGACTCCTGGCTTAATGCCTTTAGGAATTATTACAAAAAACACACCCGAACGGCTGACCTTTGACCTTTCCAAAGGTTGCACGGGTCTGAAACTCGGCACCCTGGATTAGCCTTAGTCCCTGATACACATACAGAAAAATCAGACTCCTGGCTTAATGCCTTTAGGAATTATTACAAAAAACACACCCGAACGGCTAACCATTGACCTTTTCCGAAAGTTGCACAGGTCTGAAACTCGGCAACCGGGATAAGCTTTAGTCCCTGATACACATACGGAAAAATCAGACTCCTGACTCAATGCCTTTAGGAATTATTACAAAAAATACACCACAGTGGCTGACCTTTGACCTTTCCAAAGGTTGCACAGATCTGAAACTCAGCACCCTGGATCAGCCAGGAGTCCCTGATACACATACGGAGAAATCAGCATCCGGGCTCATTGCCTTTAGGAATTATTGAAGAAAAGACAGTTTCCCACCTTTCTTACGTTTGAATTTTACAGACTGTGTTTTTGGCAGTTTTTTTTGGCCAGGGGGAAAAAAGCCCAAAGTCCTGTGTCCAATAACTGAAAATCAGGTCATGTCAGACTCTATACAGTCTTAGACTCTTTGGCCAGAGTGGAAGTTTTGGAGGAACTACATTTCTACAGGTCGCAGGAGTGTGAATATTTCATATGTCGTTTGGGGTCCCAAGACGAGCGGAACGACGAGGGTACATTAGTATATCTTATAAGATGTTAACTTTATTTGTGAGGTTTATGTTATGGGACAGTAGAAAATGAAAAGAAATCAGAAAACAGTCGTATTCCAGCTGAATGCGCACAAAAACAGACACAAATAGAAAAACACATCCAAACAGTGAAACTATTGCAAAATCAAACACTGAGGGTACCGAAGAATATCTTATAAGATGTTAACTTTATTTGTGAGGTTTATGTTATGGGACAGTAGAAAAATGAAAAAAAAATCAGAAAACAGTCGTATTCCAGCTTACTGCAAACAAAAACAGACAAAAATAGAAAAACACATTCAAACAGTGAAATCATTGCAAAATCAAACACTGAAGGTATATAACTATATCTTATAAGATGTTAAATTTATTTGTGAGGTTTATGTTATGGGACAGTAGAAAAATGAAAAAAAATCAGAAAACAGCCGTATCCCTGCTGAATGCACACAAAAACAGAGACAAATAGAAAAACACATCCAAACCGTGAAATCATTGCAAAATCAAACACTGAAGGTATATAACTATATCTTATAAGATTTTAACTTTATTTGTGAGGTTTATGTTATGGGACAGTAGAAAAATGAAAAAAAATCAGAAAACAGCCGTATCCCTGCTGAATGCACACAAAAACAGAGACAAATAGAAAAACACATCCAAACAGTGAAATCATTGCAAAATCAAACACTGAAGGTATATAACTATATCTTATAAGATTTTAACTTTATTTGTGAGGTTTATGTTATGGGACAGTAGAAAAATGAAAAAAATTGCGAAAACAGCCGTATCCCTGCTGAATGCGCACAAAAACAGACACAAATAGAAAAACACATCCAAACAGTAAAATCATTATAATTTCAAACACTGAGGGTACATCAATATACCTTATAAGATGTTAACTTCATATTATAGGACAGTAGAAAAAAGATTAAAATACCCTCGATCAGCCTTAGTCCCTGATACACATACGGAAAAATCAGACTCCTGGCTTAATGCCTTTAGGAATTATTACAAAAAAACACACCTAAACGGCTGACCTTTGACCTTTCCGAAGGTTACACAGGTCTGAAACTCGGCACCCTAGATTAGCCTTAGTCCCTGATACACACACGGAAAAATCAGACTCCTGGCTCAATGCCTTTAGGAATTATTACAAAAAACACACCCGAACGGCTGACCTTTGACCTTTCCAAAGGTTGCACGGGTCTGAAACTCGACACCCTGGATTAGCCTTAGTCCCTGATACACATACGGAAAAATCAGACTCCTGGCTTAATGCCTTTAGGAATTATTACAAAAAACACACCCGAACGGCTGACCTTTGACCTTTCCAAAGGTTGCACGGGTCTGAAACTCGACACCCTGGATTAGCCTTAGTCCCTGATACACATACAGAAAAATCAGACTCCTGGCTAAATGCCTTTAGGAATTATTACAAAAAACACACCCGAACGGCTGACCATTGACCTTTCCGAAGGTTGCACAGGTCTGAAACTCGGCACCCTGGATCAGCCTTAGTCCCTATACACACACGGAAAAATCAGACTCCTGGCTCAATGCCTTTAGGAATTATTACAAAAAACACACCCGAACGGCTAACCATTGACCTTTTTCGAAAGTTGCACAGGTCTGAAACTCGGCAACCGGGATAAGCTTTAGTCCCTGATACACATACGGAAAAATCAGACTCCTGACTCAATGCCTTTAGGAATTATTACAAAAAATACACCACAGTGGCTGACCTTTGACCTTTCCAAAGGTTGCACAGATCTGAAACTCAGCACCCTGGATCAGCCAGGAGTCCCTGATACACATACGGAGAAATCAGCATCCGGGCTCATTGCCTTTAGGAATTATTGAAGAAAAGACAGTTTCCCACCTTTCTTACGTTTGAATTTTACAGACTGTGTTTTTGGCAGTTTTTTTTGGCCAGGGGGAAAAAAGCCCAAAGTCCTGTGTCCAAAAACTGAAAATCAGGTCATGTCAGACTCTATACAGTCTTAGACTCTTTGGCCAGACTCCTGGCTTAATGCCTTTAGGAATTATTACAAAAAACACACCCGAACGGTTGACCTTTGACCTTTCCAAAGGTTGCACGGGTCTGAAACTTGGCACCCTGGATTAGCCTTAGTCCCTGATACACATACAGAAAAATCAGACTCCTGGCTTAATGCCTTTAGGAATTATTACAAAAAACACACCCGAACGGCTAACCATTGACCTTTTCCGAAAGTTGCACAGGTCTGAAACTCGGCAACCGGGATAAGCTTTAGTCCCTGATACACATACGGAAAAATCAGACTCCTGACTCAATGCCTTTAGGAATTATTACAAAAAATACACCACAGTGGCTGACCTTTGACCTTTCCAAAGGTTGCGCAGATCTGAAACTCAGCACCCTGGATCAGCCAGGAGTCCCTGATACACATACGGAGAAATCAGCATCCGGGCTCATTGCCTTTAGGAATTATTGAAGAAAAGACAGTTTCCCACCTTTCTTACGTTTGAATTTTACAGACTGTGTTTTTGGCAGTTTTTTTTGGCCAGGGGGAAAAAAGCCCAAAGTCCTGTGTCCAAAAACTGAAAATCAGGTCATGTCAGACTCTATACAGTCTTAGACTCTTTGGCCAGAGTGGAAGTTTTGGAGGAACTACATTTCTACAGGTCGCAGGAGTGTGAATATTTCATATGTCGTTTGGGGTCCCAAGACGAGCGGAACGACGAGGGTACATTAGTATATCTTATAAGATGTTAACTTTATTTGTGAGGTTTATGTTATGGGACAGTAGAAAATGAAAAGAAATCAGAAAACAGTCGTATTCCAGCTGAATGCGCACAAAAACAGACACAAATAGAAAAACACATCCAAACAGTGAAACTATTGCAAAATCAAACACTGAGGGTACCGAAGAATATCTTATAAGATGTTAACTTTATTTGTGAGGTTTATGTTATGGGACAGTAGAAAAATGAAAAAAAAATCAGAAAACAGTCGTATTCCAGCTTACTGCAAACAAAAACAGACAAAAATAGAAAAACACATTCAAACAGTGAAATCATTGCAAAATCAAACACTGAAGGTATATAACTATATCTTATAAGATGTTAAATTTATTTGTGAGGTTTATGTTATGGGACAGTAGAAAAATGAAAAAAAATCAGAAAACAGCCGTATCCCTGCTGAATGCACACAAAAACAGAGACAAATAGAAAAACACATCCAAACAGTGAAATCATTGCAAAATCAAACACTGAAGGTATATAACTATATCTTATAAGATTTTAACTTTATTTGTGAGGTTTATGTTATGGGACAGTAGAAAAATGAAAAAAATTGCGAAAACAGCCGTATCCCTGCTGAATGCGCACAAAAACAGACACAAATAGAAAAACACATCCAAACAGTAAAATCATTATAAATTCAAACACTGAGGGTACATCAATATACCTTATAAGATGTTAACTTCATATTATAGGACAGTAGAAAAAAGATTAAAATACCCTCGATCAGCCTTAGTCCCTGATACACATACGGAAAAATCAGACTCCTGGCTTAATGCCTTTAGGAATTATTACAAAAAACACACCTAAACGGCTGACCTTTGACCTTTCCGAAGGTTACACAGGTCTGAAACTCGGCACCCTAGATTAGCCTTAGTCCCTGATACACACACGGAAAAATCAGACTCCTGGCTCAATGCCTTTAGGAATTATTACAAAAAACACACCCGAACGGCTGACCTTTGACCTTTCCAAAGGTTGCACGGGTCTGAAACTCGACACCCTGGATTAGCCTTAGTTCCTGATACACATACGGAAAAATCAGACTCCTGGCTTAATGCCTTTAGGAATTATTACAAAAAACACACCCGAACGGCTGACCTTTGACCTTTCCAAAGGATGCACGGGTCTGAAACTCGGCACCCTGGATTAGCCTTAGTCCCTGATACACATACAGAAAAATCAGCATCCGGGCTCATTGCCTTTAGGAATTATTGAAGAAAAGACAGTTTCCCACCTTTCTTACGTTTGAATTTTACAGACTGTGTTTTTGGCAGTTTTTTTTGGCCAGGGGGAAAAAAGCCCAAAGTCCTGTGTCCAAAAACTGAAAATCAGGTCATGTCAGACTCTATACAGTCTTAGACTCTTTGGCCAGACTCCTGGCTTAATGCCTTTAGGAATTATTACAAAAAACACACCCGAACGGCTGACCTTTGACCTTTCCAAAGGTTGCACGGGTCTGAAACTCGGCAACCGGGATAAGCTTTAGTCCCTGATACACATACGGAAAAATCAGACTCCTGACTCAATGCCTTAAGGAATTATTACAAAAAATACACCACAGTGGCTGACCTTTGACCTTTCCAAAGGTTGCACAGATCTGAAACTCAGCACCCTGGATCAGCCAGGAGTCCCTGATACACATACGGAGAAATCAGCATCCGGGCTCATTGCCTTTAGGAATTATTGAAGAAAAGACAGTTTCCCACCTTTCTTACGTTTGAATTTTACAGACTGTGTTTTTGGCAGTTTTTTTTGGCCAGGGGGAAAAAAGCCCAAAGTCCTGTGTCCAAAAACTGAAAATCAGGTCATGTCAGACTCTATACAGTCTTAGACTCTTTGGCCAGACTCCTGGCTTAATGCCTTTAGGAATTATTACAAAAAACACACCCGAACGGCTGACCTTTGACCTTTCCAAAGGTTGCACGGGTCTGAAACTCGGCACCCTGGATTAGCCTTAGTCCCTGATACACATACAGAAAAATCAGACTCCTGGCTAAATGCCTTTAGGAATTATTACAAAAAACACACCCGAACGGCTAACCATTGACCTTTTTCGAAAGTTGCACAGGTCTGAAACTCGGCAACCGGGATAAGCTTTAGTCCCTGATACACATACGGAAAAATCAGACTCCTGACTCAATGCCTTTAGGAATTATTACAAAAAATACACCACAGTGGCTGACCTTTGACCTTTCCAAAGGTTGCACAGATCTGAAACTCAGCACCCTGGATCAGCCAGGAGTCCCTGATACACATACGGAGAAATCAGCATCCGGGCTCATTGCCTTTAGGAATTATTGAAGAAAAGACAGTTTCCCACCTTTCTTAAGTTTGAATTTTACAGACTGTGTTTTTGGCAGTTTTTTTTGGCCAGGGGGAAAAAAGCCCACAGTCCTGTGTCCAAAAACTGAAGACTCTATACAGTCTTAGACTCTTTGGCCAGAGTGGAAGTTTTGGAGGAACTACATTTCTACAGGTCGCAGGAGTGTGAATATTTCATATGTCGTTTGGGGTCCCAAGACGAGCGGAACGACGAAGGTACATTAGTATATCTTATAAGATGTTAACTTTATTTGTGAGGTTTATGTTATGGGACAGTAGAAAAATGAAAAAAAATCAGAAAACAGTCGTATTCCAGCTGAATGCGCACAAAAACAGACAAAAATAGAAAAACACATTCAAACAGTGAAATCATTGCAAAATCAAACACTGAAGGTATATAACTATATCTTATGAGATGTTAACTTTATTTGTGAGGTTTATGTTATGGGACAATAAAAAAATGAATAAAATCAGAAAACAGCCGTATCCCTGCTGAATGCACACAAAAACAGAGACAAATAGAAAAACACATCCAAACAGTGAAATCATTGCAAAATCAAACACTGAAGGTATATAACTATATCTTATAAGATTTTAACTTTATTTGTGAGGTTTATGTTATGGGAGAGTAGAAAAATGAAAAAAATTGCGAAAACAGCCGTATCCCTGCTGAATGCGTACAAAAACAGACACAAATAGAAAAACACATCCAAACAGTGAAATCAATATAAATTTAAACACTGAGGGTACATCAATATACCTTATAAGATGTACATTTCATATTATAGGACAGTAGAAAAAAGATTAAAATACCCTCGATCAGCCTTAGTCCCTGATACACATACGGAAAAATCAGACTCCTGGCTTAATGCCTTTAGGAATTATTACAAAAAACACACCACAGCGGCTGACCTTTGACCTTTCCAAAGGTTGCACGGGTCTGAAACTCGACACCCTGGATTAGCCTTAGTCCCTGATACACATACGGAAAAATCAGACTCCTGGCTTAATGCCTTTAGGAATTATTACAAAAAACACACCCGAACGGCTGACCTTTGACCTTTCCAAAGCTTGCACGGGTCTGAAACTCGGCACCCTGGATCAGCCTTAGTCCCTATACACACACGGAAAAATCAGACTCCTGACTCAATGCCTTTAGGAATTATTACAAAAAACACACCACAGTGGCTGACCTTTGACCTTTCCAAAGGTTGCACAGATCTGAAACTCAGCACCCTGGATCAGCCAGGAGTCCCTGATACACATACGGAGAAATCAGCATCCGGGCTCATTGCCTTTAGGAATTATTGAAGAAAAGACAGTTTCCCACCTTTCTTACGTTTGAATTTTACAGACTGTGTTTTTGGCAGTATTTGGCCCGGGGGAAAAAAGCCCAAAGTCCTGTGTCCAAAAACTGAAAATCAGGTCATGTCAGACTCTATACAGTCTTAGACTCTTTGGCCAGAGTGGAAGTTTTGGAGGAACTACATTTCTACAGGTCGCAGGAGTGTGAATATTTCATATGTCGTTTGGGGTCCCAAGACGAGCGGAACGACGAGGGTACTTAGTATATCTTATAAGATGTTAACTTTATTTGTGAGGTTTATGTTATGGGACAGTAGAAAAATGAAAAAAAATCAGAAAACAGTCGTATTCCAGCTGAATTGCACAAAAACAGACAAAAATAGAAAAACACATTTAAACAGTGAAATCATTGCAAAATCAAACACTGAAGGTATATAACTATATCTTATAAGATGTTAACTTTATTTGTGAGTTTTATATTATGGGACAGTAGAAACAGTTTCAGACCCGTGCAACCTTTGGAAAGGTCAAAGGTCAGCCGTTCGGGTGTGTCTGAATGCGCACAAAAACAGACACAAATAGAAAAACACATCCAAACAGTGAAATCATTATAAATTCAAACACTGAGGGTACATCAATATACCTTATAAGATGTAAACTTCATATTATAGGACAGTAGAAAAAAGATTAAAATACCCTCGATCAGCCTTAGTCCCTGATACACATACGGAAAAATCAGACTCCTGACTCAATGCCTTAAGGAATTATTACAAAAAATACACCACAGTGGCTGACCTTTGACCTTTCCGGAGGTTACACAGGTCTGAAACTCGGCACCCTAGATTAGCCTTAGTCCCTGATACACATACGGAAAAATCAGACTCCTGGCTCAATGCCTTTAGGAATTATTACAAAAAACACACCCGAATGGCTGACCATTGACCTTTCCGAAGGTTGCACAGGTCTGAAACTCGGCAACCGGGATAAGCTTTAGTCCCTGATACACATACGGAGAAAACAGACTCCTGACTCAATGCCTTTAGGAATTATTACAAAAAACACACCCGAACGGCTGACCATTGACCTTTCCGAAGGTTACACAGGTCTGAAACTCTGCATCCGGGATAAGCCTAAATCCCTGATACACATACGGAAAAATCAGACTCCTGGCTCAATGCCTTTAGGAATTATTACAAAAAACACACCTGAACGGCTGACCATTGACCTTTCCGAAGGTTGCACAATTCTGAAACTCTGCACCGGGGATAAGCCTAAATCCCTGATACACATACGGAAAGATCAGACTCCTGACTCAATGCCTTTAGGAATTATTACAAAAAACACACCGGAACGGCTGACCATTGACCTTTCCGAAGGTTGCACAGGCCTGAAACTCTGCACCCGGGATAAGCCTAAATCCCTGATACACAGGTCCCTGACTTCTGTAAATTTGTCAGGGATCAAATCAAACTATTCTGTGAAACAAACTGTCCTTCTTCCCCTAATAGTTTCATACTATGGGATACATTAAAAGCTTATTTAAGAGGACAAATAATCTCATATACAAAAGGACTTAAAAAATCATATGTAGCAGAAGTGGAAAAATTTGAAAAAGAAATTCTTGGGCTGGAAAAAGACTTTCAGCAACATAGGGATAAGAAGATATACAGTTTATTGGTAAAAAGAAAACTCAAGTATAATACACTATGCACTTATAGGGCTGAGAAAGACATTTTGAGAACGAAACAAAGGTACTACGAACTGGGGGAGAAGGCTCATAAAGTCCTATCCTGGCAATTAAAGAAAGAGGAGAGTTCAAAAACAATTAACCAAATTGAAGACGAACATGGCTGTATTACACAGAACCCAAAAGAAATAAATGAAACTTTTAAAAAGTTTATGTTAATTTATACAAGTCGGAATCACCAGAAGATCTGTCCACAATAGATACATTCTTAAATAATATTGATTTGCCTAAACTGAGTCAAGACGACCAGAGGTATTTAGATTCACCATTTACCTCCAAAGAGATCGAAAACGCTCTAGCAACGCTGCAATCTAATAAATCACCAGGGGAGGATGGGTTTCCCCCCGAATTTTATAAAGAGTTTAAGGATTTGCTTATACCTCTCCTTATGGATATAATTAATCTAGCATCTAAAACAGAAAGCCTCCCTGATTCATTTTCAATGGCTATAATTACAGTGATCCATAAAAAAAACAAAGACCCCTTAAAATGCTCCTCTTTCCGACCAATTTCACTCTTGAATGCGGATTATAAATTGTTTTCTAAAGCTATAGCAAACAGGTTGAGTGAATTCTTACCAAAATTGATAAACCGAGACCAGGTTGGCTTTATCCAGAAGAGATCCTCTGCCAATAACATGTGTAGGTTACTTAACGTTATTCATATGGCAACCTCCAGTACTGAACCTAGTATAGCCGTTACGCTGGACGCGGAAAAGGCCTTTGATAGGCTTGAGTGGCCCTATCTATTCAAGGTTCTATCTAAATTTGGATTTGGCTCCTATTTTATTAATTGGGTCAGAATGCTGTATAAGAATCCACAGGCCAGAATAATTACTAATGGACAAATGTCCACTGTCTTCCCCCTCAGTAGATCGAGCAGACAAGGGTGTCCCTTATCCCCTGGGCTTTTCGTTATAGCTATTGAACCTCTGGCCCGAGACAATCAGACACGATTCAGAGATAAAAGGTGTGAAAGTGGACCAGACGATACATAAAATCAATCTGATGGCAGATGATATAATTCTGTATTTAACAAAACCATCTGATTCCCTTGCTAAATTGAAAACCCTTTTGCATGCATTTGGATTTGTCTCTGGATATAAGGTAAATTACGATAAATGTGAAATTCTTCCACTTTCAAATTTTGACTACACTGAACATCAGCAAAGAGGACCATTTAAATGGTCTCCAAGCGGGATAAGATACCTTGGAATTATGGTGGATAACAACCTTAAAAATATGTACAAACTCAACTACTCACCACTAGTTAGTCGAATAATAGAGGATTTACAGAAATGGATGAGCTTACCTATCACTTTGATCGGCCGAATAAATTGCATTAAAATTAATATATTACCAAGGCTGCAGTACCTCTTTCAGTCCTTACCAATCCCAGTGCCATCCAGCTTTTTTAAAAACCTGAATAAACATATTAGACAATTCATATGGAATGGTAAGACTCCAAGGGTTTCAATGGAAAAACTTACATGGGATTATAAACTGGGGGGTCTTCGACTGCCTAACCTTGAAAAGCATTATTTGGCTGCCCAGATGCGACTTGTTTCTTTTTTATTTGAAAGGGAAAATGTCCCACCTTGGGTTTCAATTGGAATGTATGCTGTTAAAGAAAAGGTTCCTGCAGACTTCAGCTATAAATGGACACCTACAACCATCTCCAGAAGAACTGACATCCCTGTTTTGACCCATATCATCAAAACATGGCATGAAGTCCGGAAAAATACTGGACTAAAAAATATATTTCACCCAGGACACCATTGAAACAGAACGAACTCATACCTATGTCAGTGGATAATAAGATCCTGGAAACGTGGCACCAGAAAGGGATTCATCATTTGGAGGACTGTTATAAGGATGGATGCCTGATGTCTTTTGAGGACCTAAGGAGGAAATATGATCTGTCCAGTAGAAACTTTTTTTGTTATTTACAGTTAAGATCATTTCTTAAATCTGTTTTGGGATCTGAAATGACTTTACCCATGCTCAGCGATCTGGAAAAACTGCTTCAGGAGGGTAACGCACCCCGTCTTATTGCAAAAGTCTACTCCCTCTTGATGGATGATGCTCCAAAACCAGGTTTACATAAATCAAGGGAGAAATGGGAGTCTGACTTGGGTGTGACAATGGGTACAGAGCTCTGGGCTGAATTGTGTCAAAAAAGTCTAACTGCCACTCTTAATTCTAGATACAGGCTGACTTATTATAACTTTCTTCATCAAACCTATCTTACGCCACAGAAATTACATAAATATAAACCTGAGATATCCAACCTGTGCTTTAGATGTAGTATAGAAGAGGGTTCATTCCTACACTGCACTTGGTTATGCACAAAACTTAACACATTCTGGCATGATTTCTCTGGCATCATGACAAAACTCCTAGGACTACATCTCCCATTAGATCCTCAAACCTGCTTATTAGGAGATACTACAAATATTAATGCACGATTAAGAAAAGCTCAAAAGAGGTTCCTCTCTTAGCCTTAGTCCCTGATGCACATACGGAAAAATCAGACTCCTGGCTCAATGCCTTTAGGAATTATTACAAAAAAAACACCCGAACGGCTGACCATTGACCTTTCCGAGGGTTGCACAGGTCTGAAACTCGGCAACCGGGATAAGCTTTAGTCCCTGATACACATACGGAAAAATCAGACTCCTGGCTTAAGGCCTTTAGGAATTATTACAAAAAACACACCCGAACGGCTGACCTTTGACCTTTCCAAAGGTTGCACGGGTCTGAAACTTGGCACCCTGGATAAGCCTTAGTCCCTGATACAGATACGGAAAAATCAGACCACTGGCTGAATGCCTTTAGGAATTATTACAAAAAACACACCCGAACGGCTGACCATTGACCTTTCCGAAGGTTGCACAGGTCTGAAACTCTGCACCGGGGATAAGCCTAAATCCCTGATACACATACGGAAAGATCAGACTCCTGACTCAATGCCTTTAGGAATTATTACAAAAAACACACCCGAACGGCTGACCATTGACCTTTCCGAAGGTTGCACAGGCCTGAAACTCTGCACCCGGGATAAGCCTAAATCCCTGATACACATACGGAAAAATCAGACTCCTGGCTCAATGCCTTTAGGAATTATTACAAAAAACACACCCGAACGGCTGACCATTGACCTTTCCGAAGGTTGCACAGGTCTGAAACTCGGCTACCGGGATAAGCCTAAATCCCTGATACACATACGGAAAAATCAGACTCCTGGCTCAATGCCTTTAGGAATTATTACAAAAAACACACCAGAGCGGCTGACCTTTGACCTTTCCAAAGGTTGCACAGGTCTGAAACTCGGCACCCTGGATCAGCCAGGAGTCCCTGATACACATACGGAGAAATCAGCCTCCGGGCTCATTGCCTTTAGGAATTATTGAAGAAAAGACAGTTTCCCACCTTTCTTACGTTTGAATTTTACAGACTGTGTTTTTGGCAGTTTTTTTTGGCCGGGGGAAAAAAGCCCAAAGTCCTGTATCCAAAAACTGAAAATCAGGTCATGTCAGACTCTATACAGTCTTACCCTGGATTTCCACTGGACGCGGAACGGCCGCGGAACGGCCGCGGCGCGGTTCTGCTTCGTCCTCTCCCAAACGTCAATCCCCACCGGGCGCGTTACGGCAGCGGCGCGGAGCCTTGGGAGCCAGCGGTATTCACGGAAGATCGCGCGATAATCCCGAACGGACGCGAGATCCCGCGATAGACTGTGTGTATAAAGGAAACAACAACAACACAGCTTCTTTCATTTCTCCACTTCCATAATCAGTCTCTCGTTGTCCATTGTCTCCGAGACCCTCGGATCAAATGACTGTTGACCTGGGAGCACCGTGACGTTGAGGTGAAGTTGTGACCTGCGTATTGTGTTTTATTTTGAAAGGGGGGCGGAAAGTGTTTTACTTTGATACTGTGTCGGACTTCCTGTCTTGTGCGATCTGCTTCGTTGAAATTTACGAGGTTCAGCAGCGGCAACGGAAAAAATAGAACTGATTCCTATCGATAGCGCTGCGGCGCGGCGAGCCGCTTCTGGGCCGCTGCTGATCCGGGCCGCAGTGCGGCCGGTGGGAATGCTCACATTGATTAGAATGGAAGCGATTAGCAACGGCTACCGTTCCGCGGCCGTTCCGCGGCCGTTCCGCGTCCAGTGGAAATCCAGGATTAGACCCTTTTGGCCAGAGTGAAAGAGGAACTACAGGTCGCAGGAGTGTGAATATTTCATATGTCGTTTGGGGTCCCAAGACGAGCGGAACGACGAGGGTACATTAGTATATCTTATAAGATGTTAACTTTATTTGTGAGGTTTATGTTATGGGACAGTAGAAAATGAAAAAAAATCAGAAAACAGCCTTATCTCAGCTGAATGCGAACACAAACAGACACTTGTAGAAAAACACATCCAAACAGTGAAATCATTGCAAAATCAAACAGTGAGTGTACAGAACTAAATATTTTAAGATGTTAACTTCATTTGTGAGGTTTATGTTATGGGACAGCAGAAAAATTAAAAAAATCCGGAAACAGCCTTATCTCAGCTGAATGCGCACACAAACAGACACTTGTAGAAAAACACATCCCAACAGTGAAATATTTGCATAATTAAACACTGAGGGTAAAGAAGTATATCTTATAAGATGTTAAGTTCATTTGTTAGGTTTATATTATGGGAAAGTAGAAAAATGAAAAAAATCCGATAACAGCCTTATCTCAGCTGTATGCGCACACAAACAGACACTTGTAGAAAAACACATCCCAACAGTGAAACCATTGCAAAATCAAACACTGAGGATACAGAACTAAATATTTTAAGATGTTAACTTCATTTGTGAGGTTTATGTTATGGGACAGAAGAAAAATTAAAAAAATCCGGAAACAGCCTTATCTCAGCTGAATGCGCACACAAACAGACTTCAATAGAAAAACACATCCAAACAGTGAAATCATTGCAAAATCAAACACTGAGGGTAAAGAAGTATATCTCATAAGATGTTAAGTTCATTTGTGAGGTTTATGTCATGGGACAGCAGAAAAATGAAAAAAATCCGTAAACAGCCTTATCTCAGCTGAATGCGCACACAAACAGACACCAATAGAAAAACACATCCAAACAGTGAAATCATTGCAAAATCAAACAGTGAGTGTACAGAACTAAATCTTTTAAGATGTTAACTTCATTTGTGAGGTTTATGTTATGGGACAGCAGAAAAATTAAAAAAATCCGTAAACAGCCTTATCTCAGCTGAATGCGCACACAAACAGACACTTGTAGAAAAACACATCCCAACAGTGAAATCATTGCAAAATCAAACACTGAGGGTAAAGAAGTATATCTTATAAGATGTTAACTTCATTTGTGAGGTTTATGTTATGGGACAGCAGAAAAATGAAAAAAATCCGGAAACAGCCTTATCTCAGCTGAATGCGCACACAAACAGACACCAATAGAAAAACACATCCAAACAGTGAAATCATTGCAAAATCAAACAGTGAGTGTACAGAACTAAATCTTTTAAGATGTTAACTTCATTTGTGAGGTTTATGTTATGGGACAGCAGAAAAATTAAAAAAATCCGTAAACAGCCTTATCTCAGCTGAATGCGCACACAAACAGACACTTGTAGAAAAACACATCCCAACAGTGAAACCATTGCAAAATCAAACACTGAGGATACAGAACTAAATATTTTAAGATGTTAACTTCATTTGTGAGGTTTATGTTATGGGACAGAAGAAAAATTAAAAAAAATCCGGAAACAGCCGTATCTCAGCTGAATGCGCACACAAACAGACACCAATAGAAAAACACATCCAAACAGTGAAATCAATGCAAAATCAAACAGTAAGTGTACAGAACTAAATCTTTTAAGATGTTAACTTCATTTGTGAGGTTTATGTTATGGGACAGCAGAAAAATTAAAAAAATCCGTAAACAGCCTTATCTCAGCTGAATGCGCACACAAACAGACACTTGTAGAAAAACACATCCCAACAGTGAAATCATTGCAAAATCAAACACTGAGGGTAAAGAAGTATATCTTATAAGATGTTAACTTCATTTGTGAGGTTTATGTTATGGGACAGCAGAAAAATGAAAAAAATCCGGAAACAGCCTTATCTCAGCTGAATGCGCACACAAACAGACACCAATAGAAAAACACATCCAAACAGTGAAATCATTGCAAAATCAAACAGTGAGTGTACAGAACTAAATCTTTTAAGATGTTAACTTCATTTGTGAGGTTTATGTTATGGGACAGCAGAAAAATTAAAAAAATCCGTAAACAGCCTTATCTCAGCTGAATGCGCACACAAACAGACACTTGTAGAAAAACACATCCCAACAGTGAAACCATTGCAAAATCAAACACTGAGGATACAGAACTAAATATTTTAAGATGTTAACTTCATTTGTGAGGTTTATGTTATGGGACAGAAGAAAAATTAAAAAAATCCGGAAACAGCCGTATCTCAGCTGAATGCGCACACAAACAGACACCAATAGAAAAACACATCCCAACAGTGAAATCATTGCAAAATCAAACACTGAGGGTAAAGAAGTATATCTTATAAGATGTTAACTTCATTTGTGAGGTTTATGTTATGGGACAGCAGAAAAATGAAAAAAATCCGTAAACAGCCTTATCTCAGCTGAATGCGCACACAAACAGACACCAATAGAAAAACACATCCAAACAGTGAAATCATTGCAAAATCAAACAGTGAGTGTACAGAACTAAATCTTTTAAGATGTTAACTTCATTTGTGAGGTTTATGTTATGGGACAGCAGAAAAATTTAAAAAATCCGTAAACAGCCTTATCTCAGCTGAATGCGCACACAAACAGACACTTGTAGAAAAACACATCCCAACAGTGAAACCATTGCAAAATCAAACACTGAGGGTACAGAACTAAATATTTTAAGATGTTAACTTCATTTGTGAGGTTTATGTTATGGGACAGAAGAAAAATTAAAAAAATCCGGAAACAGCCTTATCTCAGCTGAATGCGCACACAAACAGACTTCAATAGAAAAACACATCCAAACAGTAAAATCATTGCAAAAGCAAACACTGAGGGTAAAGAAGTATATCTTATAAGATGTTAAGTTCATTTGTGAGGTTTATGTTATGGGACAGCAGAAAAATGAAAAAAATCCGTAAACAGCTTTATCTCAGCTGAATGCGCACACAAACAGACACCAATAGAAAAACACATCCAAACAGTGAAATCTTTGCAAAATTAAACACTGAGGGTAAAGAAGTATATCTTATAAGATGTTAAGTTCATTTGTTAGGTTTATATTATGGGAAAGTAGAAAAATGAAAAAAATCCGAAAACAGCCTTATCTCAGCTGTATGCGCACACAAACAGACACCAATAGAAAAACACATCCAAACAGTGAAATCAATGCAAAATCAAACAGTGAGTGTACAGAACTAAATCTTTTAAGATGTTAACTTCATTTGTTAGGTTTATATTATGGGAAAGTAGAAAAATGAAAAAAATCCGAAAACAGCCTTAACTCAGCTGAATGCGCACACAAACAGACACTTGTAGAAAAACACATCCAAACAGTGAAATCATTGCAAAATCAAACACTGAGGGTACAGAACTAAATCTTTTAAGATGTTAACTTCATTTGTGAGGTTTATGTTATGGGACAGCAGAAAAATTAAAAAAATCCGGAAACAGCCTTATCTCAGCTGAATGCGCACACAAACAGACACTTGTAGAAAAACACATCCCAACAGTGAAATATTTGCATAATTAAACACTGAGGGTAAAGAAGTATATCTTATAAGATGTTAAGTTCATTTGTTAGGTTTATATTATGGGAAAGTAGAAAAATGAAAAAAATCCGATAACAGCCTTATCTCAGCTGTATGCGCACACAAACAGACACTTGTAGAAAAACACATCCCAACAGTGAAACCATTGCAAAATCAAACACTGAGGATACAGAACTAAATATTTTAAGATGTTAACTTCATTTGTGAGGTTTATGTTATGGGACAGAAGAAAAATTAAAAAAATCCGGAAACAGCCTTATCTCAGCTGAATGCGCACACAAACAGACTTCAATAGAAAAACACATCCAAACAGTGAAATCATTGCAAAATCAAACACTGAGGGTAAAGAAGTATATCTCATAAGATGTTAAGTTCATTTGTGAGGTTTATGTTATGGGACAGCAGAAAAATGAAAAAAATCCGTAAACAGCCTTATCTCAGCTGAATGCGCACACAAAACAGACACCAATAGAAAAACACATCCAAACAGTGAAATCAATGCAAAATCAAACAGTAAGTGTACAGAACTAAATCTTTTAAGATGTTAACTTCATTTGTGAGGTTTATGTTATGGGGCAGCAGAAAAATTAAAAAAATCCGTAAACAGCCTTATCTCAGCTGAATGCGCTTACAAACAGACACCAATAGAAAAACACATCCAAACAGTGAAATCATTGCAAAATCAAACAGTGAGTGTACAGAACTAAATCTTTTAAGATGTTAACTTCATTTGTGAGGTTTATGTTATGGGACAGCAGAAAAATGAAAAAAATCCGTAAACAGCCTTATCTCAGCTGAATGCGCACACAAACAGACACCAATAGAAAAACACATCCAAACAGTGAAATCAATGCAAAATCAAACAGTAAGTGTACAGAACTAAATCTTTTAAGATGTTAACTTCATTTGTGAGGTTTATGTTATGGGACAGCAGAAAAATTAAAAAAATCCGTAAACAGCCTTATCTCAGCTGAATGCGCACACAAACAGACACTTGTAGAAAAACACATCCCAACAGTGAAATCATTGCAAAATCAAACACTGAGGGTAAAGAAGTATATCTTATAAGATGTTAACTTCATTTGTGAGGTTTATGTTATGGGACAGCAGAAAAATGAAAAAAATCCGGAAACAGCCTTATCTCAGCTGAATGCGCACACAAACAGACACCAATAGAAAAACACATCCAAACAGTGAAATCATTGCAAAATCAAACAGTGAGTGTACAGAACTAAATCTTTTAAGATGTTAACTTCATTTGTGAGGTTTATGTTATGGGACAGCAGAAAAATTAAAAAAATCCGTAAACAGCCTTATCTCAGCTGAATGCGCACACAAAACAGACACCAATAGAAAAACACATCCAAACAGTGAAATCATTGCAAAATCAAACAGTGAGTGTACAGAACTAAATATTTTAAGATGTTAACTTCATTTGTGAGGTTTATGTTATGGGACAGCAGAAAAATGAAAAAAATCCGTAAACAGCCTTATCTCAGCTGAATGCGCACACAAACAGACACCAATAGAAAAACACATCCAAACAGTGAAATCATTGCAAAATCAAACAGTGAGTGTACAGAACTAAATCTTTTAAGATGTTAACTTCATTTGTGAGGTTTATGTTATGGGACAGCAGAAAAATTTAAAAAATCCGTAAACAGCCTTATCTCAGCTGAATGCGCACACAAACAGACACTTGTAGAAAAACACATCCCAACAGTGAAACCATTGCAAAATCAAACACTGAGGGTACAGAACTAAATATTTTAAGATGTTAACTTCATTTGTGAGGTTTATGTTATGGGACAGAAGAAAAATTAAAAAAATCCGGAAACAGCCTTATCTCAGCTGAATGCGCACACAAACAGACTTCAATAGAAAAACACATCCAAACAGTAAAATCATTGCAAAAGCAAACACTGAGGGTAAAGAAGTATATCTTATAAGATGTTAAGTTCATTTGTGAGGTTTATGTTATGGGACAGCAGAAAAATGAAAAAAATCCGTAAACAGCTTTATCTCAGCTGAATGCGCACACAAACAGACACCAATAGAAAAACACATCCAAACAGTGAAATCTTTGCAAAATTAAACACTGAGGGTAAAGAAGTATATCTTATAAGATGTTAAGTTCATTTGTTAGGTTTATATTATGGGAAAGTAGAAAAATGAAAAAAATCCGAAAACAGCCTTATCTCAGCTGTATGCGCACACAAACAGACACCAATAGAAAAACACATCCAAACAGTGAAATCAATGCAAAATCAAACAGTGAGTGTACAGAACTAAATCTTTTAAGATGTTAACTTCATTTGTTAGGTTTATATTATGGGAAAGTAGAAAAATGAAAAAAATCCGAAAACAGCCTTAACTCAGCTGAATGCGCACACAAACAGACACTTGTAGAAAAACACATCCAAACAGTGAAATCATTGCAAAATCAAACACTGAGGGTACAGAACTAAATCTTTTAAGATGTTAACTTCATTTGTGAGGTTTATGTTATGGGACAGCAGAAAAATTAAAAAAATCCGGAAACAGCCTTATCTCAGCTGAATGCGCACACAAACAGACACTTGTAGAAAAACACATCCCAACAGTGAAATATTTGCATAATTAAACACTGAGGGTAAAGAAGTATATCTTATAAGATGTTAAGTTCATTTGTTAGGTTTATATTATGGGAAAGTAGAAAAATGAAAAAAATCCGATAACAGCCTTATCTCAGCTGTATGCGCACACAAACAGACACTTGTAGAAAAACACATCCCAACAGTGAAACCATTGCAAAATCAAACACTGAGGATACAGAACTAAATATTTTAAGATGTTAACTTCATTTGTGAGGTTTATGTTATGGGACAGAAGAAAAATTAAAAAAATCCGGAAACAGCCTTATCTCAGCTGAATGCGCACACAAACAGACTTCAATAGAAAAACACATCCAAACAGTGAAATCATTGCAAAATCAAACACTGAGGGTAAAGAAGTATATCTCATAAGATGTTAAGTTCATTTGTGAGGTTTATGTTATGGGACAGCAGAAAAATGAAAAAAATCCGTAAACAGCCTTATCTCAGCTGAATGCGCACACAAAACAGACACCAATAGAAAAACACATCCAAACAGTGAAATCAATGCAAAATCAAACAGTAAGTGTACAGAACTAAATCTTTTAAGATGTTAACTTCATTTGTGAGGTTTATGTTATGGGGCAGCAGAAAAATTAAAAAAATCCGTAAACAGCCTTATCTCAGCTGAATGCGCTTACAAACAGACACCAATAGAAAAACACATCCAAACAGTGAAATCATTGCAAAATCAAACAGTGAGTGTACAGAACTAAATCTTTTAAGATGTTAACTTCATTTGTGAGGTTTATGTTATGGGACAGCAGAAAAATGAAAAAAATCCGTAAACAGCCTTATCTCAGCTGAATGCGCACACAAACAGACACCAATAGAAAAACACATCCAAACAGTGAAATCAATGCAAAATCAAACAGTAAGTGTACAGAACTAAATCTTTTAAGATGTTAACTTCATTTGTGAGGTTTATGTTATGGGACAGCAGAAAAATTAAAAAAATCCGTAAACAGCCTTATCTCAGCTGAATGCGCACACAAACAGACACTTGTAGAAAAACACATCCCAACAGTGAAATCATTGCAAAATCAAACACTGAGGGTAAAGAAGTATATCTTATAAGATGTTAACTTCATTTGTGAGGTTTATGTTATGGGACAGCAGAAAAATGAAAAAAATCCGGAAACAGCCTTATCTCAGCTGAATGCGCACACAAACAGACACCAATAGAAAAACACATCCAAACAGTGAAATCATTGCAAAATCAAACAGTGAGTGTACAGAACTAAATCTTTTAAGATGTTAACTTCATTTGTGAGGTTTATGTTATGGGACAGCAGAAAAATTAAAAAAATCCGTAAACAGCCTTATCTCAGCTGAATGCGCACACAAAACAGACACCAATAGAAAAACACATCCAAACAGTGAAATCATTGCAAAATCAAACAGTGAGTGTACAGAACTAAATATTTTAAGATGTTAACTTCATTTGTGAGGTTTATGTTATGGGACAGCAGAAAAATGAAAAAAATCCGTAAACAGCCTTATCTCAGCTGAATGCGCACACAAACAGACACCAATAGAAAAACACATCCAAACAGTGAAATCATTGCAAAATCAAACAGTGAGTGTACAGAACTAAATCTTTTAAGATGTTAACTTCATTTGTGAGGTTTATGTTATGGGACAGCAGAAAAATTTAAAAAATCCGTAAACAGCCTTATCTCAGCTGAATGCGCACACAAACAGACACTTGTAGAAAAACACATCCCAACAGTGAAACCATTGCAAAATCAAACACTGAGGGTACAGAACTAAATATTTTAAGATGTTAACTTCATTTGTGAGGTTTATGTTATGGGACAGAAGAAAAATTAAAAAAATCCGGAAACAGCCTTATCTCAGCTGAATGCGCACACAAACAGACTTCAATAGAAAAACACATCCAAACAGTAAAATCATTGCAAAAGCAAACACTGAGGGTAAAGAAGTATATCTTATAAGATGTTAAGTTCATTTGTGAGGTTTATGTTATGGGACAGCAGAAAAATGAAAAAAATCCGTAAACAGCTTTATCTCAGCTGAATGCGCACACAAACAGACACCAATAGAAAAACACATCCAAACAGTGAAATCTTTGCAAAATTAAACACTGAGGGTAAAGAAGTATATCTTATAAGATGTTAAGTTCATTTGTTAGGTTTATATTATGGGAAAGTAGAAAAATGAAAAAAATCCGAAAACAGCCTTATCTCAGCTGTATGCGCACACAAACAGACACCAATAGAAAAACACATCCAAACAGTGAAATCAATGCAAAATCAAACAGTGAGTGTACAGAACTAAATCTTTTAAGATGTTAACTTCATTTGTTAGGTTTATATTATGGGAAAGTAGAAAAATGAAAAAAATCCGAAAACAGCCTTAACTCAGCTGAATGCGCACACAAACAGACACTTGTAGAAAAACACATCCAAACAGTGAAATCATTGCAAAATCAAACACTGAGGGTACAGAACTAAATCTTTTAAGATGTTAACTTCATTTGTGAGGTTTATGTTATGGGACAGCAGAAAAATTAAAAAAATCCGGAAACAGCCTTATCTCAGCTGAATGCGCACACAAACAGACACTTGTAGAAAAACACATCCCAACAGTGAAATATTTGCATAATTAAACACTGAGGGTAAAGAAGTATATCTTATAAGATGTTAAGTTCATTTGTTAGGTTTATATTATGGGAAAGTAGAAAAATGAAAAAAATCCGATAACAGCCTTATCTCAGCTGTATGCGCACACAAACAGACACTTGTAGAAAAACACATCCCAACAGTGAAACCATTGCAAAATCAAACACTGAGGATACAGAACTAAATATTTTAAGATGTTAACTTCATTTGTGAGGTTTATGTTATGGGACAGAAGAAAAATTAAAAAAATCCGGAAACAGCCTTATCTCAGCTGAATGCGCACACAAACAGACTTCAATAGAAAAACACATCCAAACAGTGAAATCATTGCAAAATCAAACACTGAGGGTAAAGAAGTATATCTCATAAGATGTTAAGTTCATTTGTGAGGTTTATGTTATGGGACAGCAGAAAAATGAAAAAAATCCGTAAACAGCCTTATCTCAGCTGAATGCGCACACAAAACAGACACCAATAGAAAAACACATCCAAACAGTGAAATCAATGCAAAATCAAACAGTAAGTGTACAGAACTAAATCTTTTAAGATGTTAACTTCATTTGTGAGGTTTATGTTATGGGGCAGCAGAAAAATTAAAAAAATCCGTAAACAGCCTTATCTCAGCTGAATGCGCTTACAAACAGACACCAATAGAAAAACACATCCAAACAGTGAAATCATTGCAAAATCAAACAGTGAGTGTACAGAACTAAATCTTTTAAGATGTTAACTTCATTTGTGAGGTTTATGTTATGGGACAGCAGAAAAATGAAAAAAATCCGTAAACAGCCTTATCTCAGCTGAATGCGCACACAAACAGACACCAATAGAAAAACACATCCAAACAGTGAAATCAATGCAAAATCAAACAGTAAGTGTACAGAACTAAATCTTTTAAGATGTTAACTTCATTTGTGAGGTTTATGTTATGGGACAGCAGAAAAATTAAAAAAATCCGTAAACAGCCTTATCTCAGCTGAATGCGCACACAAACAGACACTTGTAGAAAAACACATCCCAACAGTGAAATCATTGCAAAATCAAACACTGAGGGTAAAGAAGTATATCTTATAAGATGTTAACTTCATTTGTGAGGTTTATGTTATGGGACAGCAGAAAAATGAAAAAAATCCGGAAACAGCCTTATCTCAGCTGAATGCGCACACAAACAGACACCAATAGAAAAACACATCCAAACAGTGAAATCATTGCAAAATCAAACAGTGAGTGTACAGAACTAAATCTTTTAAGATGTTAACTTCATTTGTGAGGTTTATGTTATGGGACAGCAGAAAAATGAAAAAAATCCGTAAACAGCCTTATCTCAGCTGAATGCGCACACAAACAGACACCAATAGAAAAACACATCCAAACAGTGAAATCATTGCAAAATCAAACAGTGAGTGTACAGAACTAAATCTTTTAAGATGTTAACTTCATTTGTGAGGTTTATGTTATGGGACAGCAGAAAAATTAAAAAAATCCGTAAACAGCCTTATCTCAGCTGAATGCGCTTACAAACAGACACCAATAGAAAAACACATCCAAACAGTGAAATCATTGCAAAATCAAACAGTGAGTGTACAGAACTAAATCTTTTAAGATGTTAACTTCATTTGTGAGGTTTATGTTATGGGACAGCAGAAAAATTAAAGAAATCCGTAAACAGCCTTATCTCAGCTGAATGCGCACACAAACAGACACCAATAGAAAAACACATCCAAACAGTGAAATCAATGCAAAATCAAACAGTAAGTGTACAGAACTAAATCTTTTAAGATGTTAACTTCATTTGTGAGGTTTATGTTATGGGACAGCAGAAAAATTAAAAAAATCCGTAAACAGCCTTATCTCAGCTGAATGCGCACACAAACAGACACTTGTAGAAAAACACATCCCAACAGTGAAATCATTGCAAAATCAAACACTGAGGGTAAAGAAGTATATCTTATAAGATGTTAACTTCATTTGTGAGGTTTATGTTATGGGACAGCAGAAAAATGAAAAAAATCCGGAAACAGCCTTATCTCAGCTGAATGCGCACACAAACAGACACCAATAGAAAAACACATCCAAACAGTGAAATCATTGCAAAATCAAACAGTGAGTGTACAGAACTAAATCTTTTAAGATGTTAACTTCATTTGTGAGGTTTATGTTATGGGACAGCAGAAAAATTAAAGAAATCCGTAAACAGCCTTATCTCAGCTGAATGCGCACACAAACAGACACTTGTAGAAAAACACATCCCAACAGTGAAACCATTGCAAAATCAAACACTGAGGATACAGAACTAAATATTTTAAGATGTTAACTTCATTTGTGAGGTTTATGTTATGGGACAGAAGAAAAATTAAAAAAATCCGGAAACAGCCGTATCTCAGCTGAATGCGCACACAAACAGACACCAATAGAAAAACACATCCCAACAGTGAAATCATTGCAAAATCAAACACTGAGGGTAAAGAAGTATATCTTATAAGATGTTAACTTCATTTGTGAGGTTTATGTTATGGGACAGCAGAAAAATGAAAAAAATCCGGAAACAGCCTTATCTCAGCTGAATGCGCACACAAACAGACACCAATAGAAAAACACATCCAAACAGTGAAATCATTGCAAAATCAAACAGTGAGTGTACAGAACTAAATCTTTTAAGATGTTAACTTCATTTGTGAGGTTTATGTTATGGGACAGCAGAAAAATTAAAAAAATCCGTAAACAGCCTTATCTCAGCTGAATGCGCACACAAACAGACACCAATAGAAAAACACATCCAAACAGTGAAATCATTGCAAAATCAAACAGTGAGTGTACAGAACTAAATCTTTTAAGATGTTAACTTCATTTGTGAGGTTTATGTTATGGGACAGCAGAAAAATTTAAAAAATCCGTAAACAGCCTTATCTCAGCTGAATGCGCACACAAACAGACACTTGTAGAAAAACACATCCCAACAGTGAAACCATTGCAAAATCAAACACTGAGGGTACAGAACTAAATATTTTAAGATGTTAACTTCATTTGTGAGGTTTATGTTATGGGACAGAAGAAAAATTAAAAAAATCCGGAAACAGCCTTATCTCAGCTGAATGCGCACACAAACAGACTTCAATAGAAAAACACATCCAAACAGTAAAATCATTGCAAAAGCAAACACTGAGGGTAAAGAAGTATATCTTATAAGATGTTAAGTTCATTTGTGAGGTTTATGTTATGGGACAGCAGAAAAATGAAAAAAATCCGTAAACAGCTTTATCTCAGCTGAATGCGCACACAAACAGACACCAATAGAAAAACACATCCAAACAGTGAAATCTTTGCAAAATTAAACACTGAGGGTAAAGAAGTATATCTTATAAGATGTTAAGTTCATTTGTTAGGTTTATATTATGGGAAAGTAGAAAAATGAAAAAAATCCGAAAACAGCCTTATCTCAGCTGTATGCGCACACAAACAGACACCAATAGAAAAACACATCCAAACAGTGAAATCAATGCAAAATCAAACAGTGAGTGTACAGAACTAAATCTTTTAAGATGTTAACTTCATTTGTTAGGTTTATATTATGGGAAAGTAGAAAAATGAAAAAAATCCGAAAACAGCCTTAACTCAGCTGAATGCGCACACAAACAGACACTTGTAGAAAAACACATCCAAACAGTGAAATCATTGCAAAATCAAACACTGAGGGTACAGAACTAAATCTTTTAAGATGTTAACTTCATTTGTGAGGTTTATGTTATGGGACAGCAGAAAAATTAAAAAAATCCGGAAACAGCCTTATCTCAGCTGAATGCGCACACAAACAGACACTTGTAGAAAAACACATCCCAACAGTGAAATATTTGCATAATTAAACACTGAGGGTAAAGAAGTATATCTTATAAGATGTTAAGTTCATTTGTTAGGTTTATATTATGGGAAAGTAGAAAAATGAAAAAAATCCGATAACAGCCTTATCTCAGCTGTATGCGCACACAAACAGACACTTGTAGAAAAACACATCCCAACAGTGAAACCATTGCAAAATCAAACACTGAGGATACAGAACTAAATATTTTAAGATGTTAACTTCATTTGTGAGGTTTATGTTATGGGACAGAAGAAAAATTAAAAAAATCCGGAAACAGCCTTATCTCAGCTGAATGCGCACACAAACAGACTTCAATAGAAAAACACATCCAAACAGTGAAATCATTGCAAAATCAAACACTGAGGGTAAAGAAGTATATCTCATAAGATGTTAAGTTCATTTGTGAGGTTTATGTTATGGGACAGCAGAAAAATGAAAAAAATCCGTAAACAGCCTTATCTCAGCTGAATGCGCACACAAAACAGACACCAATAGAAAAACACATCCAAACAGTGAAATCAATGCAAAATCAAACAGTAAGTGTACAGAACTAAATCTTTTAAGATGTTAACTTCATTTGTGAGGTTTATGTTATGGGACAGCAGAAAAATTAAAAAAATCCGTAAACAGCCTTATCTCAGCTGAATGCGCTTACAAACAGACACCAATAGAAAAACACATCCAAACAGTGAAATCAATGCAAAATCAAACAGTGAGTGTACAGAACTAAATCTTTTAAGATGTTAACTTCATTTGTGAGGTTTATGTTATGGGACAGCAGAAAAATGAAAAAAATCCGTAAACAGCCTTATCTCAGCTGAATGCGCACACAAACAGACACCAATAGAAAAACACATCCAAACAGTGAAATCAATGCAAAATCAAACAGTAAGTGTACAGAACTAAATCTTTTAAGATGTTAACTTCATTTGTGAGGTTTATGTTATGGGACAGCAGAAAAATTAAAAAAATCCGTAAACAGCCTTATCTCAGCTGAATGCGCACACAAACAGACACCAATAGAAAAACACATCCCAACAGTGAAATCATTGCAAAATCAAACACTGAGGGTAAAGAAGTATATCTTATAAGATGTTAACTTCATTTGTGAGGTTTATGTTATGGGACAGCAGAAAAATGAAAAAAATCCGGAAACAGCCTTATCTCAGCTGAATGCGCACACAAACAGACACCAATAGAAAAACACATCCAAACAGTGAAATCATTGCAAAATCAAACAGTGAGTGTACAGAACTAAATCTTTTAAGATGTTAACTTCATTTGTGAGGTTTATGTTATGGGACAGCAGAAAAATTTAAAAAATCCGTAAACAGCCTTATCTCAGCTGAATGCGCACACAAACAGACACTTGTAGAAAAACACATCCCAACAGTGAAACCATTGCAAAATCAAACACTGAGGGTACAGAACTAAATATTTTAAGATGTTAACTTCATTTGTGAGGTTTATGTTATGGGACAGAAGAAAAATTAAAAAAATCCGGAAACAGCCTTATCTCAGCTGAATGCGCACACAAACAGACTTCAATAGAAAAACACATCCAAACAGTGAAATCATTGCAAAAGCAAACACTGAGGGTAAAGAAGTATATCTTATAAGATGTTAAGTTCATTTGTGAGGTTTATGTTATGGGACAGCAGAAAAATGAAAAAAATCCGTAAACAGCTTTATCTCAGCTGAATGCGCACACAAACAGACACCAATAGAAAAACACATCCAAACAGTGAAATCTTTGCAAAATTAAACACTGAGGGTAAAGAAGTATATCTTATAAGATGTTAAGTTCATTTGTTAGGTTTATATTATGGGAAAGTAGAAAAATGAAAAAAATCCGAAAACAGCCTTATCTCAGCTGTATGCGCACACAAACAGACACCAATAGAAAAACACATCCAAACAGTGAAATCAATGCAAAATCAAACAGTGAGTGTACAGAACTAAATCTTTTAAGATGTTAACTTCATTTGTTAGGTTTATATTATGGGAAAGTAGAAAAATGAAAAAAATCCGAAAACAGCCTTAACTCAGCTGAATGCGCACACAAACAGACACTTGTAGAAAAACACATCCAAACAGTGAAATCATTGCAAAATCAAACACTGAGGGTACAGAACTAAATCTTTTAAGATGTTAACTTCATTTGTGAGGTTTATGTTATGGGACAGCAGAAAAATTAAAAAAATCCGGAAACAGCCTTATCTCAGCTGAATGCGCACACAAACAGACACCAATAGAAAAACACATCCAAACAGTGACATCTTTGCAAAATTAAACACTGAGGGTAAAGAAGTATATCTTATAAGATGTTAAGTTCATTTGTTAGGTTTATATTATGGGAAAGTAGAAAAATGAAAAAAATCCGGAAACAGCCTTATCTCAGCTGAATGCGCACACAAACAGACACCAATAGAAAAACACATCCCAACAGTGAAATCTTTGCAAAATCAAACACTGAGGGTACAGAACTAAATATTTTAAGTTCTTAACTTCATTTGTGAGGTTTATGTTATGGGACAGCAGAAAAATTAAAAAAATCCGGAAGAGCCTTATCTCAGCTGAATGCGCACACAAACAGACACCAATAGAAAACACATCCCAACAGTTAAATCTTTGCAAAATCAAACACTGAGTGTACAGAACTAAATCTTTTAAGATGTGAACTTCATTTGTGAGGTTAATATTATGGGACAGCAGAAAAATTTTAAAAAATCCGGAAACAGCCATATCTCAGCAGAATGCGCTTACAAACAGACACCAATAGAAAAACACATCCGTGAAATCATTGCAAAATCAAACACTGAGAGTACAGAAGTATATCTTATAAGATGTACATTTCATTTGTTCAGTTAACTGTATGGTTATTTGTCATAATCAAACTTCAAAAAAATATTTCTACAATGTTTTTTTCAACAAATGTTGCTTTCACAGCACACATTATTGTTGTAATCATATCATTATTATTAATATTATTATTATTATCGCTGTTAATATTATTATTGTTATCATCACCATCATTATATTTATATCATTAATACATTGACATTATATTAACATAAAAAAACAAAAACTCGCGCACTCATTCTATTGGGAACAATGACATGATGATGCTGTAGGGCCACCTTCAGCATTCGCTTCCGATTTTCATTAAGTTTCGATTCCACCTTAAAAAAAATGCACGTTTCGGCCAGTAGGGAGAAGTGCAAATTCAGGAATGGTTGCAATAGAATTCAGTCAGCATTCATATTTGAGATGGACTTTCTCCTATAGTCCAAAGTAGATATGGACATATAGGGGATCACTGGAAAAATAAGGAGCTGTAGCATGCAAAGCAGGTGACATATTTCATGTGAAATCATATTAGGCCACTAGAGGGCAGTGCAAAGTCACAAATTGTTGCAAAATAATTGTCAAAATCTTGACTTTTGAGCTTGATTTTCTCCAAAATTCTCAAACCAGGAAAATTCATCACAAATACCCGATCACGATATGACAATATCAAAATTCTAAGATCATATCTTGTCTCATGTCATGATATAGCTATAATATTGTCATGCCTTCCTCATCATAGTTCACATTCCATTTGTCAGAGATAAAATATGAATCCATAACCCATTTTGAGAGGCAGGTTCTCATAAGGTTGGGATGTGTCAACTATTTGGGTTGCCACTAGACTCCCCTGTTTAAATGTAGGAGTTTAGTATTTTGGGCAACACCATGTTAGTTTTTGAAACCAGAAACAACCATAGTTATAAGAGAAGGGATGGATACTGATAGCTTGTCCACTACAAATCCACCTATAACTGCAACTTTGCAAACATGAAATGCAGAGCTGTCAATCACACACTGACAGCTCTGCATTTAAATGTAAAATTAAATTTACATTGTGGACATGCAGCTCTACTGAAGAGGAACTAAGACCATAAACCCTTTAGAACAATGTATGCAGGGCACCAGACTAACTTTTTACTAGGAGCACAGTAGCCCCCCCTATAACTGAATGTTTTAGGAGAGCAAGCAGAACATTTAGGGGCGCACACCTTAAACATTTCCTCTCATTTTCACTGTATTACTGATCAATACTCCGATAATAATTGAATAAATTGCAATGTGCTGTTTAGAATTCCCAGTGAATTTTTATTGTGCACTTGTTTGTTAAAGAATAACATCACATAAGAGACATTAAGTGTACATAAAATACCATCACTGTCACTACAGTACAATTATTAACTAGAAGTGGCCCGGTACTGTCCAGTACACAGAAACGGCACTTTTATTTGTGTACTGGCACATTTCACAAGATGCCGGTAATCTCTTATCAGTCCACTTGATTATGGTCCAGAGCAATAATGTCTCAGGGTACACTATGTGACGTTCACCTGTTCTCGCAAAAGTCAAGTGTTTATTCCTTGAGTTTGGAGTTTTTATTTTCTATCTAATCTCTATCTGGAAGACGACCGCTGTGGCGACCATCATCATGCTTCAAAAGCATGAGTTAGCTCTTCCACACACTCATACTTTCTGATATAATAAAAATAAACATGGAGCTGGCAAGTTGAGGCTTGAAAATATCAGAGGAAGATGCACAGAAGGGATTAAGCTGGGCAATAGCCCGGTATCCTGGACTCTTGCTCAAAAATTAATAAATTGATAAAGTTGAACCTGAATTTTCCTTAACACTAAAACAAGGCCAGACCAAAAGTTTCACTCCCAGGGCTGGAGTATGCCAGGTGTAATATTATTAGATATTAATGTAGATGTGATGCAATAATTTGATGCACAAGCCTGTTTTCTTTGTGTATTACCTTAATGACTCTGTCCTGGCAGTGCTGGATGATCTTACACAGCTCCTCTGTACCCTGAGACTCGAGACTCTGATGAAGGATCTGCTCAAACATCTAGTAAAACACAATTTGTAGTTTTGTACCTAACTTTGTGACATACATGCATGTAACACCAGACAAACTGACTCATATAGGAATATCCCATGAAATAATGTGATAATGTTATTTATCACATGTGGACCCAGGTCCACAGTCTGTATTGTGGCATGTTTAACTGTTTAACTGTCCACTGAGTTATCAAACCGCCAAAAGATGTTCGCCTTTAGTTCTACTGTGTCCTTGATCAATGCCACAGTCAGAACCTCATCATTCAACTATTTGACAAACTCTAGTCAAACAGGAGCTACAGTGTAGGAAAATGATCAAGCAATATAATGAGTGTCAATAAAATGATTAGCTCTCATAGAAACTTCCCATTGTGTTAACCAGTTAACCAATAACCTATATCAGACTGGTTAGTCAGTAGTTGAGGTTTCACCTCTCTCATGGGGATCTGGGCCCTTTGGACAAACACTGACGGGCTGCTCACGTCAAACTGTTGCTGCAGACCCTCAAGGCTCAGGTTCACCACCTTCTCATAGCAGCTGTGCATCTTAACTGGATGGAAAGCCAGCATGGAGATCTTCTCCATGTGCTGAGGAGGAAGACAAGAAGGGAGAGGAAGAGATGGATGAGGCATGGACAGATTTGGGAAAAATGTATAATTGTGTCTCACAATAAATATACTACTGCAAAAGTATCACTAATGTTACACTAGACAAATGCTGTTTAAATCACAAACATATTTGGAATAGGAGTATAGGAATTGCGGATAGATAACATTTGTTTTGTAAAGATCCAGATTCTTGTGCTTCAACTGCGAAAATCAGAGTGCATTTTCTATACATAATCATTATATATTGTGCTTCAATTTAAGCACATTCTCATGTTATGGGTTTTATTTAAAGCAACACAATTTTCAACCTTCACGTAATGTCTCTAAGCAGGGATGGGAAGTATTTCTGATACATGTATTAAAAAAAATACATATTTAAAATACGAAATATGCTCTTTTCTGGAGATGATGAAAAATTCCTTCAGATTTTGTACCAATATATTTCCATTATGTGTATTTTATTTAAAATACTGTAACATACATCCTTTGAAAAAAAGTGATGACATAAGAAGACAAATTGCAGGATGCTGCTTCAGCTTGGACGTCATGGTGCTTGTGCCTACTTTAATTTGCCAGGACTTGTTAAGATCACAATTAGTCTACATAAGAATTGAATTGAGTCAAGCGATTACCATCAGAGCTGAGTTTCAAGACTTTAGAGCTCACTCTGTCGTTTACATCGATGACAGTGTTAAAGTCGCCACATAAAATAATTTTGTATCCGACCAATAGGGGTTCTTTAAGTCTTTTAAAAAGTTGAAAAATGTTTGTTCTCTCATGAGAGGTGTACACGTGTATCGTTCGTATTTTTTCTCCTCGGTAAAAACAATCCAACATGAGCAATCTACAAGGAATTAAATTAGGAAATCATTCGTTTTACGAATAATAGTGACATCACCAGTTTTAGAAAAAAGATCCCACCATCAGCTTTACTTTCGCCAATAGAAATTACACTTAGACCTTTGTTCCACATGCTGGATACCGTTACTCTTTACTTGTGTTCAGTCTCAGTTCTTGACAACATAATATGTCAAAGTCAGTTTTCAACAAGAATTTAATTTGTTGGGCTCTAAAAGAATTTGATTGGATGCCATGGGCATTCCAAGATGAAACTTTGGGGAAGGTCATAAATGTTTGGGGGGTTATGGTGTGGGTTTGTCGTGATTTTATAATATATATATATATATATATTTATATATATTTATTTTAAAATAAGTTGTTGCCAAAGTTGTTGCTGTAAGGGGGGCTCTCTGCTACAGCCTGCGGGTAAAGCGGGGTGCTGCCAACTCGCTGACCCTGACCCTTATACCTATTCCAAGCCCTACCAGTAGAGGTCCCCCAAGCCCCAATTTATGAGCTGGAATAAAATGATATCAAAGTTTAGTTGGGGTGGCAAAAGACCCACGATAAGACTGGAAACTCTCCAGCTGCCAAAAGAAGAAGGAGGGATGAGACTTCCAAAATTAAAGGAATACTACCATGCGGCCCAATTGAGATATATTGTAGGTTGGTGCAAACCAGACACAGTGAAATGAAATAGAAATAGAGTTTGGAGAAAACCCAGTACAGAATATAATTGGGGATAAAGAAACATACAAGAAGATTCAAAACCAAATAGACACAATCACGATGTTCACATACAAAATATGGTTCAGTATAATAAAAAAATATAAGATACAGAAAGACACTAATTTATTGAATATGATAGCAATTTTACACCGACTAGGTACGATATAGGATTTAAACAGTGGACAACCAAGGGAATCACAGCATGGTGTGTTTTGGTGAAAGATGGACAGCTTGAGAGTTTCCAAAATATGACAGAAAAAAAGGATTTAGATAATCAATCATGAATTCTGTGGATTCCTGCAACTTAGAGACTACTATATGAAAGAGATCAGGATGGACCCCTCCTGAGAAGTGAATAGTGTGATCCAGATCATCATAATCAACGCATACAAAGAAACCACAATTAGAATTATATTGGGACTATATAAAAAAAATGCTACAAAATACATAAAAAAAAAGATGGGAATCAGGATTTAACATAAAACTTAGTGATGAAGATTGGCTAAGATTGGTATAATCTGCCAGACATTAGCCTCATGTATGAAACAAAGTGATTTTGAAGCAGAAACATATTTAGGTTACAAGGTCAGAGCTGCAGTGACTTCCTGACAAGTACAAATGAGCATTTCATGGGTTGTACTGGCAACAGATATGACAAATGTTGGGTGGCTGGGAGATTTTTTTTAATCAGTCTTGAATATGTCAAAGATTACCCACAATATTAACTTTGAAGCATTGTTAGTTTTGTGTAGCATCAGCTAAAACATGTACTCCCTCCCCTCTTAATTTGAAAAGAGGACATTTGTAATATGGAAATGATTGAATATTTGGTGGTTTTGAGGAGGACTGATGCAGGACAAAAGTATTAATCTTTTATGACAACAATTCTTGGGAGTGAACATTCCTGCCATATACTCAAGTGTATGGTGAAAACAATGTTCAGTGTTCTATTGATCTATTAATAAAATGTTTTCATTTGAATTCCAATTTGCCAAGAGACCTTCTTACAAGAAAGTGTGCCATATGCACTAACACAGTGGAAATGAATCATAATGAAGCCTGAGGGTTAAGGAAACAGTTTGTCATCAACTAAATACTGTAGGTGTCCAAAGCCTGAGGGTCAGCCTCTTTCCCCGGATGAAGCAGAATCCAGTCACGTTAACTGTGCGTTGTAAGAATGGAAAAGACTGTCATAAAAAAAAAATAATAATTACTACACCCACACTGTATCAACATTCAGAGTGGACCTAATTTTTAAGAATAGAGGGATAGATTTAGTGTATAGCCTACTTGTTAAATAGACAGGACAGTGCAGCAGCAGCACCAGCGAAGCTCTCTGAACAGATCAGCAATGTGACCCACAGTCCTCACAACCGAAGACGCAGCCGAAACACAGCAAGCGGTTCCGCGAAAACGGGAGCTTTGCAGCTGCGGGTCCGGGTGAGAGGACATCGGTTCTCACAGTGGAACTGTTCAGACAGCAAGTCTGGCTCCCGTGTAACGTCGCAGACAACACCATCTCAGAGATAGGATACTGACTGCATTTAAACACTAAACTTTCGAAAAAAACAGCAAAGCGAAAAAGAAAAAAAAGAGCATGGAACATTTACATGTGCATATATTAGTATTAACTATATTTCGATTAATGCGTGTGTGTTTAAATGCATGTGTATGTATGTAGTGAAAAGACGTAGTTACTGTAATTAACGAACACATTTTAGCAATGGCCTGCTGTTTAGCTCATTATAATAATTTAAAATTTCACTTACCTCTACATTTTTGAGCATCTTCCTGTGACATGTCAATAGCCTCCCTCTACCACCAACTTCCCCAGTAATTCCTTGGTCAGCGACTGATGCTGCAACTCCATTACATGTTCATCCACCTGCTGAGCAGACACTAACCTGTGCACGTTTTGGATATTAATCCGCTGCTGCTGTGGTGGGGAACTACGTTGCGTTGGAGTGTGACGATGGTCGATAATTATCTTAAAGCTACAGTAGTAGTTGAAATAAACTGCCCCTTTGTTTCACCACACATGCATGGCAGAAATGTTCGCTTCCAAGATTTTTTGTAATAAAAACATAACAGATTAATCCTCTGCATTCTTTGTGCGTTTGGATTTTTTTTTGAGGATATCTTACACCAAATTGCTTCAAATTTGGTGTAGGTGAAGTTATTTTCCACTGTCAGGGAATATCAACATTTTTCATTATCATATAACACACTATTCAATCAATATCTGAAGCTAAAATGATGTGGGTGTATTTTAGGGATATCATAGTATGGTGTGAATGTGGGTTTAGGAATAAATGTGTGTGTGTGTGTGTGTGTGTGTGTGTCTGTGTCTGTGTGTCTGTGTGTATGTGCAACTCCAGGCACTTCTTGTTCTCACATCAAGTTCAAATCGACATGATACACAGGCACCTACACCTACAAAGAGGCTCATACACACATTCACTCCTTTGAGTAAAAAAAAGAAACAGGCATCTTGAGGGACTTCAAAGACTTGCCCTCTACGTGAACCCAAACAAAAGTCTGGTTTTGTTTACACAGGTGCAATTACAGGTAAACACAATGTTTCACTTTGTTTGGGGCTCAATTCATCCTGACTGTCAAAGACACAGCCTCAGACGCTGAAGACCTCGACCTCATCAACATCAGTCACAATGTACTGAAAAAGAAAAAGGTTAAATAATTTATCAAAACTAACCCTAACCCTATCATATTATAGTGATTACATGTAAAATAATTACATCAAATCAAACATAAGCTAGATGTTTTGTATGACCTGTGTGATCATCCGTTTTTGATGAAGTTTAAAATCCATAATTTGTATTAGTAGTGTATGATTTCACTTTCACTGAACTCAGTACCACCTATACTTCATATACTAGTAGTATGGAGTACTTTTACTGTATACGTTTTGGAGGAATATAGGGTCAAAGTTCACTTTTTGCAACAAACAATAGGGTAACATTTTTTGATGAAGTATAAAATCCTTATTTTTTATCAGTAGTTTATGATTTAACTTTCACTGGACGTATTCAGCTGAGGTTAGGCTGTTTTCGGATTTTTTTCTTTTTTCTACTGTCCCATAATATAAACCTCACTAATGAAGTTAACATCATATAAGATATACTTCTGTACCCTCAGTGTTTGATTTTGCAATGATTTCACTGTTGGGATGTGTTTTTCTATTGGTGTCTGTTTGTGTGCGCATCCAGCCGAGATAAGGCTGTTTTCGGATTTTTTTCTACTGTCCACAGTACTGTGCAAAGGTTTTAGGCAGTTGTGAAAAAAATGAATCAATCATCAATCAACAAAATGCAGTGAATAAACAAAAGAGAAATCTAAATCACCCTTTGTGAGGTTTATGTTATGGGACAGTAGAAAAATGAAAAAAATCAGAAAACAGCCGTATCCCTGCTGAATGCGCACAAAAACAGAGACAAATAGAAAAACACATCCAAACAGTGAAATCATTGCAAAATCAAACACTGAAGGTATATAACTATATCTTATGAGATGTTAACTTTATTTGTGAGGTTTATGTTATGGGACAGTAGAAAAATGAAAAAAATTGCGAAAACAGCCGTATCCATGCTGAATGCGCACAAAAACAGAGACAAATAGAAAAACACATCCAAACAGTGAAATCATTGCAAAATCAAACACTGAGGGTACATCAATATACCTTATAAGATGTTAACTTCATATTATTGGACGGTAGAAAAAAGATTAAAATACCCTCGATCAGCCTTAGTCCCTGATACACATACGGAAAAATCAGACTCCTGGCTTAATGCCTTTAGGAATTATTACAAAAAACACACCCGAACGGCTGACCAATGACCTTTTCCGAACGTTGCACAGGTCTGAAACTCGGCAACCAGGATAAGCTTTAGTCCCTGATACACATACGGAAAAATCAGACTCCTGGCTTAATGCCTTTAGGAATTATTACAAAAAACACACCCGAACGGCTGACCAATGACCTTTTCCGAACGTTGCACATGTCTGAAACTCGGCAACCGGGATAAGCTTTAGTCCCTGATACACATACGGAAAAATCAGACTCCTGACTCAATGCCTTTAGGAATTATTACAAAAAACACACCACAGCGGCTGACCTTTGACCTTTCCAAAGGTTGCACGGGTCTGAAACTCGGCACCCTGGATCAGCCAGGAGTCCCTGATACACATACGGAGAAATCAGCATCCGGGCTCATTGCCTTTAGGAATTATTGAAGAAAAGACAGTTTCCCACCTTTCTTACGTTTGAATTTTACAGACTGTGTTTTTGGCAGTTTTTTTTGGCCAGGGGGAAAAAAGCCCAAAGTCCTGTGTCCAAAAACTGAAAATCAGGTCATGTCAGACTCTATACAGTCTTAGACTCTTTGGCCAGAGTGGAAGTTTTGGAGGAACTACATTTCTACAGGTCGCAGGAGTGTGAATATTTCATATGTCGTTTGGGGTCCCAAGACGAGCGGAACGACGAGGGTACATTAGTATATCTTATAAGATGTTAACTTTATTTGTGAGGTTTATGTTATGGGACAATAAAAAAATGAAAAAAAAACGAAAACAGCCGTATCCCTGCTGAATGCGCACAAAAACAGAGACAAATAGAAAAACACATCCAAACAGTGAAATCATTGCAAAATCAAACACTGAAGGTATATAACTATATCTTATAAGATTTTAACTTTATTTGTGAGGTTTATGTTATGGGACAGTAGAAAAATGAAAAAAATTGCGAAAACAGCCGTATCCCTGCTGAATGCGCACAAAAACAGAGACAAATAGAAAAACACATCCAAACAGTAAAATCATTATAAATTCAAACACTGAGGGTACATCAATATACCTTATAAGATGTTAACTTCATATTATAGGACAGTAGAAAAAAGATTAAAATACCCTCGATCAGCCTTAGTCCCTGATACACATACGGAAAAATCAGACTCCTGGCTTAATGCCTTTAGGAATTATTACAAAAAACACACCTAAACGGCTGACCTTTGACCTTTCCGAAGGTTACACAGGTCTGAAACTCGGCACCCTAGATTAGCCTTAGTCCCTGATACACACACGGAAAAATCAGACTCCTGGCTCAATGCCTTTAGGAATTATTACAAAAAACACACCCGAACGGCTGACCTTTGACCTTTCCAAAGGTTGCACGGGTCTGAAACTCGACACCCTGGATTAGCCTTAGTCCCTGATACACATACGGAAAAATCAGACTCCTGGCTTAATGCCTTTAGGAATTATTACAAAAAACACACCCGAACGGCTGACCTTTGACCTTTCCAAAGGTTGCACGGGTCTGAAACTCGGCACCCTGGATTAGCCTTAGTCCCTGATACACATACAGAAAAATCAGACTCCTGGCTAAATGCCTTTAGGAATTATTACAAAAAACACACCCGAACGGCTGACCATTGACCTTTCCGAAGGTTGCACAGGTCTGAAACTCGGCACCCTGGATCAGCCTTAGTCCCTATACACACACGGAAAAATCAGACTCCTGGCTCAATGCCTTTAGGAATTATTACAAAAAACACACCCGAACGGCTAACCATTGACCGTTTTCGAAAGTTGCACAGGTCTGAAACTCGGCAACCGGGATAAGCTTTAGTCCCTGATACACATACGGAAAAATCAGACTCCTGACTCAATGCCTTTAGGAATTATTACAAAAAATACACCACAGTGGCTGACCTTTGACCTTTCCAAAGGTTGCACAGATCTGAAACTCAGCACCCTGGATCAGCCAGGAGTCCCTGATACACATACGGAGAAATCAGCATCCGGGCTCATTGCCTTTAGGAATTATTGAAGAAAAGACAGTTTCCCACCTTTCTTACGTTTGAATTTTACAGACTGTGTTTTTGGCAGTTTTTTTTGGCCAAGGGGAAAAAAGCCCAAAGTCCTGTGTCCAAAAACTGAAAATCAGGTCATGTCAGACTCTATACAGTCTTAGACTCTTTGGCCAGACTCCTGGCTTAATGCCTTTAGGAATTATTACAAAAAACACACCCGAACGGCTGACCTTTGACCTTTCCAAAGGTTGCACGGGTCTGAAACTCGGCACCCTGGATTAGCCTTAGTCCCTGATACACATACAGAAAAATCAGACTCCTGGCTTAATGCCTTTAGGAATTATTACAAAAAACACACCCGAACGGCTAACCATTGACCTTTTCCGAAAGTTGCACAGGTCTGAAACTCGGCAACCGGGATAAGCTTTAGTCCCTGATACACATACGGAAAAATCAGACTCCTGACTCAATGCCTTTAGGAATTATTACAAAAAATACACCACAGTGGCTGACCTTTGACCTTTCCAAAGGTTGCACAGATCTGAAACTCAGCACCCTGGATCAGCCAGGAGTCCCTGATACACATACGGAGAAATCAGCATCCGGGCTCATTGCCTTTAGGAATTATTGAAGAAAAGACAGTTTCCCACCTTTCTTACGTTTGAATTTTACAGACTGTGTTTTTGGCAGTTTTTTTTGGCCAGGGGGAAAAAAGCCCAAAGTCCTGTGTCCAATAACTGAAAATCAGGTCATGTCAGACTCTATACAGTCTTAGACTCTTTGGCCAGAGTGGAAGTTTTGGAGGAACTACATTTCTACAGGTCGCAGGAGTGTGAATATTTCATATGTCGTTTGGGGTCCCAAGACGAGCGGAACGACGAGGGTACATTAGTATATCTTATAAGATGTTAACTTTATTTGTGAGGTTTATGTTATGGGACAGTAGAAAATGAAAAGAAATCAGAAAACAGTCGTATTCCAGCTGAATGCGCACAAAAACAGACACAAATAGAAAAACACATCCAAACAGTGAAACTATTGCAAAATCAAACACTGAGGGTACCGAAGAATATCTTATAAGATGTTAACTTTATTTGTGAGGTTTATGTTATGGGACAGTAGAAAAATGAAAAAAAAATCAGAAAACAGTCGTATTCCAGCTTACTGCAAACAAAAACAGACAAAAATAGAAAAACACATTCAAACAGTGAAATCATTGCAAAATCAAACACTGAAGGTATATAACTATATCTTATAAGATGTTAAATTTATTTGTGAGGTTTATGTTATGGGACAGTAGAAAAATGAAAAAAAATCAGAAAACAGCCGTATCCCTGCTGAATGCACACAAAAACAGAGACAAATAGAAAAACACATCCAAACAGTGAAATCATTGCAAAATCAAACACTGAAGGTATATAACTATATCTTATAAGATTTTAACTTTATTTGTGAGGTTTATGTTATGGGACAGTAGAAAAATGAAAAAAAATCAGAAAACAGCCGTATCCCTGCTGAATGCACACAAAAACAGAGACAAATAGAAAAACACATCCAAACAGTGAAATCATTGCAAAATCAAACACTGAAGGTATATAACTATATCTTATAAGATTTTAACTTTATTTGTGAGGTTTATGTTATGGGACAGTAGAAAAATGAAAAAAATTGCGAAAACAGCCGTATCCCTGCTGAATGCGCACAAAAACAGACACAAATAGAAAAACACATCCAAACAGTAAAATCATTATAATTTCAAACACTGAGGGTACATCAATATACCTTATAAGATGTTAACTTCATATTATAGGACAGTAGAAAAAAGATTAAAATACCCTCGATCAGCCTTAGTCCCTGATACACATACGGAAAAATCAGACTCCTGGCTTAATGCCTTTAGGAATTATTACAAAAAAACACACCTAAACGGCTGACCTTTGACCTTTCCGAAGGTTACACAGGTCTGAAACTCGGCACCCTAGATTAGCCTTAGTCCCTGATACACACACGGAAAAATCAGACTCCTGGCTCAATGCCTTTAGGAATTATTACAAAAAACACACCCGAACGGCTGACCTTTGACCTTTCCAAAGGTTGCACGGGTCTGAAACTCGACACCCTGGATTAGCCTTAGTCCCTGATACACATACGGAAAAATCAGACTCCTGGCTTAATGCCTTTAGGAATTATTACAAAAAACACACCCGAACGGCTGACCTTTGACCTTTCCAAAGGTTGCACGGGTCTGAAACTCGACACCCTGGATTAGCCTTAGTCCCTGATACACATACAGAAAAATCAGACTCCTGGCTAAATGCCTTTAGGAATTATTACAAAAAACACACCCGAACGGCTAACCATTGACCTTTTTCGAAAGTTGCACAGGTCTGAAACTCGGCAACCGGGATAAGCTTTAGTCCCTGATACACATACGGAAAAATCAGACTCCTGACTCAATGCCTTTAGGAATTATTACAAAAAATACACCACAGTGGCTGACCTTTGACCTTTCCAAAGGTTGCACAGATCTGAAACTCAGCACCCTGGATCAGCCAGGAGTCCCTGATACACATACGGAGAAATCAGCATCCGGGCTCATTGCCTTTAGGAATTATTGAAGAAAAGACAGTTTCCCACCTTTCTTACGTTTGAATTTTACAGACTGTGTTTTTGGCAGTTTTTTTTGGCCAGGGGGAAAAAAGCCCAAAGTCCTGTGTCCAAAAACTGAAAATCAGGTCATGTCAGACTCTATACAGTCTTAGACTCTTTGGCCAGACTCCTGGCTTAATGCCTTTAGGAATTATTACAAAAAACACACCCGAACGGCTGACCTTTGACCTTTCCAAAGGTTGCACGGGTCTGAAACTCGGCACCCTGGATTAGCCTTAGTCCCTGATACACATACAGAAAAATCAGACTCCTGGCTTAATGCCTTTAGGAATTATTACAAAAAACACACCCGAACGGCTAACCATTGACCTTTTCCGAAAGTTGCACAGGTCTGAAACTCGGCAACCGGGATAAGCTTTAGTCCCTGATACACATACGGAAAAATCAGACTCCTGACTCAATGCCTTTAGGAATTATTACAAAAAATACACCACAGTGGCTGACCTTTGACCTTTCCAAAGGTTGCACAGATCTGAAACTCAGCACCCTGGATCAGCCAGGAGTCCCTGATACACATACGGAGAAATCAGCATCCGGGCTCATTGCCTTTAGGAATTATTGAAGAAAAGACAGTTTCCCACCTTTCTTACGTTTGAATTTTACAGACTGTGTTTTTGGCAGTTTTTTTTGGCCAGGGGGAAAAAAGCCCAAAGTCCTGTGTCCAATAACTGAAAATCAGGTCATGTCAGACTCTATACAGTCTTAGACTCTTTGGCCAGAGTGGAAGTTTTGGAGGAACTACATTTCTACAGGTCGCAGGAGTGTGAATATTTCATATGTCGTTTGGGGTCCCAAGACGAGCGGAACGACGAGGGTACATTAGTATATCTTATAAGATGTTAACTTTATTTGTGAGGTTTATGTTATGGGACAGTAGAAAATGAAAAGAAATCAGAAAACAGTCGTATTCCAGCTGAATGCGCACAAAAACAGACACAAATAGAAAAACACATCCAAACAGTGAAACTATTGCAAAATCAAACACTGAGGGTACCGAAGAATATCTTATAAGATGTTAACTTTATTTGTGAGGTTTATGTTATGGGACAGTAGAAAAATGAAAAAAAAATCAGAAAACAGTCGTATTCCAGCTTACTGCAAACAAAAACAGACAAAAATAGAAAAACACATTCAAACAGTGAAATCATTGCAAAATCAAACACTGAAGGTATATAACTATATCTTATAAGATGTTAAATTTATTTGTGAGGTTTATGTTATGGGACAGTAGAAAAATGAAAAAAAATCAGAAAACAGCCGTATCCCTGCTGAATGCACACAAAAACAGAGACAAATAGAAAAACACATCCAAACAGTGAAATCATTGCAAAATCAAACACTGAAGGTATATAACTATATCTTATAAGATTTTAACTTTATTTGTGAGGTTTATGTTATGGGACAGTAGAAAAATGAAAAAAAATCAGAAAACAGCCGTATCCCTGCTGAATGCACACAAAAACAGAGACAAATAGAAAAACACATCCAAACAGTGAAATCATTGCAAAATCAAACACTGAAGGTATATAACTATATCTTATAAGATTTTAACTTTATTTGTGAGGTTTATGTTATGGGACAGTAGAAAAATGAAAAAAATTGCGAAAACAGCCGTATCCCTGCTGAATGCGCACAAAAACAGACACAAATAGAAAAACACATCCAAACAGTAAAATCATTATAATTTCAAACACTGAGGGTACATCAATATACCTTATAAGATGTTAACTTCATATTATAGGACAGTAGAAAAAAGATTAAAATACCCTCGATCAGCCTTAGTCCCTGATACACATACGGAAAAATCAGACTCCTGGCTTAATGCCTTTAGGAATTATTACAAAAAAACACACCTAAACGGCTGACCTTTGACCTTTCCGAAGGTTACACAGGTCTGAAACTCGGCACCCTAGATTAGCCTTAGTCCCTGATACACACACGGAAAAATCAGACTCCTGGCTCAATGCCTTTAGGAATTATTACAAAAAACACACCCGAACGGCTGACCTTTGACCTTTCCAAAGGTTGCACGGGTCTGAAACTCGACACCCTGGATTAGCCTTAGTCCCTGATACACATACGGAAAAATCAGACTCCTGGCTTAATGCCTTTAGGAATTATTACAAAAAACACACCCGAACGGCTGACCTTTGACCTTTCCAAAGGTTGCACGGGTCTGAAACTCGACACCCTGGATTAGCCTTAGTCCCTGATACACATACAGAAAAATCAGACTCCTGGCTAAATGCCTTTAGGAATTATTACAAAAAACACACCCGAACGGCTAACCATTGACCTTTTTCGAAAGTTGCACAGGTCTGAAACTCGGCAACCGGGATAAGCTTTAGTCCCTGATACACATACGGAAAAATCAGACTCCTGACTCAATGCCTTTAGGAATTATTACAAAAAATACACCACAGTGGCTGACCTTTGACCTTTCCAAAGGTTGCACAGATCTGAAACTCAGCACCCTGGATCAGCCAGGAGTCCCTGATACACATACGGAGAAATCAGCATCCGGGCTCTTTGCCTTTAGGAATTATTGAAGAAAAGACAGTTTCCCACCTTTCTTACGTTTGAATTTTACAGACTGTGTTTTTGGCAGTTTTTTTTGGCCAGGGGGAAAAAAGCCCAAAGTCCTGTGTCCAAAAACTGAAAATCAGGTCATGTCAGACTCTATACAGTCTTAGACTCTTTGGCCAGACTCCTGGCTTAATGCCTTTAGGAATTATTACAAAAAACACACCCGAACGGCTGACCTTTGACCTTTCCAAAGGTTGCACGGGTCTGAAACTCGGCACCCTGGATTAGCCTTAGTCCCTGATACACATACAGAAAAATCAGACTCCTGGCTTAATGCCTTTAGGAATTATTACAAAAAACACACCCGAACGGCTAACCATTGACCTTTTCCGAAAGTTGCACAGGTCTGAAACTCGGCAACCGGGATAAGCTTTAGTCCCTGATACACATACCGAAAAATCAGACTCCTGACTCAATGCCTTTAGGAATTATTACAAAAAATACACCACAGTGGCTGACCTGACCTTTGACCTTTCCAAAGGTTGCACAGATCTGAAACTCAGCACCCTGGATCAGCCAGGAGTCCCTGATACACATACGGAGAAATCAGCATCCGGGCTCATTGCCTTTAGGAATTATTGAAGAAAAGACAGTTTCCCACCTTTCTTACGTTTGAATTTTACAGACTGTGTTTTTGGCAGTTTTTTTTGGCCAGGGGGAAAAAAGCCCAAAGTCCTGTGTCCAAAAACTGAAAATCAGGTCATGTCAGACTCTATACAGTCTTAGACTCTTTGGCCAGAGTGGAAGTTTTGGAGGAACTACATTTCTACAGGTCGCAGGAGTGTGAATATTTCATATGTCGTTTGGGGTCCCAAGACGAGCGGAACGACGAGGGTACATTAGTATATCTTATAAGATGTTAACTTTATTTGTGAGGTTTATGTTATGGGACAGTAGAAAATGAAAAAAAATCAGAAAACAGTCGTATTCCAGCTGAATGCGCACAAAAACAGACACAAATAGAAAAACACATCCAAACAGTGAAACTATTGCAAAATCAAACACTGAGGGTACCGAAGAATATCTTATAAGATGTTAAATTTATTTGTGAGGTTTATGTTATGGGACAGTAGAAAAATGAAAAAAAATCAGAAAACAGCCGTATCCCTGCTGAATGCACACAAAAACAGAGACAAATAGAAAAACACATCCAAACAGTGAAATCATTGCAAAATCAAACACTGAAGGTATATAACTATATCTTATAAGATTTTAACTTTATTTGTGAGGTTTATGTTATGGGACAGTAGAAAAATGAAAAAAATTGCGAAAACAGCCGTATCCCTGCTGAATGCGCACAAAAACAGACACAAATAGAAAAACACATCCAAACAGTAAAATCATTATAAATTCAAACACTGAGGGTACATCAATATACCTTATAAGATGTTAACTTCATATTATAGGACAGTAGAAAAAAGATTAAAATACCCTCGATCAGCCTTAGTCCCTGATACACATACGGAAAAATCAGACTCCTGGCTTAATGCCTTTAGGAATTATTACAAAAAACACACCCGAACGGCTGACCTTTGACCTTTCCGAAGGTTACACAGGTCTGAAACTCGGCACCCTAGATTAGCCTTAGTCCCTGATACACACACGGAAAAATCAGACTCCTGGCTCAATGCCTTTAGGAATTATTACAAAAAACACACCCGAACGGCTGACCTTTGACCTTTCCAAAGGTTGCACGGGTCTGAAACTCGACACCCTGGATTAGCCTTAGTTCCTGATACACATACGGAAAAATCAGACTCCTGGCTTAATGCCTTTAGGAATTATTACAAAAAACACACCCGAACGGCTGACCTTTGACCTTTCCAAAGGATGCACGGGTCTGAAACTCGGCACCCTGGATTAGCCTTAGTCCCTGATACACATACAGAAAAATCAGCATCCGGGCTCATTGCCTTTAGGAATTATTGAAGAAAAGACAGTTTCCCACCTTTCTTACGTTTGAATTTTACAGACTGTGTTTTTGGCAGTTTTTTTTGGCCAGGGGGAAAAAAGCCCAAAGTCCTGTGTCCAAAAACTGAAAATCAGGTCATGTCAGACTCTATACAGTCTTAGACTCTTTGGCCAGACTCCTGGCTTAATGCCTTTAGGAATTATTACAAAAAACACACCCGAACGGCTGACCTTTGACCTTTCCAAAGGTTGCACGGGTCTGAAACTCGGCACCCTGGATTAGCCTTAGTCCCTGATACACATACAGAAAAATCAGACTCCTGGCTCAATGCCTTTAGGAATTATTACAAAAAACACACCCGAACGGCTAACCATTGACCTTTTTCGAAAGTTGCACAGGTCTGAAACTCGGCAACCGGGATAAGCTTTAGTCCCTGATACACATACGGAAAAATCAGACTCCTGACTCAATGCCTTTAGGAATTATTACAAAAAATACACCACAGTGGCTGACCTTTGACCTTTCCAAAGGTTGCACAGATCTGAAACTCAGCACCCTGGATCAGCCAGGAGTCCCTGATACACATACGGAGAAATCAGCATCCGGGCTCATTGCCTTTAGGAATTATTGAAGAAAAGACAGTTTCCCACCTTTCTTACGTTTGAATTTTACAGACTGTGTTTTTGGCAGTTTTTTTTGGCCAGGGGGAAAAAAGCCCAAAGTCCTGTGTCCAAAAACTGAAAATCAGGTCATGTCAGACTCTATACAGTCTTAGACTCTTTGGCCAGAGTGGAAGTTTTGGAGGAACTACATTTCTACAGGTCGCAGGAGTGTGAATATTTCATATGTCGTTTGGGGTCCCAAGACGAGCGGAACGACGAGGGTACATTAGTATATCTTATAAGATGTTAACTTTATTTGTGAGGTTTATGTTATGGGACAGTAGAAAATGAAAAAAAATCAGAAAACAGTCGTATTCCAGCTGAATGCGCACAAAAACAGACACAAATAGAAAAACACATCCAAACAGTGAAACTATTGCAAAATCAAACACTGAGGGTACCGAAGAATATCTTATAAGATGTTAACTTTATTTGTGAGGTTTATGTTATGGGACAGTAGAAAAATGAAAAAAAAATCAGAAAACAGTCGTATTCCAGCTTACTGCAAACAAAAACAGACAAAAATAGAAAAACACATTCAAACAGTGAAATCATTGCAAAATCAAACACTGAAGGTATATAACTATATCTTATAAGATGTTAAATTTATTTGTGAGGTTTATGTTATGGGACAGTAGAAAAATGAAAAAAAATCAGAAAACAGCCGTATCCCTGCTGAATGCACACAAAAACAGAGACAAATAGAAAAACACATCCAAACAGTGAAATCATTGCAAAATCAAACACTGAAGGTATATAACTATATCTTATAAGATTTTAACTTTATTTGTGAGGTTTATGTTATGGGACAGTAGAAAAATGAAAAAAATTGCGAAAACAGCCGTATCCCTGCTGAATGCGCACAAAAACAGACACAAATAGAAAAACACATCCAAACAGTAAAATCATTATAAATTCAAACACTGAGGGTACATCAATATACCTTATAAGATGTTAACTTCATATTATAGGACAGTAGAAAAAAGATTAAAATACCCTCGATCAGCCTTAGTCCCTGATACACATACGGAAAAATCAGACTCCTGGCTTAATGCCTTTAGGAATTATTACAAAAAACACACCTAAACGGCTGACCTTTGACCTTTCCGAAGGTTACACAGGTCTGAAACTCGGCACCCTAGATTAGCCTTAGTCCCTGATACACACACGGAAAAATCAGACTCCTGGCTCAATGCCTTTAGGAATTATTACAAAAAACACACCCGAACGGCTGACCTTTGACCTTTCCAAAGGTTGCACGGGTCTGAAACTCGACACCCTGGATTAGCCTTAGTTCCTGATACACATACGGAAAAATCAGACTCCTGGCTTAATGCCTTTAGGAATTATTACAAAAAACACACCCGAACGGCTGACCTTTGACCTTTCCAAAGGATGCACGGGTCTGAAACTCGGCACCCTGGATCAGCCTTAGTCCCTATACACACACGGAAAAATCAGACTCCTGGCTCAATGCCTTTAGGAATTATTACAAAAAACACACCCGAACGGCTAACCATTGACCGTTTTCGAAAGTTGCACAGGTCTGAAACTCGGCAACCGGGATAAGCTTTAGTCCCTGATACACATACGGAAAAATCAGACTCCTGACTCAATGCCTTTAGGAATTATTACAAAAAATACACCACAGTGGCTGACCTTTGACCTTTCCAAAGGTTGCACAGATCTGAAACTCAGCACCCTGGATCAGCCAGGAGTCCCTGATACACATACGGAGAAATCAGCATCCGGGCTCATTGCCTTTAGGAATTATTGAAGAAAAGACAGTTTCCCACCTTTCTTACGTTTGAATTTTACAGACTGTGTTTTTGGCAGTTTTTTTTGGCCAAGGGGAAAAAAGCCCAAAGTCCTGTGTCCAAAAACTGAAAATCAGGTCATGTCAGACTCTATACAGTCTTAGACTCTTTGGCCAGACTCCTGGCTTAATGCCTTTAGGAATTATTACAAAAAACACACCCGAACGGCTGACCTTTGACCTTTCCAAAGGTTGCACGGGTCTGAAACTCGGCACCCTGGATTAGCCTTAGTCCCTGATACACATACAGAAAAATCAGACTCCTGGCTTAATGCCTTTAGGAATTATTACAAAAAACACACCCGAACGGCTAACCATTGACCTTTTCCGAAAGTTGCACAGGTCTGAAACTCGGCAACCGGGATAAGCTTTAGTCCCTGATACACATACGGAAAAATCAGACTCCTGACTCAATGCCTTTAGGAATTATTACAAAAAATACACCACAGTGGCTGACCTTTGACCTTTCCAAAGGTTGCACAGATCTGAAACTCAGCACCCTGGATCAGCCAGGAGTCCCTGATACACATACGGAGAAATCAGCATCCGGGCTCATTGCCTTTAGGAATTATTGAAGAAAAGACAGTTTCCCACCTTTCTTACGTTTGAATTTTACAGACTGTGTTTTTGGCAGTTTTTTTTGGCCAGGGGGAAAAAAGCCCAAAGTCCTGTGTCCAATAACTGAAAATCAGGTCATGTCAGACTCTATACAGTCTTAGACTCTTTGGCCAGAGTGGAAGTTTTGGAGGAACTACATTTCTACAGGTCGCAGGAGTGTGAATATTTCATATGTCGTTTGGGGTCCCAAGACGAGCGGAACGACGAGGGTACATTAGTATATCTTATAAGATGTTAACTTTATTTGTGAGGTTTATGTTATGGGACAGTAGAAAATGAAAAGAAATCAGAAAACAGTCGTATTCCAGCTGAATGCGCACAAAAACAGACACAAATAGAAAAACACATCCAAACAGTGAAACTATTGCAAAATCAAACACTGAGGGTACCGAAGAATATCTTATAAGATGTTAACTTTATTTGTGAGGTTTATGTTATGGGACAGTAGAAAAATGAAAAAAAAATCAGAAAACAGTCGTATTCCAGCTTACTGCAAACAAAAACAGACAAAAATAGAAAAACACATTCAAACAGTGAAATCATTGCAAAATCAAACACTGAAGGTATATAACTATATCTTATAAGATGTTAAATTTATTTGTGAGGTTTATGTTATGGGACAGTAGAAAAATGAAAAAAAATCAGAAAACAGCCGTATCCCTGCTGAATGCACACAAAAACAGAGACAAATAGAAAAACACATCCAAACAGTGAAATCATTGCAAAATCAAACACTGAAGGTATATAACTATATCTTATAAGATTTTAACTTTATTTGTGAGGTTTATGTTATGGGACAGTAGAAAAATGAAAAAAAATCAGAAAACAGCCGTATCCCTGCTGAATGCACACAAAAACAGAGACAAATAGAAAAACACATCCAAACAGTGAAATCATTGCAAAATCAAACACTGAAGGTATATAACTATATCTTATAAGATTTTAACTTTATTTGTGAGGTTTATGTTATGGGACAGTAGAAAAATGAAAAAAATTGCGAAAACAGCCGTATCCCTGCTGAATGCGCACAAAAACAGACACAAATAGAAAAACACATCCAAACAGTAAAATCATTATAATTTCAAACACTGAGGGTACATCAATATACCTTATAAGATGTTAACTTCATATTATAGGACAGTAGAAAAAAGATTAAAATACCCTCGATCAGCCTTAGTCCCTGATACACATACGGAAAAATCAGACTCCTGGCTTAATGCCTTTAGGAATTATTACAAAAAAACACACCTAAACGGCTGACCTTTGACCTTTCCGAAGGTTACACAGGTCTGAAACTCGGCACCCTAGATTAGCCTTAGTCCCTGATACACACACGGAAAAATCAGACTCCTGGCTCAATGCCTTTAGGAATTATTACAAAAAACACACCCGAACGGCTGACCTTTGACCTTTCCAAAGGTTGCACGGGTCTGAAACTCGACACCCTGGATTAGCCTTAGTCCCTGATACACATACGGAAAAATCAGACTCCTGGCTTAATGCCTTTAGGAATTATTACAAAAAACACACCCGAACGGCTGACCTTTGACCTTTCCAAAGGTTGCACGGGTCTGAAACTCGACACCCTGGATTAGCCTTAGTCCCTGATACACATACAGAAAAATCAGACTCCTGGCTAAATGCCTTTAGGAATTATTACAAAAAACACACCCGAACGGCTGACCATTGACCTTTCCGAAGGTTGCACAGGTCTGAAACTCGGCACCCTGGATCAGCCTTAGTCCCTATACACACACGGAAAAATCAGACTCCTGGCTCAATGCCTTTAGGAATTATTACAAAAAACACACCCGAACGGCTAACCATTGACCTTTTTCGAAAGTTGCACAGGTCTGAAACTCGGCAACCGGGATAAGCTTTAGTCCCTGATACACATACGGAAAAATCAGACTCCTGACTCAATGCCTTTAGGAATTATTACAAAAAATACACCACAGTGGCTGACCTTTGACCTTTCCAAAGGTTGCACAGATCTGAAACTCAGCACCCTGGATCAGCCAGGAGTCCCTGATACACATACGGAGAAATCAGCATCCGGGCTCATTGCCTTTAGGAATTATTGAAGAAAAGACAGTTTCCCACCTTTCTTACGTTTGAATTTTACAGACTGTGTTTTTGGCAGTTTTTTTTGGCCAGGGGGAAAAAAGCCCAAAGTCCTGTGTCCAAAAACTGAAAATCAGGTCATGTCAGACTCTATACAGTCTTAGACTCTTTGGCCAGACTCCTGGCTTAATGCCTTTAGGAATTATTACAAAAAACACACCCGAACGGCTGACCTTTGACCTTTCCAAAGGTTGCACGGGTCTGAAACTCGGCACCCTGGATTAGCCTTAGTCCCTGATACACATACAGAAAAATCAGACTCCTGGCTCAATGCCTTTAGGAATTATTACAAAAAACACACCCGAACGGCTAACCATTGACCTTTTTCGAAAGTTGCACAGGTCTGAAACTCGGCAACCGGGATAAGCTTTAGTCCCTGATACACATACGGAAAAATCAGACTCCTGACTCAATGCCTTTAGGAATTATTACAAAAAATACACCACAGTGGCTGACCTGACCTTTGACCTTTCCAAAGGTTGCACAGATCTGAAACTCAGCACCCTGGATCAGCCAGGAGTCCCTGATACACATACGGAGAAATCAGCATCCGGGCTCATTGCCTTTAGGAATTATTGAAGAAAAGACAGTTTCCCACCTTTCTTACGTTTGAATTTTACAGACTGTGTTTTTGGCAGTTTTTTTTGGCCAGGGGGAAAAAAGCCCAAAGTCCTGTGTCCAAAAACTGAAAATCAGGTCATGTCAGACTCTATACAGTCTTAGACTCTTTGGCCAGAGTGGAAGTTTTGGAGGAACTACATTTCTACAGGTCGCAGGAGTGTGAATATTTCATATGTCGTTTGGGGTCCCAAGACGAGCGGAACGACGAGGGTACATTAGTATATCTTATAAGATGTTAACTTTATTTGTGAGGTTTATGTTATGGGACAGTAGAAAATGAAAAAAAATCAGAAAACAGTCGTATTCCAGCTGAATGCGCACAAAAACAGACACAAATAGAAAAACACATCCAAACAGTGAAACTATTGCAAAATCAAACACTGAGGGTACCGAAGAATATCTTATAAGATGTTAACTTTATTTGTGAGGTTTATGTTATGGGACAGTAGAAAAATGAAAAAAAAATCAGAAAACAGTCGTATTCCAGCTTACTGCAAACAAAAACAGACAAAAATAGAAAAACACATTCAAACAGTGAAATCATTGCAAAATCAAACACTGAAGGTATATAACTATATCTTATAAGATGTTAAATTTATTTGTGAGGTTTATGTTATGGGACAGTAGAAAAATGAAAAAAAATCAGAAAACAGCCGTATCCCTGCTGAATGCACACAAAAACAGAGACAAATAGAAAAACACATCCAAACAGTGAAATCATTGCAAAATCAAACACTGAAGGTATATAACTATATCTTATAAGATTTTAACTTTATTTGTGAGGTTTATGTTATGGGACAGTAGAAAAATGAAAAAAATTGCGAAAACAGCCGTATCCCTGCTGAATGCGCACAAAAACAGACACAAATAGAAAAACACATCCAAACAGTAAAATCATTATAAATTCAAACACTGAGGGTACATCAATATACCTTATAAGATGTTAACTTCATATTATAGGACAGTAGAAAAAAGATTAAAATACCCTCGATCAGCCTTAGTCCCTGATACACATACGGAAAAATCAGACTCCTGGCTTAATGCCTTTAGGAATTATTACAAAAAACACACCCGAACGGCTGACCTTTGACCTTTCCGAAGGTTACACAGGTCTGAAACTCGGCACCCTAGATTAGCCTTAGTCCCTGATACACACACGGAAAAATCAGACTCCTGGCTCAATGCCTTTAGGAATTATTACAAAAAACACACCCGAACGGCTGACCTTTGACCTTTCCAAAGGTTGCACGGGTCTGAAACTCGACACCCTGGATTAGCCTTAGTTCCTGATACACATACGGAAAAATCAGACTCCTGGCTTAATGCCTTTAGGAATTATTACAAAAAACACACCCGAACGGCTGACCTTTGACCTTTCCAAAGGATGCACGGGTCTGAAACTCGGCACCCTGGATTAGCCTTAGTCCCTGATACACATACAGAAAAATCAGCATCCGGGCTCATTGCCTTTAGGAATTATTGAAGAAAAGACAGTTTCCCACCTTTCTTACGTTTGAATTTTACAGACTGTGTTTTTGGCAGTTTTTTTTGGCCAGGGGGAAAAAAGCCCAAAGTCCTGTGTCCAAAAACTGAAAATCAGGTCATGTCAGACTCTATACAGTCTTAGACTCTTTGGCCAGACTCCTGGCTTAATGCCTTTAGGAATTATTACAAAAAACACACCCGAACGGCTGACCTTTGACCTTTCCAAAGGTTGCACGGGTCTGAAACTCGGCACCCTGGATTAGCCTTAGTCCCTGATACACATACAGAAAAATCAGACTCCTGGCTCAATGCCTTTAGGAATTATTACAAAAAACACACCCGAACGGCTAACCATTGACCTTTTTCGAAAGTTGCACAGGTCTGAAACTCGGCAACCGGGATAAGCTTTAGTCCCTGATACACATACGGAAAAATCAGACTCCTGACTCAATGCCTTTAGGAATTATTACAAAAAATACACCACAGTGGCTGACCTTTGACCTTTCCAAAGGTTGCACGGATCTGAAACTCAGCACCCTGGATCAGCCAGGAGTCCCTGATACACATACGGAGAAATCAGCATCCGGGCTCATTGCCTTTAGGAATTATTGAAGAAAAGACAGTTTCCCACCTTTCTTACGTTTGAATTTTACAGACTGTGTTTTTGGCAGTTTTTTTTGGCCAGGGGGAAAAAAGCCCAAAGTCCTGTGTCCAAAAACTGAAAATCAGGTCATGTCAGACTCTATACAGTCTTAGACTCTTTGGCCAGAGTGGAAGTTTTGGAGGAACTACATTTCTACAGGTCGCAGGAGTGTGAATATTTCATATGTCGTTTGGGGTCCCAAGACGAGCGGAACGACGAGGGTACATTAGTATATCTTATAAGATGTTAACTTTATTTGTGAGGTTTATGTTATGGGACAGTAGAAAATGAAAAAAAATCAGAAAACAGTCGTATTCCAGCTGAATGCGCACAAAAACAGACACAAATAGAAAAACACATCCAAACAGTGAAACTATTGCAAAATCAAACACTGAGGGTACCGAAGAATATCTTATAAGATGTTAACTTTATTTGTGAGGTTTATGTTATGGGACAGTAGAAAAATGAAAAAAAAATCAGAAAACAGTCGTATTCCAGCTTACTGCAAACAAAAACAGACAAAAATAGAAAAACACATTCAAACAGTGAAATCATTGCAAAATCAAACACTGAAGGTATATAACTATATCTTATAAGATGTTAAATTTATTTGTGAGGTTTATGTTATGGGACAGTAGAAAAATGAAAAAAAATCAGAAAACAGCCGTATCCCTGCTGAATGCACACAAAAACAGAGACAAATAGAAAAACACATCCAAACAGTGAAATCATTGCAAAATCAAACACTGAAGGTATATAACTATATCTTATAAGATTTTAACTTTATTTGTGAGGTTTATGTTATGGGACAGTAGAAAAATGAAAAAAATTGCGAAAACAGCCGTATCCCTGCTGAATGCGCACAAAAACAGACACAAATAGAAAAACACATCCAAACAGTAAAATCATTATAAATTCAAACACTGAGGGTACATCAATATACCTTATAAGATGTTAACTTCATATTATAGGACAGTAGAAAAAAGATTAAAATACCCTCGATCAGCCTTAGTCCCTGATACACATACGGAAAAATCAGACTCCTGGCTTAATGCCTTTAGGAATTATTACAAAAAACACACCTAAACGGCTGACCTTTGACCTTTCCGAAGGTTACACAGGTCTGAAACTCGGCACCCTAGATTAGCCTTAGTCCCTGATACACACACGGAAAAATCAGACTCCTGGCTCAATGCCTTTAGGAATTATTACAAAAAACACACCCGAACGGCTGACCTTTGACCTTTCCAAAGGTTGCACGGGTCTGAAACTCGACACCCTGGATTAGCCTTAGTTCCTGATACACATACGGAAAAATCAGACTCCTGGCTTAATGCCTTTAGGAATTATTACAAAAAACACACCCGAACGGCTGACCTTTGACCTTTCCAAAGGATGCACGGGTCTGAAACTCGGCACCCTGGATTAGCCTTAGTCCCTGATACACATACAGAAAAATCAGCATCCGGGCTCATTGCCTTTAGGAATTATTGAAGAAAAGACAGTTTCCCACCTTTCTTACGTTTGAATTTTACAGACTGTGTTTTTGGCAGTTTTTTTTGGCCAGGGGGAAAAAAGCCCAAAGTCCTGTGTCCAAAAACTGAAAATCAGGTCATGTCAGACTCTATACAGTCTTAGACTCTTTGGCCAGACTCCTGGCTTAATGCCTTTAGGAATTATTACAAAAAACACACCCGAACGGCTGACCTTTGACCTTTCCAAAGGTTGCACGGGTCTGAAACTCGGCACCCTGGATTAGCCTTAGTCCCTGATACACATACAGAAAAATCAGACTCCTGGCTCAATGCCTTTAGGAATTATTACAAAAAACACACCCGAACGGCTAACCATTGACCTTTTTCGAAAGTTGCACAGGTCTGAAACTCGGCAACCGGGATAAGCTTTAGTCCCTGATACACATACGGAAAAATCAGACTCCTGACTCAATGCCTTTAGGAATTATTACAAAAAATACACCACAGTGGCTGACCTTTGACCTTTCCAAAGGTTGCACAGATCTGAAACTCAGCACCCTGGATCAGCCAGGAGTCCCTGATACACATACGGAGAAATCAGCATCCGGGCTCATTGCCTTTAGGAATTATTGAAGAAAAGACAGTTTCCCACCTTTCTTACGTTTGAATTTTACAGACTGTGTTTTTGGCAGTTTTTTTTGGCCAGGGGGAAAAAAGCCCAAAGTCCTGTGTCCAAAAACTGAAAATCAGGTCATGTCAGACTCTATACAGTCTTAGACTCTTTGGCCAGAGTGGAAGTTTTGGAGGAACTACATTTCTACAGGTCGCAGGAGTGTGAATATTTCATATGTCGTTTGGGGTCCCAAGACGAGCGGAACGACGAGGGTACATTAGTATATCTTATAAGATGTTAACTTTATTTGTGAGGTTTATGTTATGGGACAGTAGAAAATGAAAAAAAATCAGAAAACAGTCGTATTCCAGCTGAATGCGCACAAAAACAGACACAAATAGAAAAACACATCCAAACAGTGAAACTATTGCAAAATCAAACACTGAGGGTACCGAAGAATATCTTATAAGATGTTAACTTTATTTGTGAGGTTTATGTTATGGGACAGTAGAAAAATGAAAAAAAAATCAGAAAACAGTCGTATTCCAGCTTACTGCAAACAAAAACAGACAAAAATAGAAAAACACATTCAAACAGTGAAATCATTGCAAAATCAAACACTGAAGGTATATAACTATATCTTATAAGATGTTAAATTTATTTGTGAGGTTTATGTTATGGGACAGTAGAAAAATGAAAAAAAATCAGAAAACAGCCGTATCCCTGCTGAATGCACACAAAAACAGAGACAAATAGAAAAACACATCCAAACAGTGAAATCATTGCAAAATCAAACACTGAAGGTATATAACTATATCTTATAAGATTTTAACTTTATTTGTGAGGTTTATGTTATGGGACAGTAGAAAAATGAAAAAAATTGCGAAAACAGCCGTATCCCTGCTGAATGCGCACAAAAACAGACACAAATAGAAAAACACATCCAAACAGTAAAATCATTATAAATTCAAACACTGAGGGTACATCAATATACCTTATAAGATGTTAACTTCATATTATAGGACAGTAGAAAAAAGATTAAAATACCCTCGATCAGCCTTAGTCCCTGATACACATACGGAAAAATCAGACTCCTGGCTTAATGCCTTTAGGAATTATTACAAAAAACACACCTAAACGGCTGACCTTTGACCTTTCCGAAGGTTACACAGGTCTGAAACTCGGCACCCTAGATTAGCCTTAGTCCCTGATACACACACGGAAAAATCAGACTCCTGGCTCAATGCCTTTAGGAATTATTACAAAAAACACACCCGAACGGCTGACCTTTGACCTTTCCAAAGGTTGCACGGGTCTGAAACTCGACACCCTGGATTAGCCTTAGTTCCTGATACACATACGGAAAAATCAGACTCCTGGCTTAATGCCTTTAGGAATTATTACAAAAAACACACCCGAACGGCTGACCTTTGACCTTTCCAAAGGATGCACGGGTCTGAAACTCGGCACCCTGGATTAGCCTTAGTCCCTGATACACATACAGAAAAATCAGCATCCGGGCTCATTGCCTTTAGGAATTATTGAAGAAAAGACAGTTTCCCACCTTTCTTACGTTTGAATTTTACAGACTGTGTTTTTGGCAGTTTTTTTTGGCCAGGGGGAAAAAAGCCCAAAGTCCTGTGTCCAAAAACTGAAAATCAGGTCATGTCAGACTCTATACAGTCTTAGACTCTTTGGCCAGACTCCTGGCTTAATGCCTTTAGGAATTATTACAAAAAACACACCCGAACGGCTGACCTTTGACCTTTCCAAAGGTTGCACGGGTCTGAAACTCGGCACCCTGGATTAGCCTTAGTCCCTGATACACATACAGAAAAATCAGACTCCTGGCTAAATGCCTTTAGGAATTATTACAAAAAACACACCCGAACGGCTAACCATTGACCTTTTTCGAAAGTTGCACAGGTCTGAAACTCGGCAACCGGGATAAGCTTTAGTCCCTGATACACATACGGAAAAATCAGACTCCTGACTCAATGCCTTTAGGAATTATTACAAAAAATACACCACAGTGGCTGACCTTTGACCTTTCCAAAGGTTGCACAGATCTGAAACTCAGCACCCTGGATCAGCCAGGAGTCCCTGATACACATACGGAGAAATCAGCATCCGGGCTCATTGCCTTTAGGAATTATTGAAGAAAAGACAGTTTCCCACCTTTCTTAAGTTTGAATTTTACAGACTGTGTTTTTGGCAGTTTTTTTTGGCCAGGGGGAAAAAAGCCCAAAGTCCTGTGTCCAAAAACTGAAAATCAGGTCATGTCAGACTCTATACAGTCTTAGACTCTTTGGCCAGACTCCTGGCTTAATGCCTTTAGGAATTATTACAAAAAACACACCCGAACGGCTGACCTTTGACCTTTCCAAAGGTTGCACGGGTCTGAAACTCGGCACCCTGGATTAGCCTTAGTCCCTGATACACATACAGAAAAATCAGACTCCTGGCTAAATGCCTTTAGGAATTATTACAAAAAACACACCCGAACGGCTAACCATTGACCTTTTTCGAAAGTTGCACAGGTCTGAAACTCGGCAACCGGGATAAGCTTTAGTCCCTGATACACATACGGAAAAATCAGACTCCTGACTCAATGCCTTTAGGAATTATTACAAAAAATACACCACAGTGGCTGACCTTTGACCTTTCCAAAGGTTGCACAGATCTGAAACTCAGCACCCTGGATCAGCCAGGAGTCCCTGATACACATACGGAGAAATCAGCATCCGGGCTCATTGCCTTTAGGAATTATTGAAGAAAAGACAGTTTCCCACCTTTCTTAAGTTTGAATTTTACAGACTGTGTTTTTGGCAGTTTTTTTTGGCCAGGGGGAAAAAAGCCCAAAGTCCTGTGTCCAAAAACTGAAAATCAGGTCATGTCAGACTCTATACAGTCTTAGACTCTTTGGCCAGACTCCTGGCTTAATGCCTTTAGGAATTATTACAAAAAACACACCCGAACGGCTGACCTTTGACCTTTCCAAAGGTTGCACGGGTCTGAAACTCGGCACCCTGGATTAGCCTTAGTCCCTGATACACATAAAGAAAAATCAGACTCCTGGCTTAATGCCTTTAGGAATTATTACAAAAAATACACCACAGTGGCTGACCTTTGACCTTTCCAAAGGTTGCACATATCTGAAACTCAGCACCCTGGATCAGCCAGGAGTCCCTGATACACATACGGAGAAATCAGCATCCGGGCTCATTGCCTTTAGGAATTATTGAAGAAAAGACAGTTTCCCACCTTTCTTAGGTTTGAATTTTACAGACTGTGTTTTTGGCAGTTTTTTTTGGCCAGGGGGAAAAAAGCCCAAAGTCCTGTGTCCAAAAACTGAAAATCAGGTCATGTCAGACTCTATACAGTCTTAGACTCTTTGGCCAGAGTGGAAGTTTTGGAGGAACTACATTTCTACAGGTCGCAGGAGTGTGAATATTTCATATGTCGTTTGGGGTCCCAAGACGAGCGGAACGACGAGGGTACATTAGTATATCTTATAAGATGTTAACTTTATTTGTGAGGTTTATGTTATGGGACAGTAGAAAATGAAAAAAAATCAGAAAACAGTCGTATTCCAGCTGAATGCGCACAAAAACAGACACAAATAGAAAAACACATCCAAACAGTGAAACTATTGCAAAATCAAACACTGAGGGTACCGAAGAATATCTTATAAGATGTTAACTTTATTTGTGAGGTTTATGTTATGGGACAGTAGAAAAATGAAAAAAAAATCAGAAAACAGTCGTATTCCAGCTTACTGCAAACAAAAACAGACAAAAATAGAAAAACACATTCAAACAGTGAAATCATTGCAAAATCAAACACTGAAGGTATATAACTATATCTTATAAGATGTTAAATTTATTTGTGAGGTTTATGTTATGGGACAGTAGAAAAATGAAAAAAAATCAGAAAACAGCCGTATCCCTGCTGAATGCACACAAAAACAGAGACAAATAGAAAAACACATCCAAACAGTGAAATCATTGCAAAATCAAACACTGAAGGTATATAACTATATCTTATAAGATTTTAACTTTATTTGTGAGGTTTATGTTATGGGACAGTAGAAAAATGAAAAAAATTGCGAAAACAGCCGTATCCCTGCTGAATGCGCACAAAAACAGACACAAATAGAAAAACACATCCAAACAGTAAAATCATTATAAATTCAAACACTGAGGGTACATCAATATACCTTATAAGATGTTAACTTCATATTATAGGACAGTAGAAAAAAGATTAAAATACCCTCGATCAGCCTTAGTCCCTGATACACATACGGAAAAATCAGACTCCTGGCTTAATGCCTTTAGGAATTATTACAAAAAACACACCTAAACGGCTGACCTTTGACCTTTCCGAAGGATACACAGGTCTGAAACTCGGCACCCTAGATTAGCCTTAGTCCCTGATACACATACGGAAAAATCAGACTCCTGGCTCAATGCCTTTAGGAATTATTACAAAAAACACACCCGAACGGCTGACCATTGACCTTTCCGAAGGTTGCACAGGTCTGAAACTCGGCACCCTGGATCAGCCTTAGTCCCTGATACACACACGGAAAAATCAGACACCTGGCTCAATGCCTTTAGGAATTATTACAAAAAACACACCCGAACGGCTGACCTTTGACCTTTCCAAAGCTTGCACGGGTCTGAAACTCGGCACCCTGGATTAGCCTTAGTCCCTGATACACATACGGAAAAATCAGACTCCTGGCTTAATGCCTTCAGGAATTATTACAAAAAACACACCCGAACGGCTGACCATTGACCTTTTCCGAAAGTTGCACAGGTCTGAAACTCGGCAACCGGGATAAGCTTTAGTCCCTGATACACATACGGAAAAATCAGACTCCTGACTCAATGCCTTTAGGAATTATTACAAAAAAACACACCACAGCGGCTGACATTTGACCTTTCCAAAGGTTGCACGGGTCTGAAACTCGTCACCCTGGATCAGCCAGGAGTCCCTGATACACATATGGAGAAATCAGCGTCCGGGCTCATTGCCTTTAGGAATTATTGAAGAAAAGACAGTTTCCCACCTTTCTTACATTTGAATTTTACAGACTGTGTTTTTGGCAGTTTTTTTTGGCCAGGGGGAAAAAAGCCCACAGTCCTGTGTCCAAAAACTGAAGACTCTATACAGTCTTAGACTCTTTGGCCAGAGTGGAAGTTTTGGAGGAACTACATTTCTACAGGTCGCAGGAGTGTGAATATTTCATATGTCGTTTGGGGTCCCAAGACGAGCGGAACGACGAAGGTACATTAGTATATCTTATAAGATGTTAACTTTATTTGTGAGGTTTATGTTATGGGACAGTAGAAAAATGAAAAAAAATCAGAAAACAGTCGTATTCCAGCTGAATGCGCACAAAAACAGACAAAAATAGAAAAACACATTCAAACAGTGAAATCATTGCAAAATCAAACACTGAAGGTATATAACTATATCTTATGAGATGTTAACTTTATTTGTGAGGTTTATGTTATGGGACAATAAAAAAATGAATAAAATCAGAAAACAGCCGTATCCCTGCTGAATGCACACAAAAACAGAGACAAATAGAAAAACACATCCAAACAGTGAAATCATTGCAAAATCAAACACTGAAGGTATATAACTATATCTTATAAGATTTTAACTTTATTTGTGAGGTTTATGTTATGGGAGAGTAGAAAAATGAAAAAAATTGCGAAAACAGCCGTATCCCTGCTGAATGCGTACAAAAACAGACACAAATAGAAAAACACATCCAAACAGTGAAATCAATATAAATTTAAACACTGAGGGTACATCAATATACCTTATAAGATGTACATTTCATATTATAGGACAGTAGAAAAAAGATTAAAATACCCTCGATCAGCCTTAGTCCCTGATACACATACGGAAAAATCAGACTCCTGGCTTAATGCCTTTAGGAATTATTACAAAAAACACACCACAGCGGCTGACCTTTGACCTTTCCAAAGGTTGCACGGGTCTGAAACTCGACACCCTGGATTAGCCTTAGTCCCTGATACACATACGGAAAAATCAGACTCCTGGCTTAATGCCTTTAGGAATTATTACAAAAAACACACCCGAACGGCTGACCTTTGACCTTTCCAAAGCTTGCACGGGTCTGAAACTCGGCACCCTGGATCAGCCTTAGTCCCTATACACACACGGAAAAATCAGACTCCTGACTCAATGCCTTTAGGAATTATTACAAAAAACACACCACAGTGGCTGACCTTTGACCTTTCCAAAGGTTGCACAGATCTGAAACTCAGCACCCTGGATCAGCCAGGAGTCCCTGATACACATACGGAGAAATCAGCATCCGGGCTCATTGCCTTTAGGAATTATTGAAGAAAAGACAGTTTCCCACCTTTCTTACGTTTGAATTTTACAGACTGTGTTTTTGGCAGTATTTGGCCCGGGGGAAAAAAGCCCAAAGTCCTGTGTCCAAAAACTGAAAATCAGGTCATGTCAGACTCTATACAGTCTTAGACTCTTTGGCCAGAGTGGAAGTTTTGGAGGAACTACATTTCTACAGGTCGCAGGAGTGTGAATATTTCATATGTCGTTTGGGGTCCCAAGACGAGCGGAACGACGAGGGTACTTAGTATATCTTATAAGATGTTAACTTTATTTGTGAGGTTTATGTTATGGGACAGTAGAAAAATGAAAAAAAATCAGAAAACAGTCGTATTCCAGCTGAATTGCACAAAAACAGACAAAAATAGAAAAACACATTTAAACAGTGAAATCATTGCAAAATCAAACACTGAAGGTATATAACTATATCTTATAAGATGTTAACTTTATTTGTGAGTTTTATATTATGGGACAGTAGAAACAGTTTCAGACCCGTGCAACCTTTGGAAAGGTCAAAGGTCAGCCGTTCGGGTGTGTCTGAATGCGCACAAAAACAGACACAAATAGAAAAACACATCCAAACAGTGAAATCATTATAAATTCAAACACTGAGGGTACATCAATATACCTTATAAGATGTAAACTTCATATTATAGGACAGTAGAAAAAAGATTAAAATACCCTCGATCAGCCTTAGTCCCTGATACACATACGGAAAAATCAGACTCCTGGCTTAATGCCTTTAGGAATTATTACAAAAAACACACCTAAACATCAGAGCAGACATCCCCCCCATTCTCCCCTGCACATCAGAGGAACAGCGGTGGAAGTGGTCTCCAGCTTCAGGTACCTGGGCGTGCATCTCAAGGCGACCTCACCTGGAGCAGCAACACTTCCAGCCTGGTCCGGAAGGCACACCAGCGCCTCTACTTCCTCAGGAGGCTGAGACGCGCTGGACTAGGAAGGTCAGCCCTTATCACCTTCTACAGATGTGTAGTGGAGAGTGTCCTGTGCTCCTGCATCACTGTGTGGCACGGCAGCTGCTCTGCAGCAGAGTGGTGAAAGCTGCACAGAGAACCGTGGGCAGCAGCCTCCCCACCATCACGGACATCTTCACCTCCAGATGCAGGAAAAGGGCTACCTGCATCATGAGAGATCCCACTCACCCGGCACACACACTGTTCACCCCCCTCCCCTCAGGCAGGAGGCTACGGAGCATCAAGAGCAGCACTACGAGACTGAGGAACAGCTTCTTCCCTGGAGCTGTCAGACTCCTTAACTCTCTGTAACCCCATAGCCCTGCTGCCCCCACCCCCCACGTACTGTACTTTGCACATGCCCCCAGTACCGTACACACCCTTGCACCAAATTCTTTTTTGCACAGCACCTTACCTCCAGAGGTTTAAAGTTTTGATCTCTTTTAATTTATATTTTGTTAAGTTAAACTGTTGGTTCTTATTTCTTATTTTCTTATTCTTCTTATTGCTGGGCCGACCGGGTTCTGGAGAGACTGATTTTCGTTCTGACCTCATGTCTAATGTGTGTTAGTATGACAATGAAGAAATCTTGAATCTTGAATCTTGAATCTTGAATCTAAACGGCTGACCTTTGACCTTTCCGAAGGTTACACAGGTCTGAAACTCGGCACCCTAGATTAGCCTTAGTCCCTGATACACATACGGAAAAATCAGACTCCTGGCTCAATGCCTTTAGGAATTATTACAAAAAACACACCCGAATGGCTGACCATTGACCTTTCCGAAGGTTGCACAGGTCTGAAACTCGGCAACCGGGATAAGCTTTAGTCCCTGATACACATACGGAGAAAACAGACTCCTGACTCAATGCCTTTAGGAATTATTACAAAAAACACACCCGAACGGCTGACCATTGACCTTTCCGAAGGTTACACAGGTCTGAAACTCTGCATCCGGGATAAGCCTAAATCCCTGATACACATACGGAAAAATCAGACTCCTGGCTCAATGCCTTTAGGAATTATTACAAAAAACACACCTGAACGGCTGACCATTGACCTTTCCGAAGGTTGCACAATTCTGAAACTCTGCACCGGGGATAAGCCTAAATCCCTGATACACATACGGAAAGATCAGACTCCTGACTCAATGCCTTTAGGAATTATTACAAAAAACACACCGGAACGGCTGACCATTGACCTTTCCGAAGGTTGCACAGGCCTGAAACTCTGCACCCGGGATAAGCCTAAATCCCTGATACACAGGTCCCTGACTTCTGTAAATTTGTCAGGGATCAAATCAAACTATTCTGTGAAACAAACTGTCCTTCTTCCCCTAATAGTTTCATACTATGGGATACATTAAAAGCTTATTTAAGAGGACAAATAATCTCATATACAAAAGGACTTAAAAAATCATATGTAGCAGAAGTGGAAAAATTTGAAAAAGAAATTCTTGGGCTGGAAAAAGACTTTCAGCAACATAGGGATAAGAAGATATACAGTTTATTGGTAAAAAGAAAACTCAAGTATAATACACTATGCACTTATAGGGCTGAGAAAGACATTTTGAGAACGAAACAAAGGTACTACGAACTGGGGGAGAAGGCTCATAAAGTCCTATCCTGGCAATTAAAGAAAGAGGAGAGTTCAAAAACAATTAACCAAATTGAAGACGAACATGGCTGTATTACACAGAACCCAAAAGAAATAAATGAAACTTTTAAAAAGTTTATGTTAATTTATACAAGTCGGAATCACCAGAAGATCTGTCCACAATAGATACATTCTTAAATAATATTGATTTGCCTAAACTGAGTCAAGACGACCAGAGGTATTTAGATTCACCATTTACCTCCAAAGAGATCGAAAACGCTCTAGCAACGCTGCAATCTAATAAATCACCAGGGGAGGATGGGTTTCCCCCCGAATTTTATAAAGAGTTTAAGGATTTGCTTATACCTCTCCTTATGGATGTAATTAATCTAGCATCTAAAACAGAAAGCCTCCCTGATTCATTTTCAATGGCTATAATTACAGTGATCCATAAAAAAAACAAAGACCCCTTAAAATGCTCCTCTTTCCGACCAATTTCACTCTTGAATGCGGATTATAAATTGTTTTCTAAAGCTATAGCAAACAGGTTGAGTGAATTCTTACCAAAATTGATAAACCGAGACCAGGTTGGCTTTATCCAGAAGAGATCCTCTGCCAATAACATGTGTAGGTTACTTAACGTTATTCATATGGCAACCTCCAGTACTGAACCTAGTATAGCCGTTACGCTGGACGCGGAAAAGGCCTTTGATAGGCTTGAGTGGCCCTATCTATTCAAGGTTCTATCTAAATTTGGATTTGGCTCCTATTTTATTAATTGGGTCAGAATGCTGTATAAGAATCCACAGGCCAGAATAATTACTAATGGACAAATGTCCACTGTCTTCCCCCTCAGTAGATCGAGCAGACAAGGGTGTCCCTTATCCCCTGGGCTTTTCGTTATAGCTATTGAACCTCTGGCCCGAGACAATCAGACACGATTCAGAGATAAAAGGTGTGAAAGTGGACCAGACGATACATAAAATCAATCTGATGGCAGATGATATAATTCTGTATTTAACAAAACCATCTGATTCCCTTGCTAAATTGAAAACCCTTTTGCATGCATTTGGATTTGTCTCTGGATATAAGGTAAATTACGATAAATGTGAAATTCTTCCACTTTCAAATTTTGACTACACTGAACATCAGCAAAGAGGACCATTTAAATGGTCTCCAAGCGGGATAAGATACCTTGGAATTATGGTGGATAACAACCTTAAAAATATGTACAAACTCAACTACTCACCACTAGTTAGTCGAATAATAGAGGATTTACAGAAATGGATGAGCTTACCTATCACTTTGATCGGCCGAATAAATTGCATTAAAATTAATATATTACCAAGGCTGCAGTACCTCTTTCAGTCCTTACCAATCCCAGTGCCATCCAGCTTTTTTAAAAACCTGAATAAACATATTAGACAATTCATATGGAATGGTAAGACTCCAAGGGTTTCAATGGAAAAACTTACATGGGATTATAAACTGGGGGGTCTTCGACTGCCTAACCTTGAAAAGCATTATTTGGCTGCCCAGATGCGACTTGTTTCTTTTTTATTTGAAAGGGAAAATGTCCCACCTTGGGTTTCAATTGGAATGTATGCTGTTAAAGAAAAGGTTCCTGCAGACTTCAGCTATAAATGGACACCTACAACCATCTCCAGAAGAACTGACATCCCTGTTTTGACCCATATCATCAAAACATGGCATGAAGTCCGGAAAAATACTGGACTAAAAAATATATTTCACCCAGGACACCATTGAAACAGAACGAACTCATACCTATGTCAGTGGATAATAAGATCCTGGAAACGTGGCACCAGAAAGGGATTCATCATTTGGAGGACTGTTATAAGGATGGATGCCTGATGTCTTTTGAGGACCTAAGGAGGAAATATGATCTGTCCAGTAGAAACTTTTTTTGTTATTTACAGTTAAGATCATTTCTTAAATCTGTTTTGGGATCTGAAATGACTTTACCCATGCTCAGCGATCTGGAAAAACTGCTTCAGGAGGGTAACGCACCCCGTCTTATTGCAAAAGTCTACTCCCTCTTGATGGATGATGCTCCAAAACCAGGTTTACATAAATCAAGGGAGAAATGGGAGTCTGACTTGGGTGTGACAATGGGTACAGAGCTCTGGGCTGAATTGTGTCAAAAAAGTCTAACTGCCACTCTTAATTCTAGATACAGGCTGACTTATTATAACTTTCTTCATCAAACCTATCTTACGCCACAGAAATTACATAAATATAAACCTGAGATATCCAACCTGTGCTTTAGATGTAGTATAGAAGAGGGTTCATTCCTACACTGCACTTGGTTATGCACAAAACTTAACACATTCTGGCATGATTTCTCTGGCATCATGACAAAACTCCTAGGACTACATCTCCCATTAGATCCTCAAACCTGCTTATTAGGAGATACTACAAATATTAATGCACGATTAAGAAAAGCTCAAAAGAGGTTCCTCTCTTAGCCTTAGTCCCTGATGCACATACGGAAAAATCAGACTCCTGGCTCAATGCCTTTAGGAATTATTACAAAAAAAACACCCGAACGGCTGACCATTGACCTTTCCGAGGGTTGCACAGGTCTGAAACTCGGCAACCGGGATAAGCTTTAGTCCCTGATACACATACGGAAAAATCAGACTCCTGGCTTAAGGCCTTTAGGAATTATTACAAAAAACACACCCGAACGGCTGACCTTTGACCTTTCCAAAGGTTGCACGGGTCTGAAACTTGGCACCCTGGATAAGCCTTAGTCCCTGATACAGATACGGAAAAATCAGACCACTGGCTGAATGCCTTTAGGAATTATTACAAAAAACACACCCGAACGGCTGACCATTGACCTTTCCGAAGGTTGCACAGGTCTGAAACTCTGCACCGGGGATAAGCGTAAATCCCTGATACACATACGGAAAGATCAGACTCCTGACTCAATGCCTTTAGGAATTATTACAAAAAACACACCCGAACGGCTGACCATTGACCTTTCCGAAGGTTGCACAGGCCTGAAACTCTGCACCCGGGATAAGCCTAAATCCCTGATACACATACGGAAAAATCAGACTCCTGGCTCAATGCCTTTAGGAATTATTACAAAAAACACACCCGAACGGCTGACCATTGACCTTTCCGAAGGTTGCACAGGTCTGAAACTCGGCTACCGGGATAAGCCTAAATCCCTGATACACATACGGAAAAATCAGACTCCTGGCTCAATGCCTTTAGGAATTATTACAAAAAACACACCAGAGCGGCTGACCTTTGACCTTTCCAAAGGTTGCACAGGTCTGAAACTCGGCACCCTGGATCAGCCAGGAGTCCCTGATACACATACGGAGAAATCAGCCTCCGGGCTCATTGCCTTTAGGAATTATTGAAGAAAAGACAGTTTCCCACCTTTCTTACGTTTGAATTTTACAGACTGTGTTTTTGGCAGTTTTTTTTGGCCGGGGGAAAAAAGCCCAAAGTCCTGTATCCAAAAACTGAAAATCAGGTCATGTCAGACTCTATACAGTCTTACCCTGGATTTCCACTGGACGCGGAACGGCCGCGGAACGGCCGCGGCGCGGTTCTTCTTCGTCCTCTCCCAAACGTCAATCCCCACCGGGCGCGTTACGGCAGCGGCGCGGAGCCTTGGGAGCCAGCGGTATTCACGGAAGATCGCGTGATAATCCCGAACGGACGCGAGATCCCGCGATAGACTGTGTGTATAAAGGAAACAACAACAACACAGCTTCTTTCATTTCTCCACTTCCATAATCAGTCTCTCGTTGTCCATTGTCTCCGAGACCCTCGGATCAAATGACTGTTGACCTGGGAGCACCGTGACGTTGAGGTGAAGTTGTGACCTGCGTATTGTGTTTTATTTTGAAAGGGGGGCGGAAAGTGTTTTACTTTGATACTGTGTCGGACTTCCTGTCTTGTGCGATCTGCTTCGTTGAAATTTACGAGGTTCAGCAGCGGCAACGGAAAAAATAGAACTGATTCCTATCGATAGCGCTGCGGCGCGGCGAGCCGCTTCTGGGCCGCTGCTGATCCGGGCCGCAGTGCGGCCGGTGGGAATGCTCACATTGATTAGAATGGAAGCGATTAGCAACGGCTACCGTTCCGCGGCCGTTCCGCGGCCGTTCCGCGTCCAGTGGAAATCCAGGGTTAGACCCTTTTGGCCAGAGTGAAAGAGGAACTACAGGTCGCAGGAGTGTGAATATTTCATATGTCGTTTGGGGTCCCAAGACGAGCGGAACGACGAGGGTACATTAGTATATCTTATAAGATGTTAACTTTATTTGTGAGGTTTATGTTATGGGACAGTAGAAAATGAAAAAAAATCAGAAAACAGCCTTATCTCAGCTGAATGCGAACACAAACAGACACTTGTAGAAAAACACATCCAAACAGTGAAATCATTGCAAAATCAAACAGTGAGTGTACAGAACTAAATATTTTAAGATGTTAACTTCATTTGTGAGGTTTATGTTATGGGACAGCAGAAAAATTAAAAAAATCCGGAAACAGCCTTATCTCAGCTGAATGCGCACACAAACAGACACTTGTAGAAAAACACATCCCAACAGTGAAATATTTGCATAATTAAACACTGAGGGTAAAGAAGTATATCTTATAAGATGTTAAGTTCATTTGTTAGGTTTATATTATGGGAAAGTAGAAAAATGAAAAAAATCCGATAACAGCCTTATCTCAGCTGTATGCGCACACAAACAGACACTTGTAGAAAAACACATCCCAACAGTGAAACCATTGCAAAATCAAACACTGAGGATACAGAACTAAATATTTTAAGATGTTAACTTCATTTGTGAGGTTTATGTTATGGGACAGAAGAAAAATTAAAAAAATCCGGAAACAGCCTTATCTCAGCTGAATGCGCACACAAACAGACTTCAATAGAAAAACACATCCAAACAGTGAAATCATTGCAAAATCAAACACTGAGGGTAAAGAAGTATATCTCATAAGATGTTAAGTTCATTTGTGAGGTTTATGTCATGGGACAGCAGAAAAATGAAAAAAATCCGTAAACAGCCTTATCTCAGCTGAATGCGCACACAAAACAGACACCAATAGAAAAACACATCCAAACAGTGAAATCAATGCAAAATCAAACAGTAAGTGTACAGAACTAAATCTTTTAAGATGTTAACTTCATTTGTGAGGTTTATGTTATGGGACAGCAGAAAAATTAAAAAAATCCGTAAACAGCCTTATCTCAGCTGAATGCGCACACAAACAGACACTTGTAGAAAAACACATCCCAACAGTGAAACCATTGCAAAATCAAACACCGAGGATACAGAACTAAATATTTTAAGATGTTAACTTCATTTGTGAGGTTTATGTTATGGGACAGAAGAAAAATTAAAAAAATCCGGAAACAGCCTTATCTCAGCTGAATGCGCACACAAACAGACTTCAATAGAAAAACACATCCAAACAGTGAAATCATTGCAAAATCAAACACTGAGGGTAAAGAAGTATATCTTATAAGATGTTAAGTTCATTTGTGAGGTTTATGTTATGGGACAGCAGAAAAATGAAAAAAATCCGTAAACAGCCTTATCTCAGCTGAATGCGCACACAAACAGACACCAATAGAAAAACACATCCAAACAGTGAAATCATTGCAAAATCAAACAGTGAGTGTACAGAACTAAATCTTTTAAGATGTTAACTTCATTTGTGAGGTTTATGTTATGGGACAGCAGAAAAATTAAAAAAATCCGTAAACAGCCTTATCTCAGCTGAATGCGCTTACAAACAGACACCAATAGAAAAACACATCCAAACAGTGAAATCATTGCAAAATCAAACAGTGAGTGTACAGAACTAAATCTTTTAAGATGTTAACTTCATTTGTGAGGTTTATGTTATCGGACATCAGAAAAATGAAAAAAATCCGTAAACAGCCTTATCTCAGCTGAATGCGCACACAAAACAGACACCAATAGAAAAACACATCCAAACAGTGAAATCAATGCAAAATCAAACAGTAAGTGTACAGAACTAAATCTTTTAAGATGTTAACTTCATTTGTGAGGTTTATGTTATGGGGCAGCAGAAAAATTAAAAAAATTCGTAAACAGCCTTATCTCAGCTGAATGCGCACACAAACAGACACTTGTAGAAAAACACATCCCAACAGTGAAACCATTGCAAAATCAAACACCGAGGATACAGAACTAAATATTTTAAGATGTTAACTTCATTTGTGAGGTTTATGTTATGGGACAGAAGAAAAATTAAAAAAATCCGGAAACAGCCTTATCTCAGCTGAATGCGCACACAAACAGACTTCAATAGAAAAACACATCCAAACAGTGAAATCATTGCAAAATCAAACACTGAGGGTAAAGAAGTATATCTTATAAGATGTTAAGTTCATTTGTGAGGTTTATGTTATGGGACAGCAGAAAAATGAAAAAAATCCGTAAACAGCCTTATCTCAGCTGAATGCGCACACAAACAGACACCAATAGAAAAACACATCCAAACAGTGAAATCATTGCAAAATCAAACAGTGAGTGTACAGAACTAAATCTTTTAAGATGTTAACTTCATTTGTGAGGTTTATGTTATGGGACAGCAGAAAAATTAAAAAAATCCGTAAACAGCCTTATCTCAGCTGAATGCGCTTACAAACAGACACCAATAGAAAAACACATCCAAACAGTGAAATCATTGCAAAATCAAACAGTGAGTGTACAGAACTAAATCTTTTAAGATGTTAACTTCATTTGTGAGGTTTATGTTATGGGACAGCAGAAAAATGAAAAAAATCCGTAAACAGCCTTATCTCAGCTGAATGCGCACACAAAACAGACACCAATAGAAAAACACATCCAAACAGTGAAATCAATGCAAAATCAAACAGTAAGTGTACAGAACTAAATCTTTTAAGATGTTAACTTCATTTGTGAGGTTTATGTTATGGGGCAGCAGAAAAATTAAAAAAATTCGTAAACAGCCTTATCTCAGCTGAATGCGCACACAAACAGACACTTGTAGAAAAACACATCCCAACAGTGAAACCATTGCAAAATCAAACACCGAGGATACAGAACTAAATATTTTAAGATGTTAACTTCATTTGTGAGGTTTATGTTATGGGACAGAAGAAAAATTAAAAAAATCCGGAAACAGCCTTATCTCAGCTGAATGCGCACACAAACAGACTTCAATAGAAAAACACATCCAAACAGTGAAATCATTGCAAAATCAAACACTGAGGGTAAAGAAGTATATCTCATAAGATGTTAAGTTCATTTGTGAGGTTTATGTCATGGGACAGCAGAAAAATGAAAAAACTCCGTAAACAGCCTTATCTCAGCTGAATGCGCACACAAAACAGACACCAATAGAAAAACACATCCAAACAGTGAAATCAATGCAAAATCAAACAGTAAGTGTACAGAACTAAATCTTTTAAGATGTTAACTTCATTTGTGAGGTTTATGTTATGGGGCAGCAGAAAAATTAAAAAAATCCGTAAACAGCCTTATCTCAGCTGAATGCGCACACAAACAGACACTTGTAGAAAAACACATCCCAACAGTGAAACCATTGCAAAATCAAACACCGAGGATACAGAACTAAATATTTTAAGATGTTAACTTCATTTGTGAGGTTTATGTTATGGGACAGAAGAAAAATTAAAAAAATCCGGAAACAGCCTTATCTCAGCTGAATGCGCACACAAACAGACTTCAATAGAAAAACACATCCAAACAGTGAAATCATTGCAAAATCAAACACTGAGGCTAAAGAAGTATATCTTATAAGATGTTAAGTTCATTTGTGAGGTTTATGTTATGGGACAGCAGAAAAATGAAAAAAATCCGTAAACAGCCTTATCTCAGCTGAATGCGTACACAAACAGACACCAATAGAAAAACACATCCAAACAGTGAAATCATTGCAAAATCAAACAGTGAGTGTACAGAACTAAATCTTTTAAGATGTTAACTTCATTTGTGAGGTTTATGTTATGGGACAGCAGAAAAATTAAAAAAATCCGTAAACAGCCTTATCTCAGCTGAATGCGCTTACAAACAGACACCAATAGAAAAACACATCCAAACAGTGAAATCATTGCAAAATCAAACAGTGAGTGTACAGAACTAAATCTTTTAAGATGTTAACTTCATTTGTGAGGTTTATGTTATGGGACAGCAGAAAAATTAAAAAAATCCGTAAACAGCCTTATCTCAGCTGAATGCGCACACAAACAGACACCAATAGAAAAACACATCCAAACAGTGAAATCAATGCAAAATCAAACAGTAAGTGTACAGAACTAAATCTTTTAAGATGTTAACTTCATTTGTGAGGTTTATGTTATGGGACAGCAGAAAAATTAAAAAAATCCGTAAACAGCCTTATCTCAGCTGAATGCGCACACAAACAGACACTTGTAGAAAAACACATCCCAACAGTGAAATCATTGCAAAATCAAACACTGAGGGTAAAGAAGTATATCTTATAAGATGTTAACTTCATTTGTGAGGTTTATGTTATGGGACAGCAGAAAAATGAAAAAAATCCGGAAACAGCCTTATCTCAGCTGAATGCGCACACAAACAGACACCAATAGAAAAACACATCCAAACAGTGAAATCATTGCAAAATCAAACAGTGAGTGTACAGAACTAAATCTTTTAAGATGTTAACTTCATTTGTGAGGTTTATGTTATGGGACAGCAGAAAAATTAAAAAAATCCGTAAACAGCCTTATCTCAGCTGAATGCGCACACAAACAGACACTTGTAGAAAAACACATCCCAACAGTGAAACCATTGCAAAATCAAACACTGAGGATACAGAACTAAATATTTTAAGATGTTAACTTCATTTGTGAGGTTTATGTTATGGGACAGAAGAAAAATTAAAAAAATCCGGAAACAGCCGTATCTCAGCTGAATGCGCACACAAACAGACACCAATAGAAAAACACATCCCAACAGTGAAATCATTGCAAAATCAAACACTGAGGGTAAAGAAGTATATCTTATAAGATGTTAACTTCATTTGTGAGGTTTATGTTATGGGACAGCAGAAAAATGAAAAAAATCCGGAAACAGCCTTATCTCAGCTGAATGCGCACACAAACAGACACTTGTAGAAAAACACATCCCAACAGTGAAACCATTGCAAAATCAAACACTGAGGGTACAGAACTAAATATTTTAAGATGTTAACTTCATTTGTGAGGTTTATGTTATGGGACAGAAGAAAAATTAAAAAAATCCGGAAACAGCCTTATCTCAGCTGAATGCGCACACAAACAGACTTCAATAGAAAAACACATCCAAACAGTGAAATCATTGCAAAAGCAAACACTGAGGGTAAAGAAGTATATCTTATAAGATGTTAAGTTCATTTGTGAGGTTTATGTTATGGGACAGCAGAAAAATGAAAAAAATCCGTAAACAGCTTTATCTCAGCTGAATGCGCACACAAACAGACACCAATAGAAAAACACATCCAAACAGTGAAATCTTTGCAAAATTAAACACTGAGGGTAAAGAAGTATATCTTATAAGATGTTAAGTTCATTTGTTAGGTTTATATTATGGGAAAGTAGAAAAATGAAAAAAATCCGATAACAGCCTTATCTCAGCTGTATGCGCACACAAACAGACACTTGTAGAAAAACACATCCCAACAGTGAAACCATTGCAAAATCAAACACTGAGGATACAGAACTAAATATTTTAAGATGTTAACTTCATTTGTGAGGTTTATGTTATGGGACAGAAGAAAAATTAAAAAAATCCGGAAACAGCCTTATCTCAGCTGAATGCGCACACAAACAGACTTCAATAGAAAAACACATCCAAACAGTGAAATCATTGCAAAATCAAACACTGAGGGTAAAGAAGTATATCTCATAAGATGTTAAGTTCATTTGTGAGGTTTATGTTATGGGACAGCAGAAAAATGAAAAAACTCCGTAAACAGCCTTATCTCAGCTGAATGCGCACACAAAACAGACACCAATAGAAAAACACATCCAAACAGTGAAATCAATGCAAAATCAAACAGTAAGTGTACAGAACTAAATCTTTTAAGATGTTAACTTCATTTGTGAGGTTTATGTTATGGGACAGCAGAAAAATTAAAAAAATCCGTAAACAGCCTTATCTCAGCTGAATGCGCACACAAACAGACACTTGTAGAAAAACACATCCCAACAGTGAAATCATTGCAAAATCAAACACTGAGGGTAAAGAAGTATATCTTATAAGATGTTAACTTCATTTTTGAGGTTTATGTTATGGGACAGCAGAAAAATGAAAAAAATCCGGAAACAGCCTTATCTCAGCTGAATGCGCACACAAACAGACACCAATAGAAAAACACATCCAAACAGTGAAATCATTGCAAAATCAAACAGTGAGTGTACAGAACTAAATCTTTTAAGATGTTAACTTCATTTGTGAGGTTTATGTTATGGGACAGCAGAAAAATTAAAAAAATCCGTAAACAGCCTTATCTCAGCTGAATGCGCACACAAACAGACACCAATAGAAAAACACATCCAAACAGTGAAATCAATGCAAAATCAAACAGTGAGTGTACAGAACTAAATCTTTTAAGATGTTAACTTCATTTGTGAGGTTTATGTTATGGGACAGCAGAAAAATTAAAAAAATCCGTAAACAGCCTTATCTCAGCTGAATGCGCACACAAACAGACACTTGTAGAAAAACACATCCCAACAGTGAAACCATTGCAAAATCAAACACTGAGGATACAGAACTAAATATTTTAAGATGTTAACTTCATTTGTGAGGTTTATGTTATGGGACAGAAGAAAAATTAAAAAAATCCGGAAACAGCCGTATCTCAGCTGAATGCGCACACAAACAGACACCAATAGAAAAACACATCCCAACAGTGAAATCATTGCAAAATCAAACACTGAGGGTAAAGAAGTATATCTTATAAGATGTTAACTTCATTTGTGAGGTTTATGTTATGGGACAGCAGAAAAATGAAAAAAATCCGGAAACAGCCTTATCTCAGCTGAATGCGCACACAAACAGACACCAATAGAAAAACACATCCAAACAGTGAAATCATTGCAAAATCAAACAGTGAGTGTACAGAACTAAATCTTTTAAGATGTTAACTTCATTTGTGAGGTTTATGTTATGGGACAGCAGAAAAATTAAAAAAATCCGTAAACAGCCTTATCTCAGCTGAATGCGCACACAAAACAGACACCAATAGAAAAACACATCCAAACAGTGAAATCATTGCAAAATCAAACAGTGAGTGTACAGAACTAAATATTTTAAGATGTTAACTTCATTTGTGAGGTTTATGTTATGGGACAGCAGAAAAATTAAAAAAATCCGTAAACAGCCTTATCTCAGCTGAATGCGCACACAAACAGACACCAATAGAAAAACACATCCAAACAGTGAAATCATTGCAAAATCAAACAGTGAGTGTACAGAACTAAATCTTTTAAGATGTTAACTTCATTTGTGAGGTTTATGTTATGGGACAGCAGAAAAATTTAAAAAATCCGTAAACAGCCTTATCTCAGCTGAATGCGCACACAAACAGACACTTGTAGAAAAACACATCCCAACAGTGAAACCATTGCAAAATCAAACACTGAGGGTACAGAACTAAATATTTTAAGATGTTAACTTCATTTGTGAGGTTTATGTTATGGGACAGAAGAAAAATTAAAAAAATCCGGAAACAGCCTTATCTCAGCTGAATGCGCACACAAACAGACTTCAATAGAAAAACACATCCAAACAGTGAAATCATTGCAAAAGCAAACACTGAGGGTAAAGAAGTATATCTTATAAGATGTTAAGTTCATTTGTGAGGTTTATGTTATGGGACAGCAGAAAAATGAAAAAAATCCGTAAACAGCTTTATCTCAGCTGAATGCGCACACAAACAGACACCAATAGAAAAACACATCCAAACAGTGAAATCTTTGCAAAATTAAACACTGAGGGTAAAGAAGTATATCTTATAAGATGTTAAGTTCATTTGTTAGGTTTATATTATGGGAAAGTAGAAAAATGAAAAAAATCCGAAAACAGCCTTATCTCAGCTGTATGCGCACACAAACAGACACCAATAGAAAAACACATCCAAACAGTGAAATCAATGCAAAATCAAACAGTGAGTGTACAGAACTAAATCTTTTAAGATGTTAACTTCATTTGTTAGGTTTATATTATGGGAAAGTAGAAAAATGAAAAAAATCCGAAAACAGCCTTAACTCAGCTGAATGCGCACACAAACAGACACTTGTAGAAAAACACATCCAAACAGTGAAATCATTGCAAAATCAAACACTGAGGGTACAGAACTAAATCTTTTAAGATGTTAACTTCATTTGTGAGGTTTATGTTATGGGACAGCAGAAAAATTAAAAAAATCCGGAAACAGCCTTATCTCAGCTGAATGCGCACACAAACAGACACCAATAGAAAAACACATCCAAACAGTGACATCTTTGCAAAATTAAACACTGAGGGTAAAGAAGTATATCTTATAAGATGTTAAGTTCATTTGTTAGGTTTATATTATGGGAAAGTAGAAAAATGAAAAAAATCCGGAAACAGCCTTATCTCAGCTGAATGCGCACACAAACAGACACCAATAGAAAAACACATCCCAACAGTGAAATCTTTGCAAAATCAAACACTGAGGGTACAGAACTAAATATTTTAAGTTCTTAACTTCATTTGTGAGGTTTATGTTATGGGACAGCAGAAAAATTAAAAAAATCCGGAAGAGCCTTATCTCAGCTGAATGCGCACACAAACAGACACCAATAGAAAACACATCCCAACAGTTAAATCTTTGCAAAATCAAACACTGAGTGTACAGAACTAAATCTTTTAAGATGTGAACTTCATTTGTGAGGTTAATATTATGGGACAGCAGAAAAATTTTAAAAAATCCGGAAACAGCCATATCTCAGCAGAATGCGCTTACAAACAGACACCAATAGAAAAACACATCCGTGAAATCATTGCAAAATCAAACACTGAGAGTACAGAAGTATATCTTATAAGATGTACATTTCATTTGTTCAGTTAACTGTATGGTTATTTGTCATAATCAAACTTCAAAAAAATATTTCTACAATGTTTTTTTCAACAAATGTTGCTTTCACAGCACACATTATTGTTGTAATCATATCATTATTATTAATATTATTATTATTATCGCTGTTAATATTATTATTGTTATCATCACCATCATTATATTTATATCATTAATACATTGACATTATATTAACATAAAAAAACAAAAACTCGCGCACTCATTCTATTGGGAACAATGACATGATGATGCTGTAGGGCCACCTTCAGCATTCGCTTCCGATTTTCATTAAGTTTCGATTCCACCTTAAAAAAAATGCACGTTTCGGCCAGTAGGGAGAAGTGCAAATTCAGGAATGGTTGCAATAGAATTCAGTCAGCATTCATATTTGAGATGGACTTTCTCCTATAGTCCAAAGTAGATATGGACATATAGGGGATCACTGGAAAAATAAGGAGCTGTAGCATGCAAAGCAGGTGACATATTTCATGTGAAATCATATTAGGCCACTAGAGGGCAGTGCAAAGTCACAAATTGTTGCAAAATAATTGTCAAAATCTTGACTTTTGAGCTTGATTTTCTCCAAAATTCTCAAACCAGGAAAATTCATCACAAATACCCGATCACGATATGACAATATCAAAATTCTAAGATCATATCTTGTCTCATGTCATGATATAGCTATAATATTGTCATGCCTTCCTCATCATAGTTCACATTCCATTTGTCAGAGATAAAATATGAATCCATAACCCATTTTGAGAGGCAGGTTCTCATAAGGTTGGGATGTGTCAACTATTTGGGTTGCCACTAGACTCCCCTGTTTAAATGTAGGAGTTTAGTATTTTGGGCAACACCATGTTAGTTTTTGAAACCAGAAACAACCATAGTTATAAGAGAAGGGATGGATACTGATAGCTTGTCCACTACAAATCCACCTATAACTGCAACTTTGCAAACATGAAATGCAGAGCTGTCAATCACACACTGACAGCTCTGCATTTAAATGTAAAATTAAATTTACATTGTGGACATGCAGCTCTACTGAAGAGGAACTAAGACCATAAACCCTTTAGAACAATGTATGCAGGGCACCAGACTAACTTTTTACTAGGAGCACAGTAGCCCCCCCTATAACTGAATGTTTTAGGAGAGCAAGCAGAACATTTAGGGGCGCACACCTTAAACATTTCCTCTCATTTTCACTGTATTACTGATCAATACTCCGATAATAATTGAATAAATTGCAATGTGCTGTTTAGAATTCCCAGTGAATTTTTATTGTGCACTTGTTTGTTAAAGAATAACATCACATAAGAGACATTAAGTGTACATAAAATACCATCACTGTCACTACAGTACAATTATTAACTAGAAGTGGCCCGGTACTGTCCAGTACACAGAAACGGCACTTTTATTTGTGTACTGGCACATTTCACAAGATGCCGGTAATCTCTTATCAGTCCACTTGATTATGGTCCAGAGCAATAATGTCTCAGGGTACACTATGTGACGTTCACCTGTTCTCGCAAAAGTCAAGTGTTTATTCCTTGAGTTTGGAGTTTTTATTTTCTATCTAATCTCTATCTGGAAGACGACCGCTGTGGCGACCATCATCATGCTTCAAAAGCATGAGTTAGCTCATCCACACACTCATACTTTCTGATATAATAAAAATAAACATGGAGCTGGCAAGTTGAGGCTTGAAAATATCAGAGGAAGATGCACAGAAGGGATTAAGCTGGGCAATAGCCCGGTATCCTGGACTCTTGCTCAAAAATTAATAAATTGATAAAGTTGAACCTGAATTTTCCTTAACACTAAAACAAGGCCAGACCAAAAGTTTCACTCCCAGGGCTGGAGTATGCCAGGTGTAATATTATTAGATATTAATGTAGATGTGATGCAATAATTTGATGCACAAGCCTGTTTTCTTTGTGTATTACCTTAATGACTCTGTCCTGGCAGTGCTGGATGATCTTACACAGCTCCTCTGTACCCTGAGACTCGAGACTCTGATGAAGGATCTGCTCAAACATCTAGTAAAACACAATTTGTAGTTTTGTACCTAACTTTGTGACATACATGCATGTAACACCAGACAAACTGACTCATATAGGAATATCCCATGAAATAATGTGATAATGTTATTTATCACATGTGGACCCAGGTCCACAGTCTGTATTGTGGCATGTTTAACTGTTTAACTGTCCACTGAGTTATCAAACCGCCAAAAGATGTTCGCCTTTAGTTCTACTGTGTCCTTGATCAATGCCACAGTCAGAACCTCATCATTCAACTATTTGACAAACTCTAGTCAAACAGGAGCTACAGTGTAGGAAAATGATCAAGCAATATAATGAGTGTCAATAAAATGATTAGCTCTCATAGAAACTTCCCATTGTGTTAACCAGTTAACCAATAACCTATATCAGACTGGTTAGTCAGTAGTTGAGGTTTCACCTCTCTCATGGGGATCTGGGCCCTTTGGACAAACACTGACGGGCTGCTCACGTCAAACTGTTGCTGCAGACCCTCAAGGCTCAGGTTCACCACCTTCTCATAGCAGCTGTGCATCTTAACTGGATGGAAAGCCAGCATGGAGATCTTCTCCATGTGCTGAGGAGGAAGACAAGAAGGGAGAGGAAGAGATGGATGAGGCATGGACAGATTTGGGAAAAATGTATAATTGTGTCTCACAATAAATATACTACTGCAAAAGTATCACTAATGTTACACTAGACAAATGCTGTTTAAATCACAAACATATTTGGAATAGGAGTATAGGAATTGCGGATAGATAACATTTGTTTTGTAAAGATCCAGATTCTTGTGCTTCAACTGCGAAAATCAGAGTGCATTTTCTATACATAATCATTATATATTGTGCTTCAATTTAAGCACATTCTCATGTTATGGGTTTTATTTAAAGCAACACAATTTTCAACCTTCACGTAATGTCTCTAAGCAGGGATGGGAAGTATTTCTGATACATGTATTAAAAAAAATACATATTTAAAATACGAAATATGCTCTTTTCTGGAGATGATGAAAAATTCCTTCAGATTTTGTACCAATATATTTCCATTATGTGTATTTTATTTAAAATACTGTAACATACATCCTTTGAAAAAAAGTGATGACATAAGAAGACAAATTGCAGGATGCTGCTTCAGCTTGGACGTCATGGTGCTTGTGCCTACTTTAATTTGCCAGGACTTGTTAAGATCACAATTAGTCTACATAAGAATTGAATTGAGTCAAGCGATTACCATCAGAGCTGAGTTTCAAGACTTTAGAGCTCACTCTGTCGTTTACATCGATGACAGTGTTAAAGTCGCCACATAAAATAATTTTGTATCCGACCAATAGGGGTTCTTTAAGTCTTTTAAAAAGTTGAAAAATGTTTGTTCTCTCATGAGAGGTGTACACGTGTATCGTTCGTATTTTTTCTCCTCGGTAAAAACAATCCAACATGAGCAATCTACAAGGAATTAAATTAGGAAATCATTCGTTTTACGAATAATAGTGACATCACCAGTTTTAGAAAAAAGATCCCACCATCAGCTTTACTTTCGCCAATAGAAATTACACTTAGACCTTTGTTCCACATGCTGGATACCGTTACTCTTTACTTGTGTTCAGTCTCAGTTCTTGACAACATAATATGTCAAAGTCAGTTTTCAACAAGAATTTAATTTGTTGGGCTCTAAAAGAATTTGATTGGATGCCATGGGCATTCCAAGATGAAACTTTGGGGAAGGTCATAAATGTTTGGGGGGTTATGGTGTGGGTTTGTCGTGATTTTATAATATATATATATATATATATTTATATATATTTATTTTAAAATAAGTTGTTGCCAAAGTTGTTGCTGTAAGGGGGGCTCTCTGCTACAGCCTGCGGGTAAAGCGGGGTGCTGCCAACTCGCTGACCCTGACCCTTATACCTATTCCAAGCCCTACCAGTAGAGGTCCCCCAAGCCCCAATTTATGAGCTGGAATAAAATGATATCAAAGTTTAGTTGGGGTGGCAAAAGACCCACGATAAGACTGGAAACTCTCCAGCTGCCAAAAGAAGAAGGAGGGATGAGACTTCCAAAATTAAAGGAATACTACCATGCGGCCCAATTGGGATATATTGTAGGTTGGTGCAAACCAGACACAGTGAAATGAAATAGAAATAGAGTTTGGAGAAAACCCAGTACAGAATATAATTGGGGATAAAGAAACATACAAGAAGATTCAAAACCAAATAGACACAATCACGATGTTCACATACAAAATATGGTTCAGTATAATAAAAAAATATAAGATACAGAAAGACACTAATTTATTGAATATGATAGCAATTTTACACCGACTAGGTACGATATAGGATTTAAACAGTGGACAACCAAGGGAATCACAGCATGGTGTGTTTTGGTGAAAGATGGACAGCTTGAGAGTTTCCAAAATATGACAGAAAAAAAGGATTTAGATAATCAATCATGAATTCTGTGGATTCCTGCAACTTAGAGACTACTATATGAAAGAGATCAGGATGGACCCCTCCTGAGAAGTGAATAGTGTGATCCAGATCATCATAATCAACGCATACAAAGAAACCACAATTAGAATTATATTGGGACTATATAAAAAAAATGCTACAAAATACATAAAAAAAAAGATGGGAATCAGGATTTAACATAAAACTTAGTGATGAAGATTGGCTAAGATTGGTATAATCTGCCAGACATTAGCCTCATGTATGAAACAAAGTGATTTTGAAGCAGAAACATATTTAGGTTACAAGGTCAGAGCTGCAGTGACTTCCTGACAAGTACAAATGAGCATTTCATGGGTTGTACTGGCAACAGATATGACAAATGTTGGGTGGCTGGGAGATTTTTTTTAATCAGTCTTGAATATGTCAAAGATTACCCACAATATTAACTTTGAAGCATTGTTAGTTTTGTGTAACATCAGCTAAAACATGTACTCCCTCCCCTCTTAATTTGAAAAGAGGACATTTGTAATATGGAAATGATTGAATATTTGGTGGTTTTGAGGAGGACTGATGCAGGACAAAAGTATTAATCTTTTATGACAACAATTCTTGGGAGTGAACATTCCTGCCATATACTCAAGTGTATGGTGAAAACAATGTTCAGTGTTCTATTGATCTATTAATAAAATGTTTTCATTTGAATTCCAATTTGCCAAGAGACCTTCTTACAAGAAAGTGTGCCATATGCACTAACACAGTGGAAATGAATCATAATGAAGCCTGAGGGTTAAGGAAACAGTTTGTCATCAACTAAATACTGTAGGTGTCCAAAGCCTGAGGGTCAGCCTCTTTCCCCGGATGAAGCAGAATCCAGTCACGTTAACTGTGCGTTGTAAGAATGGAAAAGACTGTCATAAAAAAAAAATAATAATTACTACACCCACACTGTATCAACATTCAGAGTGGACCTAATTTTTAAGAATAGAGGGATAGATTTAGTGTATAGCCTACTTGTTAAATAGACAGGACAGTGCAGCAGCAGCACCAGCGAAGCTCTCTGAACAGATCAGCAATGTGACCCACAGTCCTCACAACCGAAGACGCAGCCGAAACACAGCAAGCGGTTCCGCGAAAACGGGAGCTTTGCAGCTGCGGGTCCGGGTGAGAGGACATCGGTTCTCACAGTGGAACTGTTCAGACAGCAAGTCTGGCTCCCGTGTAACGTCGCAGACAACACCATCTCAGAGATAGGATACTGACTGCATTTAAACACTAAACTTTCGAAAAAAACAGCAAAGCGAAAAAGAAAAAAAAGAGCATGGAACATTTACATGTGCATATATTAGTATTAACTATATTTCGATTAATGCGTGTGTGTTTAAATGCATGTGTATGTATGTAGTGAAAAGACGTAGTTACTGTAATTAACGAACACATTTTAGCAATGGCCTGCTGTTTAGCTCATTATAATAATTTAAAATTTCACTTACCTCTACATTTTTGAGCATCTTCCTGTGACATGTCAATAGCCTCCCTCTACCACCAACTTCCCCAGTAATTCCTTGGTCAGCGACTGATGCTGCAACTCCATTACATGTTCATCCACCTGCTGAGCAGACACTAACCTGTGCACGTTTTGGATATTAATCCGCTGCTGCTGTGGTGGGGAACTACGTTGCGTTGGAGTGTGACGATGGTCGATAATTATCTTAAAGCTACAGTAGTAGTTGAAATAAACTGCCCCTTTGTTTCACCACACATGCATGGCAGAAATGTTCGCTTCCAAGATTTTTTGTAATAAAAACATAACAGATTAATCCTCTGCATTCTTTGTGCGTTTGGATTTTTTTTTGAGGATATCTTACACCAAATTGCTTCAAATTTGGTGTAGGTGAAGTTATTTTCCACTGTCAGGGAATATCAACATTTTTCATTATCATATAACACACTATTCAATCAATATCTGAAGCTAAAATGATGTGGGTGTATTTTAGGGATATCATAGTATGGTGTGAATGTGGGTTTAGGAATAAATGTGTGTGTGTGTGTCTGTGTCTGTGTGTCTGTGTGTATGTGCAACTCTAGGCACTTCTTGTTCTCACATCAAGTTCAAATCGACATGATACACAGGCACCTACACCTACAAAGAGGCTCATACACACATTCACTCCTTTGAGTAAAAAAAAGAAACAGGCATCTTGAGGGACTTCAAAGACTTGCCCTCTACGTGAACCCAAACAAAAGTCTGGTTTTGTTTACACAGGTGCAATTACAGGTAAACACAATGTTTCACTTTGTTTGGGGCTCAATTCATCCTGACTGTCAAAGACACAGCCTCAGACGCTGAAGACCTCGACCTCATCAACATCAGTCACAATGTACTGAAAAAGAAAAAGGTTAAATAATTTATCAAAACTAACCCTAACCCTATCATATTATAGTGATTACATGTAAAATAATTACATCAAATCAAACATAAGCTAGATGTTTTGTATGACCTGTGTGATCATCCGTTTTTGATGAAGTTTAAAATCCATAATTTGTATTAGTAGTGTATGATTTCACTTTCACTGAACTCAGTACCACCTATACTTCATATACTAGTAGTATGGAGTACTTTTACTGTATACGTTTTGGAGGAATATAGGGTCAAAGTTCACTTTTTGCAACAAACAATAGGGTAACATTTTTTGATGAAGTATAAAATCCTTATTTTTTATCAGTAGTTTATGATTTAACTTTCACTGGACGTATTCAGCTGAGGTTAGGCTGTTTTCGGATTTTTTTCTTTTTTCTACTGTCCCATAATATAAACCTCACTAATGAAGTTAACATCATATAAGATATACTTCTGTACCCTCAGTGTTTGATTTTGCAATGATTTCACTGTTGGGATGTGTTTTTCTATTGGTGTCTGTTTGTGTGCGCATCCAGCCGAGATAAGGCTGTTTTCGGTTTACTGTCCACAGTACTGTGCAAAGGTTTTAGGCAGTTGTGAAAAAAATGAATCAATCATCAATCAACAAAATGCAGTGAATAAACAAAAGAGAAATCTAAATCACCCTTTGTGAGGTTTATGTTATGGGACAGTAGAAAAATGAAAAAAATCAGAAAACAGCCGTATCCCTGCTGAATGCGCACAAAAACAGAGACAAATAGAAAAACACATCCAAACAGTGAAATCATTGCAAAATCAAACACTGAAGGTATATAACTATATCTTATGAGATGTTAACTTTATTTGTGAGGTTTATGTTATGGGACAGTAGAAAAATGAAAAAAATTGCGAAAACAGCCATATCCATGCTGAATGCGCACAAAAACAGAGACAAATAGAAAAACACATCCAAACAGTGAAATCATTGCAAAATCAAACACTGAGGGTACATCAATATACCTTATAAGATGTTAACTTCATATTATTGGACGGTAGAAAAAAGATTAAAATACCCTCGATCAGCCTTAGTCCCTGATACACATACGGAAAAATCAGACTCCTGGCTTAATGCCTTTAGGAATTATTACAAAAAACACACCCGAACGGCTGACCAATGACCTTTTCCGAACGTTGCACAGGTCTGAAACTCGGCAACCAGGATAAGCTTTAGTCCCTGATACACATACGGAAAAATCAGACTCCTGGCTTAATGCCTTTAGGAATTATTACAAAAAACACACCCGAACGGCTGACCAATGACCTTTTCCGAACGTTGCACATGTCTGAAACTAGGCAACCGGGATAAGCTTTAGTCCCTGATACACATACGGAAAAATCAGACTCCTGACTCAATGCCTTTAGGAATTATTACAAAAAACACACCACAGCGGCTGACCTTTGACCTTTCCAAAGGTTGCACGGGTCTGAAACTCGGCACCCTGGATCAGCCAGGAGTCCCTGATACACATACGGAGAAATCAGCATCCGGGCTCATTGCCTTTAGGAATTATTGAAGAAAAGACAGTTTCCCACCTTTCTTACGTTTGAATTTTACAGACTGTGTTTTTGGCAGTTTTTTTTGGCCAGGGGGAAAAAAGCCCAAAGTCCTGTGTCCAAAAACTGAAAATCAGGTCATGTCAGACTCTATACAGTCTTAGACTCTTTGGCCAGAGTGGAAGTTTTGGAGGAACTACATTTCTACAGGTCGCAGGAGTGTGAATATTTCATATGTCGTTTGGGGTCCCAAGACGAGCGGAACGACGAGGGTACATTAGTATATCTTATAAGATGTTAACTTTATTTGTGAGGTTTATGTTATGGGACAATAAAAAAATGAAAAAAAAACGAAAACAGCCGTATCCCTGCTGAATGCGCACAAAAACAGACACAAATAGAAAAACACATCCAAACAGTGAAATCATTATAAATTCAAACACTGAGGGTACATCAATATACCTTATAAGATGTTAACTTCATATTATAGGACAGTAGAAAAAAGATTAAAATACCCTCGATCAGCCTTAGTCCCTGATACACATACGGAAAAATCAGACTCCTGGCTTAATGCCTTTAGGAATTATTACAAAAAACACACCTAAACGGCTGACCTTTGACCTTTCCGAAGGTTACACAGGTCTGAAACTCGGCACCCTAGATTAGCCTTAGTCCCTGATACACATACGGAAAAATCAGACTCCTGGCTCAATGCCTTTAGGAATTATTACAAAAAACACACCCGAACGGCTGACCATTGACCTTTCCGAAGGTTGCACAGGTCTGAAACTCGGCACCCTGGATCAGCCTTAGTCCCTGATACACACACGGAAAAATCAGACTCCTGGCTCAATGCCTTTAGGAATTATTACAAAAAACACACCCGAACGGCTGACCTTTGACCTTTCCAAAGGTTGCACGGGTCTGAAACTCGGCACCCTGGATAAGCCTTAGTCCCTGATACACATACGGAAAAATCAGACTCCTGGCTTAATGCCTTTAGGAATTATTACAAAAAACACACCCGAACGGCTGACCATTGACCTTTTCCGAAAGTTGCACAGGTCTGAAACTCGGCAACCGGGATAAGCTTTAGTCCCTGATACACATACGGAAAAATCAGACTCCTGACTCAATGCCTTTAGGAATTATTACAAAAAACACACCACAGCGGCTGACCTTTGACCTTTCCAAAGGTTGCACGGGTCTGAAACTCGGCACCCTTGATCAGCCAGGAGTCCCTGATACACATACGGAGAAATCAGCATCCGGGCTCATTGCCTTTAGGAATTATTGAAGAAAAGACAGTTTCCCACCTTTCTTACGTTTGAATTTTACAGACTGTGTTTTTGGCAGTTTTTTTTGGCCAGGGGGAAAAAAGCCCAAAGTCCTGTGTCCAAAAACTGAAAATCAGGTCATGTCAGAATCTATACAGTCTTAGACTCTTTGGCCAGAGTGGAAGTTTTGGAGGAACTACATTTCTACAGGTCGCAGGAGTGTGAATATTTCATATGTCGTTTGGGGTCCCAAGACGAGCGGAACGACGAGGGTACATTAGTATATCTTATAAGATGTTAACTTTATTTGTGAGGTTTATGTTATGGGACAGTAGAAAATGAAAAAAAATCAGAAAACAGTCGTATTCCAGCTGAATGCTCACAAAAACAGACACAAATAGAAAAACACATCCAAACAGTGAAATCATTGCAAAATCAAACACTGAGGGTACCGAAGAATATCTTATTAGATGTTAACTTTATTTGTGAGGTTTATGTTATGGGACAGTAGAAAAATGAAAAAAAATCAGAAAACAGTCGTATTCCAGCTGAATGCGCACAAAAACAGACAAAAATAGAAAAACACATTCAAACAGTGAAATCATTGCAAAATCAAACACTGAAGGTATATAACAATATCTTATAAGATGTTAACTTTATTTCTGAGGTTTATGTTATGGGACAGTAGAAAAATGAAAAAAAAATCAGAAAACAGTCGTATTCCAGCTGAATGCGCACAAAAACAGACAAAAATAGAAAAACACATTCAAACAGTGAAATCATTGCAAAATCAAACACTGAAGGTATATAACTATATCTTATAAGATTCTAACTTTATTTGTGAGGTTTATGTTATGGGACAGTAGAAAAATGAAAAAAATTGCGAAAACAGCCGTATCCCTGCTGAATGCGCACAAAAACAGACACAAATAGAAAAACACATCCAAACAGTGAAATCAATATAAATTTAAACACTGAGGGTACATCAATATACCTTATAAGATGTTAACTTCATATTATAGGACAGTAGAAAAAAGATTAAAATACCCTCGATCAGCCTTAGTCCCTGATACACATACGGAAAAATCAGACTCCTGGCTTAATGCCTTTAGGAATTATTACAAAAAACACACCCGAACGGCTGACCTTTGACCTTTCCGAAGGTTACACAGGTCTGAAACTCGGCACCCTAGATTAGCCTTAGTCCCTGATACACATACGGAAAAATCAGACTCCTGGCTCGATGCCTTTAGGAATTATTACAAAAAACACACCCGAACGGCTGACCATTGACCTTTCCGAAGGTTGCACAGGTCTGAAACTCGGCACCCTGGATCAGCCTTAGTCCCTATACACACACGGAAAAATCAGACTCCTGGCTCAATGCCTTATAGGAATTATTACAAAAAACACACCACAGCGGCTGACCTTTGACCTTTCCAAAGGTTGCACGGGTCTGAAACTCGGCACCCTGGATCAGCCAGGAGTCCCTGATACACATACGGAGAAATCAGCATCCGGGCTCATTGCCTTTAGGAATTATTGAAGAAAAGACAGTTTCCCACCTTTCTTACGTTTGAATTTTACAGACTGTGTTTTTGGCAGTATTTGGCCCGGGGGAAAAAAGCCCAAAGTCCTGTGTCCAAAAACTGAAAATCAGGTCATGTCAGACTCTATACAGTCTTAGACTCTTTGGCCAGAGTGGAAGTTTTGGAGGAACTACATTTCTACAGGTCGCAGGAGTGTGAATATTTCATATGTCGTTTGGGGTCCCAAGACGAGCGGAACGACGAGGGTACATTAGTATATCTTATAAGATGTTAACTTTATTTGTGAGGTTTATGTTATGGGACAGTAGAAAAATGAAAAAAAATCAGAAAACAGCCGTATCCCTGCTGAATGCGCACAAAAACAGACACAAATAGAAAAACACATCCAAACAGTGAAATCAATATAAATTTAAACACTGAGGGTACATCAATATACCTTATAAGATGTTAACTTCATATTATAGGACAGTAGAAAAAAGATTAAAATACCCTCGATCAGCCTTAGTCCCTGATACACATACGGAAAAATCAGACTCCTGGCTTAATGCCTTTAGGAATTATTACAAAAAACACACCCGAACGGCTGACCTTTGACCTTTCCGAAGGTTACACAGGTCTGAAACTCGGCACCCTAGATTAGCCTTAGTCCCTGATACACATACGGAAAAATCAGACTCCTGGCTCGATGCCTTTAGGAATTATTACAAAAAACACACCCGAACGGCTGACCATTGACCTTTCCGAAGGTTGCACAGGTCTGAAACTCGGCACCCTGGATCAGCCTTAGTCCCTATACACACACGGAAAAATCAGACTCCTGGCTCAATGCCTTTAGGAATTATTACAAAAAACACACCACAGCGGCTGACCTTTGACCTTTCCAAAGGTTGCACGGGTCTGAAACTCGGCACCCTGGATCAGCCAGGAGTCCCTGATACACATACGGAGAAATCAGCATCCGGGCTCATTGCCTTTAGGAATTATTGAAGAAAAGACAGTTTCCCACCTTTCTTACGTTTGAATTTTACAGACTGTGTTTTTGGCAGTATTTGGCCCGGGGGAAAAAAGCCCAAAGTCCTGTGTCCAAAAACTGAAAATCAGGTCATGTCAGACTCTATACAGTCTTAGACTCTTTGGCCAGAGTGGAAGTTTTGGAGGAACTACATTTCTACAGGTCGCAGGAGTGTGAATATTTCATATGTCGTTTGGGGTCCCAAGACGAGCGGAACGACGAGGGTACATTAGTATATCTTATAAGATGTTAACTTTATTTGTGAGGTTTATGTTATGGGACAGTAGAAAAATGAAAAAAAATCAGAAAACAGTCGTATTCCAGCTGAATGCGCACAAAAACAGACAAAAATAGAAAAACACATTCAAACAGTGAAATCATTGCAAAATCAAACACTGAAGGTATATAACTATATCTTATGAGATGTTAACTTTATTTGTGAGGTTTATGTTATGAGACAATAAAAAATGAATAAAATCAGAAAACAGCCGTATCCCTGCTGAATGCACACAAAAACAGAGACAAATAGAAAAACACATCCAAACAGTGAAATCATTGCAAAATCAAACACTGAAGGTATATAACTATATCTTATAAGATTTTAACTTTATTTGTCTGGTTTATGTTATGGGAGAGTAGAAAAATGAAAAAAATTGCGAAAACAGCCGTATCCCTGCTGAATGCGCACAAAAACAGACACAAATAGAAAAACACATCCAAACAGTGAAATCAATATAAATTTAAACACTGAGGGTACATCAATATACCTTATAAGATGTTAACTTCATATTATAGGACAGTAGAAAAAAGATTAAAATACCCTCGATCAGCCTTAGTCCCTGATACACATATGGAAAAATCAGACTCCTGGCTTAATGCCTTTAGGAATTATTACAAAAAACACACCCGAACAGCTGACCTTTGACCTTTCCGAAGGTTGCACAGGTCTGAAACTCGGCACCCTAGATCAGCCTTAGTCCCTGATACACACACGGAAAAATCAGACTCCTGGCTCAATGCCTTTAGGAGTTATTACAAAAAACACACCCGAACGGCTGACCTTTGACCTTTCCAAAGGTTGCACGGGTCTGAAACTCGGCACCCTGGATCAGCCTTAGTCCCTATACACACACGGAAAAATCAGACTCCTGGCTCAATGCCTTTAGGAATTATTACAAAAAACACACCCGAACGGCTAACCATTGACCTTTTTCGAAAGTTGCACAGGTCTGAAACTCGGCAACCGGGATAAGCTTTAGTCCCTGATACACATACGGAAAAATCAGACTCCTGACTCAATGCCTTTAGGAATTATTACAAAAAATACACCACAGTGGCTGACCTTTGACCTTTCCAAAGGTTGCACAGATCTGAAACTCAGCACCCTGGATCAGCCAGGAGTCCCTGATACACATACGGAGAAATCAGCATCCGGGCTCATTGCCTTTAGGAATTATTGAAGAAAAGACAGTTTCCCACCTTTCTTACGTTTGAATTTTACAGACTGTGTTTTTGGCAGTTTTTTTTGGCCAGGGGGAAAAAAGCCCAAAGTCCTGTGTCCAAAAACTGAAAATCAGGTCATGTCAGACTCTATACAGTCTTAGACTCTTTGGCCAGAGTGGAAGTTTTGGAGGAACTACATTTCTACAGGTCGCAGGAGTGTGAATATTTCATATGTCGTTTGGGGTCCCAAGACGAGCGGAACGACGAGGGTACATTAGTATATCTTATAAGATGTTAACTTTATTTGTGAGGTTTATGTTATGGGACAGTAGAAAATGAAAAAAAATCATAAAACAGTCGTATTCCAGCTGAATGCGCACAAAAACAGACACAAATAGAAAAACACATCCAAACAGTGAAACTATTGCAAAATCAAACACTGAGGGTACCGAAGAATATCTTATAAGATGTTAACTTTATTTGTGAGGTTTATGTTATGGGACAGTAGAAAAATGAAAAAAAAATCAGAAAACAGTCGTATTCCAGCTTACTGCAAACAAAAACAGACAAAAATAGAAAAACACATTCAAACAGTGAAATCATTGCAAAATCAAACACTGAAGGTATATAACTATATCTTATAAGATGTTAAAATTATTTGTGAGGTTTATGTTATGGGACAGTAGAAAAATGAAAAAAAATCAGAAAACAGCCGTATCCCTGCTGAATGCACACAAAAACAGAGACAAATAGAAAAACACATCCAAACAGTGAAATCATTGCAAAATCAAACACTGAAGGTATATAACTATATCTTATAAGATTTTAACTTTATTTGTGAGGTTTATGTTATGGGACAGTAGAAAAATGAAAAAAATTGCGAAAACAGCCGTATACCTGCTGAATGCGCACAAAAACAGACACAAATAGAAAAACACATCCAAACAGTAAAATCATTATAAATTCAAACACTGAGGGTACATCAATATACCTTATAAGATGTTAACTTCATATTATAGGATAGTAGAAAAAAGATTAAAATACCCTCGATCAGCCTTAGTCCCTGATACACATACGGAAAAATCAGACTCCTGGCTTAATGCCTTTAGGAATTATTACAAAAAAAACACCTAAATGGCTGACCTTTGACCTTTCCGAAGGTTACACAGGTCTGAAACTCGGCACCCTAGATTAGCCTTAGTCCCTGATACACACACGGAAAAATCAGACTCCTGGCTCAATGCCTTTAGGAATTATTACAAAAAACACACCCGAACGGCTGACCTTTGACCTTTCCAAAGGTTGCACGGGTCTGAAACTCGACACCCTGGATTAGCCTTAGTTCCTGATACACATACGGAAAAATCAGACTCCTGGCTTAATGCTTTTAGGAATTATTACAAAAAACACACCCGAACGGCTGACCTTTGACCTTTCCAAAGGATGCACGGGTCTGAAACTCGGCACCCTGGATTAGCCTCAGTCCCTGATACACATACAGAAAAATCAGACTCCTGGCTAAATGCCTTTAGGAATTATTACAAAAAACACACCCGAACGGCTGACCATTGACCTTTCCGAAGGTTGCACAGGTCTGAAACTCGGCACCCTGGATCAGCCTTAGTCCCTATACACACACGGAAAAATCAGACTCCTGGCTCAATGCCTTTAGGAATTATTACAAAAAACACACCCGAACGGCTAACCATTGACCTTTTTCGAAAGTTGCACAGGTCTGAAACTCGGCAACCGGGATAAGCTTTAGTCCCTGATACACATACGGAAAAATCAGACTCCTGACTCAATGCCTTTAGGAATTATTACAAAAAATACACCACAGTGGCTGACCTTTGACCTTTCCAAAGGTTGCACAGATCTGAAACTCAGCACCCTGGATCAGCCAGGAGTCCCTGATACACATACGGAGAAATCAGCATCCGGGCTCATTGCCTTTAGGAATTATTGAAGAAAAGACAGTTTCCCACCTTTCTTACGTTTGAATTTTACAGACTGTGTTTTTGGCAGTTTTTTTTGGCCAGGGGGAAAAAAGCCCAAAGTCCTGTGTCCAAAAACTGAAAATCAGGTCATGTCAGACTCTATACAGTCTTAGACTCTTTGGCCAGAGTGGAAGTTTTGGAGGAACTACATTTCTACAGGTCGCAGGAGTGTGAATATTTCATATGTCGTTTGGGGTCCCAAGACGAGCGGAACGACGAGGGTACATTAGTATATCTTATAAGATGTTAACTTTATTTGTGAGGTTTATGTTATGGGACAGTAGAAAATGAAAAAAAATCATAAAACAGTCGTATTCCAGCTGAATGCGCACAAAAACAGACACAAATAGAAAAACACATCCAAACAGTGAAACTATTGCAAAATCAAACACTGAGGGTACCGAAGAATATCTTATAAGATGTTAACTTTATTTGTGAGGTTTATGTTATGGGACAGTAGAAAAATGAAAAAAAAATCAGAAAACAGTCGTATTCCAGCTTACTGCAAACAAAAACAGACAAAAATAGAAAAACACATTCAAACAGTGAAATCATTGCAAAATCAAACACTGAAGGTATATAACTATATCTTATAAGATGTTAAAATTATTTGTGAGGTTTATGTTATGGGACAGTAGAAAAATGAAAAAAAATCAGAAAACAGCCGTATCCCTGCTGAATGCACACAAAAACAGAGACAAATAGAAAAACACATCCAAACAGTGAAATCATTGCAAAATCAAACACTGAAGGTATATAACTATATCTTATAAGATTTTAACTTTATTTGTGAGGTTTATGTTATGGGACAGTAGAAAAATGAAAAAAATTGCGAAAACAGCCGTATACCTGCTGAATGCGCACAAAAACAGACACAAATAGAAAAACACATCCAAACAGTAAAATCATTATAAATTCAAACACTGAGGGTACATCAATATACCTTATAAGATGTTAACTTCATATTATAGGATAGTAGAAAAAAGATTAAAATACCCTCGATCAGCCTTAGTCCCTGATACACATACGGAAAAATCAGACTCCTGGCTTAATGCCTTTAGGAATTATTACAAAAAAAACACCTAAACGGCTGACCTTTGACCTTTCCGAAGGTTACACAGGTCTGAAACTCGGCACCCTAGATTAGCCTTAGTCCCTGATACACACACGGAAAAATCAGACTCCTGGCTCAATGCCTTTAGGAATTATTACAAAAAACACACCCGAACGGCTGACCTTTGACCTTTCCAAAGGTTGCACGGGTCTGAAACTCGACACCCTGGATTAGCCTTAGTTCCTGATACACATACGGAAAAATCAGACTCCTGGCTTAATGCTTTTAGGAATTATTACAAAAAACACACCCGAACGGCTGACCTTTGACCTTTCCAAAGGATGCACGGGTCTGAAACTCGGCACCCTGGATTAGCCTCAGTCCCTGATACACATACAGAAAAATCAGACTCCTGGCTAAATGCCTTTAGGAATTATTACAAAAAACACACCCGAACGGCTGACCATTGACCTTTCCGAAGGTTGCACAGGTCTGAAACTCGGCACCCTGGATCAGCCTTAGTCCCTATACACACACGGAAAAATCAGACTCCTGGCTCAATGCCTTTAGGAATTATTACAAAAAACACACCCGAACGGCTAACCATTGACCTTTTTCGAAAGTTGCACAGGTCTGAAACTCGGCAACCGGGATAAGCTTTAGTCCCTGATACACATACGGAAAAATCAGACTCCTGACTCAATGCCTTTAGGAATTATTACAAAAAATACACCACAGTGGCTGACCTTTGACCTTTCCAAAGGTTGCACAGATCTGAAACTCAGCACCCTGGATCAGCCAGGAGTCCCTGATACACATACGGAGAAATCAGCATCCGGGCTCATTGCCTTTAGGAATTATTGAAGAAAAGACAGTTTCCCACCTTTCTTACGTTTGAATTTTACAGACTGTGTTTTTGGCAGTTTTTTTTGGCCAGGGGGAAAAAAGCCCAAAGTCCTGTGTCCAAAAACTGAAAATCAGGTCATGTCAGACTCTATACAGTCTTAGACTCTTTGGCCAGACTCCTGGCTTAATGCCTTTAGGAATTATTACAAAAAACACACCCGAACGGCTGACCTTTGACCTTTCCAAAGGTTGCACGGGTCTGAAACTCGGCACCCTGGATTAGCCTTAGTCCCTGATACACATACAGAGAAATCAGACTCCTGGCTTAATGCCTTTAGGAATTATTACAAAAAACACACCCGAACGGCTAACCATTGACCTTTTCCGAAAGTTGCACAGGTCTGAAACTCGGCAACCGGGATAAGCTTTAGTCCCTGATACACATACGGAAAAATCAGACTCCTGACTCAATGCCTTTAGGAATTATTACAAAAAATACACCACAGTGGCTGACCTTTGACCTTTCCAAAGGTTGCACAGATCTGAAACTCAGCACCCTGGATCAGCCAGGAGTCCCTGATACACATACGGAGAAATCAGCATCCGGGCTCATTGCCTTTAGGAATTATTGAAGAAAAGACAGTTTCCCACCTTTCTTACGTTTGAATTTTACAGACTGTGTTTTTGGCAGTTTTTTTTGGCCAGGGGGAAAATAGCCCAAAGTCCTGTGTCCAATAACTGAAAATCAGGTCATGTCAGACTCTATACAGTCTTAGACTCTTTGGCCAGAGTGGAAGTTTTGGAGGAACTACATTTCTACAGGTCGCAGGAGTGTGAATATTTCATATGTCGTTTGGGGTCCCAAGACGAGCGGAACGACGAGGGTACATTAGTATATCTTATAAGATGTTAACTTTATTTGTGAGGTTTATGTTATGGGACAGTAGAAAATGAAAAAAAATCAGAAAACAGTCGTATTCCAGCTGAATGCGCACAAAAACAGACACAAATAGAAAAACACATCCAAACAGTGAAACTATTGCAAATCAAACACTGAGGGTACCGAAGAATATCTTATAAGATGTTAACTTTATTTGTGAGGTTTATGTTATGGGACAGTAGAAAAATGAAAAAAAAATCAGAAAACAGTCGTATTCCAGCTTACTGCAAACAAAAACAGACAAAAATAGAAAAACACATTCAAACAGTGAAATCATTGCAAAATCAAACACTGAAGGTATATAACTATATCTTATAAGATGTTAACTTTATTTGTGAGGTTTATGTTATGGGACAGTAGAAAAATGAAAAAAAATCAGAAAACAGCCGTATCCCTGCTGAATGCACACAAAAACAGAGACAAATAGAAAAACACATCCAAACAGTGAAATCATTGCAAAATCAAACACTGAAGGTATATAACTATATCTTATAAGATTTTAACTTTATTTGTGAGGTTTATGTTATGGGACAGTAGAAAAATGAAAAAAATTGCGAAAACAGCCGTATCCCTGCTGAATGCGCACAAAAACAGACACAAATAGAAAAACACATCCAAACAGTAAAATCATTATAAATTCAAACACTGAGGGTACATCAATATACCTTATAAGATGTTAACTTCATATTATAGGACAGTAGAAAAAAGATTAAAATACCCTCGATCAGCCTTAGTCCCTGATACACATACGGAAAAATCTGACTCCTGGCTTAATGCCTTTAGGAATTATTACAAAAAAACACACCTAAACGGCTGACCTTTGACCTTTCCGAAGGTTACACAGGTCTGAAACTCGGCACCCTAGATTAGCCTTAGTCCCTGATACACACACGGAAAAATCAGACTCCTGGCTCAATGCCTTTAGGAATTATTACAAAAAACACACCCGAACGGCTGACCTTTGACCTTTCAAAAGGTTGCACGGGTCTGAAACTCGACACCCTGGATTAGCCTTAGTCCCTGATACACATACGGAAAAATCAGACTCCTGGCTTAATGCCTTTAGGAATTATTACAAAAAACACACCCGAACGGCTGACCTTTGACCTTTCCAAAGGTTGCACGGGTCTGAAACTCGGCACCCTGGATTAGCCTTAGTCCCTGATACACATACAGAAAAATCAGACTCCTGGCTAAATGCCTTTAGGAATTATTACAAAAAACACACCCGAACGGCTGACCATTGACCTCTCCGAAGGTTGCACAGGTCTGAAACTCGGCACCCTGGATCAGCCTTAGTCCCTATACACACACGGAAAAATCAGACTCCTGGCTCAATGCCTTTAGGAATTATTACAAAAAACACACCCGAACGGCTAACCATTGACCTTTTTCGAAAGTTGCACAGGTCTGAAACTCGGCAACCGGGATAAGCTTTAGTCCCTGATACACATACGGAAAAATCAGACTCCTGACTCAATGCCTTTAGGAATTATTACAAAAAATACACCACAGTGGCTGACCTTTGACCTTTACAAAGGTTGCACAGGTCTGAAACTCGGCACCCTGGATCAGCCTTAGTCCCTGATACACACACGGAAAAATCAGACACCTGGCTCAATGCCTTTAGGAATTATTACAAAAAACACACCCGAACGGCTGACCTTTGACCTTTCCAAAGCTTGCACGGGTCTGAAACTCGGCACCCTGGATTAGCCTTAGTCCCTGATACACATACGGAAAAATCAGACTCCTGGCTTAATGCCTTCAGGAATTATTACAAAAAACACACCCGAACGGCTGACCATTGACCTTTTCCGAAAGTTGCACAGGTCTGAAACTCGGCAACCGGGATAAGCTTTAGTCCCTGATACACATACGGAAAAATCAGACTCCTGACTCAATGCCTTTAGGAATTATTACAAAAAAACACACCACAGCGGCTGACATTTGACCTTTCCAAAGGTTGCACGGGTCTGAAACTCGTCACCCTGGATCAGCCAGGAGTCCCTGATACACATATGGAGAAATCAGCGTCCGGGCTCATTGCCTTTAGGAATTATTGAAGAAAAGACAGTTTCCCACCTTTCTTACATTTGAATTTTACAGACTGTGTTTTTGGCAGTTTTTTTTGGCCAGGGGGAAAAAAGCCCACAGTCCTGTGTCCAAAAACTGAAGACTCTATACAGTCTTAGACTCTTTGGCCAGAGTGGAAGTTTTGGAGGAACTACATTTCTACAGGTCGCAGGAGTGTGAATATTTCATATGTCGTTTGGGGTCCCAAGACGAGCGGAACGACGAAGGTACATTAGTATATCTTATAAGATGTTAACTTTATTTGTGAGGTTTATGTTATGGGACAGTAGAAAAATGAAAAAAAATCAGAAAACAGTCGTATTCCAGCTGAATGCGCACAAAAACAGACAAAAATAGAAAAACACATTCAAACAGTGAAATCATTGCAAAATCAAACACTGAAGGTATATAACTATATCTTATGAGATGTTAACTTTATTTGTGAGGTTTATGTTATGGGACAATAAAAAAATGAATAAAATCAGAAAACAGCCGTATCCCTGCTGAATGCACACAAAAACAGAGACAAATAGAAAAACACATCCAAACAGTGAAATCATTGCAAAATCAAACACTGAAGGTATATAACTATATCTTATAAGATTTTAACTTTATTTGTCTGGTTTATGTTATGGGAGAGTAGAAAAATGAAAAAAATTGCGAAAACAGCCGTATCCCTGCTGAATGCGCACAAAAACAGACACAAATAGAAAAACACATCCAAACAGTGAAATCAATATAAATTTAAACACTGAGGGTACATCAATATACCTTATAAGATGTTAACTTCATATTATAGGACAGTAGAAAAAAGATTAAAATACCCTCGATCAGCCTTAGTCCCTGATACACATACGGAAAAATCAGACTCCTGGCTTAATGCCTTTAGGAATTATTACAAAAAACACACCACAGCGGCTGACCTTTGACCTTTCCAAAGGTTGCACGGGTCTGAAACTCGACACCCTGGATTAGCCTTAGTCCCTGATACACATACGGAAAAATCAGACTCCTGGCTTAATGCCTTTAGGAATTATTACAAAAAACACACCCGAACGGCTGACCTTTGACCTTTCCAAAGCTTGCACGGGTCTGAAACTCTGCACCCTGGATCAGCCTTAGTCCCTATACACACACGGAAAAATCAGACTCCTGACTCAATGCCTTTAGGAATTATTACAAAAAACACACCACAGTGGCTGACCTTTGACCTTTCCAAAGGTTGCACAGATCTGAAACTCAGCACCCTGGATCAGCCAGGAGTCCCTGATACACATACGGAGAAATCAGCATCCGGGCTCATTGCCTTTAGGAATTATTGAAGAAAAGACAGTTTCCCACCTTTCTTACGTTTGAATTTTACAGACTGTGTTTTTGGCAGTATTTGGCCCGGGGGAAAAAAGCCCAAAGTCCTGTGTCCAAAAACTGAAAATCAGGTCATGTCAGACTCTATACAGTCTTAGACTCTTTGGCCAGAGTGGAAGTTTTGGAGGAACTACATTTCTACAGGTCGCAGGAGTGTGAATATTTCATATGTCGTTTGGGGTCCCAAGACGAGCGGAACGACGAGGGTACTTAGTATATCTTATAAGATGTTAACTTTATTTGTGAGGTTTATGTTATGGGACAGTAGAAAAATGAAAAAAAATCAGAAAACAGTCGTATTCCAGCTGAATGCGCACAAAAACAGACAAAAATAGAAAAACACATTTAAACAGTGAAATCATTGCAAAATCAAACACTGAAGGTATATAACTATATCTTATAAGATGTTAACTTTATTTGTGAGTTTTATGTTATGGGACAGTAGAAACAGTTTCAGACCCGTGCAACCTTTGGAAAGGTCAAAGGTCAGCCGTTCGGGTGTGTCTGAATGCGCACAAAAACAGACACAAATAGAAAAACACATCCAAACAGTGAAATCATTATAAATTCAAACACTGAGGGTACATCAATATACCTTATAAGATGTAAACTTCATATTATAGGACAGTAGAAAAAAGATTAAAATACCCTCGATCAGCCTTAGTCCCTGATACACATACGGAAAAATCAGACTCCTGGCTTAATGCCTTTAGGAATTATTACAAAAAACACACCTAAACATCAGAGCAGACATCCCCCCCATTCTCCCCTGCACATCAGAGGAACAGCGGTGGAAGTGGTCTCCAGCTTCAGGTACCTGGGCGTGCATCTCAAGGACGACCTCACCTGGAGCAGCAACACTTCCAGCCTGGTCCGGAAGGCACACCAGCGCCTCTACTTCCTCAGGAGGCTGAGACGCGCTGGACTAGGAAGGTCAGCCCTTATCACCTTCTACAGATGTGTAGTGGAGAGTGTCCTGTGCTCCTGCATCACTGTGTGGCACGGCAGCTGCTCTGCAGCAGAGTGGTGAAAGCTGCACAGAGAACCGTGGGCAGCAGCCTCCCCACCATCACGGACATCTTCACCTCCAGATGCAGGAAAAGGGCTACCTGCATCATGAGAGATCCCACTCACCCGGCACACACACTGTTCACCCCCCTCCCCTCAGGCAGGAGGCTACGGAGCATCAAGAGCAGCACTACGAGACTGAGGAACAGCTTCTTCCCTGGAGCTGTCAGACTCCTTAACTCTCTGTAACCCCATAGCCCTGCTGCCCCCACCCCCCACGTACTGTACTTTGCACATGCCCCCAGTACCGTACACACCCTTGCACCAAATTCTTTTTTGCACAGCACCTTACCTCCAGAGGTTTAAAGTTTTGATCTCTTTTAATTTATATTTTGTTAAGTTAAACTGTTGGTTCTTATTTCTTATTTTCTTATTCTTCTTATTGCTGGGCCGACCGGGTTCTGGAGAGACTGATTTTCGTTCTGACCTCATGTCTAATGTGTGTTAGTATGACAATGAAGAAATCTTGAATCTTGAATCTAAACGGATGACCTTTGACCTTTCCGAAGGTTACACAGGTCTGAAACTCGGCACCCTAGATTAGCCTTAGTCCCTGATACACATACGGAAAAATCAGGCTCCTGGCTCAATGCCTTTAGGAATTATTACAAAAAACACACCCGAACGGCTGACCATTGACCTTTCCGAAGGTTGCACAGGTCTGAAACTCGGCACCCTGGATCAGCCTTAGTCCCTGATACACACACGGAAAAATCAGACTCCTGGCTCAATGCCTTTAGGAATTATTACAAAAAACACACCACAGCGGCTGACCTTTGACCTTTCCAAAGGTTGCACGGGTCTGAAACTCGGCACCCTGGATCAGCCAGGAGTCCCTGATACACATACGGAGAAATCAGCATCCGGGCTCATTGCCTTTAGGAATTATTGAAGAAAAGACAGTTTCCCACCTTTCTTACGTTTGAATTTTACAGACTGTGTTTTTGGCAGTATTTGGCCCGGGGGAAAAAAGCCCAAAGTCCTGTGTCCAAAAACTGAAAATCAGGTCATGTCAGACTCTATACAGTCTTAGACTCTTTGGCCAGAGTGGAAGTTTTGGAGGAACTACATTTCTACAGGTCGCAGGAGTGTGAATATTTCATATGTCGTTTGGGGTCCCAAGACGAGCGGAACGACGAGGGTACATTAGTATATCTTATAAGATGTTAACTTTATTTGTGAGGTTTATGTTATGGGACAGTAGAAAAATGAAAAAAAATCAGAAAACAGTCGTATTCCAGCTGAATGCGCACAAAAACAGACAAAAATAGAAAAACACATTCAAACAGTGAAATCATTGCAAAATCAAACACTGAAGGTATATAACTATATCTTATGAGATGTTAACTTTATTTGTGAGGTTTATGTTATGAGACAATAAAAAATGAATAAAATCAGAAAACAGCCGTATCCCTGCTGAATGCACACAAAAACAGAGACAAATAGAAAAACACATCCAAACAGTGAAATCATTGCAAAATCAAACACTGAAGGTATATAACTATATCTTATAAGATTTTAACTTTATTTGTCTGGTTTATGTTATGGGAGAGTAGAAAAATGAAAAAAATTGCGAAAACAGCCGTATCCCTGCTGAATGCGCACAAAAACAGACACAAATAGAAAAACACATCCAAACAGTGAAATCAATATAAATTTAAACACTGAGGGTACATCAATATACCTTATAAGATGTTAACTTCATATTATAGGACAGTAGAAAAAAGATTAAAATACCCTCGATCAGCCTTAGTCCCTGATACACATACGGAAAAATCAGACTCCTGGCTTAATGCCTTTAGGAATTATTACAAAAAACACACCACAGCGGCTGACCTTTGACCTTTCCAAAGGTTGCACGGGTCTGAAACTCGACACCCTGGATTAGCCTTAGTCCCTGATACACATACGGAAAAATCAGACTCCTGGCTTAATGCCTTTAGGAATTATTACAAAAAACACACCCGAACGGCTGACCATTGACCTTTCCAAAGCTTGCACGGGTCTGAAACTCTGCACCCTGGATCAGCCTTAGTCCCTATACACACACGGAAAAATCAGACTCCTGACTCAATGCCTTTAGGAATTATTACAAAAAACACACCACAGTGGCTGACCTTTGACCTTTCCAAAGGTTGCACAGATCTGAAACTCAGCACCCTGGATCAGCCAGGAGTCCCTGATACACATACGGAGAAATCAGCATCCGGGCTCATTGCCTTTAGGAATTATTGAAGAAAAGACAGTTTCCCACCTTTCTTACGTTTGAATTTTACAGACTGTGTTTTTGGCAGTATTTGGCCCGGGGGAAAAAAGCCCAAAGTCCTGTGTCCAAAAACTGAAAATCAGGTCATGTCAGACTCTATACAGTCTTAGACTCTTTGGCCAGAGTGGAAGTTTTGGAGGAACTACATTTCTACAGGTCGCAGGAGTGTGAATATTTCATATGTCGTTTGGGGTCCCAAGACGAGCGGAACGACGAGGGTACTTAGTATATCTTATAAGATGTTAACTTTATTTGTGAGGTTTATGTTATGGGACAGTAGAAAAATTAAAAAAAATCAGAAAACAGTCGTATTCCAGCTGAATTGCACAAAAACAGACAAAAATAGAAAAACACATTTAAACAGTGAAATCATTGCAAAATCAAACACTGAAGGTATATAACTATATCTTATAAGATGTTAACTTTATTTGTGAGTTTTATGTTATGGGACAGTAGAAACAGTTTCAGACCCGTGCAACCTTTGGAAAGGTCAAAGGTCAGCCGTTCGGGTGTGTCTGAATGCGCACAAAAACAGACACAAATAGAAAAACACATCCAAACAGTGAAATCATTATAAATTCAAACACTGAGGGTACATCAATATACCTTATAAGATGTAAACTTCATATTATAGGACAGTAGAAAAAAGATTAAAATACCCTCGATCAGCCTTAGTCCCTGATACACATACGGAAAAATCAGACTCCTGGCTTAATGCCTTTAGGAATTATTACAAAAAACACACCTAAACATCAGAGCAGACATCCCCCCCATTCTCCCCTGCACATCAGAGGAACAGCGGTGGAAGTGGTCTCCAGCTTCAGGTACCTGGGCGTGCATCTCAAGGACGACCTCACCTGGAGCAGCAACACTTCCAGCCTGGTCCGGAAGGCACACCAGCGCCTCTACTTCCTCAGGAGGCTGAGACGCGCTGGACTAGGAAGGTCAGCCCTTATCACCTTCTACAGATGTGTAGTGGAGAGTGTCCTGTGCTCCTGCATCACTGTGTGGCACGGCAGCTGCTCTGCAGCAGAGTGGTGAAAGCTGCACAGAGAACCGTGGGCAGCAGCCTCCCCACCATCACGGACATCTTCACCTCCAGATGCAGGAAAAGGGCTACCTGCATCATGAGAGATCCCACTCACCCGGCACACACACTGTTCACCCCCCTCCCCTCAGGCAGGAGGCTACGGAGCATCAAGAGCAGCACTACGAGACTGAGGAACAGCTTCTTCCCTGGAGCTGTCAGACTCCTTAACTCTCTGTAACCCCATAGCCCTGCTGCCCCCACCCCCCACGTACTGTACTTTGCACATGCCCCCAGTACCGTACACACCCTTGCACCAAATTCTTTTTTGCACAGCACCTTACCTCCAGAGGTTTAAAGTTTTGATCTCTTTTAATTTATATTTTGTTAAGTTAAACTGTTGGTTCTTATTTCTTATTTTCTTATTCTTCTTATTGCTGGGCCGACCGGGTTCTGGAGAGACTGATTTTCGTTCTGACCTCATGTCTAATGTGTGTTAGTATGACAATGAAGAAATCTTGAATCTTGAATCTAAACGGCTGACCTTTGACCTTTCCGAAGGTTACACAGGTCTGAAACTCGGCACCCTAGATTAGCCTTAGTCCCTGATACACATACGGAAAAATCAGGCTCCTGGCTCAATGCCTTTAGGAATTATTACAAAAAACACACCCGAACGGCTGACCATTGACCTTTCCGAAGGTTGCACAGGTCTGAAACTCGGCACCCTGAATAAGCCTTAGTCCCTGATACACATACGGAAAAATCAGACTCCTGGCTTAATGCCTTTAGGAATTATTACAAAAAACACACCCGAACGGCTGACCATTGACCTTTCCGAAGGTTGCACAGGTCTGAAACTCGGCACCCTGGATAAGCCTTAGTCCCTGATACACATACGGAAAAATCAGACTCCTGGCTTAATGCCTTTAGGAATTATTACAAAAAACACACCCGAAAGGCTGACCATTGACCTTTTCCGAAAGTTGCACAGGTCTGAAACTCGGCAACCGGGATAAGCTTTAGTCCCTGATACACATACGGAAAAATCAGACTCCTGACTCAATGCCTTTAGGAATAATTACAAAAAATACACCACAGTGGCTGACCTTTGACCTTTCCAAAGGTTGCACGGGTCTGAAACTCGGCACCCTGGATCAGCCAGGAGTCCCTGATACACATACGGAGAAATCAGCATCCGGGCTCATTGCCTTTAGGAATTATTGAAGAAAAGACAGTTTCCCACCTTTCTTACATTTGAATTTTACAGACTGTGTTTTTGGCAGTTTTTTTTGGCCAGGGGGAAAAAAGCCCACAGTCCTGTGTCCAAAAACTGAAGACTCTATACAGTCTTAGACTCTTTGGCCAGAGTGGAAGTTTTGGAGGAACTACATTTCTACAGGTCGCAGGAGTGTGAATATTTCATATGTCCTTTGGGGTCCCAAGACGAGCGGAACGACGAGGGTACATTAGTATATCTTATAAGATGTTAACTTTATTTGTGAGGTTTATGTTATGGGACAGTAGAAAAATGAAAAAAAATCAGAAAACAGTCGTATTCCAGCTGAATGCGCACAAAAACAGACAAAAATAGAAAAACACATTCAAACAGTGAAATCATTGCAAAATCAAACACTGAAGGTATATAACTATATCTTATAAGATGTTAACTTTATTTGTGAGGTTTATGTTATGGGACAGTTAAACAATGAAAAAAAATCAGAAAACAGTCGTATTCCAGCTGAATGCGCACAAAAACAGACAAAAATAGAAAAACACATTCAAACAGTGAGATCATTGCAAAATCAAACACTGAAGGTATATAACTATATCTTATGAGATGTTAACTTTATTTGTGAGGTTTATGTTATGGGACAATAAAAAAATGAATAAAATCAGAAAACAGCCGTATCCCTGCTGAATGCACACAAAAACAGAGACAAATAGAAAAACACATCCAAACAGTGAAATCATTATAAATTCAAACACTGAGGGTACATCAATATACCTTATAAGATGTTAACTTCATATTATAGGACAGTAGAAAAAAGATTAAAATACCCTCGATCAGCCTTAGTCCCTGATACACATACGGAAAAATCAGACTCCTGGCTTAATGCCTTTAGGAATTATTACAAAAAACACACCTAAACGGCTGACCTTTGACCTTTCCGAAGGTTACACAGGTCTGAAACTCTGCACCCTAGATTAGCCTTAGTCCCTGATACACATACGGAAAAATCAGACTCCTGGCTCGATGCCTTTATGAATTATTACAAAAAACACACCCGAACGGCTGACCATTGACCTTTCCGAAGGTTGCACAGGTCTGAAACTCGGCACCCTGGATCAGCCTTAGTCCCTATACACACACGGAAAAATCAGACTCCTGACTCAATGCCTTTAGGAATTATTACAAAAAACACACCACAGCGGCTGACCTTTGACCTTTCCAAAGGTTGCACGGGTCTGAAACTCGGCACCCTTGATCAGCCAGGAGTCCCTGATACACATACGGAGAAATCAGCATCCGGGCTCATTGCCTTTAGGAATTATTGAAGAAAAGACAGTTTCCCACCTTTCTTACGTTTGAGTTTTACAGACTGTGTTTTTGGCAGTTTTTTTTGGCCAGGGGGAAAAAAGCCCAAAGTCCTGTGTCCAAAAACTGAAAATCAGGTCATGTCAGACTCTATACAGTCTTAGACTCTTTGGCCAGAGTGGAAGTTTTGGAGGAACTACATTTCTACAGGTCGCAGGAGTGTGAATATTTCATATGTCGTTTGGGGTCCCAAGACGAGCGGAACGACGAGGGTACATTAGTATATCTTATAAGATGTTAACTTTATTTGTGAGGTTTATGTTATGGGACAGTAGAAAATGAAAAAAAATCAGAAAACAGTCGTATTCCAGCTGAATGCTCACAAAAACAGACACAAATAGAAAAACACATCCAAACAGTGAAATCATTGCAAAATCAAACACTGAGGGTACCGAAGAATATCTTATTAGATGTTAACTTTATTTGTGAGGTTTATGTTATGGGACAGTAGAAAAATGAAAAAAAATCAGAAAACAGTCGTATTCCAGCTGAATGCGCACAAAAACAGACAAAAATAGAAAAACACATTCAAACAGTGAAATCATTGCAAAATCAAACACTGAAGGTATATAACAATATCTTATAAGATGTTAACTTTATTTCTGAGGTTTATGTTATGGGACAGTAGAAAAATGAAAAAAAAATCAGAAAACAGTCGTATTCCAGCTGAATGCGCACAAAAACAGACAAAAATAGAAAAACACATTCAAACAGTGAAATCATTGCAAAATCAAACACTGAAGGTATATAACTATATCTTATAAGATTCTAACTTTATTTGTGAGGTTTATGTTATGGGACAGTAGAAAAATGAAAAAAATTGCGAAAACAGCCGTATTCCTGCTGAATGCGCACAAAAACAGACACAAATAGAAAAACACATCCAAACAGTGAAATCAATATAAATTTAAACACTGAGGGTACATCAATATACCTTATAAGATGTTAACTTCATATTATAGGACAGTAGAAAAAAGATTAAAATACCCTCGATCAGCCTTAGTCCCTGATACACATACGGAAAAATCAGACTCCTGGCTTAATGCCTTTAGGAATTATTACAAAAAACACACCCGAACGGCTGACCTTTGACCTTTCCGAAGGTTACACAGGTCTGAAACTCGGCACCCTAGATTAGCCTTAGTCCCTGATACACATACGGAAAAATCAGACTCCTGGCTCGATGCCTTTAGGAATTATTACAAAAAACACACCCGAACGGCTGACCATTGACCTTTCCGAAGGTTGCACAGGTCTGAAACTCGGCACCCTGGATCAGCCTTAGTCCCTATACACACACGGAAAAATCAGACTCCTGGCTCAATGCCTTATAGGAATTATTACAAAAAACACACCACAGCGGCTGACCTTTGACCTTTCCAAAGGTTGCACGGGTCTGAAACTCGGCACCCTGGATCAGCCAGGAGTCCCTGATACACATACGGAGAAATCAGCATCCGGGCTCATTGCCTTTAGGAATTATTGAAGAAAAGACAGTTTCCCACCTTTCTTACGTTTGAATTTTACAGACTGTGTTTTTGGCAGTATTTGGCCCGGGGGAAAAAAGCCCAAAGTCCTGTGTCCAAAAACTGAAAATCAGGTCATGTCAGACTCTATACAGTCTTAGACTCTTTGGCCAGAGTGGAAGTTTTGGAGGAACTACATTTCTACAGGTCGCAGGAGTGTGAATATTTCATATGTCGTTTGGGGTCCCAAGACGAGCGGAACGACGAGGGTACATTAGTATATCTTATAAGATGTTAACTTTATTTGTGAGGTTTATGTTATGGGACAGTAGAAAAATGAAAAAAAATCAGAAAACAGTCGTATTCCAGCTGAATGCGCACAAAAACAGACAAAAATAGAAAAACACATTCAAACAGTGAAATCATTGCAAAATCAAACACTGAAGGTATATAACTATATCTTATGAGATGTTAACTTTATTTGTGAGGTTTATGTTATGAGACAATAAAAAATGAATAAAATCAGAAAACAGCCGTATCCCTGCTGAATGCACACAAAAACAGAGACAAATAGAAAAACACATCCAAACAGTGAAATCATTGCAAAATCAAACACTGAAGGTATATAACTATATCTTATAAGATTTTAACTTTATTTGTCTGGTTTATGTTATGGGAGAGTAGAAAAATGAAAAAAATTGCGAAAACAGCCGTATCCCTGCTGAATGCGCACAAAAACAGACACAAATAGAAAAACACATCCAAACAGTGAAATCAATATAAATTTAAACACTGAGGGTACATCAATATACCTTATAAGATGTTAACTTCATATTATAGGACAGTAGAAAAAAGATTAAAATACCCTCGATCAGCCTTAGTCCCTGATACACATATGGAAAAATCAGACTCCTGGCTTAATGCCTTTAGGAATTATTACAAAAAACACACCCGAACAGCTGACCTTTGACCTTTCCGAAGGTTGCACAGGTCTGAAACTCGGCACCCTAGATCAGCCTTAGTCCCTGATACACACACGGAAAAATCAGACTCCTGGCTCAATGCCTTTAGGAGTTATTACAAAAAACACACCCGAACGGCTGACCTTTGACCTTTCCAAAGGTTGCACGGGTCTGAAACTCGGCACCCTGGATCAGCCTTAGTCCCTATACACACACGGAAAAATCAGACTCCTGGCTCAATGCCTTTAGGAATTATTACAAAAAACACACCCGAACGGCTAACCATTGACCTTTTTCGAAAGTTGCACAGGTCTGAAACTCGCCAACCGGGATAAGCTTTAGTCCCTGATACACATACGGAAAAATCAGACTCCTGACTCAATGCCTTTAGGAATTATTACAAAAAATACACCACAGTGGCTGACCTTTGACCTTTCCAAAGGTTGCACAGATCTGAAACTCAGCACCCTGGATCAGCCAGGAGTCCCTGATACACATACGGAGAAATCAGCATCCGGGCTCATTGCCTTTAGGAATTATTGAAGAAAAGACAGTTTCCCACCTTTCTTACGTTTGAATTTTACAGACTGTGTTTTTGGCAGTTTTTTTTGGCCAGGGGGAAAAAAGCCCAAAGTCCTGTGTCCAATAACTGAAAATCAGGTCATGTCAGACTCTATACAGTCTTAGACTCTTTGGCCAGAGTGGAAGTTTTGGAGGAACTACATTTCTACAGGTCGCAGGAGTGTGAATATTTCATATGTCGTTTGGGGTCCCAAGACGAGCGGAACGACGAGGGTACATTAGTATATCTTATAAGATGTTAACTTTATTTGTGAGGTTTATGTTATGGGACAGTAGAAAATGAAAAAAAATCAGAAAACAGTCGTATTCCAGCTGAATGCGCACAAAAACAGACACAAATAGAAAAACACATCCAAACAGTGAAACTATTGCAAAATCAAACACTGAGGGTACCGAAGAATATCTTATAAGATGTTAACTTTATTTGTGAGGTTTATGTTATGGGACAGTAGAAAAATGAAAAAAAAATCAGAAAACAGTCGTATTCCAGCTTACTGCAAACAAAAACAGACAAAAATAGAAAAACACATTCAAACAGTGAAATCATTGCAAAATCAAACACTGGAGGTATATAAGTATATCTTATAAGATTTTAACTTTATTTGTGAGGTTTATGTTATGGGACAGTAGAAAAATGAAAAAAAATCAGAAAACAGCCGTATCCCTGCTGAATGCACACAAAAACAGAGACAAATAGAAAAACACATCCAAACAGTGAAATCATTGCAAAATCAAACACTGAAGGTATATAACTATATCTTATAAGATTTTAACTTTATTTGTGAGGTTTATGTTATGGGACAGTAGAAAAATGAAAAAAATTGCGAAAACAGCCGTATCCCTGCTGAATGCGCACAAAAACAGACACAAATAGAAAAACACATCCAAACAGTAAAATCATTATAATTTCAAACACTGAGGGTACATCAATATACCTTATAAGATGTTAACTTCATATTATAGGACAGTAGAAAAAAGATTAAAATACCCTCGATCAGCCTTAGTCCCTGATACACATACGGAAAAATCAGACTCCTGGCTTAATGCCTTTAGGAATTATTACAAAAAAACACACCTAAACGGCTGACCTTTGACCTTTCCGAAGGTTACACAGGTCTGAAACTCGGCACCCTAGATTAGCCTTAGTCCCTGATACACACACGGAAAAATCAGACTCCTGGCTCAATGCCTTTAGGAATTATTACAAAAAACACACCCGAACGGCTGACCTTTGACCTTTCCAAAGGTTGCACGGGTCTGAAACTCGACACCCTGGATTAGCCTTAGTCCCTGATACACATACGGAAAAATCAGACTCCTGGCTTAATGCCTTTAGGAATTATTACAAAAAACACACCCGAACGGCTGACCTTTGACCTTTCCAAAGGTTGCACGGGTCTGAAACTCGACACCCTGGATTAGCCTAAGTCCCTGATACACATACAGAAAAATCAGACTCCTGGCTAAATGCCTTTAGGAATTATTACAAAAAACACACCCGAACGGCTGACCATTGACCTTTCCGAAGGTTGCACAGGTCTGAAACTCGGCACCCTGGATCAGCCTTAGTCCCTATACACACACGGAAAAATCAGACTCCTGGCTCAATGCCTTTAGGAATTATTACAAAAAACACACCCGAACGGCTAACCATTGACCTTTTTCGAAAGTTGCACAGGTCTGAAACTCGGCAACCGGGATAAGCTTTAGTCCCTGATACACATACGGAAAAATCAGACTCCTGACTCAATGCCTTTAGGAATTATTACAAAAAATACACCACAGTGGCTGACCTTTGACCTTTCCAAAGGTTGCACAGATCTGAAACTCAGCACCCTGGATCAGCCAGGAGTCCCTGATACACATACGGAGAAATCAGCATCCGGGCTCATTGCCTTTAGGAATTATTGAAGAAAAGACAGTTTCCCACCTTTCTTACGTTTGAATTTTACAGACTGTGTTTTTGGCAGTTTTTTTTGGCCAGGGGGAAAAAAGCCCAAAGTCCTGTGTCCAAAACTGAAAATCAGGTCATGTCAGACTCTATACAGTCTTAGACTCTTTGGCCAGAGTGGAAGTTTTGGAGGAACTACATTTCTACAGGTCGCAGGAGTGTGAATATTTCATATGTCGTTTGGGGTCCCAAGACGAGCGGAACGACGAGGGTACATTAGTATATCTTATAAGATGTTAACTTTATTTGTGAGGTTTATGTTATGGGACAGTAGAAAATGAAAAAAAATCAGAAAACAGTCGTATTCCAGCTGAATGCGCACAAAAACAGACACAAATAGAAAAACACATCCAAACAGTGAAACTATTGCAAAATCAAACACTGAGGGTACTGAAGAATATCTTATAAGATGTTAACTTTATTTGTGAGGTTTATGTTATGGGACAGTAGAAAAATGAAAAAAAAATCAGAAAACAGTCGTATTCCAGCTTACTGCAAACAAAAACAGACAAAAATAGAAAAACACATTCAAACAGTGAAATCATTGCAAAATCAAACACTGAAGGTATATAACTATATCTTATAAGATGTTAAATTTATTTGTGAGGTTTATGTTATGGGACAGTAGAAAAATGAAAAAATATCAGAAAACAGCCGTATCCCTGCTGAATGCACACAAAAACAGAGACAAATAGAAAAACACATCCAAACAGTGAAATCATTGCAAAATCAAACACTGAAGGTATATAACTATATCTTATAAGATTTTAACTTTATTTGTGAGGTTTATGTTATGGGACAGTAGAAAAATGAAAAAAATTGCGAAAACAGCCGTATCCCTGCTGAATGCGCACAAAAACAGACACAAATAGAAAAACACATCCAAACAGTAAAATCATTATAAATTCAAACACTGAGGGTACATCAATATACCTTATAAGATGTTAACTTCATATTATAGGACAGTAGAAAAAAGATTAAAATACCCTCGATCAGCCTTAGTCCCTGATACACATACGGAAAAATCAGACTCCTGGCTTAATGCCTTTAGGAATTATTACAAAAAACACACCTAAACGGCTGACCTTTGACCTTTCCGAAGGTTACACAGGTCTGAAACTCGGCACCCTAGATTAGCCTTAGTCCCTGATACACACACGGAAAAATCAGACTCCTGGCTCAATGCCTTTAGGAATTATTACAAAAAACACACCCGAACGGCTGACCTTTGACCTTTCCAAAGGTTGCACGGGTCTGAAACTCGACACCCTGGATTAGCCTTAGTTCCTGATACACATACGGAAAAATCAGACTCCTGGCTTAATGCCTTTAGGAATTATTACAAAAAACACACCCGAACGGCTGACCTTTGACCTTTCCAAAGGATGCACGGGTCTGAAACTCGGCACCCTGGATTAGCCTTAGTCCCTGATACACATACAGAAAAATCAGCATCCGGGCTCATTGCCTTTAGGAATTATTGAAGAAAAGACAGTTTCCCACCTTTCTTACCTTTGAATTTTACAGACTGTGTTTTTGGCAGTTTTTTTTGGCCAGGGGGAAAAAAGCCCAAAGTCCTGTGTCCAAAAACTGAAAATCAGGTCATGTCAGACTCTATACAGTCTTAGACTCTTTGGCCAGACTCCTGGCTTAATGCCTTTAGGAATTATTACAAAAAACACACCCGAACGGCTGACCTTTGACCTTTCCAAAGCTTGCACGGGTCTGAAACTCAGCACCCTGGATTAGCCTTAGTCCCTGATACACATACGGAAAAATCAGACTCCTGGCTTAATGCCTTCAGGAATTATTACAAAAAACACACCCGAACGGCTGACCATTGACCTTTTCCGAAAGTTGCACAGGTCTGAAACTCGGCAACCGGGATAAGCTTTAGTCCCTGATACACATACGGAAAAATCAGACTCCTGACTCAATGCCTTTAGGAATTATTACAAAAAAACACACCACAGCGGCTGACATTTGACCTTTCCAAAGGTTGCACGGGTCTGAAACTCGTCACCCTGGATCAGCCAGGAGTCCCTGATACACATATGGAGAAATCAGCGTCCGGGCTCATTGCCTTTAGGAATTATTGAAGAAAAGACAGTTTCCCACCTTTCTTACATTTGAATTTTACAGACTGTGTTTTTGGCAGTTTTTTTTGGCCAGGGGGAAAAAAGCCCACAGTCCTGTGTCCAAAAACTGAAGACTCTATACAGTCTTAGACTCTTTGGCCAGAGTGGAAGTTTTGGAGGAACTACATTTCTACAGGTCGCAGGAGTGTGAATATTTCATATGTCGTTTGGGGTCCCAAGACGAGCGGAACGACGAAGGTACATTAGTATATCTTATAAGATGTTAACTTTATTTGTGAGGTTTATGTTATGGGACAGTAGAAAAATGAAAAAAAATCAGAAAACTGTCGTATTCCAGCTGAATGCGCACAAAAACAGACAAAAATAGAAAAACACATTCAAACAGTGAAATCATTGCAAAATCAAACACTGAAGGTATATAACTATATCTTATGAGATGTTAACTTTATTTGTGAGGTTTATGTTATGGGACAATAAAAAAATGAATAAAATCAGAAAACAGCCGTATCCCTGCTGAATGCACACAAAAACAGAGACAAATAGAAAAACACATCCAAACAGTGAAATCATTGCAAAATCAAACACTGAAGGTATATAACTATATCTTATAAGATTTTAACTTTATTTGTGAGGTTTATGTTATGGGAGAGTAGAAAAATGAAAAAAATTGCGAAAACAGCCGTATCCCTGCTGAATGCGTACAAAAACAGACACAAATAGAAAAACACATCCAAACAGTGAAATCAATATAAATTTAAACACTGAGGGTACATCAATATACCTTATAAGATGTAAATTTCATATTATAGGACAGTAGAAAAAAGATTAAAATACCCTCGATCAGCCTTAGTCCCTGATACACATACGGAAAAATCAGACTCCTGGCTTAATGCCTTTAGGAATTATTACAAAAAACACACCACAGCGGCTGACCTTTGACCTTTCCAAAGGTTGCACGGGTCTGAAACTCGACACCCTGGATTAGCCTTAGTCCCTGATACACATACGGAAAAATCAGACTCCTGGCTTAATGCCTTTAGGAATTATTACAAAAAACACACCCGAACGGCTGACCTTTGACCTTTCCAAAGCTTGCACGGGTCTGAAACTCGGCACCCTGGATCAGCCTTAGTCCCTATACACACACGGAAAAATCAGACTCCTGACTCAATGCCTTTAGGAATTATTACAAAAAACACACCACAGTGGCTGACCTTTGACCTTTCCAAAGGTTGCACAGATCTGAAACTCAGCACCCTGGATCAGCCAGGAGTCCCTGATACACATACGGAGAAATCAGCATCCGGGCTCATTGCCTTTAGGAATTATTGAAGAAAAGACAGTTTCCCACCTTTCTTACGTTTGAATTTTACAGACTGTGTTTTTGGCAGTATTTGGCCCGGGGGAAAAAAGCCCAAAGTCCTGTGTCCAAAAACTGAAAATCAGGTCATGTCAGACTCTATACAGTCTTAGACTCTTTGGCCAGAGTGGAAGTTTTGGAGGAACTACATTTCTACAGGTCGCAGGAGTGTGAATATTTCATATGTCGTTTGGGGTCCCAAGACGAGCGGAACGACGAGGGTACTTAGTATATCTTATAAGATGTTAACTTTATTTGTGAGGTTTATGTTATGGGACAGTAGAAAAATGAAAAAAAATCAGAAAACAGTCGTATTCCAGCTGAATTGCACAAAAACAGACAAAAATAGAAAAACACATTTAAACAGTGAAATCATTGCAAAATCAAACACTGAAGGTATATAACTATATCTTATAAGATGTTAACTTTATTTGTGAGTTTTATGTTATGGGACAGTAGAAACAGTTTCAGACCCGTGCAACCTTTGGAAAGGTCAAAGGTCAGCCGTTCGGGTGTGTCTGAATGCGCACAAAAACAGACACAAATAGAAAAACACATCCAAACAGTGAAATCATTATAAATTCAAACACTGAGGGTACATCAATATACCTTATAAGATGTAAACTTCATATTATAGGACAGTAGAAAAAAGATTAAAATACCCTCGATCAGCCTTAGTCCCTGATACACATACGGAAAAATCAGACTCCTGGCTTAATGCCTTTAGGAATTATTACAAAAAACACACCTAAACATCAGAGCAGACATCCCCCCCATTCTCCCCTGCACATCAGAGGAACAGCGGTGGAAGTGGTCTCCAGCTTCAGGTACCTGGGCGTGCATCTCAAGGACGACCTCACCTGGAGCAGCAACACTTCCAGCCTGGTCCGGAAGGCACACCAGCGCCTCTACTTCCTCAGGAGGCTGAGACGCGCTGGACTAGGAAGGTCAGCCCTTATCACCTTCTACAGATGTGTAGTGGAGAGTGTCCTGTGCTCCTGCATCACTGTGTGGCACGGCAGCTGCTCTGCAGCAGAGTGGTGAAAGCTGCACAGAGAACCGTGGGCAGCAGCCTCCCCACCATCACGGACATCTTCACCTCCAGATGCAGGAAAAGGGCTACCTGCATCATGAGAGATCCCACTCACCCGGCACACACACTGTTCACCCCCCTCCCCTCAGGCAGGAGGCTACGGAGCATCAAGAGCAGCACTACGAGACTGAGGAACAGCTTCTTCCCTGGAGCTGTCAGACTCCTTAACTCTCTGTAACCCCATAGCCCTGCTGCCCCCACCCCCCACGTACTGTACTTTGCACATGCCCCCAGTACCGTACACACCCTTGCACCAAATTCTTTTTTGCACAGCACCTTACCTCCAGAGGTTTAAAGTTTTGATCTCTTTTAATTTATCTTTTGTTAAGTTAAACTGTTGGTTCTTATTTCTTATTTTCTTATTCTTCTTATTGCTGGGCCGACCGGGTTCTGGAGAGACTGATTTTCGTTCTGACCTCATGTCTAATGTGTGTTAGTATGACAATGAAGAAATCTTGAATCTTGAATCTTGAATCTTGAATCTAAACGGCTGACCTTTGACCTTTCCGAAGGTTACACAGGTCTGAAACTCGGCACCCTAGATTAGCCTTAGTCCCTGATACACATACGGAAAAATCAGACTCCTGGCTCAATGCCTTTAGGAATTATTACAAAAAACACACCCGAATGGCTGACCATTGACCTTTCCGAAGGTTGCACAGGTCTGAAACTCGGCAACCGGGATAAGCTTTAGTCCCTGATACACATACGGAGAAAACAGACTCCTGACTCAATGCCTTTAGGAATTATTACAAAAAACACACCCGAACGGCTGACCATTGACCTTTCCGAAGGTTACACAGGTCTGAAACTCTGCATCCGGGATAAGCCTAAATCCCTGATACACATACGGAAAAATCAGACTCCTGGCTCAATGCCTTTAGGAATTATTACAAAAAACACACCTGAACGGCTGACCATTGACCTTTCCGAAGGTTGCACAATTCTGAAACTCTGCACCGGGGATAAGCCTAAATCCCTGATACACATACGGAAAGATCAGACTCCTGACTCAATGCCTTTAGGAATTATTACAAAAAACACACCGGAACGGCTGACCATTGACCTTTCCGAAGGTTGCACAGGCCTGAAACTCTGCACCCGGGATAAGCCTAAATCCCTGATACACAGGTCCCTGACTTCTGTAAATTTGTCAGGGATCAAATCAAACTATTCTGTGAAACAAACTGTCCTTCTTCCCCTAATAGTTTCATACTATGGGATACATTAAAAGCTTATTTAAGAGGACAAATAATCTCATATACAAAAGGACTTAAAAAATCATATGTAGCAGAAGTGGAAAAATTTGAAAAAGAAATTCTTGGGCTGGAAAAAGACTTTCAGCAACATAGGGATAAGAAGATATACAGTTTATTGGTAAAAAGAAAACTCAAGTATAATACACTATGCACTTATAGGGCTGAGAAAGACATTTTGAGAACGAAACAAAGGTACTACGAACTGGGGGAGAAGGCTCATAAAGTCCTATCCTGGCAATTAAAGAAAGAGGAGAGTTCAAAAACAATTAACCAAATTGAAGACGAACATGGCTGTATTACACAGAACCCAAAAGAAATAAATGAAACTTTTAAAAAGTTTATGTTAATTTATACAAGTCGGAATCACCAGAAGATCTGTCCACAATAGATACATTCTTAAATAATATTGATTTGCCTAAACTGAGTCAAGACGACCAGAGGTATTTAGATTCACCATTTACCTCCAAAGAGATCGAAAACGCTCTAGCAACGCTGCAATCTAATAAATCACCAGGGGAGGATGGGTTTCCCCCCGAATTTTATAAAGAGTTTAAGGATTTGCTTATACCTCTCCTTATGGATGTAATTAATCTAGCATCTAAAACAGAAAGCCTCCCTGATTCATTTTCAATGGCTATAATTACAGTGATCCATAAAAAAAACAAAGACCCCTTAAAATGCTCCTCTTTCCGACCAATTTCACTCTTGAATGCGGATTATAAATTGTTTTCTAAAGCTATAGCAAACAGGTTGAGTGAATTCTTACCAAAATTGATAAACCGAGACCAGGTTGGCTTTATCCAGAAGAGATCCTCTGCCAATAACATGTGTAGGTTACTTAACGTTATTCATATGGCAACCTCCAGTACTGAACCTAGTATAGCCGTTACGCTGGACGCGGAAAAGGCCTTTGATAGGCTTGAGTGGCCCTATCTATTCAAGGTTCTATCTAAATTTGGATTTGGCTCCTATTTTATTAATTGGGTCAGAATGCTGTATAAGAATCCACAGGCCAGAATAATTACTAATGGACAAATGTCCACTGTCTTCCCCCTCAGTAGATCGAGCAGACAAGGGTGTCCCTTATCCCCTGGGCTTTTCGTTATAGCTATTGAACCTCTGGCCCGAGACAATCAGACACGATTCAGAGATAAAAGGTGTGAAAGTGGACCAGACGATACATAAAATCAATCTGATGGCAGATGATATAATTCTGTATTTAACAAAACCATCTGATTCCCTTGCTAAATTGAAAACCCTTTTGCATGCATTTGGATTTGTCTCTGGATATAAGGTAAATTACAATAAATGTGAAATTCTTCCACTTTCAAATTTTGACTACACTGAACATCAGCAAAGAGGACCATTTAAATGGTCTCCAAGCGGGATAAGATACCTTGGAATTATGGTGGATAACAACCTTAAAAATATGTACAAACTCAACTACTCACCACTAGTTAGTCGAATAATAGAGGATTTACAGAAATGGATGAGCTTACCTATCACTTTGATCGGCCGAATAAATTGCATTAAAATTAATATATTACCAAGGCTGCAGTACCTCTTTCAGTCCTTACCAATCCCAGTGCCATCCAGCTTTTTTAAAAACCTGAATAAACATATTAGACAATTCATATGGAATGGTAAGACTCCAAGGGTTTCAATGGAAAAACTTACATGGGATTATAAACTGGGGGGTCTTCGACTGCCTAACCTTGAAAAGCATTATTTGGCTGCCCAGATGCGACTTGTTTCTTTTTTATTTGAAAGGGAAAATGTCCCACCTTGGGTTTCAATTGGAATGTATGCTGTTAAAGAAAAGGTTCCTGCAGACTTCAGCTATAAATGGACACCTACAACCATCTCCAGAAGAACTGACATCCCTGTTTTGACCCATATCATCAAAACATGGCATGAAGTCCGGAAAAATACTGGACTAAAAAATATATTTCACCCAGGACACCATTGAAACAGAACGAACTCATACCTATGTCAGTGGATAATAAGATCCTGGAAACGTGGCACCAGAAAGGGATTCATCATTTGGAGGACTGTTATAAGGATGGATGTCTGATGTCTTTTGAGGACCTAAGGAGGAAATATGATCTGTCCAGTAGAAACTTTTTTTGTTATTTACAGTTAAGATCATTTCTTAAATCTGTTTTGGGATCTGAAATGACTTTACCCATGCTCAGCGATCTGGAAAAACTGCTTCAGGAGGGTAACGCACCCCGTCTTATTGCAAAAGTCTACTCCCTCTTGATGGATGATGCTCCAAAACCAGGTTTACATAAATCAAGGGAGAAATGGGAGTCTGACTTGGGTGTGACAATGGGTACAGAGCTCTGGGCTGAATTGTGTCAAAAAAGTCTAACTGCCACTCTTAATTCTAGATACAGGCTGACTTATTATAACTTTCTTCATCAAACCTATCTTACGCCACAGAAATTACATAAATATAAACCTGAGATATCCAACCTGTGCTTTAGATGTAGTATAGAAGAGGGTTCATTCCTACACTGCACTTGGTTATGCACAAAACTTAACACATTCTGGCATGATTTCTCTGGCATCATGACAAAACTCCTAGGACTACATCTCCCATTAGATCCTCAAACCTGCTTATTAGGAGATACTACAAATATTAATGCACGATTAAGAAAAGCTCAAAAGAGGTTCCTCTCTTAGCCTTAGTCCCTGATGCACATACGGAAAAATCAGACTCCTGGCTCAATGCCTTTAGGAATTATTACAAAAAAAACACCCGAACGGCTGACCATTGACCTTTCCAAGGGTTGCACAGGTCTGAAACTCGGCAACCGGGATAAGCTTTAGTCCCTGATACACATACGGAAAAATCAGACTCCTGGCTTAAGGCCTTTAGGAATTATTACAAAAAACACACCCGAACGGCTGACCTTTGACCTTTCCAAAGGTTGCACGGGTCTGAAACTTGGCACCCTGGATAAGCCTTAGTCCCTGATACAGATACGGAAAAATCAGACCACTGGCTGAATGCCTTTAGGAATTATTACAAAAAACACACCCGAACGGCTGACCATTGACCTTTCCGAAGGTTGCACAGGTCTGAAACTCTGCACCGGGGATAAGCCTAAATCCCTGATACACATACGGAAAGATCAGACTCCTGACTCAATGCCTTTAGGAATTATTACAAAAAACACACCCGAACGGCTGACCATTGACCTTTCCGAAGGTTGCACAGGCCTGAAACTCTGCACCCGGGATAAGCCTAAATCCCTGATACACATACGGAAAAATCAGACTCCTGGCTCAATGCCTTTAGGAATTATTACAAAAAACACACCCGAACGGCTGACCATTGACCTTTCCGAAGGTTGCACAGGTCTGAAACTCGGCTACCGGGATAAGCCTAAATCCCTGATACACATACGGAAAAATCAGACTCCTGGCTCAATGCCTTTAGGAATTATTACAAAAAACACACCAGAGCGGCTGACCTTTGACCTTTCCAAAGGTTGCACAGGTCTGAAACTCGGCACCCTGGATCAGCCAGGAGTCCCTGATACACATACGGAGAAATCAGCGTCCGGGCTCATTGCCTTTAGGAATTATTGAAGAAAAGACAGTTTCCCACCTTTCTTACGTTTGAATTTTACAGACTGTGTTTTTGGCAGTTTTTTTTGGCCGGGGGAAAAAAGCCCAAAGTCCTGTATCCAAAAACTGAAAATCAGGTCATGTCAGACTCTATACAGTCTTACCCTGGATTTCCACTGGACGCGGAACGGCCACGGAACGGCCGCGGAACGGCCGCAGCGCGGTTCTGCTTCGTCCTCTCCCAAACGTCAATCCCCACCGGGCGCGTTACGGCAGCGGCGCGGAGCCTTGGGAGCCAGCGGTATTCACGGAAGATCGCGCGATAATCCCGAACGGACGCGAGATCCCGCGATAGACTGTGTGTATAAAGGAAACAACAACAACACAGCTTCTTTCATTTCTCCACTTCCATAATCAGTCTCTCGTTGTCCATTGTCTCCGAGACCCTCGGATCAAATGACTGTTGACCTGGGAGCACCGTGACGTTGAGGTGAAGTTGTGACCTGCGTATTGTGTTTTATTTTGAAAGGGGGGCGGAAAGTGTTTTACTTTGATACTGTGTCGGACTTCCTGTCTTGTGCGATCTGCTTCGTTGAAATTTACGAGGTTCAGCAGCGGCAACGGAAAAAATAGAACTGATTACTATCGATAGCGCTGCGGCGCGGCGAGCCGCTTCTGGGCCGCTGCTGATCCGGGCCGCAGTGCGGCCGGTGGGAATGCTCACATTGATTAGAATGGAAGCGATTAGCAACGGCTACCGTTCCGCGGCCGTTCCGCGTCCAGTGGAAATCCAGGGTTAGACCCTTTTGGCCAGAGTGAAAGAGGAACTACAGGTCGCAGGAGTGTGAATATTTCATATGTCGTTTGGGGTCCCAAGACGAGCGGAACGACGAGGGTACATTAGTATATCTTATAAGATGTTAACTTTATTTGTGAGGTTTATGTTATGGGACAGTAGAAAATGAAAAAAAATCAGAAAACAGCCTTATCTCAGCTGAATGCGAACACAAACAGACACTTGTAGAAAAACACATCCAAACAGTGAAATCATTGCAAAATCAAACAGTGAGTGTACAGAACTAAATATTTTAAGATGTTAACTTCATTTGTGAGGTTTATGTTATGGGACAGCAGAAAAATTAAAAAAATCCGGAAACAGCCTTATCTCAGCTGAATGCGCACACAAACAGACACTTGTAGAAAAACACATCCCAACAGTGAAATATTTGCATAATTAAACACTGAGGGTAAAGAAGTATATCTTATAAGATGTTAAGTTCATTTGTTAAGTTTATATTATGGGAAAGTAGAAAAATGAAAAAAATCCGATAACAGCCTTATCTCAGCTGTATGCGCACACAAACAGACACTTGTAGAAAAACACATCCCAACAGTGAAACCATTGCAAAATCAAACACTGAGGATACAGAACTAAATATTTTAAGATGTTAACTTCATTTGTGAGGTTTATGTTATGGGACAGCAGAAAAATTAAAAAAATCCGTAAACAGCCTTATCTCAGCTGAATGCGCACACAAACAGACACTTGTAGAAAAACACATCCAAACAGTGAAATCTTTGCAAAATTAAACACTGAGGGTAAAGAAGTATATCTTATAAGATGTTAAGTTCATTTGTTAGGTTTATGTTATGGGACGGCAGAAAAATTAAAAAAAATCCGTAAACAGCCTTATCTCAGCTGAATGCGCACACAAACAGACACCAATAGAAAAACACATCCAAACAGTGAAATCAATGCAAAATCAAACAGTGAGTGTACAGAACTAAATCTTTTAAGATGTTAACTTCATTTGTGAGGTTTATGTTATGGGACAGCAGAAAAATTAAAAAAATCCGTAAACAGCCTTATCTCAGCTGAATGCGCACACAAACAGACACCAATAGAAAAACACATCCAAACAGTGAAATCTTTGCAAAATTAAACACTGAGGGTAGAGAAGTATATCTTATAAGATGTTAAGTTCATTTGTTAGGTTTATATTATGGGAAAGTAGAAAAATGAAAAAAATCCGAAAACAGCCTTATCTCAGCTGTATGCGCACACAAACAGACACCAATAGAAAAACACATCCAAACAGTGAAATCAATGCAAAATCAATCAGTGAGTGTACAGAACTAAATCTTTTAAGATGTTAACTTCATTTGTGAGGTTTATGTTATGGGACAGCAGAAAAATTTAAAAAATCCGTAAACAGCCTTATCTCAGCTGAATGCGCACACAAACAGACACTTGTAGAAAAACACATCCCAACAGTGAAACCATTGCAAAATCAAACACTGAGGATACAGAACTAAATATTTTAAGATGTTAACTTCATTTGTGAGGTTTATGTTATGGGACAGCAGAAAAATTAAAAAAATCCGTAAACAGCCTTATCTCAGCTGAATGCGCACACAAACAGACACTTGTAGAAAAACACATCCAAACAGTGAAATCTTTGCAAAATTAAACACTGAGGGTAAAGAAGTATATCTTATAAGATGTTAAGTTCATTTGTTAGGTTTATGTTATGGGACGGCAGAAAAATTAAAAAAAATCCGTAAACAGCCTTATCTCAGCTGAATGCGCACACAAACAGACACCAATAGAAAAACACATCCAAACAGTGAAATCATTGCAAAATCAAACAGTGAGTGTACAGAACTAAATCTTTTAAGATGTTAACTTCATTTGTGAGGTTTATGTTATGGGACAGCAGAAAAATTAAAAAAATCCGTAAACAGCCTTATCTCAGCTGAATGCGCACACAAACAGACTTCAATAGAAAAACACATCCAAACAGTGAAATCATTGCAAAATCAAACACTGAGGGTAAAGAAGTATATCTTATAAGATGTTAAGTTCATTTGTGAGGTTTATGTTATGGGACAGCAGAAAAATGAAAAAAATCCGTAAACAGCCTTATCTCAGCTGAATGCGCACACAAACAGACACTTGTAGAAAAACACATCCAAACAGTGAAATCTTTGCAAAATTAAACACTGAGGATAAAGAAGTATATCTTATAAGATGTTAAGTTCATTTGTTAGGTTTATGTTATGGGACGGCAGAAAAATTAAAAAAATCCGTAAACAGCCTTATCTCAGCTGAATGCGCACACAAACAGACACCAATAGAAAAACACATCCAAACAGTGAAATCATTGCAAAATCAAACAGTGAGTGTACAAAACTAAATCTTTTAAGATGTTAACTTCATTTGTGAGGTTTATGTTATGGGACAGCAGAAAAATTAAAAAAATCCGTAAACAGCCTTATCTCAGCTGAATGCGCACACAAACAGACACTTGTAGAAAAACACATCCCAACAGTGAAACCATTGCAAAATCAAACACTGAGGATACAGAACTAAATATTTTAAGATGTTAACTTCATTTGTGAGGTTTATGTTATGGGACAGCAGAAAAATTGAAAAAAATCCGTAAACAGCCTTATCTCAGCTGAATGCGCACACAAACAGACACTTGTAGAAAAACACATCCAAACAGTGAAATCTTTGCAAAATTAAACACTGAGGGTAAAGAAGTATATCTTATAAGATGTTAAGTTCATTTGTTAGGTTTATGTTATGGGATGGCAGAAAAATTAAAAAAATCCGTAAACAGCCTTATCTCAGCTGAATGCGCACACAAACAGACACCAATAGAAAAACACATCCAAACAGTGAAATCATTGCAAAATCAAACAGTGAGTGTACATAACTAAATCTTTTAAGATGTTAACTTCATTTGTGAGGTTTATGTTATGGGACAGCAGAAAAATTAAAAAAATCCGTAAACAGCCTTATCTCAGCTGAATGCGCACACAAACAGACACTTGTAGAAAAACACATCCCAACAGTGAAACCATTGCAAAATCAAACACTGAGGATACAGAACTAAATATTTTAAGATGTTAACTTCATTTGTGAGGTTTATGTTATGGGACAGCAGAAAAATTAAAAAAATCCGTAAACAGCCTTATCTCAGCTGAATGCGCACACAAACAGACACTTGTAGAAAAACACATCCAAACAGTGAAATCTTTGCAAAATTAAACACTGAGGGTAAAGAAGTATATCTTATAAGATGTTAAGTTCATTTGTTAGGTTTATGTTATGGGACGGCAGAAAAATTAAAAAAATCCGTAAACAGCCTTATCTCAGCTGAATGCGCACACAAACAGACACCAATAGAAAAACACATCCAAACAGTGAAATCAATGCAAAATCAAACAGTGAGTGTACAGAACTAAATCTTTTAAGATGTTAACTTCATTTGTGAGGTTTATGTTATGGGACAGCAGAAAAATTAAAAAAATCCGTAAACAGCCTTATCTCAGCTGAATGCGCACACAAACAGACTTCAATAGAAAAACACATCCAAACAGTGAAATCATTGCAAAATCAAACACTGAGGGTAAAGAAGTATATCTTATAAGATGTTAAGTTCATTTGTGAGGTTTATGTTATGGGACAGCAGAAAAATGAAAAAAATCCGTAAACAGCCTTATCTCAGCTGAATGCGCACACAAACAGACACTTGTAGGAAAACACATCCAAACAGTGAAATCAATGCAAAATCAAACAGTGAGTGTACAGAACTAAATCTTTTAAGATGTTAACTTCATTTGTGAGGTTTATGTTATGGGACAGCAGAAAAATTAAAAAAATCCGTAAACAGCCTTATCTCAGCTGAATGCGCACACAAACAGACACTTGTAGAAAAACACATCCCAACAGTGAAACCATTGCAAAATCAAACACTGAGGATACAGAACTAAATATTTTAAGATGTTAACTTCATTTGTGAGGTTTATGTTATGGGACAGCAGAAAAATTAAAAAAATCCGTAAACAGCCTTTTCTCAGCTGAATGCGCACACAAACAGACTTCAATAGAAAAACACATCCAAACAGTGAAATCATTGCAAAATCAAATACTGAGGGTAAAGAAGTATATCTTATAAGATGTTAACTTCATTTGTGAGGTTTATGTTATGGGACAGCAGAAAAATTAAAAAAATCCGTAAACAGCCTTATCTCAGCTGAATGCGCACACAAACAGACACTTGTAGAAAAACACATCCCAACAGTGAAACCATTGCAAAATCAAACACTGAGGATACAGAACTAAATATTTTAAGATGTTAACTTCATTTGTGAGGTTTATGTTATGGGACAGCAGAAAAATTTAAAAAATCCGTAAACAGCCTTATCTCAGCTGAATGCGCACACAAACAGACACTTGTAGAAAAACACATCCCAACAGTGAAACCATTGCAAAATCAAACACTGAGGATACAGAACTAAATATTTTAAGATGTTAACTTCATTTGTGAGGTTTATGTTATGGGACAGCAGAAAAATTAAAAAAATCCGTAAACAGCCTTATCTCAGCTGAATGCGCACACAAACAGACACTTGTAGAAAAACACATCCAAACAGTGAAATCTTTGCAAAATTAAACACTGAGGGTAAAGAAGTATATCTTATAAGATGTTAAGTTCATTTGTTAGGTTTATGTTATGGGACGGCAGAAAAATTAAAAAAAATCCGTAAACAGCCTTATCTCAGCTGAATGCGCACACAAACAGACACCAATAGAAAAACACATCCAAACAGTGAAATCATTGCAAAATCAAACAGTGAGTGTACAGAACTAAATCTTTTAAGATGTTAACTTCATTTGTGAGGTTTATGTTATGGGACAGCAGAAAAATTAAAAAAATCCGTAAACAGCCTTATCTCAGCTGAATGCGCACACAAACAGACTTCAATAGAAAAACACATCCAAACAGTGAAATCATTGCAAAATCAAACACTGAGGGTAAAGAAGTATATCTTATAAGATGTTAAGTTCATTTGTGAGGTTTATGTTATGGGACAGCAGAAAAATGAAAAAAATCCGTAAACAGCCTTATCTCAGCTGAATGCGCACACAAACAGACACTTGTAGAAAAACACATCCAAACAGTGAAATCTTTGCAAAATTAAACACTGAGGATAAAGAAGTATATCTTATAAGATGTTAAGTTCATTTGTTAGGTTTATGTTATGGGACGGCAGAAAAATTAAAAAAATCCGTAAACAGCCTTATCTCAGCTGAATGCGCACACAAACAGACACCAATAGAAAAACACATCCAAACAGTGAAATCATTGCAAAATCAAACAGTGAGTGTACAAAACTAAATCTTTTAAGATGTTAACTTCATTTGTGAGGTTTATGTTATGGGACAGCAGAAAAATTAAAAAAATCCGTAAACAGCCTTATCTCAGCTGAATGCGCACACAAACAGACACCAATAGAAAAACACATCCAAACAGTGAAATCATTGCAAAATCAAACAGTGAGTGTACAGAACTAAATCTTTTAAGATGTTAACTTCATTTGTGAGGTTTATGTTATGGGACAGCAGAAAAATTAAAAAAATCCGTAAACAGCCTTATCTCAGCTGAATGCGCACACAAACAGACACTTGTAGAAAAACACATCCAAACAGTGAAATCTTTGCAAAATTAAACACTGAGGATAAAGAAGTATATCTTATAAGATGTTAAGTTCATTTGTTAGGTTTATGTTATGGGACGGCAGAAAAATTAAAAAAATCCGTAAACAGCCTTATCTCAGCTGAATGCGCACACAAACAGACACCAATAGAAAAACACATCCAAACAGTGAAATCATTGCAAAATCAAACAGTGAGTGTACAAAACTAAATCTTTTAAGATGTTAACTTCATTTGTGAGGTTTATGTTATGGGACAGCAGAAAAATTAAAAAAATCCGTAAACAGCCTTATCTCAGCTGAATGCGCACATGCAGACACTTGTAGAAAAACACATCCCAACAGTGAAACCATTGCAAAATCAAACACTGAGGATACAGAACTAAATATTTTAAGATGTTAACTTCATTTGTGAGGTTTATGTTATGGGACAGCAGAAAAATTGAAAAAAATCCGTAAACAGCCTTATCTCAGCTGAATGCGCACACAAACAGACACTTGTAGAAAAACACATCCAAACAGTGAAATCTTTGCAAAATTAAACACTGAGGGTAAAGAAGTATATCTTATAAGATGTTAAGTTCATTTGTTAGGTTTATGTTATGGGACGGCAGAAAAATTAAAAAAATCCGTAAACAGCCTTATCTCAGCTGAATGCGCACACAAACAGACACCAATAGAAAAACACATCCAAACAGTGAAATCATTGCAAAATCAAACACTGAGGGTAAAGAAGTATATCTTATAAGATGTTAAGTTCATTTGTGAGGTTTATGTTATGGGACAGCAGAAAAATGAAAAAAATCCGTAAACAGCCTTATCTCAGCTGAATGCGCACACAAACAGACACTTGTAGAAAAACACATCCAAACAGTGAAATCAATGCAAAATCAAACAGTGAGTGTACAGAACTAAATCTTTTAAGATGTTAACTTCATTTGTGAGGTTTATGTTATGGGACAGCAGAAAAATTAAAAAAATCCGTAAACAGCCTTATCTCAGCTGAATGCGCACACAAACAGACACTTGTAGAAAAACACATCCCAACAGTGAAACCATTGCAAAATCAAACACTGAGGATACAGAACTAAATATTTTAAGATGTTAACTTCATTTGTGAGGTTTATGTTATGGGACAGCAGAAAAATTAAAAAAATCCGTAAACAGCCTTTTCTCAGCTGAATGCGCACACAAACAGACTTCAATAGAAAAACACATCCAAACAGTGAAATCATTGCAAAATCAAATACTGAGGGTAAAGAAGTATATCTTATAAGATGTTAACTTCATTTGTGAGGTTTATGTTATGGGACAGCAGAAAAATTAAAAAAATCCGTAAACAGCCTTATCTCAGCTGAATGCGCACACAAACAGACACTTGTAGAAAAACACATCCCAACAGTGAAACCATTGCAAAATCAAACACTGAGGATACAGAACTAAATATTTTAAGATGTTAACTTCATTTGTGAGGTTTATGTTATGGGACAGCAGAAAAATTTAAAAAATCCGTAAACAGCCTTATCTCAGCTGAATGCGCACACAAACAGACACTTGTAGAAAAACACATCCCAACAGTGAAACCATTGCAAAATCAAACACTGAGGATACAGAACTAAATATTTTAAGATGTTAACTTCATTTGTGAGGTTTATGTTATGGGACAGCAGAAAAATTAAAAAAATCCGTAAACAGCCTTATCTCAGCTGAATGCGCACACAAACAGACACTTGTAGAAAAACACATCCAAACAGTGAAATCTTTGCAAAATTAAACACTGAGGGTAAAGAAGTATATCTTATAAGATGTTAAGTTCATTTGTTAGGTTTATGTTATGGGACGGCAGAAAAATTAAAAAAAATCCGTAAACAGCCTTATCTCAGCTGAATGCGCACACAAACAGACACCAATAGAAAAACACATCCAAACAGTGAAATCATTGCAAAATCAAACAGTGAGTGTACAGAACTAAATCTTTTAAGATGTTAACTTCATTTGTGAGGTTTATGTTATGGGACAGCAGAAAAATTAAAAAAATCCGTAAACAGCCTTATCTCAGCTGAATGCGCACACAAACAGACTTCAATAGAAAAACACATCCAAACAGTGAAATCATTGCAAAATCAAACACTGAGGGTAAAGAAGTATATCTTATAAGATGTTAAGTTCATTTGTGAGGTTTATGTTATGGGACAGCAGAAAAATGAAAAAAATCCGTAAACAGCCTTATCTCAGCTGAATGCGCACACAAACAGACACTTGTAGAAAAACACATCCAAACAGTGAAATCTTTGCAAAATTAAACACTGAGGATAAAGAAGTATATCTTATAAGATGTTAAGTTCATTTGTTAGGTTTATGTTATGGGACGGCAGAAAAATTAAAAAAATCCGTAAACAGCCTTATCTCAGCTGAATGCGCACACAAACAGACACCAATAGAAAAACACATCCAAACAGTGAAATCATTGCAAAATCAAACAGTGAGTGTACAAAACTAAATCTTTTAAGATGTTAACTTCATTTGTGAGGTTTATGTTATGGGACAGCAGAAAAATTAAAAAAATCCGTAAACAGCCTTATCTCAGCTGAATGCGCACATGCAGACACTTGTAGAAAAACACATCCCAACAGTGAAACCATTGCAAAATCAAACACTGAGGATACAGAACTAAATATTTTAAGATGTTAACTTCATTTGTGAGGTTTATGTTATGGGACAGCAGAAAAATTGAAAAAAATCCGTAAACAGCCTTATCTCAGCTGAATGCGCACACAAACAGACACTTGTAGAAAAACACATCCAAACAGTGAAATCTTTGCAAAATTAAACACTGAGGGTAAAGAAGTATATCTTATAAGATGTTAAGTTCATTTGTTAGGTTTATGTTATGGGACGGCAGAAAAATTAAAAAAATCCGTAAACAGCCTTATCTCAGCTGAATGCGCACACAAACAGACACCAATAGAAAAACACATCCAAACAGTGAAATCATTGCAAAATCAAACAGTGAGTGTACAAAACTAAATCTTTTAAGATGTTAACTTCATTTGTGAGGTTTATGTTATGGGACAGCAGAAAAATTAAAAAAATCCGTAAACAGCCTTATCTCAGCTGAATGCGCACACAAACAGACACTTGTAGAAAAACACATCCCAACAGTGAAACCATTGCAAAATCAAACACTGAGGATACAGAACTAAATATTTTAAGATGTTAACTTCATTTGTGAGGTTTATGTTATGGGACAGCAGAAAAATTAAAAAAATCCGTAAACAGCCTTATCTCAGCTGAATGCGCACACAAACAGACACTTGTAGAAAAACACATCCAAACAGTGAAATCTTTGCAAAATTAAACACTGAGGGTAAAGAAGTATATCTTATAAGATGTTAAGTTCATTTGTTAGGTTTATGTTATGGGACGGCAGAAAAATTAAAAAAATCCGTAAACAGCCTTATCTCAGCTGAATGCGCACACAAACAGACACCAATAGAAAAACACATCCAAACAGTGAAATCAATGCAAAATCAAACAGTGAGTGTACAGAACTAAATCTTTTAAGATGTTAACTTCATTTGTGAGGTTTATGTTATGGGACAGCAGAAAAATTAAAAAAATCCGTAAACAGCCTTATCTCAGCTGAATGCGCACACAAACAGACTTCAATAGAAAAACACATCCAAACAGTGAAATCATTGCAAAATCAAACACTGAGGGTAAAGAAGTACATCTTATAAGATGTTAAGTTCATTTGTGAGGTTTATGTTATGGGACAGCAGAAAAATGAAAAAAATCCGTAAACAGCCTTATCTCAGCTGAATGCGCACACAAACAGACACTTGTAGAAAAACACATCCAAACAGTGAAATCAATGCAAAATCAAACAGTGAGTGTACAGAACTAAATCTTTTAAGATGTTAACTTCATTTGTGAGGTTTATGTTATGGGACAGCAGAAAAATTAAAAAAATCCGTAAACAGCCTTATCTCAGCTGAATGCGCACACAAACAGACACTTGTAGAAAAACACATCCCAACAGTGAAACCATTGCAAAATCAAACACTGAGGATACAGAACTAAATATTTTAAGATGTTAACTTCATTTGTGAGGTTTATGTTATGGGACAGCAGAAAAATTAAAAAAATCCGTAAACAGCCTTTTCTCAGCTGAATGCGCACACAAACAGACTTCAATAGAAAAACACATCCAAACAGTGAAATCATTGCAAAATCAAATACTGAGGGTAAAGAAGTATATCTTATAAGATGTTAACTTCATTTGTGAGGTTTATGTTATGGGACAGCAGAAAAATTAAAAAAATCCGTAAACAGCCTTATCTCAGCTGAATGCGCACACAAACAGACACTTGTAGAAAAACACATCCCAACAGTGAAACCATTGCAAAATCAAACACTGAGGATACAGAACTAAATATTTTAAGATGTTAACTTCATTTGTGAGGTTTATGTTATGGGACAGCAGAAAAATTTAAAAAATCCGTAAACAGCCTTATCTCAGCTGAATGCGCACACAAACAGACTTCAATAGAAAAACACATCCCAACAGTGAAATCATTGCAAAATCAAACACTGAGGGTAAAGAAGTATATCTTATAAGATGTTAAGTTCATTTGTGAGGTTTATGTTATGGGACAGCAGAAAAATGAAAAAAATCCGTAAACAGCCTTATCTCAGCTGAATGCGCACACAAACAGACACCAATAGAAAAACACATCCAAACAGTGAAATCAATGCAAAATCAAACAGTGAGTGTACAGAACTAAATCTTTTAAGATGTTAACTTCATTTGTGAGGTTTATGTTATGGGACAGCAGAAAAATTAAAAAAATCCGTAAACAGCCTTATCTCAGCTGAATGCGCACACAAACAGACACTTGTAGAAAAACACATCCAAACAGTGAAATCAATGCA